>NC_040079.1:114150281-114817373 GCF_003369695.1 Bos indicus x Bos taurus
CCTCTGCATCCCCTGGCTGCATTCCTCTTAGGTGGCTTCTAGAGGGACATCTTACGTGATACACTGAGGATCCAGGCAGACTCTACTGTCCCAAAGACAAAGCCGAAAACCCGATGCCAGGCTGGCATCTCCAAAAAGTTTTATAGGAGGAACAGCCGGTCAGTACTCTGATCCTCTATGCTGGTAACAAACGTAACAAGAGCCTCGTTTTCTTCCATTCTTTTTGCCCTTAACATTATGTGGAACACTCAGTTTGAACAGTGGCTCTTTGAAGACAAAGGTGTCAGGGAGTGGAGATGAGGGTGAAAGTTGGTCTGAAAAAGATTCAAGATTTGTTCTAAAATTTAGTTGTGCTTCCAGTCCTTTACACGGTTATTCCTTTGGTTTATGTTAAACCTGGAGTGTTCCAAACAGAGATTAGGGCATTTAAAGAGTTGTGCCATTTTCTCTAAAGATTTGAAGAATACTTTTTCTGTGTTTTGCTGTTTTTGCAATAAACACCTAGTCATATCAGTTTTCATTTTCCATTTCTAAAATGGAGGGAAGTTGGCAGTTAGATGTATTATAAGGATGTGCATTTAGCAAAACAGAAGTTGATGTTCTTGATGTGTAAAATATGAGGAATGTGTTCTGAATCATCCCCTTTTCCCATGAAACTATTCCTTGTTATGTCCTGTTCCCAAAAAAAGAAAAACAGATTTGAGTCAAATCCTATGAAATTGCCATTATCATAGATGAAAAAAAGTTCCGATATCAGCGATTTCATAGGAGTGCACCTAATCTGTGTGAAATACTCGCTTGAAAAACAGACAAATACTTAATATCTAACTTTCTGTTTTCAAACTACCTGGTTCTTTCTTCCCTGGGATTTATCCTGAATGTGGACTGAGCCCTGGTTTACAGTGTCCTATAGATAAAAACCACTCTATAAATATGTGCCCTCTTAGATCTCCTCTAGTTGGGAATGCTGTTGAATGGGCCTGGAGGAGAGTCTGTCTAAAACAGGCCGTCCTGTCCTTTAGTGCCCCTCTCCTTCATTCTTTTGCTGAGTTTTTGTTTGTTTGTTCTTTCTCTCTTCTTCGGCACTCATTCTAAATTATTGGTTATGTACTATGAATTGTTGTTTGTTTTGGTCTCTACGGGAAGAGTCAGCCTGTGGGAGAGCGGGAGTTGTGAGGCCTCTATCAGCATCTCATCTCCGCCTCCATCCCTGGGACCTGAGACAGTTCTCCTTGCCTCCTGGATCACTGTGTGTCCTCTGCAAAATGGGGGACTGGAGCCAGTTGAGCTTATGCGATGTTCAGGCTCCTGGGGCCCTATTGAATGTTTTCTCCCTGATCGTCTATAATGTTTGTTGAAACAGAGAAACCACAAATATGCTCTGTAGACATCCTTCCCCTGCCTGGGAAACGAGGCTTATCCATATCGATGTGTCAGTGCAAATGTCAATCATGGGAAATCACACTGATTGAATGCTTTAAATTTACCAAACACCACCGTAAGCATTTTTTCTCATTTCAACTTTATAAGACCCCAGTGAGGAAGATACAGGCAGCATCTTCAATTCTCAGGGAGCTGAGACTCAGAGAGTTTCAATAACCCATCAGAAGTCCCATGAAAGCCAGACCTGGTGTAGGGTAGGAGCTTCCCCACTGTTCTGGAGAGTGGACAGTCTATATTCTGAGTTTTATTTACCCCCCTCACCCAGAAATTGTGTTTTTCTGTGGAATTGTACACAGTACAAACTCATGCACTGGAGACATGAGGAACCACAGAACTTTGTTGGTTGAATTATAATTTACTTGAGGAATTATTTACTTCCTGTTGATAAGCTAATTAAACAACTTTCTCATCTAAGTTGCCCAAAACACTTTTCATAGGTAAAGCTTTATTTGAAACATAGGCAGTAAGTAGATTAAACAGAAATTGGTGAGAAGTTTCTTTCATTTTTCTAAGTAAAATGACATCACACCTCCTAAATCCTTCCATTTGAATCCTTGCTTGCTCGCTGTCTGCAGTTCTTTATGTCTGTGGGGCACTGTCCATGCCCTTGGCCATATGGGCACTTGGGGCTGTGCACACCTGTTTCTAGAAGATGTTTCAGTTTACAAAATAACACCGTGAGCTTATTTAGCATATTAGATTCCACACACATTGTTATTTTATTCTCACAACAACCTTTTAAGCTAAGCCAAAATCATGTTCTTTAACCTCATTTTACTCCTGAGGAAAGAGTGTAAAGGTGACTTGCTGTGGAATCTGTCTTCTCGTTGGTCAAACCAGAGCTGTACCCTGGGTCAACAGATTTCCAGTCCCGGTGTGTTAGTATCTCCTGTGCACTGACTTGGTTTAATACCTTTATTTTCTTATCGTTTATCATCTTTTCATGGTTTTGTATTTTAAATGGTGAACTAGGTAGGTCTAAATAGGTCTTGTTGCTGTTCAGTCGCTAAGTCATGTCCGACTCTTTGTGACCCCATGGACTGCTGCACACCAGGCTACCCTGTTCTTCACCATCTCCCGGAGTTTGCTCAAACTCATGTCCTTTGAATTGGTGATGCCAGACTCTAAATAGTCCTAAAATCAACACACAAAAATATGTTTGCTCCTCCTGAGGATTTTGACAAAGTGATGGAAGTTCTCCGTGGACATTTCCAGCAGGGAGAGGATCCCAGGGTTGCTGAGTACAGAGGCTCAAGCCAGTGATTGATGGCTCGGCAGCCACTGCTCAAACATGGGGCTTTTAGGCAAATCAGATGTGCTCTTAGGAACTGTCACAGTGGCGGCAAGGCAAGGCTGCGTTCCAGCAGGCATGTGGGTGGCCATCCCACTCGCTCTCTTACAGTCCTGACTTTTTACCTGAGCCACTGCACACGCCAGGGCTATGCTTTATTCTCTCATATCTTCACAGGGAGCTCCTACGGATCGACCTGGCCCCGGGGTATTTACAATCATGGTCCCTACTGTTTCCATTATTCCTTTTTCTGCATCGTGTATGAAGCAGTGAAAAGTGCTGAGATGCTGGCATGTCGCTCAGCACAGGGGACCGGACAGACAGAAGCACATCTAGCATCTCAGCAAGTTCTAGTTGGTCTTGTCCCCAATAGACGGAGCAGATAAATTTGAAGAAAAGTGACTTGGATACATTTTCACATGAACTGAGCAGAGGGATGACAGCCCTTCACTGGACAAGTCCCAATTCTTTCTGACCCTCCCATGGGTCCTGCATACCTGACTGTCTAGATCGATCCCAGAGTTCTCCAAAGTTATCCTCAGGAAACCCAGAATTAAAAAAAATAAAATAAAAAATAATACAGGAATGCAGTCTAGTTTCTCAACCTTCTGCTTCCACCTGTCACCATGGCAGCTGGTTAATCAGAAAGGTGTACATGCACACCCCTCACTGTGCATGTTTCAGGATCCCATCACTTTGTTAAGCTGGGGTCGCCAGAGTCAGTTCTGTGGGAGCTCCCCGGGGGTCTTCACAGAAGCAAGTGGTCTGAGTCTGTGGTGTTTCAGCCTCCTTAGCCTGCAGTGTCCCCACTTTACCTAGAAGACAGGTTTCGTGTATTAAAGTCTGTGTAAGAACTAGAGATTTTCATCCAAAGTGAAGTCAGACAGAGAATATAGATATCATATGATATAACTTATATGTATAATCTAAAAAAAACGATACAAATGAACTTATTTACAAAACAGAATCAGACCCACAGACTTATGGTTACCAAGTGTTGTTGTTTGGTCACTAAGTTGTGTCTGACTCTTTGCAACCCCATGGACTGTAGCCTGCCAGGCTCCTCTGTCCCTGAGATTTCCCAGGCAAGAATACTGGAGTGGGTTGCCATTTCCTACTCCAGAGGATCTTCCTGACCCAGGGATCAAACCTGTATCTCCTGCATTGGCAGGCAGATTCTTTACCACTGAACCACCTGGGAAAACCATAGTTACCAAAAGGGGGGATAAATTAGGAGTTTGTGATTAACAGATACATGCTACTGTATATAAAATGTATAAACAGCAGGACCCTACTGTACAGCATGGAGAACTATACTCAATTCCTTGCAATAACCTATAATGGAAAGGAATCTGTAAAAGAATGTATATGTGTGTGTGTGTGTAAGTGAATCACTGTGCTGTACATCTGAAACTAATACTATAAATCAACTATATCTCAATATTAAATGTCAATATTATTGAATATTAATATTAAATGTCAATACAAATATTTTAATTATATATTAAATAATTTAATATTAAAATGTCAATATAATTTAATATGTCAATATTAAAAAGCAGAGATATTACTTTACCAACAAAGGTCCATCTAGTCAAAGCTATGGTTTTTCCAGTAGTCATGTATGGATGTGAGAGTTGGAGTATAAAGAAAGCTGAGCACCAAAGAATTGATGCTTTTGAACTGTGGTGTTGGAGAAGACTCTTGAGAGTCCCTTGGACTGCAAGGAGATCCAACCAGTCAATCCTAAAGGAAATCAACCATGAATATTCACTGGAAGGACTGGTGCTGAAGTTCTAATACTTTGGCCATATGATGTGAAGAACCACTCATTGGAAAAGGCCCTGATGCTGGGAAAGATTGAAGGCAGGAGGAGAAGGGGACGACAGAGGATGAGATGGTTGGATGGCATCACCGACTCAATGCACATGAGTTTGAGTGAACTCTGGGAGTTGGTGATGGACAAGGAGGCCTGGTGTGCTGCAGTCCATGGCGTCACAAAGAGTCAGACACAACTGAGCAATTGAAGTAACAATATATCAATAATTTTAAAAAGATTATTCTTACCTAAAAAGAAAACAAAAAAAGAGTCCTCTGACAAACTCCCCAAAGTCCTCAAGATTTGAAGATGATTACTTTAGGAAGTCAGGAGAAAAAAGAGTCATCAGGTGGTTCATAGGCCTCCTGCAGGCTCCCATTCAGAGCTCTTTCCATTTATGAAGTAGGTGAAAGTAACACTGAGTCTCCCTTCAGCTGTTGCTCCTTTTAAAGTCGTCTATTTAGGGCAATGAGATTATTAGTGATGTCATGCACATTTAGTGTAACACAAGAACTGCGATCAGTTTCCCTCTGGCTTTTGGTTTTTCCCTGGGAAATTCTTACCACGCTGCCCCCTAACTCTCCATCTTGTATTGGCTATCCAAATATATCCAATAATGCTCTTTCTGAAAATATGCCAGTTGAGGTAATTACAGCTAAGCTGGGATATTAAACTGTGATGTCTCTTTGCCAGAGAATGCTATACTCTTCCCCAAAGCCGTGGTGCCTGGCAGTTTCTGTTTTAAATTATTCCCCGAAGGGTCATCTCCTGTGTTGGGAATACTCCCACTGCACCTGCCTGTCCCCTGAAGCATTGTGTTGGTCTTTCAGGTGGTTTATTCAAAGACGCAATACAGTTTCCCACTCTGCCTCGCCCCGTCTCCCAGACACGCTTTCTTCATCATCAGTACACTTTCCTGCAGGCCTGGGCTTCTGGGTGGGAATATCCTCTGTCTGCGAAGCCAGCTTGCCAGCCCAGCCAGCAGCACACAACCCCAGCCTGTCCCTTTCCCACTAACCTTCTTTGATGCTCCTCATCCCTGTGTGTCTTCCACGGCAGCTATTCTGGGCTCATGGGCTATTCTGCAGCTGCTAAGGGCCTCACTAGCTCTTTCCCTGCCTGGGTTTATTGTCTCCTAACTCAATTTTAGGTTACATCTATGTTAGAAGATACAGGGGTTTCAATTTCAAAGAAGAGGAGCATTTTCTCCCTGTCTTGGCTTCCCAGTGTTGAATTTCTGGGAGTGGGAGTGAGTTTCCCATTTCTGGAGTTTCTGGTGACACTTACTAGATACAGGCATCCCGTAAAACCCTATCTCACTGGTAAATCCTACTTTGTGAAGCAACTTCTGGAGTTGCGTGGGTTCTATTTCATTTTCATATTTTGAAGATAAGAATTCCTAGTAGAAGACTCACCGTGCACATGGGGTGAGAATTGTGTGAATTCCTTGTCCATCCTTCTTTCAAGTTTCCCGACCCCACTGAGTTAATCAAATTGGGCAGTTGGCTAAATATTCTCTGGCTCTGGAAAGTGAACAGACCCAGAATGTGTCGCTGTGAGCAGGATGCCCAGTCTGGTGACCTTAATACAGAGGTGTGATGAACAGGCTTGTCGGAGGGTAAGGTGGAACAAACGTACAGGCAAAATTTGGCCTGACACATGAAGAGTCTTAAAAACATTCATGCCTTTTGACCGGGCCATAAAATTCCCCAGGGTTTATACTGTGGTGATTCTTAAGAACATGGGCAAAGGCTGGCTATTAGGAGGTTTACCACTGTGTTGTTTCACTGAAAAAAAAAAAAAAAAAAGATTGAATACAATCTAGGTTCAAAAGCAGAAAAAGGATTTAAATAAATCCTACTGTGCCAATGCAATGACGTGTTATACAGACATCACAGATAAGAGTCATGGAAGCAAGGCTATGCTGCTAAGTCGCTTCAGTCATGTCTGACTCTGTGCGACCCCATAGACGGCAGCCCACCAGGTTCCCCCGTCCCTGGGATTCTCCAGGCAAGAACACTGGAGTGGGTTGCCATTTCCTTCTCCAAGCAAGGCCATAAGAATGTCTAAAAACTAGTTTATTTTGATCAAGAAGATATGTCACCACATATTATCCATAGTATATAAGTGTCTGTGTGTGTATACACATGCACACACACCACAATTTTAATAGTGGTGATCTCTAGGTGATTGAGGGCTTCCCTGGTGGCTCAGAGGTTAAAGCGTCTGCCTCCAATTGGGAGACCCGGGTTCGATCCCTGGATTGGGACGATCCCCTGGAGAAGGAAATGATAACCTACTCCATATGCATTTTTCACATCTCCGTTGTCTCATGTTTTGGTGTGGCAATGATATTCTATTATAAGCAGGATAGCAGGTTCCAATCCCCAGAGAAGCATGAACTCAGTCCATAACTTGAAGCCAAGCCATGTTGCTGGCGGGTTGCAGTGACCACCACCCTCAGGGGTGACCACGCCCCCAGAAACTCCAGCTCTTGCTTATGTCCTCAGGGAAGGAGAGCCCGCCAGTGAGTGACACCCCAGATGACAGCGATGAACCCATGCCTGTCCCTGAAGACCTCTCTACCACGTCTGGAGGCCAGCAGAGCTCCAAGAGTGAGCGGGGACTGGGTAAGTGGGCCGCCCGCCTCTCACTCACGGGCCGTCACGGGCTTGAGGCCAGCACCCCTGTTTCTCTGCGTCCCTCCAAAGACCACGACGAGCGTGTGTGAGTCCCGTCACCTGCGGTTTCCCCTCAGCCCCCATGTGAAGGGAACACGCAGTGCGGGGCGGGGCCCCGTGGTGGGGCTCTGAGCCCCACGTGGGGTGCAGTGTGACCAAGCTGAAGAGCATCCCCGAAGGTGGGCACATCACTGGTCCCCCATCCTCAGAGCACTGCAGCAATGTGCAGTTTACGGATTGTACTCACAGATGGGAAATTTATCCACTTCATGTGTTATGGCAGTAGGGCTATTTATTTTCATAGCTTTGATGTAGAAGGAGCCGAACCTGGCCCTTCTGTGTTATCCCTCTCAGACATTCACAAACCTTTCCCACAGAACAATGGGTGTGGAGGTATTTGCAGTCTCTCCCCTGGTGAGCCTGCCTAGGCTATGGAGTCCATGGTGAGAAGTCTGAATCCACCCTCTCTAGGAAAACGGAGACCCAGAGAAGTTCAGGGAATTAGCCAGGGTCACAGAGCAGAGTCAGAAGCAGACACCGTTTCTGACTAAAGACTGGTGTTTATTCCAGTATACCCCGTTCTCATCAGCTAATGAGTCAGCAGTTCCTTGAAATACCTGTTTTCTTTTGCATTTTATAAAGAACCAAGTGTGAAGTTGAGAGCCCCTTATCTGCAGCAAAGAGTGTCCTGAGCGGTGCATAGGTCGCCATGAGACTGGACAGGCAGGAGACATCTCACAGCATCAGCTTGTAAGACCCACAGCCGAGGAGGGCACTTGTCTGAAGTTCTGAAACTCACAAGTTATTTTCCTGTAGGACATCCTGATGTGATGACAGAGAAATGTATTTTGTATGTTTTCATGTGCCTTGGAAACCAGATAGACTCTGGGTATTTTTTTTTTAAACTTAGCTATATATTTCGCTGAACAAACAGGGATAGTGGCTAAAATCTTCTGACGTAGATGAACCAAGAAAACAAGGGCATTTCTGAATTCCTTTTCCCTGTTAGATAGTGGCTACTGTATGTGGGCAAGTAGATGAAGAGTGTGCCCTCTTTCTACACACATCCTCTGGGGTTTCCCAAAGCTAGGACGCAGAAGAGCATGCATTGTTATAATTGATGTATTTGTATTTAAGATTGTCTTCTGTTTATTGCAAGAGATACTGGTTTGTCATTCACTTGTACTGCTGCAGTTTCCTTTCAAGACACGTTTACAGAAATTAAAAGATCAAATTTAAATAAAAACATTAGGACAATGAGGGTGTGTATACATGATAAAGACTTAGAAAACCTCAGGGACTGAAAGGCAGAAGAAATTATGTGGATAGGTACAGGTTAACCGTTTAAATGAGCGGAGAGCGCAGACACCAGGGTTAGGACTCTGGGGTCACTATGGAGAAACTGGGGAGACTCCCCCCACTCCCCGAAATCCCCGCAGCTGACAGCCAAGGTCACCTGGGGCGTCCAGTAGAGAACTGAAAGTCGGGCTGGTTCCTGGAGAGTGAAGAACAGTCCTCCTGGTGCAGTCAAGCAAGCTTTTGTTATAAATGCCCTCACAGCCTAAATATACCTCCTCCGTAAACTTCAGGTTGTGGGAGCTCTGCGCTGGTAGGAGGTCACCGAGCCCCTGGCTCCCAGGCTGCATTCTCTGGCTGAGACGCGGTCTGGGTCCTAAAGGCGTCCCTGCAGGTGTGGCTGGTGGAGCCGGGGTAAGGTGAGGGGCGGGGTCGGGGCGGCCTGAGATCTGCGGGCTCTTCTTTGCTTCCCCACCGCCATGGGACACGACGCTCACTCCTTTCCGCATCCGATTTCTAAACACTGAATTTTAGAGTTGTAAAACTTCAGACATCTGAGAGCCATCTTTCCTTGGCTTGTGAATGGCAACTGCCACGGGGACAGGCAGGGAAAGAGGTTGTTAGTGGGGGAGGAGACAGAGGAGTGATGGGTCACTCCCGGGAAAGCAGGAAGGACAGAAGCACAGATGGGGGGCGGGGGAGCGGGAGGGGGAGGGGGGAGGTTTGTGGAGACAGGTGAGCCAGGGAGGGAAGCCCTGAGACCAGGGAGCACAGAAAAGCACCAAGGAAATGGGCTCCCCTTCACACTGGGCGCTGAGCTTTAGGCACTCTGCTTTCTGGCTGTTGAAGGGAGTCAGCCAGCTCAGGTGCGCAGTGAAGGCTGCCTGGGCAGCACTGAGAGCATGAAGTACGTTCTGTTGATAGCATTGCGGTGATGGTGGTTTAGTCGTTCAGGCGTGTCCGAGTCTTGTGATCCCATGGACTGTAGCCCGCCAGGCTCCTCTGTACAGGGGATTCTCCAGGCAGGAATACTGGAGTGGGTTGCCATTTCCTTCTCCAGGGGATCTTCCTGACCCAGGGTTTGAACCCAGGTCTCCTGCATTGCAGGCAGATTGTTTACCAACTGAGCCACCAGGGAAACCCTTGATAGCATTAGGACTTTAAAAGATGAAGGGATTAGTAGCTGAAAGGAAATGCACTTGAAGGCGTATTTCATCAGCACACTGGGAAGAAGGCAAAGAACCCAGGGCCTGGGACCCACAACAGGAAGCAGGGCCCCTCCCTAAGCGGGCCCCTCCCTGCCAGAGCTCCTCCCTGCGCAGCAGTGGGAGCAGCGTAGCGGGGAGAGAAGGGCCTCGGGGGAGGCGCCTGGGCTGTTGAGGGCAGGGCAGGGCGGAGGCCGGCCCCGGAGACCCTGCACCTGGGCAAGGAAGGGTGGAGTCGGGCCCCTCCCCGCCAGGTTCTTACCTCCCTCATTTCAAACTTGCCAGAGCCTTGGAACTTAGCTCGGCTCACAGGATAGTCTCCAGGGTTAACTGAAAACACGCACACACGCTTTGCTGAAGACAACAGCAAAGACAAGTAGAAACACAGTAAGAGGCAGAAAAAGGTCTCTTAAAGGTTTTTAAAGGAGTCTGTTGTAGCTTCCCTGGAGAGAAGGAGAGAGAGTGTATAAGATTTGCAGAACCAAGAATAGAAGAGGAATTTATTAATTAAAAAAAAAAAAAAAAAAGTGATCCAGAGAATAGGCAAGCTGAAAACAGAGCCAAGAAGACGGGGAGGAATCCGTTAGGAGAGGGCAAGACCAAGAGAGAGACTGAGGTGCCGGCCACTCCTAGACCCAAGATCAAGTTGGGGGTGCTGGCTCCTCCAGTGGGAACATCAGGGAGAAATGGCGAGAGGGTAAAAGATGGTAACATATGTGAAAGTCTTTGGTGATAATAGACCACCGGGTGTCTGTTTTAGGGAAAAAAAAAAGATGCTTTTGAAAAACTCAGAGCCCCCACTCCCAGTCCTAGACAAGTGTGACCTCAACCAGGAGAACAGATGAGAGCAATGAACAAGTTGTTGGGAAAGAGTAGAAACCATCCCCTTAAGATGGGGAGAAGAGTCTCACTCACTGGTGGAGGGTCGTTCTCAGAAATAAGAAGAGTAATGGTTTTGTACCGCAAGACTTCCCTCCGTGTTGACGGAGCTGCTCTAGGACTGTGTGCCAAGGTGAGCTCCTGAATTAAAAAAAAAAATGATATGGGAAAGAGGTGTCGAGGCAATAACTTGTCAGGACAAGGGAGTCACCCTCATTTGGCTCCTTTTTCTTCTGGGTCTGAATAAGAGGAAGCGAGGATCTAACGTACAACATGAAGGATTTAAGGTAGACACAGGAGAGAACTTCCTGGCCCTGAGGGATTCAGTATTTAGTCATCAGGACAGTCTATTCAATCAGATGCTAGCTTGTTCTTCTGAAGTGGTCTCTTTAATAATGAGAGAAATCTCGCCTCTCTGAAGTGGTTGTGTATGAAACTGCTAAAGAGGAGGATGTGCCCAGTGACCTCCTACGGCAACCCCCAAGTTTACCCACTCATCCATGGCAGGTGCCTTCGAGAAGTGGAAAATGGGTCAAGAGTCTTCTGCCAGCTGTTGGCCAGGGGCAATTAAAAGTGTCTCACATAGAAACGATGCCAAGACTGGCATCTAGCAGAGAGATAAGTGCTGTGAGTAAAGGAATGAAAAACTTCTTTTCTTCCTTCATTCAATAATCTATGGTTTCTTTCTTCCTTCGAGCATGGATTTTTGCCTATCACTGTTTTGTTCTCCTTTTGCTTGTGTGCGGGCTTCCCTTGTGGCTCAGTTGGTAGAGAATCTGCCTGCCATGCCAGAGACCTGGATTCGATCCCCGGGTTGGGAAGATCCCCTGGAGAAGGGAACGGCTACCCACTCCAGTATTCTGGCCTGGAGAATTCCATGGACTGTATAGTCCATGGGGTTGCAAAGAGTCAGACACGACTGAGCGACTTTGACTTTGCTTGTGTGAGTGGCCTTGTCCTAAAATTGGGTAGGGGTCCTCTAGCTCTCTGATGCTGTCAGTGAGCACACAGTCCTGGAGTGGAGGCGGGCTGCAAGCTGGCTGATCCCAGCAGAAAATCAGGCTGTGAATAAGGTGAATCAGGTTGTGAATAAGGTAGGGGGTAGGAGCCCTCACCCCCTTTGACTGTAGATGGTGGGCAGGGAGAGGGGAGGCCTACTTGGCTGGAGCAGGGAGACAGGGAGAGGCCACGGGTAGAGAAGAGAGGTTCGGGGCCAGAAAACCAAATGACACCCTGAGAGAGATGCCTGGCAAGTTTAGGATTTAGAATGGAATCACAGGGAAAACCCCGGGGCAGAAGCACAGCAATGCCCTGGGACTGAAGAGGAGAGATGACTGACAGGAGCCACAGGGGGTGGTTGAATGAGGACCAAAGACTTGCGGTTCAGGAAGACTTTCCAAAAGGCTCAGTTCTGTGGACAGACAGTCAGGATGACCCTGTGTACTAGTCATTCTAATGCTGAGAGAGACGTGAGGGGTGGATGCCTCTGAATATGGGGTACTAATGTGTGTTTGTACAAGCCCCTCCATGTTCTAGAATGTTCTTCCTTCGCCTCTGCTCACTTTCATGACCTCATCTCCAAAGAGGGAGGGAGGTGACAGCCAGCATTTCCTGGTGGTTTATCGTAGGCCCTGATTCCTGCAGGTCGCATCCTCCAGCATGGGGTTTAGAGCATTCTTGAAGCTGAATTCTCATACCTCGAGTCCTTCGCTTGGAAGGCTTTGACCATGATTTGATTTACCCTGGTAGAAATAGAAAAGGGGAAAAAAAAGTAGAAAAAAATCTGAATTTCTTCCCTGTGGCATCCAGGAAAATGACTAAGTGTGTCTACACATAAATTTTTTTTTTTGGTCCATTAACTCAAAATAAGCATTCCTTCACTCCTTCGTGAGTTGCAGGACTGGAGTGTAAATTGTAAGAGGATTCATATGTTTTTCCCTGGTGCTTCTGTTGCCAGATCTCTCTTTAGTTCTAGGGAAGACACCAAGCCAGTCCAGAGGGGAAGAGTGGGTGAGGATGGGTGGAGGGCATTAATGCAGCCTGGGAGTGAGAGATGCTGGAGAGATCTTTTCATGATGGAAAACCGTGGGGCTTGAGTCTAATTGGAGCTGGGGCACTGGCGTCTGAGTACGGATGCTGCACCCGCTTATCTAATCAGCAGTTAGAGGAAGTCGTTTTTATCTGTGCAATGCATCTCCTCTGAACCGAGAAACCCTGCTTGAGCTCAGGAGAATTATTATCTGGCAGCATCTGAGCACTGGCTGCAGCTGAGCTCAAGCTCGCTCTGATGGGATGTGCGCTGTGAGAATCTCACAGAGAAAACCATCCAGGCCCGAGCTCCGTCCAGGGTCCGGGTTTCTCAGTTTCCAGTCTTCTTTTGAGGAACAACTCAAAGTGTGTCATTTCCATTCATGTTCGCCTCTCTGTTGCAGTTACTTAGTCCTTTTCGTAGTTGACACCCTGCTCAGTTCTTTGGGAGCCAAACCCAGAGGAGACCAAAATCCTAATTTTCCTCAGTTTCCCAAAACATGAGACATGGTATCAGAGAAAAATCATTTTGCCTACTCTCAAAATCTTTTAAGTTTGAAAAGAGGGGCTCTTATGATGTAACAGTTTCGTTGCTGCCCGTTTAAAACTGAATGTTAAGTTTTTCCTGAGTTCGGTTTTGTAGGTCAGTGCCAAACATTTGGAAATCATGGTCTTTGCAGACCATTAGGACACGTGGGTACATTAAACTAAGCTGGAGACTGTGTGCTGCGTGGGGTGCCATCCTGTCCTGGGTTTTGGTATAGAAGGTGGGGCCAGATGGCAGAGGCTTAGGAATCTTCCTGGGGGAAACTGAAACTGGAGTGTGTGTGTGTAATGCTTGTAGTGTGTGTGTGTGTGTGTGTCCTGAGTGGCAGTTGACAAGACCCCACAGTTGGTCACGCTGGGGGGCATCTCTCTGCTAGGACCCGGCTGCAGGGACTCTGCTGCCCCCTTGCCTTCTGGCCCTGGCAGGTGGCTTCCCTGTCGGGGAAGTGCATCACCTTGCCCATCGCCGTCACATAGGGCGAGCGCTGCAGGGTGAGGCAGGCTGCGAGGTGGAGGGCATCTGTGTGGCTGCTGTGGGTGGCACTTTCATTTGCATCAGGCGAGTTCCCTGGGAGACACCCTGGGGATCTGGAGATGGGCTGGCCAGGTGCTGGGGTCACCTCCTGGCTGGTGACTTCAGGGAGAAGCACTGAGGTAGTGACCTCACAGAACGCCTAAAATTCTCAAAAAGAAGGCAAACGCAGGGAGCAGCACACGATCAGCGCGGCAAGACAGAAAAGTGTCAGGGTCCTTCCCAGTGGCAAGAGAGACTGGGATGCAAGGAAAGGCCTGGCTGGAGGATGCAGGGGTCGTGAAGCCCCCACTGAAGTGAGGGTGGGCCCGCCAGAAGGTCGGGGATGAGAGGTCACACACTGCCCTGTTCTGCCCTGTGAGGGCCGCTGTGTCCTTGCCTGCTTGTCCTTGGAGGTCAGTGACCATAGGGCTGGAAGTTGTCAAGGCATTTGTGGCTCCAAGCAGAGCCTGCTGGAGGTCAGGCTGCCCTGGGCCCTGCCCTGAGCCCTGCCCTGGGCCCTGCCCTGCAGGCACCCCCCACCATAGAGGTCACTGTAGGATTTGGGACCATACCGTTTAGGTTGACTTTGTGCTTTGTTTGGACTTGAGTTTCTCTAACTCTTAAGAAATGAAGAAATTCCATTCAAAAGGAGCAATATTGACCAAGTCCTTCTCCCTGGCAGGCTGATGCAGCCGCTGCCTTGAAGAGCTGAGCAGTTAAAGCCTGCAGCCCAGTGACCATAAGGCACTGCATAGTACATTCATGGGACTTCAGGGTTCCTCCATAGAAAGTACAAAGGCTGGTTCCCAGCTGGGCTGTAGGGGGCTGATGGGGAGACTCAGGGAGCTGAAGGTCTCACAGGGGTGAGGAGGTGTCACGTTTGACCTTAGGAAATGGTGGTAGGTGGGTGAAGGGGATGGGGTGGGCACAGTCCCAGCAAGGCCCCTGGGTTCTGGGAGGGGGCTGTGGGTTTCAGAGGGACCCTGCAAAGTGTTTCCTCCAGACCTGAGGGCTGGAGTGACCATCGGGGACAGCACACAGCGTGTGTCCACGTGGCGTGGGCATGTGAGGGAAGTGGCTAGGGCTGCCCCGTGGCATTTGGGTGGCAGTGATTCTCTTGGAACAGCGTGGGAAATGGACACAGAGTTGGCAGTTGGGGTGCACTTGAAGTTCATTGACAGTGTGTGGCCAGTCCAGCTGTGCTGAGGGATGCTGTGCTCCAGGGCCTTGGGAGTAAATGTGTGAGACTATCTGAGAGAGAGAGAGCAAGGGAGGAGGCAAAGACAGCCGTTTGATTCAGATGAAATTTCTGGGAAGAAGCATGGCATGGAAGTCCGCGCGGGAGGGAGGAAGACTTTAAGGAAGATGGGGAGAGCTGGCACTGGTGATAAAGAACCAGCCTGCCAATGCCGGAGACCCGGCTTCAGTCCCTGGGTTGGGAAAAACCCCTGGAGAAGGAAATGGCCACCCACTCTGGTATTCTTGCCTGGGAAATCCCATGGACAGAAGAGCCTGGTGGGCTACCGTCCGTGGGTCACAAAGAGCTAGACACAGCTGACCGAGTGAGCACGCAAGCATGGGGAGAGTGGAAGGGTGGGCTGGAAGAGGGGCTGGGAAGGGGCTTCGGGAAGATGGAGCTTCCCCAAGGCAGCTGGGCAGGGGCGGAGGCCCAGGTCAGAATGTAGGGGAGCGGGAGGGGCTGAGGGCTCGGGCAGCCCTGCGCATGTAAGAATACTGGGAGGAGAGCTGGCAGCAGCCCTGGAGGACGCTCAGGTGGCCTGTGTGAGACAAGGGGGAGTTTAAGTCTGTTAGAAGGCGGGTAGGATGGAGCGAGAGGAGAGAAAGAACTAGAATGTCACCGCCCAAGTGGTGTCCCCAGGGAGGAAGGACCAGACATGCAGGAGCTGGGCTGGGGGCTCTGCCTCAGCCTGCCCACACCTCGGGGACCCTGAGACTGTCCCCCCTGGATTCAGTCTCCATTTGGGAGCCCCACATGAGAGGGGCCGTCCCTGACTCCCACTCCTCACCTGGCCCCGCTTACAGGGAAAGCGTGCCTCTGGGGTCTGTTCACTGCCTCCTCAGCATCTGGTAGGTGTCCGAGACGTGTGGACCGAAGGAATGGGATGGTGGCCCCGCTTTCTCAGGGGGAGGGCAAGCAGGACAGTAGAGAGACCTTTTAAATTAAGGTTGAGGGAGAGGAATGTAAGGCTGTATCTGAATTTAAGGTTTGTCCCGTGGATTATTTTAGGCCCTTTTTCTCAAGAGGGACCATTGGTATTTGGGACCCAGAGGCTTTCCCAGGCTGAGACTACCCCCAGGGGCTACTGAGCTAGTTGTATCACACCCCAACTCATCATGCCACCCTACATCTTCAAGTTTCTCAGCTGAGAACGATTTGTCCCTGAGAACACAGTCATCCTCACGTGGCTCCGTGTGTCCATTCGCATGAACTTCACAGTCAGATGGGTGTTTTGTGGCTGATCGTTTAAGATTTTTTTAATAGAGTCAGTGGGGGCTTTCCAGGTGGATCGGTGGTAAAGAATCCACCAGCCAGTGCAGGAGGCACAAGAGTCTTGAGTTCAATCCCTGGGTTGGGAAGATCCCTTGGAATAGAAAATAGCAACCTGCTCCAGTATCCTTGCCTGGAAAATTCCACAGACAGAGGAATCTGGTGGGCTACAGTCCATGGGATCGCAAAGAGTCAAACATGACCGAGCCCACACACACACAATGGAGTCAATAGTGTTCCAGAATTCATAGTAGTCTTTTTCAAAAAGGGAATAGCGTGTAGAAAAACAGGGCCCCGGAGAGGCTGGAACAGCCCAGCCTGGCATTTCCAGCCACACTTCTAGCTTTCATTTTGTGACTCCAGAGGAGCAGGTGAACTCAGAAAAGCTGGTAATTTTTTACAAAGAGAAAGCGGCGATCATCTTATCTCCATCTCTTCTGACAACCTAAATTCAGGATCACATTGTACCTAGTTGGTTTACCAAGGGAAGCAACAACAGATTCTTATCTGCGGGAGCAGAGAGATCAACAGTAGTTTCTGTTCTAGGGTTTCTGGTCCCAGTTTTATTCTCCGCTTTGTTCCATCTGTGCTGAAAGCATAGTTAGCTCTGGGTATAAAGCAGCCAACCGACATTTCGTTAACTTTCCTTCTACATGGGGTTTCAGAAAGAAATGGAAAAAAAAAAAAAAAAACTTTTGAGCTGTGGTTGCCAGTTACCACCTGTCCTGTCTGGTTAGGACATTTCTGATTTGGGAAGTGTAAATATAACCCAGAAAAAAAAAAAAAAAGCTTCCCCTCCTTTTATGCAAAAGTAGAAAGGCTTAAGCACAGTGAGCCCTAACCATCGCCCTGTGAAGTTTCCACAGCACCAGGTTGATGAGATGAGAACACTTGCTTGATGGAGCCAGGCCCCAGGAAACTGCCTTCCTGGCTCCCACAGCCTGGGGCGGGGTTGAAGCCGAGCCACTGTGGCCTCCAGATAAGCCCAGCGCCCTGCAAGGTCTTAGCAGGAACTACAGTTCACACGTTACTGCAGAGCCAGCGGCTCAGAATTTTAAGCCCTTTGCCTCCTAGGACTGGAGGGGAACAGGAGCTTACAGGCAGCTCAGAGACTGTTCAGGTTCTCAGGCTGGAGCCAGAACTGCCAGGACTGGCGGGGAACAGGAGCTCACAGGCAGCCCAGAGACTGTGTTCAGGTTCTCAGGCTGGAGCCTGAGAGCTGAGCTCTTGTTATCTGTTGGTAGCTGAAGGCCTACTGCGGTTGGAAGATTTACACTCGAGAAATGGGCAAACGCTACAAATTAGGAGTTTGGGTTTTGTTTCTTTCTGAGAGCTGGTTTACCTGCATACAGGTGCTAATCTATGGTTGTAATGTCTTGACAGCACCAATGGAAAGCAGGAATTTTCTTGCTGATGGGGCTATGGATGTGTCTGTTTCTGTCGGGGGTGTTAGGGAAGACCCAGCCTGTCAGGGAGACCGGGGTCAGTGAGGGGTACATGCAGCTTGTCCAACATGACTTGATTCCAAGTGACGCTTTGCTGTTGGTATCACACACTAGAAATGTCACAGCAACTAGATTCTCTGTAACAAGCAGAATGTTGCCTTAGTGATTTAGTTTTGTTGCTGCAGGGAGTGTGATTAGAAAGGATTCTGTATCTTATTTATGACACAGCATTATTATTCTTATTGCTGTTATTTTGAAGAACTGTAAATGCAATGGGAGACTTGTCTGCATCCCATCGATTTGTCACTAAATTACAGTGACTTTTCCAGGAAAGCATTGGCCTCACGCTCTCCTACAAAACACGTGGGACTCCATCTTCTCTTTGTATTGAGTTCCTTGGATGAAAGACAGCTCTGAGATGTGGGCACAGATGTCACAGGAGACCTCTTCAGTGGTCCCTATGTTGTGGCTTCCTTGGGACATTTCCTCAGCCAGGGCCCGGCAGTGTGAGTGGCCCAGGGAGCAATCAGAAAGCTAATCACAGCTGGAAGACCAAAGTGGCACTTTCCAGCATTCGTGCCCCGAAGCACCTGACCGAGACAGCAGCTAGATTAATGAGAGAGTCTTGGTGGCTTAGTGGTAAAGATTCTGCCTGCCAGTGCAGGAGACATGGGTTCAATTCCTGGGTCGCGAAGATTCCCTGGAGGAGGAAATGACAACCCATTCCAGTATTCTTGCCTGGGAAATCACGGACACAGAGGAGCCTGGCGGGCTACAGTCCGTGGGGTCGCAAGAGTCAGACACGACTGACCGACTAAACAGCAGCAACTTGGTGTCCTCTGTTCAGGAGTGAGTTCCGTGGCAGGGATCTTTGGGCAGGTCCAGGGCGTGTCTCTGTGAGGCCGCCTGCCAGGAGAGAACTTCCCCTGCAGGGGATGTGGCTGCAGGCTGCTGATTTCCACTGAAATCACCCGGGCCTGATTCCGGTGAAGCCCTGAACGTCCGGCGTCCTGCCCGCGGGGCGGGGTGCGATGGACGGAGCCTGCAGCCCACGGCCGCGCTGCACTCACGGAGCTCCTGGGGCAGGCAGCCACGCTCCTTTTCAGAGTGAAGGACTGCCACACTAGAGGTGAAACCCTGCTGAAATGAGAAAAGGACTTTTATGACAGCCTTGCAGGCAGCTCTATGATTATTTTTATTATTATTCTTGGAATCCAGCAGCAATTTCCTGCCTTCTTAATATCTCTAAGTCTCTCCAGTTAAACACAGTAACGGTAAAAATATGACTTCGCCAATACCCCCTCAGCACTTCTGATGTCCTTTTTCTCCCCATCATGTGAAATGATGACAATTAACTATTGTCCGGTATAGAGAGCACTTCGGGAACTTTAGCATTACGGTTCAAGCGGTCTTTGGCAAAATTCATGTTCAGTCGACAACACTGTGGTTTTAAGTGAAGTGGTTTTCATTCTGAGATGAGAACAGAGTGAGTTTGTTACGATCAACACTGCACTTACAGTTTTAAAAAAGGACTATTACTACAAATATGTGGACTCAGGGCTGATTTTTATACCTGAAGCTGGAGCTGCTGGTGTTAAGTTCTGTTAAGGGTTTGTATTTGTTCATTTGTGTGGCTTTCCCACACAAACTTTTTTTTTTTTTTTGTAATTATTGAGGGAGTGTCTCCTAACAACACATCCTTAAAAGCCCACACAAACTTTTTTTTTTTTTTTTTTGTAATTATTGAGGGAGTGTCTCCTAACAACACATCCTTAAAAGCCGCCTGCCCTGTGCATGGACACGCAGGCACACTGTCTGCAGTGTGTGAGAGTGTCCTCCCGGGCAGCTGGGCTCCAAGCCTCCCGAGCCACAGTGACCGTGCACAGGCCTTGGGTGGGGAAAGGTTTCGTGGATGAATGACAGCCAGCATTTCTGGAACATATTTGTGAAGTCTGGGAATCCCCTACTCTAGAGTCCATGGAATATAATGAGACACATGTAGGTAATTCTCAATTTTCTAGGAGTCACATTAAAAAAGAAAAATGACACAGGTGGAACACATTTTATTTAACCAAGTGTGCCCCAAATTTATTGTTTAAACATGCACTTATAGACAATCAGTGACTATTTTACCCCTTTTTTTTTGTACTGAGTGTTTGAACCCCTGTGTGTATTTGAGGCTAAAAGCGCATCTCAATTTGAATCACCCACATTTCAAGGCTCAGAAGCCTCCTGTGTCTAGGGGCTACCTGGTGGTTCAGACAGTAAAGAATCTGCCTGCAATGCAGGAGACCTGGGTTCAATCCCTGGGTCAGGGAGCTTCCATTCCAGTTTTCTTGCCTAGAGAATGGACGGAGGAGCAGCCTGGTGGGCTACAATCCATGGGGTCAGGAAGAGTTGGACACGACTGATTGGCTTTCACTTTCACATACTTTTCAGAAGTGTGTCATTACATCATAGCAAATGTTTTAAAATTAATTCTTGCAGAAATGAAGCCTTAGACTAGTTATTCATCCACTTTCTAAAGTAGTCTTTAACTCAGTTTTATCTTCAAAACATTTTCTCAATTGTCATCACAAAGGAATTGGAAATTTTGTATTTTAGTTCTTCTGGTTTTGGCCACATTTGATTTAGAGAAAATCTAGGTCCAGTTCAATGTTTTACATCATTTGGATTTATTTAATGTAGTTTGGTTTCAACCATAGATTTTGTAGGTATTTGATTAAATGTGTAAAACAAAACAGTTTTCCAAAGCATAGAGGCTAAGTTAAACACAGGAATTTATTATTTTTTTAGTTTCCGTTTTCATCCATTCATTTTATTCTCATGCACTTTTTATGGTCACTCGGGTGGTGGGAAATCCCTTTTAATTTTTTGAAGCAAGGCTGTTGTTTTCTAGATGGAAAGGATATCCCACGAGAGTGCCAATGAGACTGGCACCACGTGAACTGATCTCCAAAAATGGGCAGCATGACATGGTGGGCTTGTTTGCCAAAACTGTGGAGAAGGAAGCTTCTTGAAAGCTTCCTAGGACTGATATATATTCACTACCATGTGTAAAGCAGGCAGCTAGTGGGAAGCGCTGTATAACACAGGGATCTCTGCAAACTGTTCTGAAATGACCTAGAGGGTGGGGATGGTGGAAGGGAGGTCCAAGAGGGAAGGGATATATGTATACATATAGCTGATTCACTTCTTTGTACAGTAGACAATAATGCAACATTGTACAGCAATTGTACTCCAAAGGGAAAAAAAAAACTCTGCTGCAGTGTGCTGAGGCAATGGGGCAGAGGTGGTAAAGGAGAGGCTTTTTTTTTTTTCACTGTAATGGGGAAAGGGAAGCAGCCAGCTGCCTCTACTGCACCCTGAGAAAACAAGCCTGGGGTGTCACCTCGGCACCACGTCCTGATGCCCCTGCTTGAGGCACCCTGGCACGCGGCCAGGCTGAGCTTTTCGCAAGCCAGAACCCAGCCTTCCTGTGCAGGGACGCCTCGTGCTCACTTACTGGCACGCGGCTTGTGCTTTGGGAGACAGCGGTGCCTGTGTGGCTGCGAGGCTTCCTGAGCTCAGCGCCATCCAGGGAGCCGCAGGCAGAGCTGTGGCTTCGATTGTGCTGTCTCTCTTTTGGCCACTTTCTTTCTCTCCTTCTGTCTTTCTTTCCTTCTCTCTCTCTTTTTTCCTTTCCTTTTTCCTTTCTCTGTCTTTCTTTTTTCTTTCTTTTCCTCCCTCCTCCACTCCCTCTCCTCACCTCCCTCCCTCCCCGCTTCCTTCTTTCCTAACTGCGTTTTTTCCTTCTTTACTCTTTTTATTGAATCAGTTTCAGAGTGTGAGGAAGGGGAGCAGCCTTTAGTTCAGGAACAAGGGGGCCTCGATGAGAGGCTGCCCCAGTGCCCTAGGTGCCACCCACCTGTGTGATGGGTAACCTCACGTAGCAGTATGGTTGGCAATGAGGGAAAGACTCAGAGCCGCCCAAGTCCGCGGTCACTAGCTCTTGCTTTTTGCTGCTTGTTAAAGGGAACAGACAGTGGCTATCTGTTTCATGATTTTTTGACAAGAGCTACATCTTTGTGCAAAAGGGTTGTACCAGGAAAAAATCACCGTGAGGAAAGGTTGCCATCTGGAACCGAAGAGAACACCTTTCCCAGGTGTGCGGGGAGAGATGCTGGTGTGCAGGGTGGTGCACCCAAGCGAAAGCACCAGGACTTGTCCCTGAGGGATCCAGATATTTACATCACTCAGACACGCGTTGCAGCTTCTCTGCTGGCATCCCCTGCCGAGCCCCAAGACTTACTTTCCAATATTTGTGGGGAGACTTTCTTTTTTCCTTTAGGAATAGTTTAACGTGCATCTGGAGCCTTAGACCTTGGTGTGAAAATGTTGAATTCATCTGGGAAGTGCTATTGTTTGGTTCAAAAACAAGGTTTAATTGTAACGTAGTGAGAAGTGTTTTCTGGGTTGATTTGTAAGTTCACCCTGAGAAATCACCCCTGAGAGATGACGAGCCTGCGTGTTGTAGGATCTGAGGTGGAGCGCCCTGCCTGCACTGCCTTCGCCTGCAGATACACTGAGTCAGATGCTTCTCCTGGTTCATTCCGTGTACAGTGGTGTTTCAAACAGTCTTTAAGTTCTTAGCTGACTTGGGAAGGATGACCAGACTGTTTGCTTCGCGCGGCTCCTCGTGCCTGTGGTATGGACAGGCTACATCCTTTGTTATTCTAAGTTAATCTCTTTGTCCCTCCCGGTGAGTCCCTGATGAAGCCCTGTGGAGCCTGTCTCCCTGCTTCTCCTTCCAAGTAGGTGCCATAAGGACCCATCACCCACGTCTCAGCTCTGTATCCACTGTGCTCAAGGAAATGTGTTTCCCAGCTTCCACACTATGTACCTCAGTTCACCTGAGCACACATGCCTCCCTCTGTGCCACCAGTACCACAACTGCAAGACCAGCATGCAGATGTCGTGAGGCACGTGCCCGGGTGGCGGAGCCGCCTGGCGCACGGGGCATCCTGTGCCCGTGTGCTGCACCCGGCTGGAAGGAGGGGCCCTTGCAGGCTGCCCCTCTCCCACTGCTTCAGCTTCTGCTCCAGCCTGAAACACAGTATGAGGAAAAGCAAACCGTAACGAACAACGTGCCGCTGGGAAGTGACCAAGCTCAGTGAATTGTGAAAATCCTCTGTACTGTCTGTTCCTGAGACCGGCTGTAGAGACAGAAAATCATCTCAGTTGAAAGTTTGGAATAAGTATTTTAAGTATTGAAGGAAAATAATGAACACAAACGGGAAGGAAGCAATGCTTAACACGGTCGAGGGGAAATATCTATAATATGTCATCTAAAACTTTAAATAAAATATATATGGGAAGAAAATGGGAAATGAGTATTTTCACTTTTGCTGTGTAGTTAGGATTTATTTTGCTGCCCAGAGTCTGAAGGTCACGCCCTCTGAACTTCTCCCAACCTTTAGGGAGACAAAGAATCCAAATTAACAGTATCCTGGGATCTCAGAAATTATCAACGTGCCTTACGTGGAAGTGCCACCTTTTTAAATGTTTACCGGCCTAGACTATGGGTTCCTTTGATCCTCTTCAGTCTTAAAAATTGAAAAGAAGTCAGATGGCTCATTGACATGTTACTGAAAGCCATATCTTCAGAGTGCGTCACTGCATCTAGACAAGCTGCTAGACTGGTTGTAGTGGGAAGTCAAAGCCTGTGAGAAGTGGTGTCCACAGGGGTGAAGTGGACGGCAGGGACCTACAGGGTCCCTGGTAGGTTTGCGGCTAAATGACCAGCCTCAGTTCTAAGTGGTGTCAGCATTCCAGAGTGCAAGGGAGCAGGCTGGAGGTGGGATTAACAGAGGATCAGTTGAGGAGACAAATGCTTGTAACATACTTGCTCTGTCCCAGCACCCTGCTAGGCAAAGGGTCACCAAGAAAGGTGAGATTCTGGGGCCCAAAGAGAGAGGAAGGATGCTGCCGAGCAGAGAGAGAAAAATAGTAAGAAGGGAAAAGATAGAAATAAAATAGACAACAAACTCTCTTCTTGTCCAGCAGACAATTCTGCCTGGTTATAAACCTCAGCTCCCTAGACATGAAAACATTTAGCTTGATTCACTGAAGTTCATGGCAGCTCCTATTGATGACACTGACCGCAATGTGACTAGTCCCCAGGGTGAGAAGGTGAATGAGCGTGTCCATCTGCACGTTGTTGAAGCCAGGACAGTTTAGGAAAGCTTCTGAGGCCAACACCTTCCCCCACCCCAGCACCCACTGAACCAGCCATGCACACAAGTTGTTTTCTCTGTGCTCGGGGGCTGCATCTGGATGGGTTCCCAACCCTCTAAAGCACTCCAGACCAGGACCCCTGAGCAGCCCTGAGCCCAAGACTCTGCAGCCTTAATAGGGAATAGCCAGTCTGTTTGGCCACCTTATGAGACAGCCTGCATGAGGTTTAGAGAGGCCCTGAACATTAGAAAAGACTCAAAAGAATCCTCTGTCCAGAGCCGACTCTGCAGCTGTCTTCTATAGCCATACTTTTTGCTAAGCATGGGAGCCCCTCCAGTCATGGAGACAGTAAGTAGACCAGGCCCTCTCAGCATCCCCTTCTCCTAGCCAGCATGTCCTGGTTCCTTCCGAGTGTGATGAAGTAAACAGAATCCTGTATTTGCGCTCCATCTCCCTGCTACTCTCACGGTCCCCGGGCATGTGCAGTGTGCCCAAGCCTCCTGAAACCCAGCACTGAAGGACCTTGCTGGCTTTGGTCCAGGATGCAGGTGAGAGAGAAAGCCTAGTCCCTGCTGGGATGTCCAGACCTGTCTCTGCCCTTGGAGTGCGCGGGGAGACCGCGTGACAAAGCAAGTTTCGTAACCACATATGACTCTCCACCGTTAGTTTATAAACACATGGGTATCAAACATATCTTCCATGGTTTTGGACTTTAGTGTTCTAGTTCTTAAGTTCAGGGAGCCAATGTGATTAAGGTCTTCCTTGCTTTGGCATAGACTCCCCCTGGATGCACTGTAGGGTCAGCAGAGGCCCAGGTTGAGGGCCAACTAAGAACTCAGCATCGGTTTCTCAGAACAGTTCTGAAGACTGTCTCCCTCCTGTTGCATCTACACCTTTGGTGTTTGGAGTCTCACGTGCTGCGGGGTGCAGTGTTTCCCTGCAACCTGTCAGTGTCCTTCTGGAAGCACTGTGGGTGCCTCCTGCAAGTACAGTGGTAAAGAAGAGGGTGTTTCCCTTGGCACGTTGGTTCCACAGCAACTTTGTGAGATGTCTGCTGAAAACGTAGCCTTTAAAAAAAAAAATTTCAGATAATCTAGTGCTTTTTTTTTTTAAAGATGAAATTAGCATACATGTGCTGCTAAGGACTCCACTGTGTCTGATCCCTGATTCCCTTAGCACCCCTGGCTTTGCTGTTAGGACAGACTGGTACAAAAGCGTGCAGTTCATGATCGTTTGTCAGCAAACCAGGCCTAAGGTGAAAGTGTTGCTTTTAAGCCAGAATTTGCAAATTTCTTAAGAGGGGCAAAGGGCACGCTGTGCATCAAAGCAGAAGCAGAAAAATATGCTATTGTTCCCACGGGCACACTCGCTCCATCCTACTTGATTCTACGTAAAGCTAGACTTGCAAACAGCTGGGTCTGTCAGAGTGTTCACTGGGTCTAAGTTTTACTTTTGTAAATGGAAACGTTATCTTACAACAGATTGGTCTGTTCCTTCGATCCAGAATTTTCCACGGCTCAGTTGAAAGGTCCGGTGTCCTGCCCCGTGATTCTGTGAGTCACCCACGTGCGGGCGGCACACCATGGAGACAGAAGGATTCCTCAGGAAGTTTGAAGCGAAAGGGAAGTCGGGTAGAAAGCGCTGCTTTGCAACCCTTGTCCTCTTAGTGACGCTTTGTGCAGTCCTCGCGGCGTTGCTGCTGGGATCGGAGTCAGGAAGGCTCACATGCTAAGACGTCAGAGAGACGGGGGGAGTCTGGAGGGAGGGTGGGATGCTTTACTGTTCTCAAAGGATAAATTCGACCCATTCCTTCATTTAAGAATGAAGAAAATGCCAAGATTTCCCTGTGAGGTCCCAGAGGCACTTCCGGGAGAATTCCCTTCAGAGGGACACACCTGTTGATGCCCGTCAATTGACTATACCTTGCAAATTGTCAAATAGGAAGAGACACTCATTTGCTGAGTCTGCCAGGAAATTTTAATTCTTCTTTTAGTATTGTATTTTATTTGCGTGTTTGGCTGCCCTGAGTCCTGGTTGCAGCACACAGGATGTTCATTGCGTCATGCAGGACCTTTCATTGTGGAACGTGGGCTTCTCTCTAGTCGTGGTGTGGGGGCTTAGTTACCCCGCAGCATGTAGGATCTTAGCTCCCCAACCAGGGATCAAACGTGTGTCCCCCACATTGCAAGGTGGATCCCTAATCTCTGGACCACCAAGGAAGTCCCAAAATTTCATTCTTTGAAGTCTTGTGGTGCTGCCCCTGGGAATGACAGCCCTGACTTTTCAGAGTCCACGGAAAGAGCATGTGATTCCAACAGGAAACAGAAAAAGAAGAGGCAGGGTGGCTGATGAGTGATTTCAGGAGATGTCTTACAAACTGACTGTTAGCAAATGTTCTCGCCTAAAAAAAAAAAAAAAAAAAAAAGGAGTGGGGTATGTACACGAGAAACAGATATTTTTGGCACATTTTTGAGGTCAAACACCTCTGTGAGGGGCTGCTTCCTCACTACTATGGCATCAAGGTCAGAACTAGAACGAGGTGTCTCTGAAACCGTGGGTGGCGATGAGACCAGCTGGAGAGGACCCGGCCTCCTGCTCAAGGAGCCGGCCCCATGTTGGTTCAGAGAGACCCGCGCCTGGTGTGACCAAAGCAGGCAGTTCCTCCGAAGACACACCAAGGGAAACATAAAGAAAGCACTTCTTGAGATGGTGCAAAAGAATTTCAGTAAGTGGACTGTTATCTTGCACATCACACCCACCCACTCCATAAAACACCCCGGAATCATGCCCTGCAAGACCCTGCTCTTGGATGACGCACCGTCATTGGAGGGAGATGGAGTGTGCATCGTGGAGACAGGTGGGCAGGTGGGCATCATGCAGTTTTACAGATGAGAGTGTTCCCAGCACCTGCCCAGACCCTAACACTGCTTAGAAGGGTGATTGGTACTTGCAGTCTTCACCTTGGGTAGGTAGTTGGTTATACAGTTAATGAGGTTAATTAACTGATCCTCAAATCAGACAACCCATGTGAACCCAAGTTTGTTGATTTTAAATCTTTTCATTCTTTTGACTTTCACCTTTTTTTTTATTTTACATTTTTAAGCCTGCATGTTTATGATATTTGTCACCATTCAGAACACAAGCGTTAGCTGCGTGACATTAAACAGTACTGTCTTAGATTCTCAGTGGGATTGAGCTGGTGGGAGAAAGTGGTCCTGATGGCTGTGCTCCGACCCGCGTCATTGTGCAGCGTTCACAGAGCCCAGAGGGAAGAAGATGAGGACGGCACACGGGCTGCAGGAGGGTGTGGAACACATGCAATGCTGCCAGAGCCAGAAAACCCTGCAGCAGGCCAGGAGGGGGGCCAACTGTGAAGAGAGGAGTGCAGGACATGACATATACTCTGTCCCTTCAAGAATGGGTAGAGTTTTAAGAGCTTGATGGGAGAGGGGATCAGGTGGGGGGCAGACCCGTGGGCTGAGGAGGCAGCACTGCAGCTGTGGTGTCTGCGTGGGCCGAGGGGATCTTCATCTGACCTCAGAGGAGGCGCACGGAAATGTATTCCCTGGGCAGACACAGTTGTGGTGATACCCGCTGGGGTGGGTGTGGGGTCACTGGCTTAGCTTGGTCCCCAAATGATTGCAAATTTGGATCTTTTGTTCCATTGCCTTTCACCAAGAGATCTCATAGCCTGGATCACCCTAATTAAAACCCTATCAATTCAAGGCATTCATTCTTCTGTGTTATGTCATGTTCTCGAAGCTGTGGGAAAGGAGTTATGGGCAGTTTGGGACCCCCCCCCACCCCCGTCTCCCCACCACCATTCAGTTTGAGTCAAGGCTTTGGAAACCAGACAACTTATCTTATCTCTCTTACAGATTCATCCAGAAAGCTGTCGGTTTGAGAATACCAAAGTTAGGGATGAGAACCCATGTGAGAAACCCCCAAGGTCATTTCATGAGAAATGACCCCCAACTCGGACTGAGGTGTCAGAGCAGAGCTTACCGGGTGCAGTGGCAATGAGGAGGGGGGTGGCCCTGGGTGGGCCCTGCGGATGGGCGGGCCTGGGTGTGACTCACCGTCGCCGTGGCAATGGCATGGCTTTAAGGCAGCTCCTCCCTCCTCCTCCATCCCCCCACACCAAGCGCCTGTCACTGCTGCCCTTGGCTCCAGAGGGCACGGTGGGAAATTCTGGGGCATGGAAGCCCCTTTGGGGGTCCCAGTGGTCGTGGCCACGCTGTGTTTCTCAGGAAGGCAGCACAGACCTCTTCCTTTCCCTGTTGCCACCTCCATGGGTTTTCCCGATGTGGATGCCAGTCGACTCTCGGGGCCCATTTGGAAATTGAGTGAGCTGAGCAGGTCAGCCAGGTAAAGTCTCTGAACCCATCTTAACCCAGGCTGTGGTCCATCCTGCGACCTCGAGACAGCGCGCAGGTGATTCTGCAGGTGGGGAGAGACCCGCCCAGGATGTGGAGGCAGACGAATGAACGGGAGGATGATTCTGAGTGCTTGTGTCCCTAGCAGACTCTGCCATGGGTGCACACCACACACAGAGAACCGCCCTGACCTGGGCCATTGGAAGTGTGTCACTGAAGTGTAAAAACACTTATGCTGTTCGGTTTCCCGTCATTTTCTCTTCTTTCATTTCCTCTCGTTTGCATTGGTTACTCACAGGTGGAGACTGGCAGTGTGATTTGTACAACTGCTCCGTGTGCCAGGCTGTGAAAAGAGATCTTGGGGCCAGCCGAGCCGTCGGGGCCACTCTGTCCCTTATGCCAAGTGCCAGTAGGGTCACAGTGGGCGGCCCCATCAGCACACGGAGGACATGGCTGCTGGCTCACCCACTCACTGGGGAGGAGCTGCTTTGGAGCACTGAGCTGGGTCTTTTAGCAGGAGCGTCTGGAGTTTTCACACAGTGGCTCTAGTTGTTTAGTTCAATTTGTGGATTACACCTCTGAGCAAACCCAGTGGTTATAAACTTTATATGTTCTGATTTGAGATCATTGAAACACTCATTGTGTCACAGTTGTCCATTAGATACTTTCCCTTTTTTTATTATCTAGTAATAAGAAAATACCCAAGCATCCAGTACCTTGTGATTTTATGATCTGGGAAGGGGAGGACTTAACCATTGTATAGTTGTTTTAAGTTTAAAAAGTCATTAATCATGATGAGATATCATATGCCTTAACCTTGATAAACCATGTTTTGCATGATTACACCTTAAGGTTGAAACACATTTCATCATTTCCCAGAAGGGGCACCGAATTCACCCATTTCCTGTTTTTAATCTCAGAATGTTCTGTATTTCCTCCATACCTGCTTTCCTGGCAGCAAGACCCTGGAAGCAGCTGACACCAAATGCGTTTACCTCAGGTGTTTGCACTTTGTATGAAGTTGCAGTCAGATACACAAGACTTTTGCACAGAAATAGAGGCATGAGGCCAATTCACCGTCCCCACCGGGCATTAATCATTCAGTGAACTGGTCCCTGAGTGCCTGTGATGTGGGTCTGACCCTCACAGCCAACAGTTCACAGCCACAGGCCACCTCAGCCAGCACCGCAGTCACACAACATTTGGGGAGGGAACATTTCTTCAGCATGTTCCAAACGACTCACGCCTACTCCATTTTACTTTCAGTGTGTTTTAACCCTTCTGACTAAGGAATCTTTCTGGAACTGCTGAACCACCCCCCACCCAAAGATCCTTTGAAGAATACCTTGAAAATGCTTTAGCCTTCTAATTTTCAGTCCAGCTCACTGTTGTAAATGCTTAGACCCAGTACGATGGACAGAGGATTGCTTGTGCACACCTGGCAAGGCCTGCCAGCAGGGAGGTTTGTATTGTCGGGGCGTTCGTCATTCATTTATTCAGGCCCTCAGGAGACGTTTCCCACGCCTGCGATGTACCGTGCAGACCACAGATGTGTATTTTTCTTGCGTCTGGTGGCCAGAAAACTCACTTGTACATGTCTGACCCCTGGGTCTTGAACATGGCTTCAGAAACAGTCACTGTGTGTATGGAGCTTATCATTCACCTCTCCTTAAATGACCCCGGCTGTGAATTCTTTTATCTGTTTGCATAGTATTTTCAGTCTCTTCCTCAACTTTCTAATTTGCAGCTTTGAATCTGCTGAAGATAAGAAAGAACCATTTAATCGTTTTCACGACAGTGAAGGGCAGATGCCCCCGGCAGATGTGGAGGGGCTCACCCACGAGCAGACAGGTGGATTTTAGTTCAGAGGTTTCTCACTTCCCTTTCATCGGTTGTCTCAGAGGCCAGTCTTGCTTTGCTTTCTCATTCCTGACCTGCTGCCGTGGGTCATTGTGGACAACAGCTTTGCCTCTGAGTGAGGGTAATGTCACTGGTGTGAGGTCAGCTAGTGACAGTGATGCTCTTGAGTTCCCCAAGCTTATATTTTTATGCTTCTCATTCTGTCTCTCCTTTCTTTTGGCTGTGCTGTGAGGCATCTTAGTTCCCCGACCAGGGATTGAGCCTGCTCCCTGCTGCAACAGAAGCACAGATTCCTAACCACTGGATCACTAGGGAAGCCCAATCAATCTCTTTAATCTATATTTCCATCCTTCCAGCTTTTGTTGCACTTCTTTCAGTCACTTAAACCAGAAGCCTCCAATCGAAATGAATGGCTCATAACAGTTCTTTATCTCAAGGACAAATGTGTCTTCTTAGTTTTTTCATTAGAAATGTTATTTTACTTGGCTCTCAACCATGACATACGTGGGAATAATTGGCAACCTAAATATGAGTGTTCTGTCATTACAGGGAGTAAAACTTTCTGTGAATTCCAAGTAGTGTCTATTTTTCCATCTTATGTATTTAGACTTTTTGAATACTTAGTTGTCTGAAAATAAACTTTTGCTCCTCAGCAAGGTTTGTCTTGCTGTTGTGCTTAGTCACTCAGTCGTGTCAGATCCTTTGCAACCCTTTGGACTGTAGCCCTCCAGGCTCCTCTGTCCATGGAATTTTCCTGGCAAGTATACTGGAGCGGGTCGCCATTTCCTTCTCCAGGGGCTCTTCCCAACCCAGGGCTTGAACCCACATCCCCCATGTCCCCGGCATTACAGGTGGATTGCTTATCTGCTGAGCCATCGGGGAAGCTGCTGATTCCCCTTTTCTTGCCTCGATGGCAGAATCTCCTCACGGGAGTCGAGCTGGAGAGCGGGGGTCCAGGGGGGAGATAGGAGGGGCCGGCAGGAATGTTGCCCCGTGGGACGAGCCTGGGCTCCCCACTTTCCCGCATCCCATGGAAGTTGCGGTTTCACTCTTCCCAGACTTCCAAGGCACTCGGCAGAAGAACTTGCCTTTCTGCCCCCTCACCTCTGCTGATCACACCTCTGTCCATAACGTGCTGTCCTTGTCTGCAGACCCTTGACCACCACGGCCCCTCCCCGGGGGGGCGGGGCTGATGTCAGTCACCCACCCGCTGCACAGACGTCTGTTACTCTTTGCTTTGTCCTTGGCCTGTGAACTTAAGGCTGGATTCCTGCAAGGCTTGCCTGTGAGGGAGAAAAGCACCCTGCCCCCTCCCTGCTCAGGCCACAGCGCTCGGGCTCTCTGATGTCACCAGATGCCGCGACTGACCCTCGAAGCCATTCCTCTGGTGGGGACACCGAGTCTCCTCTGGCCCACAGAGGCTGCAGAAACCTGACTGCCCGGGTTCGGGGGCTGCAGCTCTGGCTCCATGATCCGTCACATGTGTGTGCTCCGTTATTCAGTCGTGTCCGACCCTTTGCGACCCCATGGACTGTAGCCTTTAGTGAGTCTCTAAGTTTCTTCATCTGTTGAAAAGGGTCAAAAACCCTTTTCCCTGTTTCTCCCTGGGCCTCTGTTACAAGGAGGGAGACCCATTCATCCCAGGGACCCAGCCTGTCCCAGAACCAGGATGCGGAATTGTATGAAAACTCTGAATGAAAAGAGGATCCAGGGAAGGGGAAATTCCCTCCCCTCTGGGAGCTGGTGGGTTCTGCCCGTGCTTATCTGTAACGCAGAACTCACATCCCCATGGCGACTGTGTGCAGATGAGCTGCTTCTGGGCTAGAGCCCCTCATCTGGAGGAGCTCAGTGGCCCTCCCAGCCCAGGTTCCCTCTGGGGCTGCCCAGCGTGAGTGCTGTGAGCAGGCATTTCATTTCACTTAAAAGATGAGCCTGGGGAGGGGGCACAGAGGAAGGCGCTGGGCAAATAAGAGAGGACATGCACACAGGTAACCACCGTGCCTCCAGGGTGCTCTGGGTGCCGGGCTGGGTGCAGGAGGGGTGTGTGAGGCGCCAGCCAGGGCTGCCCTGCGGGGGGCGGCGGGGAGCAGGGAGCCTCCCATTACCGAGATCAGAAACCAAAGCATCAAAACGCAGGGTTGAAAAAGGACTCAGACTCCAGGAGTCCTGAGCCTTAAGTGGCCCTCTAGCCTTTCTGCTCGTTGTCCTTGACTTGGAAGGGACTTAAAAGTCAACAGTGCCCTTGATGATAGGCTGTGGTCCCTGGTGGCTGTGGCATCCTGGGTGACGCAGAGAGTTGGCTCAGCGGGTGTTCGGTGAGAGCTGATTGAGCAAGTTTGCCCAACACTGAGTCTTGGTTTGAGGTGAACACTTGGCCAGTGTCAGGATGAAAGCATCATGTGGGGGTAGGAATGATGGGTGATGCACAGAGTCATCTAGAATGTTCACCCAGGAGGCCTGGAGGTGGAGTCTGGGGGTCCGGCACCCCAGGGGGCATGCACAGGAGTGAGGTGATGCCTGCAGGTTAATTGGCCACCATGTCCTTGGGACATGGACTGTCTTGTTTTAGATTCGTGGTTACAGCTTGCAGGATTGTGAAGAATAACTGGGAAGATGCTCCTCAAATGTAGTCTCAGGAGATAACCAGTAGTTTTCTGGAAGAACAATCATAGTTCCTGGAAAATAAGGAAGATGAAAGACAGTACGTTCATTTTAAAACCTGTGCCTGGAAGGGAACTTTCCATCTGAATTCAGAGACCTCAGAGACTGGCGGACAGGGCTCCCCACCTCCACCCTGGAGCCGCACACGTTGGAAACCCTAGATAAGCAGCCTCCAGGCTCCTCCGGTGGGAATGCCTGGTGCAGGGCTCATCCGCTGCTTATCTCCACGCACAGAAGATGCCGCAAACGGGTTCATTCCGTTTCTTTCTCAGTTTTCCCTAGATTTCATGCTTTTCTCTCTCAGCCTGTTCTCATCTCTTAAATGCTATTTGGGGGTCCCAGAGGGGAGCTGCCTACACATGCTTTCTATTCCTTTGGTCCACTGTTTTGGTCTCAACTCCAAAATTATGTGTGTGATGATGCAAGGCAGTGTGACCATGTTGTACTCCTGCTTTTTAAATACAAGAGAAAAAAAGATTGTCCCCCGCTAATTAGTGGGGGTTTCTGAATCTAGAACAATCTAGGGCAGACGTGCAGGTACCCTGGACCACCCCCTAAACACTGGGTGCAGGACAGATGGCTCCGTCCCACCAGGGCTCAGAGCTAGGAGACGGCCCTGCCTGCAAGCTTGACTGAAATGCAGTGAAGTGTGTGAGTGTGTGTGTCTGGGGTGTGTGCATATGTCTGTGTGTGTTAGTGTGCGCACCTGTGTGTATGTGAGTGTATCGCTGTGTGTAAGTGTGTGTGTGTATGTATGTCTGTGGGTTGGGTGTCTTTGTAGCTCTGTGTGTGTGTGTGTATGGTGTATGTGAGTGTGTTTTCGTATGTGTGTGTGAGTGTATATACGTGTGTGTGTGTGTGTGTGTATGGAGATGTCTGTGTCTATGTCAATGTGAGTCTGTTTGTGTATGTGTAGGGGGCATGAGTGTGTATGTGAGTGTATCTGGCTCTTTGTGTGTGTGTGTGTGTGTCTGTGTGTAGGGGGCGTGTGTGTGTGTCTATATATGTGAGTGTGAGTATGTGTATGTGTGTCTGTGTATCTATGGGGTATGTAGGCATGTTTGTGTGTGAGTGTGTATATGTGTATCTGTGTGTATGGGGTATGTGGGCATGTGTGTGTGCGTCTGTCTGTCTGTGTGTGTACGGGGTATGTCAGCGTGTGTGTGTGAGTGTGTGTCTGTGTGTGGGGAGGTATGTCAGTGTGTGGGTGTGTGTGAGTGTGTATATGTGTGTCTGTGTGTATGGGGTATGTCGGCATGTGTGTCTGTGTGTGTATGGGGTATGTTGGTGTGTGTGTGTGTGTGTGTATGTGTGTCTTTGTGTTTATGGGGTATGTCAGTATGTGTGTCTGTGTGTGTGTGAGTGTGTGTCTGTGTGTGTATGGGGTGTGTCAGCGTATGTGTGTGTATGTGTGTCTGTGTATGTATGGGGTATATTGGCATGTGTGTGTGTGTGTCTGTGTGTGTATGGGATATGTCAGCGTGTGTGTGTGTGTATATATACGTGTGTCTGTGTGTGTATGGGGTATGTCGGCATGTGTGTCTGTGAGTGTATATATATGTGTCTGTGTACGGGGTATGTTGGTATGTGTGTGTGAGTGTGTGTCTGTGTGTGTTTGGGGTGTGTCGGCATGTGTGTGTGTGCGCGCAGGCTCCATCCCGCCACCCCCCCATGCAATTCCTGCTCTGCTTCCCTTTCTGTCACTTCTCCATAACTCTCTGCTTTTCGGTTGGGCTGCTGTCCCCGGCTTCCTCTTTTCCTGCATTCCTATATTTCATTATTCGCCCTTGTTCCTCTTCTCGGGCTTGTACAACACAGCCAGGAGGATGTGGAAATGCAGTTACAATATGACACACGAGCTGCAGTGTCACAATCGTGCTTGGTGGGGCCTGCGTCCCGGCGGCTTTGGGATGAGGCGGGAGAGGGGAGCTGGCAGAATGCAGAAGTCCTGGCGATGTTGGGATGCTTTTCCCCTAAAGCCCCGTGTTTCCGATTAGCCGAGGCCGTGGAAGCCGTTGGCCACCGTTTTTGTCTCGGGAGCCTGAGGCACCTCAGAAACGCCTTCCTGAGTCACCCCCTCCTCGCCCCGGGCCACCGCTGAATCCCAGCTTCCCTGTCTGTCTGTCTGTCTGTAGGCTTTTTGTCTCCTCAGCATCCCGTCTGCTCAGCCCGCGGCTGCAGCCCCTCATTCTCACACCTACCCAGGCCCCCCCCACGACGTGGCCTCCTGAGCAGGGACCTCGATGGCCCCCTCTGGCCTGGGAGCCTCATCTCAGCTTCCAGAAGCCTCCATAACCTCATCTCCCCATCCCCCACTGTCCGGAGGACCCCCGCCCTGCATGTCCTCTGGGAATGCCTTCCTTCTGCTTCGTGTTTTGAACATGATCCTCCGAGGTGGCCAGGCCCCGTGTCACTCGCCCAGCTCCAAGCAGGAGGACTCCCCGGTGCTGGGCCACCTGAGGTGGGGGGCTCCCTCCTCTTGGCCCTCTTAGACTGAACCCTCCTGCCCTCAGAGACCCTATTCCCCACTCAGGGCTCTGCACGCACACTCTGCACGGCCTGAGCGTAAACCATCTTGGAGTGCTAGAAACCACATCTCCTCCGAGGACTCCCTCCATAGCCTCCTTCCCTGCTGGCCCCGGAGGGTCTGCAGAGGCTGGTGCAGCCCTGGGGCCTCAGGGAGGATGGCGTGCAGTGGCCCTGCCCAGTGACCCCCGATCTCCGGCACCACGGTTCAGTCCCTTTCGCCATGGTGCGTGCATGAGCTGAGCCAGGTGAGCTGCCGAAAGCAGGCGTGGGGTGGGAAGAGGCAGGCTCTGTCTCCGCCCCGTCCGTATCACCGCTGGTGGCCCTGGGCAGGGCAGGGGGACTATCTGAGGCTCATTTCTCGGTTTGTAAAGTGGGTTTGTAGGGCTCCAGGATAGTTCCCAGCTGGGAAACGGAGGGGGCAGTTTCCTCATGTGATTTCCTCACAGGACTGCTTCAGAAAGGAAAGAAATGGGTGCCCAGAAAGTATTTCACGTGGTCGCTGCCCCTAGTGACAAGCACAGAGCAGAGGGGACTCTGGGCGGTGGCCGGGCCCCCTTTGGATTTTACACGGGAGGAACGTGTGACCTGAACTGGTCCTTTTCACACGGTTCTCAGTAAACGGCGTTGAATCATAAAGCTAGGAGGGGCGGACAAAGGGGGAAGGAGAAACCTTCCTTATTTCAGAGAAACGTTGCCTGAGGGAAGGACAGGACTTTTTGAGAGATCCTAGTCCTAAGAAACAGCTGAAACCTACTAGGAAAAATGTGATGCTTCAGGTTCTTCCCGCGAGATGTGAGATGTGGGCTCAGCTGCCAGGAAGCTGGGCTGTGAGTAACTGGTGGTCCCTTGGCAGGGCGGGGGCGCCCATGCCCTGTGGCTGCCAGGCCCTCACCACCCCCCCCCCCACCCCGAGGGTCTGGACCCCTGGCCTGGCCTTGTACTCTGGTGTCCCATCTGACGGTACCCAGCCTGGGGCCCGGTGACCCTCTCAGGCCCTGGAGGCCCTGAGGCGGAGCTTCCTCCAGCACCTTCATGGACCAGAGCGAAGGGTCACAGCCCGGAGCTTCATTGCCAGGGCTGGGTTACTGGCCTTTTGTCTGTTGGGCATGGAGCTGAAAGTGGGAGAGTGATGAGAGAGGGGAGAGGGGAAAAGGGGAAAGTTTTAGAGTTCCTTGTGGTGTGCTGTGATTCATGGGGTCGCAAAGAGTCGGACACGACTGAGCAACTGATCTGATCTGATCTGAAGAGAACTGTCGGAGAAGGCAATGGCACCCCACTCCAGTACTCTTGTCTGGAAAATCCATGGACAGAGGAGCCTGGTAGGCTGCAGTCCATGGGGTCGCTAAGAGTCGGGCACGACTGAGCGACTTCACTCTCACTTTTCACTTTCATGCATTGGAGAAGGAAATGGCAACCCACTCCAGTGTTCTTGCCTGGAGAATCCCAGGGACGGGGAAGTCTGGTGGGCTGCCGTCTATGGGATTGCACAGAGTCAGACACGACTGAAGCGCCTTAGCAGCAGCAGCAGCAAAAGAACTGTAGACTGCAGAGTATTCGGGCTTCTTTCACCACGGTTCGCAGTAAGTCCACCTTGGACACTGAAGAGCTTGCAGGAGTCGTGTCTCCAGCCTGTGTCTCCCCTGTGTGTGAGTTGACTGTCAAGATGATAGGGTTCCTCACTCAGGAACCCCTCCAGGATAGTTCCCAGCTGAGAAACAGAGGGAGCAGGAACCTCACCGTGACTTCTGGGTGGTGGAGACTCTCTGATCACCATCATCTACTCGTGGGGCTGGGGGGTGGGGTGAGAGGAGTGGGACCCATCTGTGCTCAGGGCCCCGGGGACTCTGCCCTTAACTGTAAGAGTCACTGTTGCAAACGGGCCCTCTGCCTCTGAGACTATTTTTCTAAGCTGACTTTGTAAATATGTGTGCAGGAAGAGTGGGCTTTGCCATTGACACGTGCATGCACACACGTGTAAGCCCTGGCACACTGACCAGGAGCACCCATGCCCCTGCATGTGTATCCCGGCCTCCAACCTCAGCCCTGCCCGTCCCCAGACCCAGGTTGCCTCCTACTTTCTGCCGGGTCCTCCCCCATCCTGGCCTCCGATGCCAGTGCTTTTGGGTGGAGAACAGGAAGAAGTGGGAAAAGTAGGGTGAAGGCTTGTCTCCTCCCTGGGCCTCCGGGTAGGAGTGTCGCCCAAGGTCTCAGCCCCAGAACCCACCCCAAGCAGCCTCTGCTTACAGACCCGCACCCTTGAGACGGACAGCACGCTGCTGTGCCCGCGGGCTCAGGACAGCGGGACAGCAGGCAGAACCCTCCTTCCAGACCCCCGCCTCCCCTGCTGAGTCACCTCGTGCTTGGAATTCCGGCAGGGACCCCTCCGAGCTTCTTGAAGGGAGGGACAGCCAGGGACCCGCCCTCATGTGTCCTGGAGGAGATTACTTTATCTCTGGCCTCCCTGAGGCGGGGCCCTGGCTCCTGGGATCTGCGGGGCTTGACACGGTGCCAGCTGGGGAGCCGGAGGGAATGGCCCGGAGCATCTGCAGAGTCCCACAGGAGCCCCCTCTAAGCCCCTATGCCCCCTCTGTGACGGAGCAGCCTGTCCCGTGCCTCCTCCATGTGCGAGAAGTGCACACAGCGACCAAGCTTCGGAGGCCAGGCACAGCTGACAGTCAGGACTCTCCCAGCTGTCAGCGCTCCATTCCCCCGGCAGTGCATTCCGCCTGCTGTTTCAGTAGGAACAAGCCCTGGGAGAACCGCATCTGAAACACGCTTAGAGTCACGTCGGCTAAAGCACTTGTGCGGACCCCCGGGCGGCAGCAAGCTGCCTGTGCCCGCCCCCCACCCCCACCTGGGTGCTCAGGGACCCCGCACCCATGGCTTGCTTGCCCCCTGTCTTCACGGGGCCCCGATGCTGCAAGCTGGCTCCCTGCACCTGTGCCGGCCCGCCCGTCAGCACCACCCACAGCCCCGCGTGCAGCCTGAGCAGAGTGTCCATCTCTGACTGTTTCGGCCTGTCTGATCCAGTGTAAATTCCCCTCACTGGAACAAGATTTGGGATGGAGAGACAAAATGAATGTGAAAGTCTCTGTATACCCAGGCCCTCATGCTATCTCAGCCTCCCCCGACTAGTCCATGCTGAGACTTTTAGGGCTTCTCAGGGCTTCCCCAGTTGTGTGAATTTTCTTCTGCTGCTAAGCTGCTAAATCACTTCAGTCATGTCCGACTCTGTGCGACCCCATAGATGGCAGCCCACCAGGCTACCCCGTCGCTGGGATTCTCCAGGCAAGAACACTGGAGTGGGTTGTCATTTCCTTCTCCAATGCATGAAAGTGAAAAGTGAAAGTGAAGTCGCTCAGTCATGTGTGACTTTTTGCCACCCCATGGGCTGCAGCCTACCAAGCTCCTCCATCCATGGGATTTTCCAGGGAAGAGTACTGGAGTGGGTGGCCATTTCTTCAGTCCTTATTTATTGCCTGAAAAATGTCCATTTCCTTCTGTCTTTTTAAAGCTTGAGCTAAACTCTCTCACTCTGTTTATTATTATCATGTTCCTATTTTCTTTTTTTCATGGTTTTCTTTAGATTCCAGGAGTTGGAGGTGAATTTTAGAAATTTCATCTTGGTATTTATGTGTACTTGCAGTCTTTGAATAGGCAAATACTAGTTTTACCAATGGGGCTTCCCAGGTGGCTCAGTGGTAAAGAATCTGCCTGCGATGCAGGAGACTCAGGAGACCCGGGTTCGATCCCTAGATGGGGAATTTCCCCTGGAGAAGGAAATGGCAACCTGGTCCAGTATTCTTGCCTGGACAATTCCATGGACAGAGGAGCCTGGCGGGCTACAGTCTGTGGAGGCAGTCCATGGGGTCTCAAAGAGTCAGACGTGACTGAGCAACTACACATGCACATTCTTACCAATAAAAAGGTAATTTCCATTAACAACAACAACAACTAGGACTTAACTTTCTGGAAATATCCCTAAATCTATCCTTTAACCTGTTCACCCCGAGCGGTGGCGAACTCTGTCTCAGAGCGTGAGTTAAGGACACCAGAGCAACGGCTGCAGACACACTCCCATGAACAGAATCCTCATTTTTGAACCACTTTGCTCAGATGTACTCTTTAGAAGAAGAATCTTTGCTTATCCTGGTTTCCCTTTCTACACGATAGGTTTGTCAATCAGAGCTTTTCCACGCTATTGAGTTCACTGTGAACAATTCAATTGTACTAATAAAGTATGAACAGAAATAGGGCTGGTCACCAGCTGTGCTACACGGAGAGAAGACCAGGAGCTGGTTTATCCCCAGCAGATCCTCAGGTCATGGGTTAGCTGTTGTGGGAAGGAGGGCAGAGTTCACTTTGGCCATTTTTGTCACTTTTCACTTCAAACAGCCACTGTTGTTCCATGACCTGGCGTCAACTGGAAACCCTGTCAGGGCAAGTGATGGCCTTAAAAGGTCACCCCAATCCCAAGTGGAGGTGAAGATCTGCCGGGGTTTGGGGATGGAAGGGAAGTCTGTGTAGACTTGGGTTTCCAAGCACCGAGGGCAGCTGTCCTCCGAACCACATGGTCGTACAAAGCCCCGCCCTGTTGTTTTTCCTGCTTATGAAAAACTTGGTGGGTGCCAGTCGGCTGTGGCTGATCCCTTCGGCCTGAAGCCTTTGCTGATGAGAAGATAGCTGGTGTGTTAGCCGTGGTTATCTGCCTGTGCCTTCCCACTGAGGGGAGGGCTGGCTGAGAGAGAGGCCTGAGGAGCGTTGCCATGAATCTGCACATGAGTCTGACAGACGGACGCGGTGGTTCCCATTCGGTGGATGAGGCACTTGGGGCTCAGGGCGGCTGGCACCTCACTGAGTCCACAGCCCCGGGGGAGGCAAAGCCAAGGGGCCGGCCCTGCAGCCCTTGCACCCGGCTCTCTGACGCCTCCCCATCCTTCCTAGAAGTCAGCGAGGCTGCAGATTCAGGGACATCTGGGATGTGACGTCCCGGAACGCAGGTAGGAGCAGCCAAAGGACTCATTCCAGCAGAAATCCTGGGCCTGTGTGCTCAGTTCTCTAAACGGAAGTCAAGTCCAGCACTTTGCCCATGACTTACTTCATCTAAACACACCCCGCTGCTTGGGAGTCACACTCAGACGTAAGCAGCACGGTGCCTTCTGTCTTCCAGCTTCTCCTGGAATGTATGTGGTTTCTGAAAATGTTCAAGTCGGATGGTTGTGTCCAAAAGGAATAGTGAGGAGTTTGATTCAAGGCCCCTGTGGTGAGCCCATCACGTTCCAGGTCTTGTGCAGCAGGAGAGGAAATGCAGAGAAGGGAGCCACGGCCTGCAGCCCTTTATCTGAGCACAGGATTGAGCTCCGGACACACCAGGTTCCACAACTAGGCGTGCATCCTAAGGGCTCTGGAGTGGAGTTGGCAAGGGCTGTGTAGCTGAGAGAGAGGGTAGGTTCCAAGTGGGTGTCACAAGGATGGGAAAGCAGAGGGGCCTTGCAGTGGGTGGGGAGTCTTTGCTAGCTGAGCAGGTTGGGGGATGAGGCTTGAGGGAAGAGTCCTTGACATCTGCACAGGACGCAGATCTGCTGGAACAAGGACAGCTTCACACGAGCTGCAAGGCATTTCCAAAGAGGTGAGGATGGCGGTTTGCTTCCTCTTGCTTTTGGTTGTCTGAGTGGTATTACCAGCTGGAGAGTCATTGTCATTGCTGATCAGGATTTGACAGGACCTGGGGTTTTGTCTTATTATAACAGTGCATGCTACATCACTTAGTCATGTCTGACTCTTTGCCAGCCTATGGACTGTAGCCCACAGGCTCCGCTGTCCATGGGATACTCCAGATCAGAATACTGGAGTGGGTTGCCAGCACTTCCTCTGGGGCATCTTCCCAACCCAGGGACTGAACCTGTGTCTCTTATGTCTCCTGCATTGGCAGGTGGCTTGTTTACCACTAGCTCCACCTGGGAAGCCCTCATTAGAACAGAACAGAATAGCGGAGACCTTAGAAGCAGGTGCCCTGACAAAGTCAGCCTTGAGGATGAGGGTCTCAGGCCCAGGGGTCAGATGGTTTGAGAGGGGAGCCAGTGCCGGGTGGGGGTAGGAAGCCCTGGCAGGAGGTGAAGCAGGTAGAGGCAGCCCCGCCAGACAGCATGGCAGCTTCACGCATGTGCTGGACGTGATGTGATTGGAAAAGGTCAGAAAGAAACAAGTCGAGAGAATTGGCCATCAACGGCCGGGGGTGGGGGTGTGGCCAGGAGGTCAGAGAGAGGACCACAGGCACGTGGGACGGGAGGAGGAGAGCGGGGTGTGGAGGAAGACCTGGAGTTTGGATTCCACCTGCTTGTCTGCAGCATGAAGGGACAGAAGGGCAGGCAGGCGGGCTGGAGCCCCGGAGAATCCTGCCATCAGCAGGTGCTGGCACGTCATTGCTTCCTGTGTCCACCCAGGACACAGGGCTGAGTGGACACTGGGGCCCTGGGGTCTGAGGAAGGATCTGGAGTGGGAAGGGGGTGCTGCAGGAGGAGCCTCTTAGGGATCACTCAGCTGAGATGTGAGCCAGCGCTCATGGGCTCCGTGTGCAGGGTCAGACCTATAGCTTCCTCTTCCATCAGTCTGGAAGGACACCCCTTTCTCAGCATAACAGTCAGGAGTGTCAGAATTCTCTCCCCTGGTAGGACGAGGCACTCCCTCACATAGAGGGTGGTCTGAGCACAAAGGTCCACCCCAAAAACATCTGGTGTGGGGGAATCTCAAGAGAGTCTAGATCTGGTACTTTTGCAGGACGTAACTAGCTCTCCTGCAGGAATGTGGTCTTGGAATTTCGGCTCTGACGGTCCCTGGTCCTCTTCTTTGCCCACTGGCCCATGCAGGGACCCTCTCACTAGGGCCATGACAGGACTAGAATGCCCATCCCTGAAATGTGAGATCTGCAGGCATGGGAGAAGTCACTGCAAACCATACTTACACGAGTTACTGAGACTAATGATCTGATCGTGACCAACACGCTTAATATGATTTGAAGAATATGTGTAAAAGTCATATGACAGCACATTTCTAAATTCTTCTAAATAAAAATCTGAATGTATTTACACTAAAATCATCCATCTTTCTTTGACTTGAGAGGGGACAGACTTCTTCTCTCCCAGTTTGAAAATCCCAAGTACATCTTCATCTCTTCCAAAGGTGCCAGCAGTGTGGGAAGCGTAGAATTATATTCTTGATAATTTGCACAAATAAAGGGACCTGAAGAGTGTGGTTTCTGGGCCTTTCACCTTTTTTTCTCGGAATGGTCATCAATGTGCCATCTGAATAGGGTTCAGAATCTGAGGCATTCCTAGCATTTTATACAGAAATGTTCATAACAACTCAGGGAATAAAAATTCCTACCAAGTGAGCTCAATTTGTTCTTGGCGACAAGAATGCATCCTGTGAAATTTAGGAAACTTAGCAAGGTTCACTAAATCTGCTTCTGTCTGCACCCTTTTATGAAGCAACAGCCTGAAATTTGGGGTGGAATTTACAAAAGAAATGAAGAGTCTGGGAGTCAGTTGAGACATCACTCCTGCTCCCATGGTGGAGCTTCAGGACCAGCCAGGACTGTGACCAGAACACATCGACTCTGCACCTGTAACACAGCCCCTCAAGTGCCCAGGGAGAATGGGGGTGCGGCTGATGTCATGTTCATCAGACACGGGGACACCATGGGCGTGTGGGGCACTGGGGTCAGTGGCCAGGGAGAGTGAGAGCCTCTGCGACATGGTGCCCGCTGTGCATGCTTACTGCCCGTGGGTGTGGGGACTGGTGGCCCTGGAGAAGGCAGCACTGGGGCGGGGGGGTGGGGGGAGGTCTTACTTTCCAGACCACTTGTTTGTCGTCATTTTAATGATGTGGGGGATTCTTTATTTTAGTAAATATATGTATTCTTTATTTTATGATTTTTAAATGAAATACAATTGATATACAGAATTATATTAGTTTCCGGTGTACAGCTTAGTGATCCAGTGTTTTTACAATTTATACTCCTTTAAACCTTGTTACAAAATAATGGCTGTAATTCCGTGTGCCACACAATATATGCTTGTTGCTTATCTACTTCAAAATTCTATACTGGAGTATAGTTGCTTTACGATGTTATGCTTCGGGTGCACAGCAAAGTGATTCAGTTATACATGTACATGTATCCATTCCTTTTAGGCTCCTTTCCCATATAGATTATTGCAGAGTATTGGGTAGAGTTCCTTGTACTACGCAGGATGTCCTTATTAGTTATCTATTTCACATACCGTGGTGTGTGTGTGTTAATTGTGTGGGGAATTCTGTCGGTAAACGCTCTGTAACTCCCATGCGTGGTGAGTGTGTGTGCACACATCTCAGTGTGTGCTTGTGTGCAGCCGCAGTAACTTTTAAGCTCTCCAGCTTCATAGTGGAGAAAGCACAGCTCCCAAAGCCCCATCCTGCAGGCAGAGTGTGTATTTGGAGTAGTGAGTTTCTGTGTTAATTGTATATGGTCTCAGATTCACCTGGGCCCCCGGTCACTGCCAAGAGGACCGACTCCAGGGCTTCCTGGAAGCCCCAGCCCCTCCCTGGTGCCTTAGTGATGGTCCCTGCCTTGCAGGACCATGTGGGGACTAAAGGCAGTTTGTGGAAAGAGCTAATAGATAAGTCCCTGTTGTTTGTAGAGTTCCTGGTGCCTGCCTTCCACGAGGTACTGGACTGATGAGAGTAAAATGGGATGAGATGGGACAGAGCAGGACAGGAGAGTGTTCACGCTTCCCTACTGTGTGCTTGTTCCCTGCAGGAAGGGAGGAGCTTTCCTTTTTCTGAACTCAAAAGTTGGTACCTGCAGGAATGTAGGTGGTGCCCGAGCAAGAGTGAATTTCTTCTGCTTTCCTTGGGGAAGCAGAACGTTATAGCTACAGAGGATAAGCAGAGAACTGACGCCCTTGGTGAATGGGTAACGTTCGCTGTCTGATGATGTGTGGTACTGTTACTTATATTCAATGCAAGGTGTGCTGATGGGCTTCGGTGTTTTAAGGACTATGCTCTGATCATCCAGGACCTGTGCGAGTGCACATCTTCTCCCGGGGAGGCAGCTTTTAGATGAACACTGTTCATCTCCTTCACTCATCCTCTCTATTGATCCTCCACCTTCACCTCCCCTTCCTCATTGTCATACATGGCCTCTAGCTAAAGGCGTGCCAGGAGGTCGACTTTCAAATCAAGCCGTGCTCAAGCCCATCAGCAGTCTCAGTCATTTCTCAGAGAATCAAGGCAGTGATGTCATTTAATCAGAAAATTTTATATTATGTCGTGTATTCTGATGTCCCTGATTTTAAAAGGTAATACTGACCTTTCAAAACATCTTGGCTTTTTCTCCCTCATCTGAGATGGTAGCACCCTGTGATATGGAGGGCTCGGGGCTTCAGAAGTTGGAGCTCCTTGAAGACGACAGAATTGCAAAGGTCGCTGAGAAATCAGTGTCCCTGGTTGACTGTCTGCTGACCGTGGAGCACAGGTGGACCAGGCAGACCAGCTGATGCCAGCCCTGCTGGGCAGGGGGCTGGGAACACCAGTACTGACTGTTAGATCCAGATGATCAGAAGGGAGGAGCATCCGAGAAACAGGAGAAGACAGGAAGGCTGAGGGTTTGCTGAGAAGTGATTCAGGTAGCAACTTCAAGGAATAGCTTTGGCGGTGTCTCCAAAACTGTTTCCCATTCTCCCAATATTTTACTGAAATTTTCATGCGGAAGAGGGGAGGGCCTGTGGGCACATAAGTTTGGAAAACACTGGCTTAAGCCAAGTTCAGTAGGTCTGTTTCCTGCAGGAAACTCTGCTATTCAGTAGTTCAGCAACATGTTTAATTTAGCAGCTACTCTATGGATGTAACTCAGACTGCCACCGGGGTGTCACTTCAGCAGACAAAACTAATGTGTGTGTACATGTGTATTTGTGTGTGATGTGCAGTGTCTGTTAAGTTCCAAGACATAGGCACACACTGGAAAGCGCTAACCTATAAAACAGAAAAAAAAAAAAAAACAAAAAACTTGGCAGTTTGAGGTGGTGATAGTCTTTATGAGGGCAGCTGATAAGGAATACCCACAGAAATTGGTAGTTCACTTTGAGGTAGGGGAAAACACAAATTTTTCCCCACCCAGTGTGTTGCATGAACATTTTCTAATTTTCTGTGAGGACTTTCTAAGAAAAAGCCAAAGGAAGAACATTTGCAATGCAGTCAGCCCGTTAAGAGTCACACTGCTTCTGTGAAGATAAGCACTTTCCCAGGGGAAGCTCGGCTATGATGAGCAGATCCTGGACCTGTCTGTACCCACTCTGCTGAAGGGTTTCTCACTGTTCTAGAATGTTCCAGAAGCAGTGCCTAAGATGCTCAGCACACCAGAGGTTACTTACTCTATAGCATCTGTGTGATTTGGTGCCATGAGCTCAGACCTCTGGGAAGTGGGATCCCGTTTCGAAGTAAGCACTGTGTTGCCATTTCAGCCCTTGGTTTGAAGGCTGACAGTACCAGACTGGTAGCTAAATAATGGTGTGGAGTAATATTACTTTCCTTTTTTAAAACAGCAACAACAACAACAATAGTTTCTTTTAAACTCTTACTCTGTCTCTTGGATGGTGTTACAGCCCAGCTTTTTTTTTGCCTTCTTTGTTGCAGTGGCTTATGGGGCTGACGGCTTTAGGGATTTCCATGCAATAATTCCCAATTCTTTCTCTCGTAAGTATACACTTTGCTTCTAGAAAACGATAATGCATGTTCATTTCATACTCAGTTCCCATAGTGTAAATATTGTGAATGCATGATTTTTCATCACCTTCCTCCATACTTGAAGCATTGAGATAAGTATCAGTCATGCTGTTGATTAAGCATCTGCCACCGAGAACTCCACTTAAACACTTGAGGTGTGGGCGCCTGGTTTTATCATAGGCTGTTGGATGCACATGGAGCGTGCCTTCCATGGTGGCAGTGCAGTAACAGTAAGGGTAGAAGTAATAATAGTTTAACGGAATTATTACTCTACTAATGCTGTTAAATAGTTTCGTTATGAATGTTACCAGTATCTCCTCTTTGGTTGAGTATAATGATACTGACCAGACTTTCTATCACCGTTAAATAACCCAACAAACTTTCAAGATGCCTTGTACAATTCTGTAGGACAAAGAAGGATGCGTGCTCTCCTTCTGTAGCTCGGAAGTATTAATTTCAGAACTGAGAGGAGAAAAGTCGCAGGGCATCAAGGCCGTTAGTTCGTGGTCCTCACTTCCTGAGCAGACACGCTGAGTGCTTCTGTGTGCGGGACGTTCCTGGTCTGAGCTGTCAAACCCAACGCAGATGTTAATTTCATTTTTCTTTTTTAGGTATTGAGAGATGATGAATGATAAATATATTTGGGCGACATCCTTAAAGGAGTATTTTAAGAAGTGGAAAGGGCTTTTTTAAAATGTCCAGAGAGTTGAATACTAAAAGTGGTGCAAGTTGGTTGCCCCCTTAGGATGTAGTCTTCAGAGCCTATATTGGTAAATGTTCTAATGTTATAAAACAATATCATAAGTCATGCTTAATCCTGTAACAAGTATTAACACAAACTCTAAGCTCAAAGGTGTCAGTAGCAGTTAAAGGTCTATGACATCCTGGCTATGAAAAACTCTTGGCAGCAAAAGGGCTTAGCACTTACCAACCTAGGGTTACCCCTTTTCTTGGAACCTACACTGACTGCTTTTCCAGTTTATAAAAGTTACAGAGATCTTTCTCTTTCTTACTAATGTTCCTTTGAATTGACTTTAAAACAGCTTGATATTTATTTCTGTGAGATTATATGCATGTACATATAAATGTTTATATGTGTGTATATGTGTATTTATATGTGTGCTTATGTGATTACATAAAACACTTTTAAGGTACTAGCACAGAGAACTAATATTAATTTTGAGATGAAATATGGAAATATTTGTTGAAATATTAAAAAGTCAAATGCACTTAAGAGTAAGATAATACATTCTGACATGTTTTCATTAAATCTGAGAAAGTTTAGGATCAAGCACATTGCAGTGTTGGAGAAGATCCTTTGGTGAAGACTTCAGTATGTAAAAACTGCTGCCTATAAAGATACACAATACTTGCAGATACTGTAAGACAGATGATACACGTTTCAATGCCCTTCCTGTCTTTACTTTTATACAGTTGGGTTCACAGGTTTTAGTATCTCTTCTCTCCTCCTTCTCCACCCCCTCCCACATACCCAAGTTGCAACTGTTGATCTTGCCGAGGTCCCCACCCAAGCAAGCAACCCAACTGTTCTGGGCCAACATCACCACCTAGTGGTCATGATAGAGAATTGTCCTCCTCATTTACCTCTTTCTTGTCCCTTGTTGAAAATTAAAAACAAACTGTTTGACCCTATTCTATCTCAATTTGTGTCCCCTGCTACCTGAGAAAAATGTAAATAAATGCTAGTAACTCATTCTGTTTTTCATACGCTTCCTCTTTTATCTCTCCCTGATTTTATTGCTTTTAAAACCCAAAACATCAAATAAGGATAAACATATTTCTAGTTGAGGGCTCCCCTAGTGGCTCAGATGGTAAAGAATCTGCCTGCAACGCAGGAGACCTGGGTTCAGTCACTGGTTCGGGAAGATCTCCTGGAGAAGGGAATGGCTACCTTCCCATTAGGGAAGTAAAGAAAGTAATCATGCCTCCTTGCAATGAAAAATCCTGCATTTTTAATGATATAAGTTCTAATCAGTGGTTTCATTAACCTTAAAGTGCTTAAAAGTTTTCATAAACCCTTAGAGGCAGCACAAAAACTTCTACACATCTTTCTTCATCTAAAATTTTTAATTACCTTCATTCAAGATACACCTTAAATATATTTGATCTTTCCTAGCTAGTCACCAGTTGCAGGAATATTTCTGTCTCCTGATTTTTCATTTAAAATATTGAGCATTTTGAGCTTACCTGGTCTAAACTCATAGTTTAGGGAATGTCTGTTCAGTGGAACAATGCCATCTGAGTACCAATGCTTTACCTCACCTATAAATATATAGACACATTCTAAAGGGAAAGGAAAGTGATGGGGAAACAGCATCTATCTGTGAGGCGAGGCCGCCAGTGTGCTATATCCCTTTGCATTAACACGTTTTAATCTTTCATGAGGCATACAATGGTTGGCAACAGGTCCAGGCCTCCTGGCCCCCGTGACCCCAAGTTCTCTGGATTCTCTCAGGGCTAACCTTGTCTGTGTGCTAATGACCAGGCACCCAGGGTCACTCTAAGGACTGTCCTGTTGCTAATAACATAGAAAGTCTCTGAGATGTGTAAAAACGAGACTTTCATTTCCCCAAATTTTAAATTGCATCTTGGAAAGAAAGTGGCTTTTGGCTCAGGGTTTGAAGGCACATCCACTCTGCAGGCAGCCATGCTTATTAAATAATGACACCGGGGCCTCGTCCATCAGCTCCTGGGACTCTGTGGAAAAGTTAGCTGCACGGTTAGGCCTGAACCAATGCGTTCCAGGGTCAAGAAACACAAAGTCTCCATTTCATGTTCTATATTTAATCAGTTCCACTCAGCACCATACTGAGTTTGACATTTTTCTAAGCGGTGGAAGGACAGAGTTACAAAATATTTATAAGTATAATCCCCATATTCAAGGAGAGTATAACATTTCATAGAAGCAGTAGTGCAACTAAGCAGCTTGGGGTCCAAAGAACCAGAGCTGATGGAATGGTTTAGGAATTTAGAGAGGGGATGACCACAGAGACAGCATCCGTGGGCTGGACCACGGAACACTAAATGCAAGTTAGGAAGGATGACTGGTTCCTGGAATTGATGACAGGATGGGCCTGAGGAAGAAAATAAGAGAGGGCTGATCACATGGCCTTCTCACACAGGGTGCAGGGGCCCTACTTGTCTCTGGGTGGGCTCTGGAGTGTTTGGGTGTGAACCTGCGGATGGCCGAAGTTGGTCCCAGTCTCCTCCTTCACTTTGAGCAAAGGCTGGTGCCCTTGAGTGCTCCGGGGTGTGCAGTTCAAAACCACGGACCCACCAGCTCTCAGACCCAAGAGCCTTCCCAGGAAGGCCTACAAGATGCAGGGGCAGGCTCTCCACACCCGCACCTGCCCCTCTGGTGCCTTGAGTGGAAGCCTGGCTGCCAGAGCTGCCCACTACCACCACGCTCCAGGCATTGCCTTCTGTCCTCCAGCAGTGTGGAGGGCTCCCAGAGCAGGGATCCCCCTCAGAAGGACCTCCAGGCTCCCTTTTGTCTTCCTCCTGCTTCCCTTCGTTCAGGAACCTGGGGTCGGGGGGCACTTCTGCTCTCAGCCTGAGGCTTGTGTCTGAGCCCAGCACATCCGGGCCCCTTGACATCTAGGAATGGGCTTCCTTTTGACCCGCTCCGGACTGTGTGCCCCTGTTTAAAGGAGGCTCCAGCCTGTGCGGCAGGGAGACTCTGTAGGCCAGTGACACGGGCCCCCAGGCCTGCAGCATCTACTGTCCTTGGGCCACGTCGCTAGTCAAGCTCACCATCACGTAAAACCCCTGAAGCCACTTTCACATTTACAGAAGTGAAGCCAAAACGCCCTGTCTGAGCTTGTGTTTCTCCAGTGTGTCTTCTGCCTTATGTGGACCTGATTCATGGGGTTGCAAAGAGTCAGACACAACTGAGCAACTGAACTGAACTGAACATGGATGTATGTTAGATTTCAACTCTTGAGATCGGATCTGTGTTTGCCACATGTTAAGACAGTTCCCTGCCCTGATTTCCGTCATGTGCAAGAATAATACGACCGCCACTTGCATTCACCTCCCCGTGAGGCGAGAGCCCTTCCTCGTGGACACCCGCCTTGGGTTGGGGGCGTCTCTGCACCTTTCCCACGCACCTAAGGTGCATTTGTACACAGAGAGATAGGAACTTCCCCCTCACACGGAGAGAAAATTCACACATGCTTGAATCTGCTGAGCCAGTGGCTGATGTGTGGCCCACTGGGTCTCACCTCCACCCCCGGCTCCCCTCTCACTTGCCACAGACCTTTCTGTGACCGTCTGGCCTTGAATTCCTCCCCCTCCCCTCCTCCCCCAAGTGCAGGCAGCTTCCAGATCTGCATCCCCAGCATGTGCCTGCTGGCTCCTGTGACTCCATGTGTCTCCATGTGACTCCAACCCTCTGTCCAGTCCCCGTGATTTACTCTCCCCTGACCTTGCTCAGGGATCTGGGGACCCCCAAATTGGGGGGCTTCCTATTTTTTTTTTCATAAAACTAGAATATCACACGATACTGAATTTTATTCTTTGCACTTAGCCTGTTGTGGTGCTGAATACATCTACATAAAACCATACCAGAGGATCCACAGTGATCGGAGGGTAATTTACAAAAAGGATCTCAGGCCTTTTCAGCCTCCTGGTTTCTTGAGTCTATGAATACAGTTCTCAGAGAAAATGTCACTTGGCAGAAAATGACAAAGTCCCGCCTTCATGGACTACTGTCAGATGAGTGTCAAGACCTGTGGCGTCAGGGCATCTGTGAGATTTAAGATGACATCCGTCCCTCACTCTCCATTCCCACTGTTCTCATCCTGTTCACTCCTGACGCGCTTTACCTGTGCCGCCCACAGTCTGCCTCCGGGACCGGCTGTGGGTCCCGATGGCAGAGAGCCATCTCTTTACCCCCTCAATTCTCTCAAAGCTCCAGTTGGGCCGGTGCTGACAATCTCCAGTTTTACAGATGAGGAAACTGAGGTACAGAGCAGGTACATGCGTTGTACCAGATCTCAGCATTTATAAAGAATGGAGCTGAGATTCCAAACCAGGAATTCTGATTTCAGAGTCCCAGCTCTGAGCTTGCCAATCACGAGAACTGTGTTGAGTCCAACCAGCTTGTTCCTAGCACAGGCTTTCTCAGACTCCAGTGGAAGTGGATGTGTCCAAGGGGGTGGGTTCGGGGTGGGTCTCGTTCAGTGGGTCTGAGGTGGACCCCAAAGTCTGCTCTTGCCAGCACGTTCTCAGGGACTTGCTTTTGGTCCAGGGACCATAGTGGGAGAACCACTGATTCACAACGCCGATCAAAAACTTTGTAGTCGTGGTTGCTGTCTATCTCATTGATTATTTTACTTGGCACAATTTACCTCCTTCCTCTTGTTCATCTGTAGAGACTGTGAGGAACACGAGGGCTTTCAGTGTAACCGCAGTTTCTCCTGGTCCTCACAGTGTTGGACTCAGCCATCCCTTATCAGTCATTGTTTCAGAAGAGTGCAAACCAAATATCTGTTTTCTTTACCAAGAAAAACACACGAATGACAGAAATAATGACCCTAAATGTGATGCTGAGGAAGCAACAATGCAAAGTGGACAGTGGTTATTGTATCATAACCGAGAGCCCTTCACCTCCCCTGCTCCCCCTCCCCATGCCCACACATGAGTCTTTCTTTCTGAAAAGCTAGTACAGATCTGTTTACATTCACAGACCATCCCAGTCAACCCTTGAGCAACTGGAAGAACCCTCAGGCTCGTGGCCCTACTTTAGGATACAGGTTTTATTATCACTACAGAATAAGAAGGGTTTAGAGTGGTCATGTGCCAAAGAAACAGACAAAATTCTTTCAGGAATCTGCAGACAGAAATCTGAGGGTGTGTTTGCTGAGTTTTGTCCCCACATTTATTAACACATGAATGAATGAAGGAAAGGAAGCTTATGGTTATCCTTATGCTTAAGGGGACTTTCTCAGCTAGATAAGCACTTCTCAGGGGGTTTTGCCAAACAAGGGCCCCCACCCGTGGGGGCTGGATTACTTGACGATCACTTATCTTCTGGGATCAGGGGTTCTGCTGGCTCACAGGGTGTTGGACTTGGCCTCTGGTCACTCCAGAGGGGCTGTCACGGTGGACCTGGTGACCTTACCCTGTGATAGCCCCCCATGCCCCCCCAATCTAAAGTGAGAATTTATAAATAGCTTTTCCACACTTCTTCACCCTCTGCCATTTGGACCTACAGAAAGGGCAGGCAATTGACCCAGCCCCGAGATGCCGACTGCCACACGTCACAGCCCCCTGTGGGCGGACGGGTCCAGGCCGGGCTGCTGTCCCCGGGATAAGGTGCTAAGAACCTGTGTTTGGAAGCTGTCGCTCCCACTGGGTCGCTTCGCTGCTGGGCGGTGCTGTTCTGTTTTTGCCTGACACTGAGCGGCCCCTGTGTTGTATTGTCTCTTTCAGCCGGTAATGTTAAAGTAGAGACTCAGAGTGATGAAGAGAATGGGCGTGCCTGTGAAGTGAATGGGGAAGAGTGTGCGGAGGACTTGCGGATGCTCGATGCCTCCGGAGAGAAAATGAATGGCTCGCACAGTGTCCAAGGCAGCAAAGCTTTGTCAGGAGCTGGAGGCATTCGACTTCCTAACGGCAAACTAAAGTGTGATGTCTGTGGGATCATTTGCATCGGCCCCAATGTGCTCATGGTCCACAAGAGAAGCCACACTGGTAAGGCTTGGCGTAGCTCCTCCTTCGGTGGCCCGGAGGTGCCCGCGGTGTGTCGCAGAGGGCAAGGCCCCTCCCGGCCGAGTGTCGCAGAGGGCAAGGCCCCTCCTGGCCGAGTGTCCTGAGCGAGGTGTAGCCTCCCTGTTCATCCAGAAGGATTTCTAAACATGCACCAATTCGATCCTCTAAACTAAAGCTATAAACAGAAAGGTAAAGGTAACAGGTGTGCAAGTTCTGACAAGGGCCTGAGGTTCTGCTCGCTAAATAGGGGCGGCGGGGCTGTGCCAGATGGTCCACCCATAAGAAAACCAAACAGAGTAAGAGACTGATGCCCTGAAATCCACTCCTCAGATTGTCCACCGAGAAACCAGGAATGGGAGATGCATGTTGGGGGTATTCGTACTAACAGGACTTGATTCTTAGAAACACTCATTGAATCCTGATGGAATAGCAGCAAAGTATAGTCTTTCAGAAAGACTTTGTTTTCAGAAGGCTTCTCCTCCCAGGCGACACTCCCACCGAGATGGTTTGGTTGCCACCAGCTCCCATATGAGGGCTTCCCTGGTGGCTCAGACCGTAAAGACTCTGTCTGCAATGCAGGAGACCCTCTCAAATTGGTAAAGAATTTAATACCTAAACCCCCGACCTAGCGGATGTGGGGGATGGAGGCTTTGGCAGCAGAAGAGAAAGTATTCTGGATCCAGAAATGAAGGAGTGCAAACTGAAGGCTGCACCCAAGCTCCTGACATGTTCCCACACTGGGGGCTGGAGACAAAAGGTCTACATTCTGCCCCGCCCGGGTGCCCCGAGTGCAGTCATGGCGGACGACCAGTCACGTGCTTCCCCACCGGAAGTGTCGCGAGCGGCCCTAAAGAGTCTTCAAAATAAAATATTAACAGGGCACACCTTACCTTTAACGGCATGCATAGTCTTTAGAACCGAATAGAAACTTTACTCTTCTGCTCTAAAGGTGGAAAAAGCATAATAAATGTGCCAACTCCAGTGATCACTGAAAGTTTGGACATAAACATAACCTGAGCCCCTGCTGCCCAGGGGTACTGGCGAGGGGCTGTGGTTAGGGTTAGGATTAGGCTATCTCAAAGCCAGGGTCTTCCACTGTTCTCCACAAGAGGAGACTAGCAAACTGGCAAAACAGCAGACTGAGAAGGCAAAGTGAGTTTCGTAATCTAGCTCAGGGAAGTGAGGAAGAAGATGAACATCGCGACCTCATGTGATTCTTCCCTGGGCCACACACTTATCTGATTATCAAAAATGAAGCAGGAACTCAGAAAATTCGTGGAGCAAAACAGCTGGGTTGTAAGGAAATGCGGATCTTTGTAGAGTTGTCATTTGTATATTTGAATCAGGCAGTTCCCAAAATGATTTTTGGTTGTCATCCATCTGGAAAAACTGTATAATATGTCTACTTTCAATCAACATTCATTTTCGATAAAAACTTAACTTCTACAGTTTAGCAAACTTTGTTTTCCCTAATGTGCCTGGCAATCCGCCAATTATCCCATGAACAATCCCCAGCACATCTAGCCCTAAGGGAAGCTCACAGGAGAGTAGTCAGGAGGTGGAAATTAAAGTGAACATAAGTTATGTGGTGAGAGACCCCTTACAGGATGCACTGGGACCCATGTTAATTCATTCCTGGCAGAGAAATAGACCTCACAAATGAATTACTTTCCTGTAAATCAAGTAAAACCTCACTATACAGTGAAAGTTCTCTTCAATAAATATTTGATAACTGAATGAAATGCTGGCATACTAAATGGCCAGATTATAATGACTGCCTGCCCTGGTAAAAAGAATAACTGCATTTAATGATAAACCTTCCAAGTATAGATATGCAGAGTAGACTGTCTGTTTGCTGCCCACTTCTGCCCACAAATAATGGCTACGTGCCAGATAAGCACCAACACATGGAGTGTTTTGCTAACGGAACAGTTCATTCCAAAAAGAGGGACTTAGAGACCATCAGCTGTATGATTCCAGCTTGATTTCTATTAAAAAGGAAAAAACAAAACCTGAAACAAGGAACTCCTGGATTGCCTTCATGATGCTTTTCTGCTTTGCATAGATATAGTGGTAGGTTGGTATTTATAGAAATAGCAACATGTTGGCCAAACTAGGTTTGAGTAGACACACTACAAAGTATCCGCATTCGTGGGGTCAGAGGGGAATGTATCAGAAAGGCAGGCTTTGCTAATCCCCAGCCCTGCCCCGAATTCCCTAAAAGCAGCATTTCCCAAAGGTAAAGTTCACCGGAGGTCCTGTGAAAATGCAGACAGGAGTCCAGACCCAGAGGATGCTGGGACCCAGACTGTCTGTAGGTGGCTCAAGGTGCAGCTTATAGTGAACCGGAAACTGCCACTTCAGAGGGCCCTTCATCGGGGAGCCTGGACTTGCACCTGCTGTCACCCAGTGGGCTGGGCACACCGGGTTTCCTTCTGGAAGACTCGCCTGCCCAGGGCCACCGCCCTCATCACCAGCACCACGAGGGCTGTGGCTGCCTTCATCTGAGTGGTCCGCTGATGCCGTCATTTCGCTTCCCCAGTTTTGCTGCTCAATTTCATTTTTTTTAACTCAAACATCATAGTAACACCTTCCTGCCAACCTCAGAGGGCTCCCGGGAGAATCAGAGGGAGGCTGTTAGGAGAGGAGCGTGTAATGCAGGGAGAACCCCACCATGCAGATGTGTAGCATCCTGGTTCTAAATGATAGGGTTTTTAATGGGAAGCATCAATAAAAATGTCTGAATTGTGGTTATCCTGTCCAGCCCTGTGCCCGCTCTCTGCCCATCTGTAGGTGAAAAGGTGCAACCATTAGGCTTTGTAAACATAGCCTCACATTGGCTGCTGGGCTTCCCAGGTGGCTCAGTGGCAAAGAATCCACCTGCCAACCAGGAGACTTGGGTCAATCCCCAGATCAGGAAGATGCCCTGGAGAAGGAAATGGCAACCACTCCAGTAGCCTCGCCTGGAAAAATCCCGTGAACAGAGGAGCCTGGTGGACTGGAGTCCGTGGGGTTGTCCATGGCTCAGTGACTAAACAGCGGTAGCAGCAGCATGCTGATTGCTGATCCAAGGCATGACTGCAGTAAGCCCAGGCAAATCCTTACGGTTCAATATATTTATAAATTCACTTTCTTCGGATACAGGATCAGAAATTTTATGATGTAGGTGTCCATGGACTTTCTTTTTGACCCAATCAAATTATGAAAAAAAGCTTAGGCGTTCTTCAGAGAGTCCCTGAAATGACAGATTACAGAGTCAGTGAGATTACAGACTAAATTTTGAATTAATGATACAAAACTCCTCATCCCAATTAAATAAAAGGGAGCACAGCCTTGGAGGAACTTGGGCTCACTCGCCATCAGCTGCATGCTGTAGGGGCAAGCAGTTGGCAGTGGCAGCAGAAGGACCAGGTATCATGAGCTGAGTTCTGCCTTCTGGCTCCAGGGCCCTTTCCTGCTAACACCTCCAAAGGGAAGCCACATTGAGTTGAATTCCGTGTCATGGCTTCAGGGAATGCTCTCTTCCAGTCCCCAGGCCCCATGTTACATATTCATGCTGGCACAACAGTCAGAAACAAATAGATTTCCAGGAAAGCTTGCCAGTGGAATTAAGACACCAGGCCCAGCAGGCTACATGAGAGCAAATTAGAAGACAAATTTCACTCTCGAAGTCATGGCCCCTGTCTTTCCTGCCTGCCCTGTTCTGCTGGAGGGATTCATGACTGTAACCATCTGTCCTTTCTCCGCTGACAACACTGGCTGGATGGCAGTGTTCCCTGCATCCTTTCAGACCTCAGGAGAAGCCAGGCGCCCAGCACCTCATCAGCATAGAGGGGGCATGTCACATGGGCACGGGTCACACCGAGGCACGTTGGTCACCAGGAACGGTCCACATCCTTGTCATGATCATGTTCATGGCATTGGACCGCCTAGCTCTCCAGAACACTCACCCTAAGGGTCCGCCCTGCCGGTCACCCTGACTCTTCTTCCTTCTTCCATCTGCTTGGAGCTAAAGACCGCAGTCACACACACACGTGTGGGGGAAGGCCCTGAAGTGTTTCTAGTCGAAAATTAACAATGTCTATTAGATGCTCCTTGGTTCTGCTGGCTACTAGCTGTTGTAACCTCCTCATCTAGTGTGGGCTTGTAACTCAGAGATTGAGGAAGTGTTACTTTTACCATCACCTTTCCACCTGCTGGACTTCCTCTGCTCAGTCAGATCCAATCTAGATACAGACTTTGGAAAATTACGAATATATTGTTATTGTTAGGATTCCAAATGGTCTATAACTGAATATCATTGTAAGTTCGCTTCAGTTTTTCCAGTAGCACATCTATCCCTCCCACTTAAGAATGATGATAATCTTGAAATTCAGATGCCAACACAGGCTTCTAAATTTAATCTGGTGTAGATTTAGTACCAGATGCACTTCTGATCGCTCTTGATAAGTGCCGTCTTGTTCACCAAAATCATGCAGATTGATTGGGAAAATTGTTAAAATACATTTTAACACATTCTTCTTCCCTAAGGTAAAGTTGTTACTAGGAAGTGCATTTTCATGGTATCTCAATACCAGATATCATGGTCATACAAAGCCTTTTGTCTAAAAAAAAAAAAGCACTTTTTAAAGAGTTTTGATGTTTACTTAAACATGACAAATGTATCCCTGTTTTAAGTGAGAGTTAAATATTCACTGATTTTAGATTCTGAGACCTGTGACTAGTCAATAGCATATTTCTTGACCGCAGCGGCCTGTCCATCCCGTTGTTGGACTCAGAGTCTGGGGACATGAGCTGACGCACAGCAGAGAGCTCAGTGGGTTTTTTGTTTTGTTCTGTTGTTTTTGTGACCACTCCAGCGGTTCTGCTCCCGAAAGAGTTCCCAATAATAACTGAATTTCATCTCTTAGAATATCTGTACTGAAAATAGAACTGACTTCAATAGATACGTATAGACTTCATACTGGCTTCAAGGTTGCAGGATTAGGAGGCAAAGGAAAAAGCCAGAACCCTCAGTGCAGCTCAGATTTTGACAGAGATTAAGGACTTCTCTTTGGATGACGGAAACCGTCCCTCCAGTTTCTCAACTTCTCATTTTATTCAGTCTTTCTCCTTCTCTCCCTCCCACCCTCACACTCTGTCTGTCTCTTTCCTGATTTGCCTGCATAGGGACAGACAGGTAATGGAGAAGAAATTGAAAGGGAAAATACAGGGAAAATGTAAATGAAAAGAAGTTATTATAACTGTTATAATGAAGTGCCTTTCATTTAAATATAAGAATGTAACGCTGAAATGAACTTGTGATCCTGAAATGCATTTTTAATGAGTTTCCTTTTTATTTTGCTGCTTCAGTGGCATATTTTAAAGACCCTTTGAAAAAAGCCACATTAAAACCCCCACCAAATGCCACAACACGCAAAATTGGATATTGGTTTATTCCAAAACTGCTGATCAGGAAGAGTGGCTCTTCATCACAAAATGTTGCAGTCACTTTATTTAAATGAGTTTGAATTTGCATTGTGATGTGCCATTCTGATTTAGGGGAAAAAAATTAGATTTTCAGATCAAATTGACCCAACCAGTGAAGCGTTAAGGAACTGGCAGGTTTAGTCTGAAAGCCTCATGTTCTATCAAACCTGCAGCCGGTGGAAGTCACCAGGCCCGTGGGAAACAACTTTCTCGTCGTGTCCTCCTCTGTCCCCGCCGAGTTCCACTCTCACCGCTCTCCTTCTTGTCCCCCCAGGAGAGAGACCGTTCCAGTGCAACCAGTGCGGGGCCTCCTTCACACAGAAAGGCAACTTGCTCCGGCATATCAAGCTGCACTCGGGGGAGAAGCCCTTCAAGTGCCACCTCTGCAACTACGCGTGTCGCCGGCGGGATGCCCTCACCGGCCACCTGAGGACACACTCCGGTAGGTCCCCTGGGTGGGCGCAGGCGGCTCAGCTCAGGGGCGCCTGGCTCCCTGTTGGGCAGCCCTGTTCCCAGGGCCAGTCCCCTGGGCATTGGCTGCACCCAGTCAGAGCATCAGCTCCCTCCCGCCATGTCCTCTGGTCTCCCAACAAACCAGAGAAGAAGGGTGGGGAAATATTACACACGCTCATGCACACACACACACACACACGTCTCCTCTTAGAATATTTTAAGAGAGTCCTCCTCATCCCATTTTTCAGGTAAGTGGGTTTTTCTTTGCAAAGATTTTACCAGCTTGCCCTTGTCCTGAGTCTGCTGCCAATGCCCCGAAGTTTCCAAACACATCTCTCCATGATCGTTGTGAAGCCACCCTCATTGCTGTTTAAGGCCTAGCATGTCGGGGGTCATCATGGGGATAGTTTTCTTTGCAAAGGTGTCGCCTGGTGCACCGCCAAATGGGCCCAAAGGGACCCAGTGTAGCAGTCACACCAGAGGCTGACTGAGGCCCCGGTAGGAGAGGCCAGTTTGGAGCTGTTACCAGAATGTTGTAAGCCCATCCAGGTAATTGGGGTCTCGGTGAGACGATGGTATCTGTGAATGCTCCACAGTATTTGGAGTGCTCCAGCCTGGGAGCCCAGATCAACCTCTGATTATACTAGATCTCCTGCCTCTATAGAAAATTCCTTGGTGTTCCATGATCCAGTGGCCCTGTCTTCTTCAGGTCAGAGGAAGACAGGGTGAGACCTGTGTGCTGTCCCTGGGGGCATCTGACATCACGCCCTTCCCCTGCCCTCAGGGAGCTCACCGCCTAGACCAGCAGCTCCCCATCACCCCCAGGGCAGCACCTCAAAGAGGCCCCTGGCCCGGAGGAGGGGGTGCATGTCCTTGGAGAAGGTTGGCCTGGACTCAGGTGGTCTCTCCCCCATGGGAAGCAAGTGTAGTTAAGGCCGGGATCTGAAGCCTTCACACATTTGTCGAGCTCCCCAGGGAAGAGACAGCAAAGGCCCAGTGTGTAGCAGGTGCCATGATGCATGTGAAGGGATGGCAGGGGCACAGGGAGGAGGCAGCAGGTCTCCAGGGAGGGGTTTCTGGGTTCACCTTTGGAAAAGTTCCCAGTGAACGTGTGGCTCTGTGAGTGGTCCTAGAAAGGGGGCTGGGGGGCATTTATGAGTATGGGGGGGATGTCCTCCCCAAGGGACTCATTGGAAGGCCATGGAGACAGTTGTGGGGGGCAGGCTGCTGGTCTGGTTCTCAAGTGCTCGGCCCAGCCATCTCTCCTTGTTCTGACCTCCTTCCTGACCATCAGCATAGAGGAGGCTCCTAGGTGCTCTTAGAAATCCAGGATGGTGTGGTGTGGGCGAGCATCCTAAAATCTCCTGAGAAAGGAGCCACTTGAAGCCAATGGCTCCTCCCACAGCAGGAGATCAGTGGGTGACCCTGGGCCAGGGCCCTGCTGAGGGCTGGGAGGACTTTGCTGCAGGGGACAGGAAGACGGCATTTCCCCAAAGTGGGATGATGACACCATGACAGTGAGCATTCTTGGATGCTTGCAACGTGGATAATAAGGAGTGCATGTGTTGTCCCCTGAGAGGTGAAGGTTTACAGGGTCCCTATAGGCTTCAGAGGTGACAGTTACACCGTCTGTTTACAGAGCTCACCAGGAAGTCTGGGACAGAGCCACTTCACCAGTACCCTTCTGGTAGAGTCAAGCCAACACCATCAACGTTGGTAGTGATGCTGCACTGGAGTTGGTAGGATACACAGCACCCCTTTGGTAGAAAAAGCAAAGACTCAGTCTTAGCTTGACACCTACCCTTGTCATCCCAGATCACTCTGGTTTGCAAAGAAATCTCTTCTGTGTATCAGTCGTGTGGTGAAATTAGAAACATCTAGTGCTGTGTTTTAGGTTATTCTGGCTCCATTCCTGCTTATTTCATTTGTGGCGTGATGGTGTCCTGCTCCAAGTATGGCTAACAATATAGATAGTCATAGGCTTTGGACAGTTTATTTCCATTAAGGATTCACTGATGAGCAAGTAGATAAAATTATAGGGGGAGAACTATCATTGATCCAGGGCTGCTGGTGATTCTGCCATCAGAAAGTGCCACTGACACACAGCTCCTGGGGGAAGAAAGAAAACAACAGAGATTTAGGTTCTACAAGATGATTTCGTAGGAACAAAATGAAGACGTCAGCCTTTGTCTACAAACCTAAGTGAGGTTGTGTTCCATTCCATTGTGAAGTGGCCGCACTCCCATCCCACTAAAAACTGCCATCAACTTGGTGGCTTTCCCTGGCAACTGGTGTTGGCCTGAGATTCCGGCTATAGGACTTGTCCCATACTAATAAGAGGGTGGTCTGGAATGGTGTGTGGGGGGGTCCCCCTCCCTTCTTCTCTGCTTTCTTTGGAAGTTGCAAGCTTGGCTAGTGACCTTCCTTCCTACAAAATAGTGGGCTACACTTTAAGATACACTGTAGTTCAGTTGCTTCCAAGAACTGAAGTGTGTTCCAGAGTTAAAGTCAATCATATACTCAGACAGAAATGGGTATTCAGATAGAAATGGGTTTTCAGGCCACATGTACAGGAATTTGCTGAAGTTACAGTGTTTCCAAGAAAGGACATGGAGTGAGTTATCTTTATTCTATTAGTTTCTAAAGGGCATACTCAACAAAAAGTGCAGTTTTAAGCAACATTGTATATTTCAGTGTTGTTTCCCCGGTTAGGGATACAGCACTCTCTCCAGATAAAGAATTATTCTTTTTCCCCACTAGTAAATGTTCCAGAAGTCAAATTTTGGTTTTCATCCTGGTTGTCTTAAACTGCAGCTTCTGTTCACCTAAGTAAGAGATTTAACCAATACAAGCTTTCGTTAAGCCATTTCACCAAACATTCCTATGTGGATGGCATAGATTTTGACATAATACTCTCAAATATGTGAAATCTAACAATATGAGCAGGAAAGAATGAGAAGATTCTGGCTTTAGGATGGAAATTAATAGAATATCCTTTATCCATTTCATCTCCTAAAATGCTATCTATTATAATCTTTAAATGTAGGTATGATACGGATTTGTGCTAGTCTTTTCCCAAAATATCACTCAATAAAATTCGTGGAGAACTAAACTGTGTATAGAAGTACACTACTCAATACAGTAGCCACAAGCCATAGGTGCGATTTACTTTTTAATTACTTAAAATTAGAGTTCAAATTTCTGTTCTTAGTGGCACAGACCATACTTCAATCAGTGTTCACACATGGCTCATGGCTGCTGCATTGGACAGCTCAGGGGGAGAGCATTTCCTCCTTCATAGTGAATTCTGTTGGACCGGGTGCTCTATTGAAGAGAAGCCACACTATTCTAAGGGTCTTTGAGGGGAGAAAATAGAGCTTTTCCAAGTTAGAACCAGAAAATACATTTTGGGAACAGAATGCTTATTTCATTAAAGTCTGTTTATCCACTGTGGTTTCTTCCAGACCTCAGATTATTAGTTTCAGACTAATTTAGGAGTTGAATTCACTTTGATAGCATTAAATCCGGCACCAATGTCATGCCAGACCTGGCCCGTGGTGTAGAAGTGGACAAGAGGCTGACTTGTGTATATTATCCTGCCAGCGTGGGTACATCTTCCGCACATCTCTGCCTTGGTGTTGGGCATCCCTGGTATCACACTGCAGTGGTTTGTTTTCTTCAGTTAAAAGACAGACTTCATGGTTTAAGTAGGAGAGAATTTGGTAGGCCGGACAGTGAACAAGTTAAAAAGAAAAAAAGGCGACAGGAGTTCTTGGTACACTCAGGAAACCCCTGATCACTCACATTTTAAAATTCAGTCATCGTAACTGAGTCCATAATACTTTTAGCTCTCAAGAATGGAGGGGTTGTGTTTTTTTTTTATTTTTTTGCCTTTTTGATAAGAAGTGTATTGCATGCCTTCCCACGACACGTATGGCCGCTCTTTAATCGGGGTCTCGAACTCCATTGTGTCTCCCGCAGTTGGTAAGCCTCACAAATGTGGATATTGTGGCCGAAGCTATAAACAGCGAAGCTCTTTAGAGGAACACAAAGAGCGCTGCCACAACTACTTGCAAAGCATGGGCCTCCCAGGCACGCTGTACCCAGGTAAGCTCCGAGGGCACAGGCTGCCTGCCGCGCGCCGCGCGCCCCCGCCCGCGCGGGGGTGGAGGGGCGGCTCCGGCCACTCAAGTCTCACTAGCACTGCCTCCTGCTCCCCAGCCTTCCCAGACTTCCTCTCGCCAGGGAGCACGTGCTCATGAAACCCCTCCCTCCCAAAATCTGGATCAGCTTCTACGATCATCAGATCAGATCAGATCAGTCGCGCAGTCCTGTCCGACTCTGCGACTCCATGAATCGCAGCAGGCCAGGCCTCCCTGTCCATCACCATAGCGACCCTTGAAAGTCTCAGGTTTTTACTTTTCTGTTTTTTTTTTTTTTTCTTTTTGATGGTTTTTTTTAACCTAGGAGTATAGATTGCTTCTTTGTGCTAAGATGTGAAATCTGGCTATAAAAATGATTTTTTTTTTATGAAGTGGATCAAATAAGAGTGTTCAGGCCAAGTTTTGATTCATCGGTGTTGGCACCTGCCTGGCACATGGGGAATTGAAAGACCCTGACTGTCTGTGGTCCTGCAGCTGGCACGGGATTCGAGGGAAGCTTCTTTTTTCCCTCGTGCTCTGATGCTTTGCTGGGTATCTGTTGCATCTCAAGATGTTTGGCTCTGATTGGAGACAAGCTGAAGTGAAAGGTGTTAACAGAGAGAGTATGGAAAGGGCTGAATTTACTCAAGGGTACAGCAGTATTGTCAAAAGCACCTTTCTGATTTTCTAAGACATGAAATTTATGGATAGATCAGCTCAAGTTCACCTCTTTCAAAACACTGCTCATTTAGCATGACTGCTGGAAAAATCCTTGTTGGATGGAGGTGTGCATACATATTAAGTCACTTCAGTCGTGTCTGACTCTCTGCGACGCTATGCAGTGTAGCCCAGCAGACTCCTCTGTCCATGGGATTCTCCAGGCAGCCATACTGACGTGGGCTGCCATGCCCTCCTCCAGGGGATCTTCCCAACCCAGGGACTGAACCCTCATCTCTTACATCTCCTGCATTGGCAGGCAAGTTCTTAACTACTAGCACCAGATGGAGGAGTAGATGTTAAATGAATAGTTGAGATTTTATCAAGCCTCATTCAGCTTTCTGACTTTAATAAATGGCTCATAAAGAAAAATCCACCAGGGAGCTCTCAGGTTATTAGTTTTAAATGTTAACATTTATTTTATTTTGTTATTTGGATTAGATACGTATAACATGAGGCTTACTATCCTGTTTTTAAGTGGGGTGGTGGTTTTAGTTGCTAAGTCATGTCCGATTCTTGTGACACTATGGACTGTAGCCCACCAGGCTCCTCTGTCCATGGGATTCTCCAGGCAAGAATACCGGAGTGGGTTGCCATTTCCTTCTCCAGGGGGTTTTCCTGACCCAGGGATCAAACCCAGGCCTCCTGCACTGCTGGCAGATTCTTTACCGACTGAAAGGGAAGCCCCATTTTTAAGTGTGCTTCGGTGCTATTAAGCGAATTCAGTAATGCTCAGATTACTAATGGCAGCTGAGATCAGAGAAAAGAATAGTCAATGTCAGAATAAAGTCCTAAAAATTGAGTAGTCTTGGCATCAAGGAGTAGGATGCTGTGGTCCTAGTACCATGTCCCCCGCTGATCTGGGGTCAATCTGGGTCCAACATTTGATTTCACTGGGCCTTAATCTTCTCACCTGTAAAATGGGGAGACTGCATCAAGTTATCTTTTAACTTCCTTCAAAGTCTAAGGTCTATTTCTAGAACATAAAGGCATTGTAGCTTAGTGGAAGAGAGGAAAGTAGATATTAATAATAATAATAATAATTTATCAGTTTGTGGCCAAACCCTCGAATAGGAGATTAAGGGACGAGAAGATGATTATAGTCCTTTAAAATAAAATGTAAATACTTGATATTGCATTTTTCGGTTAAAAAATGGGTATTGGAAGTCAGTGCTTTTAATGAATGATTAAATAAGTCATTTATCTACTCAACAAATATTTACTGAGGACATATTATATACCATGCCAAGTCTACTGAAGATCAGTTCAGTTCAGTCACTCAGTCATCTCAGACTCTTTTCAACTCCATGGACTGAAGTATACAAGGCTTCTGTATCCATCACCAACTCCCAGAGCTTGCTCAAACTCATGTCCATCAAGTCGGTGATACCATCCAACCATCTCATCCTCTGTTGTCCCCTTCTCCTGCCTTCAATCTTTCCCAGCATCAGGATCTTTTCCAATGAGTCAGTTCTTCGCATCAGGTGGCCAAAGTATTGGAGCTTCAGCTTCAGCGTCAGTCCTTCCAGTGAATATTCAGGACTTTTTTCCTTTAGGATGGACTGGTTTGATCTTGCAGTCCAGGGGACTCTACTGAGATAGTAATCTGAATTTCCCTCCAAAACTGCACACATGGAATTGGGATGGCAAGATGATCCAGAGGCCCTGCAGGGCTCACTGGTTGCCTCCACTGTTTTCACGACTAAGCAGACAAGCCCTAACGTCCAGCGGGCTTCAAGGAGCTTCTCCTTCACCGAGACCTGGATGCAAGCTTTTTTTCTGACTCTGTTTCCGAATGCCTCTTAGGCTTGTCTCTTAGGTGGGAGTTGGGCAATTCCTGCCTGTCTGATCTCATGCAAAGGCTCTCAGCAGAGATCTGCATCATGCCCTCACCCGAATGCACACATTAGGGACTCCCTGGAGCTGGAGTCTCCTGTGTCCATGTCAACACGCTTCTACGTCAGGGATATATATATTACATAGTACCCTACGGTCAGAATTCATTTAGTCCTAAGATGTGAACTGATCCCCTTTGGGGGTCAGATGGTTTGGAATTCCACACGTGGCTTTTAGTCCTGTTCTCAGGAGATGAGAAAGCTTCTCGTGTGAACTTCATGCTGGTGGAGGATCCATAAAAGCCCTTTGAAGAAGGTCCTTCAAGGCTGCATCAAGGCGCAGGCAGGCAGTAGGTGAGGGCCTCACTGGGCTGTGGCCGGTTGATCTATACTTTCTGTGCATTTCTCATGTGCATCCCTCCCACACCTCCTAGGACCCGGCCTCACAAGCATGCACATGGGCCCTGAAACAGGCTTGAACCCCTCCAGTCCACCTTAGGTTGAGGCCATTCTTTGGGCTTAGGTAAAGACAAAGCCTAGTTTATGAAACATGGCCAAGACTTAATTTTTCTGAATATGATTTTATTTATGAAGAAGCTTTCTGGTCATCTGCTATAATTTCCCAATGTCTTTATAGAAAACATAAATTTCTCTTGAGCCTTTAGGTGCACAGATTGTGTTAGAAGCTTAGAAAGAAATGTATCAGTGGTCTGGGAGCTCTGGACTTGTGGTCCCTCACTGTGGTGGCTCTGAGGGTCTCAGGAGGCCCATGATCTGGCAGAAAGGAAACCCAGCTCAAGGTGCTGTAGGCACTCTGGGCAGGCTACAGAGTCTGTGTTTGCAGAAAAGGATGAGCACATCAGGAAGCATATTAGCTTGATCAGAAACACAACCAGTGCAATTGACTTCTGTGGGTTTTATTCATACCCCTCCTGTAAATCAGGATGTGGGCTATTATGTTTACCTATTTAATAAAAAACCCCACATTTCCAAGGCTAAAAAAATCACATTTACCGGTGGTAATAACTGATTTGAAATATATTTTTTCAATGTGGCATTGATTGTGAAGCAATGAAAACATAAAATTTAGAAATAGGGATTTTCCTGGCAGTCCAGTGGTTAAGACTCTGAACTACCAGTGAAGGGAGCACAGATTCAATCCCTGGGCAGGGAACTAAGATCTCATTAAGCTTCATGGTACTGCAAAAAAAAAAAAAAGGTTAAGAAAAAAATGCTTAGGAACGCTCAGAATTGCTTCTGGCCTCACAAGCTGTGCTGGGGCCAGAAAACACAGGGGAGCCATGGGGGAGAAAGGCTTGGATGCTACACGTGTGTCTTCTGGGGTCATGGGATGTTTTTAGCACAAAATTGGTGTCAAATTTTGTCAATTTGTCAATCTTGTTGGAATAATATAAAGTGTATGTGGAAAAATAAAAGAGGAATTGGCATTTTTTAAGAAGAAAAGTAATGTCCAATGTTATATTAAAACATTGCTGTCAGCTGGACCTCTTTGAAGAACAGACAGATAAATCAATAATCCTATCCTATCCTAAGTCACTTCAGTCGTGTCCGATTCTGTGCAACCCCATAGATGGTAGCCTACCAGGCTCCCCCGTCCCTGGGATTCTCCAGGCAAGAACACTGGAGTGGGTTGCCATTTCCTTCTCCTAAATCAATAATAGAAATGGATAAACCTTCCAGAGACCCTGTGATCAATCAGCATGTCCTATCTAAGAAAGGAAGGCACACAGAGGAGTGGGATTTCAATGAACTCTGCAGAACTGGTTTGGGAAGAATTGATTAGCCATTAGGAAGAAAATCAGTTTAGATTTTTAGCTTCTTGTGTATTAGGAGAAATTTCAAGGAGGTGAAAAATTGATATTTCCGAAAGTCCAACCATAAAAACTAGTACACAGAGAGGCTATGCAGAATATATAGCTGTATCTTCAACTATGGAAAGAAAGGGATGACGTAGCAAAGCAACAATCAGCTAGAAGTACTCCCTAGATCACCTCTCATCTCCACAATTTCTAGACTTCCTACAGCGCTTGTTCGTTGACTTTCCGGGTTGCTGTGTTCAGGGCCCAGGAACTCCCGAGTTCTTTCCCCCTCTCACCAGGGTTGGCTGCAGCATTCTTGTGACCAGGTTTCTCCTACATCTCTGTTCAGTGTGACAGAGTCAGACCCTTAGATCATTTCTAGCTGAGAATTCTTTCATTCTCAAGAGGGCTGTTGTCAGGAGTGACTGAGTGAGTGTACTGGGGAGTACTTGAAATGTTAAGAGGACTTGTCAACGGGACACAATTGTAAAATCACAGTCCAGCTTCTGGGGAGAGTGGTGGTGCTTGTTCCCTGATCTTAGGGGATAAGGCAGGTGTCATCAGCTCTGATCCTCCTCTGTGTGGCTGGCAGGGTTGCTGGGAAGATTAGAAATAATCTCCGCAAAGATCCTGGCTCTTGTAGGCACTTAACACATGTCAGATTTAACGCTGGATGACGAGACCGAATCCTTTGACTATAAGCGTTTCTAAACTGGTCTCTCTAACTGTCTTTGACTTTAGTCATTAAAGAAGAAACTAATCACAGTGAAATGGCAGAAGATCTGTGCAAGATGGGATCAGATCGTTCCCTCGTGCTGGACAGACTAGCAAGTAACGTCGCCAAACGTAAGAGCTCTATGCCTCAGAAATTTGTTGGTAAGAGTTAAACGTTTCCTGTCTCTTAAAAGAACAACCATGTGGGTGCTTTAGACGGTGATTAGTTGAGGGAAAAAGAAAGGAAACATATCCCGTTTTTAAAAAAAAAAAAAAGCAAAAATTAGCAAGCTTAATATTTCTCAAGTCTCTCGGAATGGTTTTCCGATAGGCTTCTTAAAAATAATACCAGATCTTCTCCCAGGGGCTGTTCTTAGAGGTGGTTTTGCAAGGTCTGGGGCACCTGGTGAGATCTGCTCTGTGTCTATTGGGGATGGCTAATCAGTGAGCCCAGGGCAGAGGGCACAGCGCTCAGACCCCCAGCCTCAACAGCCTTGCTGAGCCTCAATGGCTCCTTTGTCCAAAGTTCATAATACTCCCCACAAGGGCTACTTCAAAGTCTAAAAGGACAGAACTGCAGGGCAACTGGTCCGCGAGCTGCACAGCAAGGAGTAGGCACGGCCTTGATTGCCGTTTTCCCTGCTTGGTATCTGTGCAGTGCTGTCAGAGTGGGGTAACCCTCTCCTCCAGTGTAGATGGTGGGCATACCCACAGCCGTGTCATCCAGCCCCGACGCTGGAAGTGTAACTAGGGTAACACCTGGGCAGGTGGGAGGGTAGAGAGGCGCTGGGCTGGGGCTCAGCCTGAGGGTGTGAGCTCACCTTGGAAATGACTCTCCTCTGCCGCCCAAGTTCCATCCTTTACATATCTCACAGGCTTTTATGGGCTTCTCTCGTGACTCAGACAGTAAAGAATCTGCCTGCAATGCTGGATACCTGGGTTTGATCCCTGGGTTGGGAAGATCCCCTGGAGGAGGGCATGGCAACCCACTCCAGTATTCTTGCCTGGAGAATCCCCATGGACAGAGGAGCCTGGTGGGCTGCAGTCCATGGGGTCACGAAGAGTCAGACACAACTGGGTGGCTAAGCACACACACACAGGGTTTTATGAACATAGAGTAACATCAGGATGTGAGAACATTTAAAATCCTCAATGTGAAGATGGTATCTGGAAAGAGGATGGGGGAGGGGAGGGTCAGTGAAGTTGACAGTGACCTTGAGCTAGGAAGAGGATTTCTACACATTTTTCACAGTGGAAGAATGGAGGATTCTAGGCAGATCAGAACAAATACAGAGCAATGGTGATGCTGGCTGGGGACTTGAGGGGGACATGTGGACAGGCTCGAGAAGCAGATTCCAGGGTGAGTCACGGACCCTCAGGGAATCCCCTAAGTAGCAAAGCCCCAGTCAGCTCTGGTCACAGGTGAATGGCCTTCAAATGCCAAGGTGAGAAATGCAGCTTTAACCCAGCAGGCAGAAGAGAGCACTGGCACGTCTTTAACTGGAGTCACCTTTTGGAAAATAGAGACCTCTGGTGCCAAAAATTGATTGGAAATGGGAGAACGTGGGGCCTTGGTGGCCTGGAAAGAGGAAGATATGGGGCAGAGGCTGGTGAAAGAGGAACGTGGGGGCCACACGGCTGATGGAAACCGCAAGTCATGGGGACTCGGGGACACGTGTGCCATTGACAGGTTCTGGGAATCGACAGTCTGGGTTTGATCTGTCCGTTTTGAAGGACTTTCTGAATGATGCCCCGTGGGAACCTGGGGAATGTGTGTTAGGAGAGAGGATGGTACTAGAATGGGGTCAGTAGTTAGTGAGGCCTGGGGTGGGTGCTGACCTGCAGGAGGGGACAGGACCCAAGGGGAGGCCAGGTTCTTGGGTTCCAGCCTCTCTCCGACGCTGAAGAAAAGGCTCCATTTAGAGGTTTTTTTGTAGGTTTGGAGTTGGGAGGGGTGATGGGAGGAAGGAATCAGTTAAAAAACACTTTTCAAAGAACCAGCCGGAGACAGAGTGTGGGGAGTCGCCCACAGGAGTGTGAGCCTTTAGACTGTGAGAATGGGGAGGCCACTCACTTCCTGCGCAGAAGGAGTGAGGTGACTCAGAGCACTGACTTCTGGGGGTGGGATTTCAAGCGGCAGCAGGTGAGAGTGAGAGCAGGGCCCCCACCCCTCCCAGGAGGCCGTGTGTGGTGGAGGGGGGATGGGGCCCCCTTAACCAGGGGAGATGGAGCAGCAAGTGTGTCTGAGGATGCTTGGACCGTCATGGGCCCTGGGGAGCTGGGTACCACTTCCTTCTTCAGATCAGAAAACTGGAGGATGCCAAAAAAAAGTCAGTCATGTCTGACTCTTTGCGACCCCATGGACTCCATTGTCCGTGGAATTCTCCAGGCCAGAATACTGGAGTGGGTAGCCTTTCCCTTCTCTGGGGGATCTTCCCAACCCAGGGATCGAACCCAGGTCTTCCTCATTGCAGGCAGAGTCTTTACCAGCTGAGCCACAGGGTGCCAAGGGCTTTGTGAATGGGTGTTTCAGCCCCTGTGGCTGATGGAGACTTCAGACCAAATTACCATCGGTGAAACTCTGCTGAGCTACCTCCAGTGAGAGCACAGTTTAGGTGTTGTATTGAGATTTAGATAGTTTTTGTGTTGAAAAAAAAAAAAAATATATATATATATATATAAAAAAAAAACAGAACCCCTCTCTCTGATCAAACAAAACTAAGGTTAAAAGAAGTCCCTGGGGAGAGGTGGACCACATAGGAGAAGCTGGGTGGGGACCGAGGTAGAGGGTGCCAGAGTGGAGATTGGAAAGAGGGGCTCTGAGCCAGCAGTGCGCTCTGCTGGATGTTTCCCCGAGAGTTTGGTGCTTGGCAGTTTATTTCTAGAATAATGCCTCTTGCCCTCACATCAACTTGATGGGGTTTTCATCAACCACTCCTCCCTTGTCATGGTTTTTCCACGCCAAAAATCAAAAAGGAAATGGACCTCTAAGACCTCTCTTTACCTCTAGAAGCTGAGTTTATATTCTTATATAATTTCAGAAAGAGTGTGTAGGAACCCAGCTGTTACTGTACAAGCTGGCCCAGTACTGGTGGGGTTGAAAGAGCTCCAAGTTTTCATTCAAGAGAGGCTCAGACCCAGCCCTCTTACTATCATGCTTGGTCACTGAGTCGTGTCCAACCCTTTGCAACCCCGTGGACTGTAGCCTGCCAGACTCCTCTGTCCATGGGATTCTCCAGGCAAGAATACTGGAGGGAGTTGCTGTTTCCTTCTCTAGGGGATTTCCCAAACCTGGGGATCAAACCTGCGTCTCCTGTGTCTCCTGTATTGCAGGCAGATTCTTCCCCATTGAGCCACTGGGGAAGACCCTTACTACCATTTGTATTTATTTTGAGTGATCTCTTAATTCATCGGACTTTGCATGCAAGCAGCTGTGTTCAATAAGCTCCTGCAGGAGTTCTGTTTCCATATACTTTTCTGTGTTTGAGGAGGCCTGCCTGCTGCCTTTCTTCTTGAAGAACATTGTGATGAGTGAGGTTGGTCACTGTCTTTGTTCCCCCAGTCTAGAACTTTCTAGATTTTGCCATCATGACTGAAGGCAAGAGTTCCATTTTCTGTCTGAGTGCCTGAAGAGTTTTTTCTTTAACCTAAAAGTTGAATACAACTAGGTTGTGTCTTGGTGTTTTGCATTCTGAATAAAAATTTCCTGACATTTTAATCTGGGGATTCCCTTCTTTTCCATTTCTTGGAAATTCTCTTTTTTATGAATATGTATTTTGTTCCCTCTGTTATGATCTCTGTTCAGAGATACCAGTCGTCCTTTTATTGGAGAGTTTATCTTCCATATCAGAGAAGGTGATGACACCCCAGTCCAGTACTCTTGCCTGGAGAATCCCAGGGACGGGGGAGCCTGGTGGGCTGCAGTCCATGGGGTCGCTAAGAGTCGGACACGACTGAGCGACTTCACTTTCACTTTTCACTTTCATTCATTGGAGAAGGAAATGGCAACCCACTCCAGTGTTCTTGCCTGGAAAATCCCAGGGACGGGGGAGCCTGGTGGGCTTCTATCTATGGGGTCTCACAGAGTCGGACACGACTGAAGTGACTTAGCAGCAGTCTTCCATATCTGTTAGCATTTCTCTAAGTTGGTTGTTTTTTTTTTTTTTTTGCCCTTTTCACATTTATTCACTATTTCTATCTTGTGATTCCATTTTCAGGAGTTTATGTTCTATTACTTGCTATTTCTAATCCCTGTATTATCTGTAAATAACACTGTTTGGACCTCATTTTGTTTCCTGAGATCTAAAAATCTCCTTTCTCATCTTCTTGTGTTGTTCTAGCCCGCCATGTTTCAGTATCTTTTTAATTGAATTCATGTCACAAAGCAGTTATGAGGCATTCTTCTCTTCTTTGAATTAGGCTTTTTCTGAGGATGGGCTTATTGTTCTATGTTTAACTTCCTTTCTTCCCTTATCTTGCTAGAAAATATATTCACAGTAACCATGACCTTTTCTTTTCATCTTGCTTATTTGACTTGGGCTGATAGAGCTTGACTGATGTTTGCTATGTTCTTCCCATTGTATCTGAGATGTGGTTTTTTTGTTTGTTTGTTTTTTTCTGAGCGAGTTCAGCTTTTCTCAATGCTGAAGGAATGCCAGAGATGAGGTTGGAGGAGTTCAAGGAAGGCAAAGTGCAGTCTTTGTTAAAAGACTTCCTCTCTGCCCTTTCTCCCTCATTCTGAGATTTGGTTAAATGCTCTAAACCAGTTATCACTGTACCTGGTTGGGAAGTATTCCTAGCTGCCAGCGGATGCTCTGGCCCTTGGGGTGTTTCCTCCCAGTGCACAGCATCAAGGACTTAACTCGCATCTCTCACCTAGTGAATCAGCCTCAGCGCTCACTCATCCAGTGTCACCTGGTCTCATTAGGAGAGGCTTCAACTGCTTTTTGATCAGAAGTGAAAAAAGACAGCTATTTGAATTGATTCTCTATGGATATGAGGATGTTAAGGAAACTGCTGAGGATTTTGTTGCTTCATAGTTAAGGTTTTATAAGTAAAATCAGCTGTCAAGCTTAGCCATGTATCTCATGCCAGAATTTTCTTTCCTTGATTTTTATAAATATGTATTTCCTTAGACTATGTACCTTTCTTTAGCATTCTGCCAAAGTGAATGTTGTGGGATTTTCTTACTCTGTGGAGTATTAAGGGAAGAGAAATTCTGTGGGTGGTTTTAATATGCCACATGGGTCTTCCCCCTACATCCTTTGATTGTTGATACCCAGTTTCAAAGAACAGTTGCTCAGGAAAGCACAGAATGATAACTCTGGGAGAAACGGGATCATTACTGGGAAAGCACCATTTTGGGTGGAGCTATAAGCACTTTATATGTATCAGAATTGTCATGAAGCCCACTCCCTTCCCCACCCTGCCATGCTTCAATGAAGTGATAGACCAGGCTAAAGGGATTCATTATCCTCTGGGGTTACTGTAACCAGACATTTATCCCCTCGATACAAAAATAGGGGGGGAATCACATGGCTTCTGTATTACTGTTCAGTTACCTTAATGGGGAGAAACACCACCTCTATGATCACTGCCACCCAACTTCCATAGAGATTCCAATATGTCCTGGTTCTGCAGAGGGTGTGGCTGGCTACAGACAAATATCTGTGTGTCATGTAAGGGTCATGTAGTACCATTGTCAGGGCATGTGCCACTCCTGACTACCAGCAGATTGAGATGAAAGGGAGCCAGGCCACTGTATGATACACTTCGCAACAAAGCAAGAAGCAGGACCTAAGGATGCTTTCTAGTCTGATGCGGCATACTTCTGGATAGCTATCAGTGGCCTCAGATTTGTTAAGGATTGTTAGTAAGTCTAGAAACTCTGGAGCAGTTTACCCTTCTGTTGCTGGAACTGGCTGCAGGCCATGATGTCAGGTTTCAATGTGGGAGGTGTGGGGGTCTCCACCATGATCGGTCTCGCCAGCCACCGTCAGCCATAACCTGGGCCCCTGGGCTGCCAGAGGCATCCTCACTTCTGCCTTCCACCAGTAGGGCTGTGCAGGTGGCATGAGTGGTAAAGAACCCAGCTGCCAGTGCAGGAGACATAAGAGATTCAACCCCTGGTTTGGGAAGATCCCCTAGAGGAGGGCTCGGCAACCCACTCCAGTATTCTTGCCTGGAGAATCCCATGGACAGAGGAACCTGACAGGCTCCAAGGCCATAAGGTTGCACAGAGTTGGACTCGACTGAAGCAACTTAGCACACTTGCACACATGTGATGGAGAAGGGCCCTTCTTCCTTCAAAGCCTTCCAGCTTCCTTTGATAATTCCCAGACTTATTAATAATCCTTAAACTATCTGTGACATTAACTATCCAGAAATATGCCTCATCATACTAGAAAGCAGAATTAAGTCCCCATAGCAAACCTTCCTTTTCCTTCACAGAACTTCTCAGACAGGAATGTGCCCTATATAACCATGCACTAACATCTGTCTCCCCTGTGGGCTGTGAAGGATGTTACTTGTTGGCCATTCTGTCCCTCCTGTCTGGTCCAGGGTGTACACTCGGTGGACGTGTGTTGAGAGAAGGAAAGAGAGTGAGGGTTGAAACGTAAACAGCTTAGACCTGCCTCTGAATGCCCCTCTGCCCATGACTTATTAACTAACCACCACCAAAAGTAATGTGGATCAACAGACCTTAACAATGAGGCAGACCGTTCACTTATGAATTTGCTAATGAAGCCAAGGTTTCCTACTGAGCTTAGAACCTATACATCAAGAAGGTATTATCTTCAAGGATATTCATTTTATTTCTTTCTGAAAACTTGTACTCAAAAGCTAATTACAAGAAGTCAAATCTTTTCTCAAATTTCCCCTTTCCAGGGGAAGCGAGCTCGCTGCCTCCTACCAACCATGATATTAGATCTTAGGCTTCTTGAGGCCAAACTTGCTGACAAGTCATTGACAGTAATTTCTTGCAAATCATTCCTGCTCAGTAATTGTTTGAAGGAACAAGTAAATGTCACCCCTGGAACTTGCTCAGTCTGCTCTCAACTTTCTACCAACTTTCCACCAAATAACTGCAGCACAGGCTCCTTGCTGCTAAGAACTGAGAAGCAGGCATGGAATTAAGAGGCCAGGGAAGATGTGGAGGCTGGTACATATGATGGTGCTTTTCACTCTCACGCAAGTCAGAGCCAGATTTTTGTTGTTGACAAGACTGATACCATTTCACTATGAAGAATATAAAGTTTCTGTATTTTTGATTAAGCTTTATTCTAGAGTATTATAGTTATGAACTTAAAATATATGATATATCACACATTGTTATAATCTTATAATTGCTTGAATTAAATAAATTAGTGATGTTAACCAGCCATTGTGAATTACTTAGAACTCTATATGAAAACATATCATTTCAATGTTAATTTTAAATTAAATATAAAAATATTTAGAGCTTCCCAGGTGGCGCTAGTGGTAAAGAGACATAAGAGAAATGTCAGGAGACATAAGAGAAATGGGTTCAATCTCTGGGTCAGGAAGATCCCCTGGAGGAGGGCACGGCAACCCACTCCAGTATTCTCGTCTGGAGAATCCCATGAACAGAGGAGGCTGGCAGTCTATAGTCCATAGGGTCGCAAAAACTCGGACACAACTGAAGTGATTAGCACACTCAGCACACTCAAAATGTTTATTAACAACCAGAGTAAATACAAGTATTGGTTTGGTGTTTGAATATGCACTGTTTAAATTGGCACACCATCCTTGGTTCACCTGTTCGTTTATTGATTTGTGTAGACAAATTGGTTTAAATGCCACCCCCAGGCAGGGCACCATGCCAGGTACAGGGCAGGCAGAGACGTGTCAGCTTTGCCCATTTTGCTGATGTCCACATTATGTGTCTGCCCGAGATCGTTGCCCCCACGGGTGTAAATGTCAGCTGTTGCTGCCGGGCACAGAGGTAACCTGGGCCTCTCTGACTGTCACCCGCTTCCCACAGGGGACAAGTGCCTGTCGGAACTGCCCTACGACGGCAGTGCCAGCTACGAGAAGGAGAACGAGATGATGCAGACACATGTGATGGACCAGGCCATCAACAACGCCATCAGCTACCTGGGGGCTGAGTCCCTGCGCCCCCTGGTGCAGACACCCCCTGGCAGCTCTGATGTGGTCCCGGTGCTCAGCCCCATGTACCAGCTCCACAAGCCGCACGGAGAGGGCCCCGCGCGCTCCAACCACTCAGCCCAGGACGGCGCCGTGGAGAACCTGCTGCTGCTCTCAAAGGCCAAGTCCGCGTCCTCGGAGCGCGAGGCGTCCCCGAGCAACAGCTGCCAAGACTCCACGGACACCGAGAGCAACACGGAGGAGCAGCGGGGCGGCCTCATCTACCTGACCAACCACATCAACCCCCACGCGCGCAACGGCCTGTCCATCAAGGAGGAGCACGCGGCCTACGACGTGCTGCGCGCGGCCTCCGAGGGCCCCCCGGACGCGCTGCGCGTGATCGGCACGAGCGGGGAAGCCCTCAAGGTGTACAGGTGCGAACACTGCCGCGTGCTCTTCCTGGACCACGTCATGTACACCATCCACATGGGCTGCCACGGCTTCCGAGACCCCTTCGAGTGCAACATGTGCGGCTACCACAGCCAGGACCGCTACGAGTTCTCGTCCCACATCACGCGCGGGGAGCACCGCTTCCACATGAGCTAAACATGGACTGCGCGAGCCCGAGGGAAGAGCATCCGTGCCCTGCACGCACCCCTGGGCAGGCAGCCGGGGCTGGACTGGACCGCTGTGCTTTGTCCTCTAGGTGGTCCTTCGTTTTGTTCTGAGTTGGTTGATTTTCTTTTGAGAACAGGACGTTTTTCTTGTTAGATGCGGGGTTCCATTTGGAGCCCCCGGAATGCTCTCTTACTAGACGATTCTGTAGACCGCAGGCTGAAATCCCCTCCCCTGTTGCTTCCTAGAAATCGCCAGCCTCCAAGTGATAGGTCATGTTCGGAGAGAATTGTATAGAAACAGGCGGAAGCCCAGAAAGGAATGAGCTGGTTCCGTGCTGAGCGTGGTTTGGCGCACCAGATGGGGTTTGCAGGGTCCCAGGAGCCCTGCTCACAGCCCCTGCACTGTGGCCCTGACCATGACCCTGGGGTGAAATGCCCTCCTCTCAGGGCCAGAAACTGCGTGCATCCGGCACCGACAGGCCACAGGTTCCAAAGGAAGAAAATTATTCTAAGTCAAATTCTGCACACTGCCGGGAAAAGTCACTATCGGGCCGAGGGAGGGGAGGGCTGGCAGAGCCTTTCGGATTCGTTCTCCCTTTCCAAACCTTGTCATGACGTTGCCCAGCCCAGAAGCCTCCAGAGGCCTGTTGTCCCATGGAATGAACTCTATTTCCGTGGGGCACCTGGGCCCACTGTTCTCTGCTCTCTCATCTCATAAGGGCCCCCAGAGTCTGTCACTACATTGTTAACACCAGCCCTGAAATTTAGACGTTCATTCTTTTTGAAATGTTCAGATGATAAAATCCCTCAGAAACCAAACCTGTATTCTAAATTCCACACTCATGTCTGGTTCTGTTCTCCTTCCTGCCCAGGTTCCACCTGTGACCTATTTTCCCGCAGAAAGTCTGTCCTAAACTTCATTTAATGTTGTGTTGTAGCTCCAAGCAGGGGTTCTTATTGTGGGTATATTTCTCTCCCTGCCTTCTGTGTATAGTATTCTCATTTTAATATCCATTAAAGGATTCAGAATGACCATTTTCAGGTCAGGGAAATTTGGCAGGTGAAGTCCAGAGGCTGCTGCTCACACACAGCACCTGTTTATTTGAAATCACACTTTCAAACCATCTGACACGCTTTTCCCCCAAGGGCAGAGCTGCATCCTTGTGTCCACCTAGGCGGGGTGCACCTGTCTGACTGGGGGCGTGTCCAGGACTCAAGGTCCAGCTGGACAGAGGGAGATGGCCCTGGAGGTGAAGACTGCTCATGCCCTCAAAGGCCCACAGAGACGTCCATGGGTTCCAATCCTAACCTGGAAAGCAATAGGATAGGTGCATGCTATCGTTAAGAACATTCATCTCAACCATCTGGCAGGAAGGGCATACAGTTTCCAGTATTTTTCATCACCAAAAATGTGCAAAGAACATAAGGAAACAGCAAAAATTGTGCACAAGCATCTCTGCATTTCAGCCAACTCCAGAGATCCTGAGCTCAACACTCTTGACATTTGGGGCTGGATACTGGGTTGCAGGGAATTTCCCCAGGCATCCTAGGCTGTTTAACAGCATGAGGTCAACCCCTGGGTTGGGAAGATCCCATGGAGGAGGGAATGGCAACCCACTACAGTATTCTTGCCTAGAGAATCCCATGGACAGAGGAGCCTGGTGGGCTACAGTCCATGTGGTCACAAAGAGTTGGACACGACTGAGTGACTATCACTTCACTGGTCCCTTACCCAACAAATGCCAGTAGACCCCCCAGTTGACAACCAGAAATGTCCCTGGGAATAAAAAGGTGTCCCTAGTGGAGAACCACTGCTCTAATGGAATTGTAAGCCAATCAAGGGTCTGGAAGCCTTCCAGAGATGAAAGCCCTGCCACGAATGTCCCCAGTCAGCAGTCTCAAGCGTGACTCCTGTTCCTTTGGATTCATTTTAATTCTCTCAATGAACTGTCCCCCACCTTCAGTCTTCAGAAGCTTACCTTCCCAAGTGCACTTGAATATTGTGGAAAGGGTGGCAACCTAGCATCCTTGAGTCATGGGATTCTTTGCTTACGGAACTGTGTGACATTTTGAACCTGGAAATAGGCAAACTTGTAGTAACTTGGTCAGTGACACACTGAGGCACTGGGTGAGGGGCAGAGGGGGACTCCGGGCTGTGGACAGCATTCGTTCAACATGAAGTTGTAAGACAGATCCACCTTATCCCCCTGCATGCATATTCAGGGTGAGAGACTGCTCGTATGTCCACTTTGCAGGCCAGTTTCACCTGCCGCATCTGTTCCACAGGGCCCATTGGCTGGACAGAGCTATCTTTTCCCCTGTGGCTTCAGATGGACCTCAACCCACCACTGTAGATAGTGGCTGAGGAGTTGTTTTCCCCAGGACTTTCCCCTCCCTCTCTCCGCCTTTGGTAGCCAGTATAACCTTATTTACACACCTTTTGTTGTGGTTTTCTAATGTAATACCATTTTTCTCTGAAACTATTGTATTTAAAGTAAGGTTTCATTAATGCCAACAAGTAATGAAATTATGCTTGAAAGGTGGCCATGTTCTGTACCCAAAGCTGTTGACGTTTTCCTTTTAGCTGGTAAAAGTAGCATTTTGCATGACCTTACCCCGTTTCACTCTGTGGTTTGTTCGGCTACTGATGATGTGAGTGTGTGTCTCGGGGACAACTGTGGAGGCACTAGGCTTCATGCACTCTCGTTGTTGAAAATAAATATCAACCAAAGGAGGGGCACCAGGAGCAGGTGGATTCTGTTGATCAAGAGAAGTCCCTGCTTGGCATTCTGGCCCATCCTGGTCACCCAGCTCCCCTCCACTCAGAACACCTGGACCCTATTCCTCACCCCGGTCTTCCTGCATCACGTATCTTAGAGTGTGGGCTTGTCCTTGCAGAAAAGACATTACAAAGAATCATGTTACTATCGCTGTGTCACCCAAGGGCGTGTCCCAGCACCTAGCATTTCAGATACTAGCACGTTTCACTTCCAGTTCAGAATCAACCAAAAATGAGATCTCAGACTGTTCGTCAAGAAAGACAGCTATCTCTCAATGCAATGTGAGTTCTTTTTTGTTTTTTTTTCTATTTTTGTGCCTTTCCTTGTTTTGTTTTGTTTTCAGTGGGACTTTCTTAGCATCATCTTCTTGCCAAAACAAAAGCAAGATGCCATGGACTGCTGTAGACCAGTCGTGAAGTAAATCTATTTCTCTCGTGCACTTATGTTCCAGCAATAATGAAGGGGCAGCGCTACTCGCAATCCAGATCTCTCTCCTTCAATTGAGTGTTTTTTTGTTTGTTTGTTTTACTTTAAAAGAAACCAAAATTAGACTTATTTAAGATATACAGACATCAGAAATTAAAGGGAAAAAAGCACATGTGCTGTCGGTGCCATAGCATTCACTGTGAACAAGTGTGACCAGAAATGAATATGCAATCTTGTTTCCAATACTTTCTAATACACTTTTTTACAATGTTGTGTGTGGTGACTGTTCAGGGTTCAGTTTATGTGTATCTATCTAACACATCTTTAGGTGTGCAGCTGCCATTCTGGCAGATACTTGTACAGGACTGTAAATGAGAAAATGCAGTTGTATTTCCAATCTGCCTCTATGATGATGTTAAATTATTTCTGTTTTGCTGTGAACAGGGGCGTGGCCTTGGAGGAATAGAGTATCCTTTTGTACACATTTTCAAATGCTTACTCTGTGGTGATAGAACTAATAAATGCAGTGCATACTCTGTCTGCCTCATGCTGTGAAGCCCGCGCTGGTCTTGAGAGAATCACCGTGTAGACCTGCCACCTGCTACAGACTCCCTCCTAGTTGGAGGAGGAAGATGGGCTTGGGGGCGGGTACAAGACAAGGTGGGATCATCTGTGATCATATGCATTTGCCGTTGCTGCTGGTTCATCAGTTCACTTCGGCAGGCTGAGCACCTCCTGTTCAAGCTGTGCTAGGCTTGGAGTACTTGTGGGTTGGAGGGTGAGTGGAGGTCGTGGGCAATATAACACATGTTCCCCAGCTCTTCTTAGAGCAGTGCTTAATGCCATGTGCAGCGATGGGCGGCAGGGGGGGAGCATAGAGGCGAGGGCTGACCGCAGTGGCCACCCTGAGGGCAGTCTCCCTGCTGGGCTGCATGTTTAGTGCAGGGCGCGCAGGGCTGGGAGATCTCAACTCTGTCTGTCACAGACGCGCACTGCTCGAGACGCTCGGTGGTTAAAACCCTCTGGCCCTTTGGGAGAACCAGCCAGACACGGTGTGGGCTCAAATCTAGTAAATAAGATGAAGTGATCAAGTTTACACGGTTCAACATTTGATCCAAATGGGGTGAAACTTGAATGAAATCCGCAGACTGTTCAGTTTCACATCAGGCGTTGGCATCGGGGGCTTTTCGTAAGTGTCAGTGGCCGGGGCAGCATCCTTCAAAGAAGTTTTCGGCACCCTTAAGTTACTGCACTGAATGAACACATGGCTTAGAGAGAGGTAATGACACAACCATTGCCAGATCCGCTGTTTCACAGTTACATCCTGTTATTTCTCAGTGGTCACGGATTCAAGAAATAAAGGGTGTCTGCATTAACTCAGAAATGACCTAGGCTCAATTTAAGGCAGAAAAGTGACTCCAAAGTGGTGGTGGTGGGGGGCTGGGTCTGTTTGTGAGAGTGAGGAATGTGTTTGTGTGTACCTTACCAAGGCTAATGAGTGTGTCTAGAAGCGGGCTTCTTTGGTGACTCAGATGGTAAAGAATCTGCCTGCAACACAGGAGACCTGGGTTCAATCCCTGGGTTGGGAAGATCCCTTGGAGAAGGAAATGGCAACCCAATCCAGTATTCTTTCCTGGAGAATTCCACAGACAGAGGAGCCTGGTGGGGGGTTGCAAACTGAACTGAACGACCAACACTCAACTAGAAGAGATCTGAGGAGGGCAGTGGCCTGCCCTCATCTCTCAAGCTCATCAACTGAGCTTGGGAAGGGGTTGAGCAGCAATCCATCCTGGAACCCAGGACGTGGTAACAAGTGAGGGTGAAGTTCAAAACCCTCACTTTAAGAGCATTCCACAGGATGATAGACTTCATTCCTTGGTTTTCACTACCTTTTATATTATTGAAGTCATGCTAAGAATGATTATCCTCAGCATCTTTTTGGTGCTGTATGCCATTAAGCTTCCTCTGGTCCCCTTGCAAGCCCTCAGTGAGTCAGGGGTGCACCCACCCCATGTGCCCAACCTGGTGAGCCCCACTCTGGGAAGTCAGCCCTGGAGGGTGTTTCCTTCATGGTAATGAGCAGAGGTGATGGTGAGGAGCAGAACAGCTCACATTCACGCCTGGGAGGGGCAAGAGTCAGGAACAGTCTGCCTGGTCAGCCCCAGGACGACTGCAACTGCTTCCAGGTGGATGCACCAAGATTCAAAGAGCCTGATTGTCTGCACAGAGGGCCTGGAAGATGCTGAGTGAAGGAAGCGAGGTGTGGCTGCAGTTGTCAGACAGACACTGTTCCCTGCACACCTGGAACAGCCTGGCATGTTCTGGACAGCTCCCCCTCTGTTGTTACCCCTGGGGCAGCTCTGGCAGTTTCCTGAGTGCAGTTTTTTATCCTCCCTTAAGACAGCTGCTCATCCAATTTTATTCCTGATGAGTGCTGTAAATTTACAAAACATGCTGTGTTTTATATATTAGTGTGAAATCTGAGGAGCTAAACATCAGAATTGGGGGCTCAGGTGCCAACGATTTCTGATCACATTTCCAATTAATTGGTCATATTTTCTATCAAAATAAAACATCTTGGAGGTTTTGTGATTCCTTGGTGAAGTTCTGCATTTTCCCTAAAAGTACGTGCACTCTAAGGAATAGGATTGCTCGGCTGTTGCCAAAAGTCTCATTTTTTTCATATGGCCAGCCTCTCAACTCCAAATCCTGAGCAGGGCTCGAAACAGCCATCTAGGAGCTAGGCAATCAGTACAAGACTTGGAAGAAGTGCTCAGACCACCAAGGCAGGGGTCCCCTGTTGCTCAGAAGCCCAGGCATCACTCTGAACCCCACTGGTCTTTCTCTGCACTGGAACCCAGAGAGCAGCCCAGCACAGCTGCCAGGCAGGGCTGGAGCTCAGGTGCTGCCGACACAGCCTGGATCTTTTCTTCGTTCCCCAAGAGCCTGGCCCTTGTGACCTCTGACGAGGGGGAAATGGAGCCACTGGGCTCCTAGAATAGCACTTCTGCCTCATGGCCAGGCTCCCGTCCTCCCATTGGCCTCTTCCAGCATTAACTCAAATTCCCAGCTCCCAGCTCAAGACCACCTCCAGATTTCCTCACCCACACCACCTTCCCCGGGCCCTGGGGCATCCAGAAATCCCCCATGACCCTGGTTCTCAAATGCAGCTCAGAATCACCTGGCTGGTTCTCATGAATGGAGTTTCCAGAGACCCACTCCTGACCTTTCTGGAGCAGGAGGTCTGGGTGGAGTCTACCTGCCTAATATGGGACCAGTTCCTCAAGTCCAGATAAGCTGACCCCACCCACCTGGTCCCCATCAAGGCAGATACAACCTTAACCCTCTCCTCCAGCCCTGCCACCTCCCTCTCTTTTTTGACAGAGGAAGAAACTTAATAGTTGATTATTAACAAAATAAATAATTATTCAAAATTAATAATGTCTCTCTCTTCCCCTCTTAAATTTAAAACAACTCATGCACGTGTGCTAAGTCACTTCAGTCATGTCTGACTCTGCGATCTTATGGACTGCAGCCTGCCAGGCTCCTCTGTCCATGGGATTCTCCAGGCAAGAATACTGGAGTGGGTTTGCCATGACAAGAGAGTCAGACAGTGGAAAATCAAAATACTAGCTGTGCTACCTGTGAAACCTAGATTAGAGGAACCAGCTTCAGTGCCTGACCACAGTGGGCTTGCTGACTCCAGGCAGACTTGCCCCGCCGGATGCAGGTAGGATTTAAACTCAGGCACCACCTGAGGGGGCTGAGCCCGCGCCCTGCAGGAAAGGGGAGGGGGAGCAGAACCCTCATCCTGCAGGCAGCAGAGCCCAGGAAAGCAAGAGAAAGCAAGCTCAGTTCCTGCAGCCAGAGGAGTGTGAAGAGGAGAGAAGCAGGTGCAGGGGAGCCACCGGAGGCAGAGAAGAGAGTGGCATAATGAGAAGCAGGCAAGTGACGAGAGGAGCCGGCAGGAGGCCTGGCAAGGGGGGAAAGGCATAACCTTCCAGCAGTGGGGCTGCAGAGGACTTGACTCTCTCTCACTGGGGTGTGGTCTCCAGGAGCAGGGTTTTTTTTTTTTTTTTTCCTGCCATATCTTCAGTGTCAAGAAGAGTTACTTGGCACATAGTAGGTGCTTGCTACGGTCTGCATGTTTGTGTCTCCACAGAAATCATATGTGGAAATCCTGCCTCCCAAAGGTACTTGGAGTTGGACGTTTGGCAGGTGACTGAGTCATCAGGATGGAGTCCTCATTGTGGGATTGCTTCGTACTAAGTCACTTCAGTCATGTCCGACTCTTTAAAACCCCATGGACTGTAGCCCGCCAGGCTCCTCTGTCCATGGGATTCTCCAGGCAAGAATACTGGAATATGTTCCCACGCCCTCCTCCAGGGCATCTTCCCAATCCGGGGATGGAACCCACATCTCAGGTCTCCTGCGTTGGCAGGCGGGTTCTTTGCCACTAGCGCCACCTGCTGGGATTGGTGTCCTAATAAAGAGGCTTCCAGGAGCTCCCTCAGCCCTTGTCTCCTGTGAGGACAGTGAGAAATCCACCACCGGGAGAGGCCCTCACCTGGCCCTGACTTCAAGACTTCCAGCTTCCAGAACTGCAGGAAATGAACTTCTGTTGTTCACAAGCCACCTGGTATCTGGCGTTTTGTGACAGCAACCGGCAGACTGAGATGCGGGTCAGTAAACATGGACGGGTGTAATTGTCTACTGAAGATGACTGAGATGATTGTGTGCGGAGCACTTGTGAGGTGCTGACCCCAGATCTCAGGTCCTCTGTGAGCGGTTAGTGAGGGGCAGGGCAGCGTGGGCTGGGCAGAGGGATTGAGCGGGGAAGCTGGGGAGGCACTGGGTGACGAGAATGGGTCAGCTGTGAAGACAGGTCACAGTTTGAGAGTCATGTGGTCAAGAGCGAGAAATCAGGATGGACCCAGGAGGTGCCCGAGGGCAGAGCGAGCTTGGAGGGCGGCAGAGCTCTGTTCCCACGGAGAAGAGGGCCATGGTCCCAGACAGGAGGGAAGCCCGCGGAGCCCGGCGCCCAAACTCCCTCCACGAAGGAGAGGCCGAAAAGCAGGCCCAGTAAAGCAGCTGAGACCAGAAGCGGGCTGTGAAGAAGCTGCCAGCTGAGCACCCGGACACTGGCCGTGGCAGTTGGCGGGGGGCCCGGGGAGGGAGATGCAGGAGGCGGGGATGGGCTGGGGACCCCTGAGGCTGATGCTGGCAGGAAGGAAATGGGGAACTTGGTGCAGCCCGGACCTCAGGCCTCAGCTGGGACCAGATGCCTCAAAACATGCCAAGTTCTGGGCTGTATTTTCCTAAGGAGGAAGGTGAAAACCTCAGTGTGAAGTCCCCTCGCTTTTTCCGCTTTTTGGCAAAGCCAAGGACAGGAACAAGGCATGATCCCTGTGTGATGTCTCCTCCGGGCACCCCCCACCCTGCTCCCCCAGCATAGGCCGCCCGCGCCCCCTCCCTGGCAGCGGGGTGCTGCGCCGGCCCAGCAGGTGTGTTGTGGCTACGGGGATCACAGGACGGGAAGCAGATGCGGCCCCCGCAGTCCCCAGGCACAACTGGAGGCTGGCCGCTTGGGGAGGAGATTTGCATAACAAGGATAATTTGGTACCAAAGCTGTCCCCTGAAGTGAACTGCCTGGATCTCGGTGCAGTTGACAAATTTCACTTCTTCTTTCCCATGTTTTGTCAAACCAACTAGATGTGACGTTGAGTGTGTGAATTGTCCAAAGATACTTTCTTTCTCCCTGCATGATTCCGGCCTCCCTCCCTCTGCTCTGCCTGATCCAGGGCCTCCCGTGCACACTCCCAGGGTCTCTGGCCCCGAAGGCAGCGCAGCAGTGCCTGCCCCACTCAAAGCCTTGCTCCCTCTCGGAGGGACGCCACGGTGGGACTCCAGGCCTCTGGGCACCTTGCCTCTGCTCCCCGCACCTGCCGCTGTGTCCCCGTCAGCTTCCTCCCTCCTGCTTCCTGTGGGCAAGGGCGGGCCGAGGCGCCACCGTGAGGAGGGCGTGTGGTCTCGGGCCCTTGGTTTGATTCCCCTTTCAGGGCCCTCCTCCCTCCTGGGCACTACCCTTCACAAAACCCGTTTGGCTTCCCTGCTCACACCCAGATCCGACTCCTTAAAGCATCATGATTCTTTGAAGCTGCCTTTATACCATCCTACAGGAAAACAATCATATGTGTTACTGTTCAAAAATAAAATAGGTACAGTATATTCTTGAGAGGCTCCCCTGGTGGCTCAGTGGTAAAGAAACCACCTGCAGTATAGGAGCTGCAGGTTTGATCCCTGGGTTGGGAAGATCCCCTGGAGGAGGGCATGGCAACCCACCCCAGTATTCTTGCCTGGAGAATCCCATGGACAGAGGAGCCTGGCGGGCTACAGTCCATGGGGTCACAGAAGAGTCAGACTCGACTTAGTGGCTGAACAACAACCATGTGCTTGAGGGTCTGTGCCAACCCCAGGAGCCTTGGAGTCAGGGGTCCTAGTTTGGGGTCCTTGCCGATGTCATCTAGTCTGATCAGGACCTGATTCTCTGCATCGCTCCAGGCTCCTCCTGACCTTGGGCAGCCTGACACCATGATGAGCCCACAGGCCCTGGAATGCTCCCCAAGCCATGCCAGCTGCTGAGCTAGGCATGTAACAAGGCTGAACCTTTGTTCTTAACTAATCTTTGGAGCTGTCTCAAGGCCAGATCTCCAGGCTTCCTAGCTGTCTAAGTCTGTCTCAGGCCTCACATGGTGCTCCGTTAAGTGGCTGCCTCCTCCACTGGACTATGAGGCAGAGGTCTTGCCTCAGCATCCCCAAACTTCCATTCCAAGCTCGGGGTCAGGCCCCAGAGGGCACATGGCATATGGGATGGACACTTGTCCCCTGCTCCTTGGGGTCTGTGAAGTCTTATCCCACCGAGATGATGGCCTGGACCCCCCCAGCCCAGGGCTCTTCCTCCTGAATCCCACCCCCCCACCTTTCCACATGCTTCAGGGCCAGCATCGTCTCCCCAGAGAAAGACAGGAGGCAATGGGACACAGGCCTCAGGCTCCCGAGGTCTCCAGGAGGGCCCTCTCCTGTGGGTCCTGGCGGTCAGGCCCTGGCAGGGCGCTGCATCCAGGGGATAGGCTGGGCAGTCCTGGGGGACACAGCTGATGGGGAGGAGGGGGGTAGAGACTGGTAGCAAGGCTCCACCGGACACAGCTAGTCTGAGCCAGAGGCAGAGAGAGAGGAGACAGGAACCTGTTTACAAAACAATTAAAACTAGAGAAGTCAGGACAAGTGGAAGACAGTGAGAACAAGCAAACAAAAGGGGGTAAGAAGAGAAAATAGTAACGAGTGTGGTGGCTTCCAATCCAGCTGTATCAGTCTTCATTTTAAACATCATTGGTCTAAATGCACCACTGGAAATATAGACACTGTCAGAGTGGATCTACAGACAAGACCCAACTACACATCATCCATGAAGAAGTCACTTTAAATGTAAGACATGTGGGGCTTCCCTGGTAGCTCAGACTGTACAGATCCTGCCTGCAATGCAGGAGACACAGGAAATGTAGGTTTGATCCCTGGGTCAGGAAGATTTCCTGGAGAAGGAAATGGCAACCCACTCCAGTATTCTTGCCTGGACAATTCCACGGACAGAGGAGCCTGGCAGGCTAAAGTCCATAGGGTTGCAAAGAGTTGGATGCCACTCAACAACTGAGCATGCATAGATTGAAGAGATGAAGAAGGACACCCTTTGCTAATACCAGTCAGGAGAAAGCAGGAGTTGTTGTAAGTTTAGACACAGCAGACTTCAGAGCCAGGGAGGTTATCCAGGATAGAGGGACTTCACCTGATGACAAAGGGGTCCGTTCTCTGGGAGAACATAGCAATTCTTAACGTGCATGTGCCTAACAATGGAGCACCCAAACATGCCCTAGAACCACAAGAAGAGACAGACGAACCCACTCACTGTTGCACACATCAGCCCCTTCCATCAGAAACAGATCCCACAGACAGAAAACCAGGAAGGACAGACTTGAGTGGAAAGGCAGAAGGAGGTATTTGGGTGAAGAAGGTTGGCCCAGGGAAATTTGGGCCAGAGAGATGGTGAGCACCAGCCCACCAGAGGCCTGAACCTGGAAACACGTTTGGGGACAGCCATGCCATTAACAGACTTTATGTTTCTGGGCTCCAAAGTCACTGCAGATGGTGACTGCAGCCATGAAATTAAAAGACGCTTGCTCCTTGGAAGGAAAGCTATGACAAACCTAGAGGGACTATTAAAAGGCAGAGACATCACTTTGCTGACAAAGGTTCATATAGTCAAAGCTGTGGTTTTTCCAGTAGTCATGTACAGATGTGAGAGTTGGACCATAAAGAAGGCTGAGCATCAAAGAATTGATGCTTTTGAACTGTGGTGCTGGAGAAGACTCCTAAGAGTCCCTTGGAAGTAGAGATCAAACCAGTAAATCCTAAAGGAAATCAATCCTGATTATTCACTGGAAGGACTGATGCTGAAGCTGAAGCTCCAATTCTTTGGCCACCTGATGGTAAGAGCCAGCTCACTGGAAAAGGCCCTAATGCTGGGAAAGATTGAGGGGAGGAAGAGAAGGGGGTGACAGAGGATGAGATGGTTGGACACCATCACTGATTCAATGGACATGAATTTGAGCAAACTCCGGGAGATGGTGAAGGACAGGGAAGCCTGTCATGCTGCAGTCCGTGGGGTCACAAAGAGTCAGACACATTGAACAACAACAATGCCATTGATTTTAGCCAGGGGGTCCCAGGAGGGCTTTGGGGGTTCTGCAGCTTCTGTGGTCCTGAGGGCCAGCCACCCGGGGGTCCAGCAGGAAGAGCGGCATCCACACTAAGCTGGAGAAGGGCCTTCTCAGCATCAAGGCTAAGCAAGGGCCTGGGGGAAGAAGCAGGAAATGAGACCCCATCCTGGTCCTGGAACACCCGGCCATCAAGGGACAGCCGGGCTTTTAGAGGAAGGGTGGGGATGGGAGTGAACAGCCGCTTCAGGTAGTGAAACCAGTGACCAGGACACAGAATGACTTCTTCAAGGTCACAGGGAGTCACCCTGAGGCACAGTTCCTAATGCCCGCCCATTTCACGCAAGAGCCACAGTCACTGAATGAACACTTCTCTGGGTCAGACACGTGGAAAAAGCATAAGACTGCAGGGCCGCGTGGACAGCAATACTGCAACAAAGGCCATACCCTTGAGACAATGTCACAGAGGCTTAAATGGTCCCCACTCTCACCTTGCACCCCCAGCTGGGGGGGGGGGTCAGCCCACATTTATGGGGCCGTGGGGCAGCTCAGACTCCCGGTGATCTGGAGCGGAACTCCTGTGCGACAGAATCGTGTTAATCAAAAAGGAAAACAGTAGCAGTGTCTTACCCTGAGGATTACCTGATCACTCCAACACACTCTGGGTGCACACCCATCCCATGCTGTGCCTCGAAGCGGCAAAGACCAATTCTGCTTCTTGCCTGTTTGCTTCGAGAAACAGGGCGCCCGTTCCCACATCTGCAGCATGGAAATTCCAGGACAGAGCATTTGTTTTCATCCGCAAATAGGACTTCTGCAAAGAGTGATGCTGATCCACACAAAGGCCACTAGCCACAACATTCAGAAAACTAAGATCATGGCATCCGGTCCCATCACTTCATGGCAAATAGAGGGAAACAGTGGAAACAGAGACTTTATTTTTGGGGGGTCCAAAATCACTGCAGATGGTGATTTCAGCCGTAAAATTAAAAGACGCTTACTCCTTGGAAGGAAAGTTATGACCAACCTAGATAGCATATTAAAAAGAAGAGACGTTGCCTTGTCAACAAAGGTCCATCTAGTAAAAGCTATGGCTTTTCCAGTAGTCATGTATGGATGTGAGTGTTGGACTATGAAGAAGGCTGAGCGCCGAAGAATTGATGCTTTTGAACTGTGGTGTTGGAGAAGACTCTTGAGAGTCCCTTGGACTGCAAGGAGATCCAACCAGTCCATTCTAAAGGAGATCGGTCCTGGGATTTCTTTGGAAGGATTGATGCTGAAGCTGAAACTCCAATACTTTGGCCACCTGATGTGAAGAACTGACTCATTGGAAAAGACCCTGATCCTGGGAAAGATTGTAGGGCAGGAGGAGAAGGGGACGACAGAGGATAAGATGGTTGGATGGCATCACCGACTCAATGGACATGGGTTTGGGTAAACTCCAGGAGTTGGTGATAGGGAGGCCTGGCGTGCTGCAGTCCATGGGGTCGCAGAGTCGGACATGACTGAGCAACTGAACTGAATTGAACTGAACAGCGAGTGATCTAAACTTAAAGTCATCAAAACTAAATAAATGAGAAAATTCAGCCTGCCCGACACAGCAGCCTCATTCTAAGAGCGCCATGAGCTGCGTGGGGCTGTGGCTGCCACACTGGACAGAGCAGATAGGAGAGCTTCACCTTGTGCATCGTGGGGCAGCTCTGCTGAGCTGGAGCAGGGCAGCACTGTTGCCAGGATCTCGGCTCTCTCTGCACCATGGAGTCATGGAGGAGAAAGATAGAGGGCCTTCATTACTTTGCCAGGCAAAGGGGGAACGCAGCAGGCCTGCGCCTCAAGAACTGTGCCCCCTGCCCGGTGAGTAGGGGAAGGTTGCATAGTCAGGCCAGAGGGTGTGACTGTCTTGTAGTCCTTTTTATTCTGCAGTTTCAAAAGGGTGGGATTGCCGAGAAGCTGAAGGTGTGTGCAGGGCCCTAGGTGGCGCCTCTTCTAATGTGGCTGCGCCTCTGCCTCAGGTGGTTTCATGGCTACATCTCCTTTGTGGAGCTGCTGTCCTGCCCTTTGGAACTCAGAGAAGGTGGTGGGGCCAGAGTTCTGCCTGCAAGGGACGGGGAACAAAACGGCCTCCCTGCCCTGGAGTCCCGCAGGGCCTGTCAGCGTCAATGCCCCACAAACGCCCTTCCTCCCCGCTCCGAAAACAACCGTGGGTTCCCAGCTTGTTCCTGAGGAAGCCTGCCTGGGCTACTGAATCCTGGAGGCTGCCCTCGATATTCAAACTACGGAGCAACTTTCACTTCCACTTGAGGACCGAGGCTTCCACTCTGCCAGCAGGGAGATAGCATTTGCCCGAGGCCATGTGCCTTCAATAAAGCAGGTTCACTAGCCCTTCAAGGTGTCTCTGGGGTGGGACTGCTCTTCCCTGATGCTCCCCGCACCTCCCAGACTTTCACCGCACTTCCCCTGGGTCTGTGCCCCAGGCCCGCTGCTCCCTTGACCGCCAGTCCCCTCCAAGCAGCGGTGACCTGCAGGAACTGCTGAGAAGCCTCGGAGGGTGGGATTTCCAGCAAATAGGGAAGGAGTCTGACACCCTGCTGGTAGATTCTTGCAGGATCACTCTCCTCCCAGGAGAAAAAGAGGAAAAAAGGCAAATCACTTTCCTCTTGCTTCTGCTTCTCCCCAATAAACTGCTTGCCTCACTTCCTTTTGCAGTTAGAGAAATGTTCCTTGTGAAAGTGATTTCCACACATCCACACGCCATGCTGCCCCAGCCTCCAGGAGGGATTTGTGTGGTGCTTTGCTCGCTGGCTCCCTGGACTTTGACTAAGAAAGTCCTGTCAGAAAACAGGAGCTGACTTGAACCATCCAGCTCTTCCATCAATGGCGAATGCCCATCTCCAGGGGTGAGACAGGGTGCAGATCTAGAAGGTTCCACCTGAGAATCAGGGTCCTTCAAGCATGGCCTGCGACCACGTCAGCCAGCAACAGCCTCCCAAGGGTCCAGGCCTCTCTGTGGCCCTGCTGCACATGGACAAAGTCAAGGGCTCTGTGTGTGCTGGGGGCTGAAGGAGACCCCTTAATTAGCAACTCTGACTGCCTCCTCTGTTACAACAGAGATTGAAAGTGCTTGTTCTGAGAGCAGAGGGAAGGATTCAGGAAGATGCTCTGTATCAAGGGTTGTTGTTCAGTCCCTCAGTCATGTCCGACTCTGTGACCCCCATGGACTGAAGCACGCCAGGCTTCCCTGTGCTTCACTATCTCCCGGAGTTTGCTCAAATTCATGTTCATTGAGTTGGTGATGCCACCCAACCATCTCATACTTTGTCATCCCCTTCTACTGCGGCCCTCAGTCTTCCCCAGCATGAGGGTCTTTTCCAATGAGTTAGCTTTTCGCATTAGCTGGTCAAGGTGTTGGAGTTTCAGCCTCAGCATCAGTCCTTTCAGTGAACACTATGTCAAGGGAACAGGTGCAAAGCGCCCTCCCAGGGAACCATTCCCTGTGTGTTTAGTCTGTGCTGATGACTTGAAACCAGAAAACATGGAGGCTTGGAAGGACCAAAGACCAGCCCGCTGCCATGTATGTCCACCAGTTCACACGTCTGGTTGGCCCTGGAAAGGACAGGTCCCTTAGAGGGAATTTAAGGCCCTTCCCGGGTCAGGAACATCCCCTGTAGAAGGACAGGCTACCCACTCCAGTATCCTCGGGCTTCCCTTGTGTCCCACCTGGTAAAGAATCCGCCTGCAATGTGGGAGACCTGAGTTCGATCCCTGGGTTGGGAAGATCCCCTGGAGAAGGGGAAAGGCTACCCACTCCAGTATTCTGGCCTAGAAAATTCCATGGACATCCATGGCGTTGCAAAGAGTCAGACACGACTGAGTGACTTTCACTTTCCCGTGTACACAGGAGTGAGTGCCAGTACAGCAATTCAGCTGGAAACCTCCCAGCAACACTATAGGCCAAAGCATTTTTTAAAGCTGCTCCATTAAGCGTAATATTTTAATTTAAATACAAAAGTGAAGAAACTAAAAGTTTGAGCTTTGTGGCAAATTAGCTAAACATTCTCTAACATCTAAATTGGAATTTTAAGGTAAAATGGTATCAAAATTCAAAGGGCTGAGAAAGACCAATATCTTATGATATCATCACTTATGTGTGGTATCTTAAAAAAAATGATAAGAACTTGTTCACAAGACAGAAACAGACTCACAGACTTAGAAAATAAACTTACGGTTACCAAAGGGGAAAAGAGGGAGCACAGGGTAAATGAGAAGATTGAGACTGACATATACACATTGCTATATGAAAATTAGGTAACTGTTAAGAACCTGCTGTATAGCACGGGGAGCTCTGCTCAGTTCACTATAATGTCCTATATGGAAAAAGAACCTGAGAAAGAATGGATATATGTATATGTATAACTGATTCACTTTCCTGTACAGCAAAAACTAACATGACATTGTAAAACAACCATACTCCAATAAAAATTTAAAAATAAAGAGCTCACTAAATGAAATTAAAAAAAAAAAAAATTTAAAAAGGCCAAACACAGCCACCTCCAGGCAAAGCAAGGCATGCGCCCCCCCTAGTGGTGAAGGCAGAGAGTGCAGCTGCCCACCCCTTGCTTCCAGGACAGGGTCTCACAGCGCATACTTGGGGAGGGCGTTTCTGCACCCCTAGCCCAGCGCCCCACTAACACAGGGGAAAATGGAGCTCTGCGGCAGTGAAAACTGACCCGCTCACTTAGCAAGTTAAGGCTGGAAACAGGCTTGTCACCGGGTAAACGTGTTCTCACACATGAGCTTAGAGTTTGACGTTCAATAGGTGGCACTCGGAGAAGGCGATGGCACCTCACTCCAGTACTCTTGCCTGGAAAATCCCATGGATGGAGGAGCCTGGTGGGCTGCAGTCCATGGGGTCGCGAAGAGTCGGACGCGACCGAGCGACTTCCCTTTCACTTTTCACTTTCATGCATTGGAGAAGGAAATGGCAACCCACTCCAGTGTTCTTGCCTGGAGAATCCCAGGGACGGGGGAGACTGGTGGGCTGCCGTCTATGGGGTCACACAGAGTCGGATACGACTGAAGCGACTTAGCAGCAGCAGCAGCAGGTGGCACTAGTGGTAAAGAATCTGCCCGCCAATGCAGGAGACACAAGAGATGCAGGTTCAGTCCCTGGGTTGGGAAGATCTCCTGGAGAAGGAAATAGCAACCCACTCCAGTATTCTTGCTGGGAGAATCCCATGGACAGAGGAGCCTGATGGGCTGCAGTCCATAGGGTTACAAAGAGTCAGACATGCCTGAGGAATTGAGCATGAACACACCCTAAAAATTTGTTATTCAGCTCTTACACCCGCTGAAGTCAATTCTGGCAAAAATTCGGTTAATAAGCATAGGGACCTCCCCCCTCCCAAAGAAGGGTCCTCACTCTGGCCCAGAACTCTTCTAACCTTGCTGGAAACTCCTATTCGACCCCTTCCTAGGGCCCCAGCTCAACCTCTGTGGACCTTCACCCTGGTCTGAGCAAGGAGTCTCAAGAGCTCACCTTCTCAGAACGTGATCCTTCACCCTGGACCTCCAGGTCCTTGAAGCTGAGAGCTCTGGTGTCTGTAGGGGAGGAAAACTTGGCCTCTACTCATGTAAGTTCAGTGGATAAGCCTGTGAAATAAGGTAATAATAGGTCAAAGGCAGAAAAGGCACACAATTTTATTTGATGTTAAATGTTTTACATGGCATGGGGGACTTCATGGGTAGGAGAGAAACTGCCCCCTGCCCCCCATTGCTGAACCTCCAGCAAGGCTTGGAAGCTGTTGAGCCATTTGAACAAAGAAAGATCAATTTAAAGAGAAGGATCCTTTCCTGAAGAGAGGCCCTTGGAAAGGGCCTCAGTGTCCAGGACTGGCAGTTTGTGGGAAGGCAGTTCTGGGGGGCACACAAGGGCTAGCTAGTGCGGCTGGTGTGGGCATGCAGTATTGTGATTTACAAGAAGCACACATATACATTTGGTCATTCATCTGGTCACTCACATGTGGTTGGTCTTCACGCACCCTTCCTAGCCCACAGCTCCCGAAAGCCCCTCTGCTGTCCTGAGTGATAACAGCACTGGGATCAGTGCCTGAAAATCCCTCAGGGAAGGAGCCTTAGGGGTTCCACCCAAGGACGGGGATGGCTACCAGGAGAATCAGCTGCGTAGTTCGACAGTAGGAATTTTCAGTTCCACCTCCGACCCCACCCCACCCCCGATTTCCCAGGAGGGAAGAGGGGCTGGAGGCTGGATCTATCACAATAACCAATGATTGAACCAATCCTGCCTGTGCTGAAAAGCACAGACCCCCATGGAGACGCTATGGGGCTGGGCTCTTCTCAGGGTACAAAGGTACCTAAAAGCAATGAGAGGCTGCTGAGTGTCAAGCACCCTGAGTCTGTAGCTGCAGCTGGGAAGCCAAGGCTGGCTGAGGACTGAAATCAGTAAAGTTGTGAAGAATGTGGGAACTGCTCTAGAACCTCAGCATAAACGCTGACCTACAGCAGCAAAGATGCTCCCTCGCTTCAACCTGGCGGGATGTGGAGCTAGGAAGCGTTCCTTTCCCAGAGTGCAGAAACTGGAGGCCCCCAGATGGAGAACCTGCTGGGAACACCATCCTTGCCTGGTTTCCCCCAAGAAGCACGCTGGCTGTGAAGGTCCCAGGCGTGGGGGGAGACCCAGGAGCAGGTTGGAGGCTGAGCACAGGCACGTTGAGTGCCACTGACCAGTGATGACCCGAGGCTGGGAGTCAGTAGAATCATCTACCTATCAGCTTGTACCCTGTGATGTTCCACAGTTTAGGTAAAAAGTGGTTCAATGTGGGCAACTTGGTGGGACTCAGACAAGTGTTGTCATTCAGTGGGTAAAGAATCCACCTGCAGTGCAGGAGACGCAGGTTCGATCCTTGGGTCAGGAAGAAAAGGACATGGCAACCCACTCGAGCGTTCTTGCCTGGGAAATCCCATGGACAGAGGAGCCTGGCTGGCTGCAGTCCATAGTGTCACAAAGAGTTGAACACAACTGAAGCAACCGATCATACACACACAGCCTAGTGTAAGGCATGCACAGAGATTGGTTCCTATCAATCTCTGGAGTAATTTCTGGGAAACAAGAAAAAAGAGTGATCTACAGCCACATTTAGGGGAACACTCCAGTGATGGAGAGACATTCCATGTAGGGTGAATACCTACTTATAACTTTGGACTTATAAAGTTCAAATAGACTTGTTCTATGTAAAAATTAGGGCAGCTGATGTTGGTGATGAATTAAACTATGTGTAGCATTATCACAGGGGAAACTAGGAAAGCGTACAAACTCTGTACCAATTTTTGCAACTTCTTATGAGTCTGAAATTTTTAAATAGAAAGTATTTTAATAAAATAGGAGATATTTTAATCAGACCCCAAAATATGGGTGACCTGAGCAAATTTCAAATAAGGAGTGGGATCACTGAGTTTTTAAATAAATTTAGTAGTTATAGGACAGAGAAGGCAACGGCACCCCACTCTAGTACTCTTGCCTGGAAAATCCCATGGATGGAAGACCCTGGTAGGCTGCAGTCCATGGGATCTCGAAGAGTTGGACACAACTGAGTGACTTCACTTTCACTTTTCACTTTCATGCATCGGAGAAGGAAATGGCAACCCACTCCAGTGTTCTTGCCTGGAGAATCCCGGGGACGGGGGAGCCTGGTGGGCTGCCATCTATGGGGTCGCACAGAGTCGGACACGACTGAAGCGACTTAGCAGCAGCAGTAGTTATAAGAAAGACACCCTGGAATCTATGAAAGCAAATAAGTCTTTTTTTTTTTTTTACAAATTTTTTAGTGATAAATACATATGGTTAGCAGCAAAATTGTGCATACTGTAATGTATTTGAATTTTGGGTCACAAACTCAGGTGTGAAAGAAATGTCATTTTATAGGCTTTGTTAATTACCTACAGCCACATTCACCAGATCCCAACACTTAGCAGCTTCAAACAGGAAACATTTGTTCTCTATCAGTTGGTCAGGAATGCAGTGCAGCTTGGTGGGGTTTTCTGGTTTGAGGTGTCTGACAAGACTGACATCAAGGGGTTTGTTTGGGCTGAGGTCTTGTCTGCAGGCTCAACTGGGAGAGTTTCACTCGGGTTCTTGTATGTGATTGTCAGGATGCAGTTCCTCTCAGAATCTTGGGCTGAAAATCCTATCTCATTGCTGGCTGCTGACTGGAGACCTCCACTGTCCTTGGTGTGTGGGTCTTGCACAGGGCAGCTCACACGTGGCAACTGCTACCCCAGAGTGAGCAAGTAAGGGCAAGAGAGAGTGAGTGCGTGAGCTGGAAGCCAGCCTTTTTGAACTAACCATAGAAGTGATTGACGTCCCATCACTTTTGAACTGTGAACAAATGACATCAGGATCATGGAAACCGAATTGCAGTCCATTTGTCCACCTGCTGGCTCCAGTGATTCCATCCTGACACCTGTAAGATACAGTCACTCCTTGAAAAGTCTCATCAAAAGCCGCCCAACTCAAAGTCCAGACTCTCACCACCTGAGTCAAGTCCAGGTCCAGAAGTGGCTCCTGAGCTGTAGTTCTCTAAGAAAGTTCCTGGGACACAACTTCTCTTGCTCCGTGAGCCTGTGAATGAAAGCGACAAGCTGTCTGCTCTGTCACATCCTGCATATTATGGTAGGACAGCAGCTACACACATCCTTGCTTCAGATGGGGACATGCGAGAGGCACGCAGGCATCACTGACCCTGTGCGGGTCCAAAATCTGTCCAGACTGACGCTGCAAGTGGCTTCAGTTTCAAGGCTTGAGTACAAGATCCTGTGGCTGTAGGCTCTGCCTTCTGACACATCCTTCCTTTTTCATGGAAGGTCCTGGCAGGTGAGTGGTTTCATCAGCCTGTTTTCTGGGAGCCTGCCATCTGCCTTCATTTTCGTTCCTTGTCCCTGTTAGCCTAGGCTCACAGTGTTTCTGCTAAAAGTAGTTTTTCTCAGACCCCATATGGGCCTTCTGTGGCTTTGGGTGGGTTCACCCCATCAGACAAGAGTTGTACCCACAGATTACTCTTCCTGCTCCCTGATCCAGAGCGTCGACTGAGGACAGAGGCCCACCGGCTGAACAGGGAGGGTCTCTGGGATCTCCCATGTGAGTAAGTGTTCTGAACTTTCCATCCTTCTGAGTTCACACCCTCTGCTTTTCCTTGAGACACATTCTAACAGTGTACCCCTTAATTTGGGCATCTTTGCAACCAGGAGGGGTTGAGGATTTTCAGGATCATCTAGCCCTGGTTGTTTTGTCTGACAGTTCTGTCGATATCAATACTCATCTCTCCTCCTGTGTTCCACGGTGAGCAGGAACCCGGCAGCACCTTCCACACCTCACTGGAAGCCCCTTGTCTGGCCATGTGGATGAGTTAGTACTTATAAGTCCTGCTTCCCCTGTGACGATAGGAGACAGTTAGGAGCTAAGCCTTCTGCCCCTACATACAGGGATGCCCTTCCTCTAGTCCACAATAACCCACTCCTCACCTCCATCAAGCCCTCAACAGCAGGGTCCAGTCCGTGTTTCTGAAGTGAAGTGAAGTGAAGTGAAGTGAAGTGAAGTCCCTCAGTCGTGTCTGACTCTTTGTGACCCCATGGAATACAGTCCATGGAATTCTCCAGGCCAGAATACTGGAGTGGATAGCCTTTTTCTTCTCCAGGGGATCTTTCCAACCCAGGGATTGAACCCAGGTCTCCCACATCGCAGGCAGTTTGTTTAGCAGCTTAGCCACAAGGAAAGCCCAAGAATTCTGGAGTGGGTAGCCTATCCCTTCTCCAGTGGATCTTCCCAACCCAGGAATCAAACCGGGTCTCCTTCATTGCAGGTGGATTCTTTACCAACTGAGCTATCAGGGAAGCCCCCTATTAGCCCATGTTTCTAATAGCCATTGTTCAGCGTAGTTTAGGCTTTCTCTCTCAAGCTCCCCCCAGTTCTCTCAGCCTCCCCATGACCTCCTTCCAAAGCCATCATGACATATGCTATACTATGCTAAGTCACTTCAGTCGTGTCCGACTGTGTGTGACCCCAGAGACGGCAGCCCACCAGGCTTCCCCGTCCCTGGGATTCTCCAGGCAAGAACACTGGAGTAGGTTGCCATTTCCTTCTCCAATGCATGAAAGTGAAAAGAGAAAGTGAAATCGCTCAGTCATGTCCAACTCTTAGTGACCCCATGGACTGCAGCCTACCAGGCTCCTCCATCCATGGGATTTTCCAGGCAAGAGTACTGGAGTGGGGTGCCATTGCCTTCTCTGCCATCATGACATCTATGATCCAATTCCAGACGCCAAAGTCTTTCTTACTTATCTATTGTTGCATAACAAGCTAGCACAAACTTGACTCAGGATGACACCACGTCTGTGGATACAGAGTCTAGATGCACAGCAGCTGGGTCCTCTGACCCCAAACACAAATGTAACCATAAGATCTCTGTAGTCTCTCACCTCTGTCTGAAAAGAGGCTTTCTGAACCGAAAACTAATGTAGAAATCACAGAATACAGATGTGAAAATTTGACTAATAGAAAAATTCATTTCCAAGTATAAATCGAAAGTAATCTTTAAAAATTGTGTAAAACATTTTTAAAAACTAAGAAAGAAATAAAATTTCCTAGATTAAAAAAAAATCCATTTTTAGGATAGCTACTTTCTATTTCAGTCCAGCTTTCCTCTGAGATATTCCAGACTGCAAATCACGTTTCTTTCTCCCTTAAAAAATACTTATGCACTTATTACTTGTTTGGCTGCACTGGGTCTCAGTTGTGCTGTGTGGGTCCTTTCCCTGCGGGGCATGGGCTTCTCTCATTGTGGCACGCGGGCTCTAGAGAGCCTGGGCTTGTTAGTTGCAGGTCACCGGCTTAGTTGCTCCAAGGCATGTGGGATCTTGGTTCACCAAGCAGGGACTGAACCTGTATCTCTTGCATTGGAGGGCAGATTTTTCACCACTGGGCAACCAGGCAAGTCCCTTTAGTCCCGTTTCTTATGTGTAGCCTGATACAGTGGGCGACAACATCACCACTGGGATGATCTCAAGAATCCTATCCAAAGGCTGCTGTTAATACCATTTGAAAGTGGGACTTGGCATCATCCAGTTACGTACTTCCTCTGTTGCCTTAAGCAAATCTTCTTTAAGAACGTGAATCTCATGGGGCCTCGTTGAACCACAGACACTTTGTTCAGTAGGTCTGGGGTGGGAGTCTGGGGAATCCATGGTTATGATTCACAGAAACACGTCTCATTCTCCACTAACTCAGGGGTTGAAGACACTAAATATGTAACAACCGTCTCCTGTTGTTACTGAGCTAAGGGCTCGCTGTCCTACACACACAGAAGCCAGAACTGCAGCATCAGGTTTTAGGAGAGAAAAGAGCTTTACTTCAATGTCAGCTGGCAAGAGGATGAAGCTCAAATGTGTCTCCTTGATCTGGGGTTCTATCAGACTTCCAGGAGTTAGGGGAGAAGGGCTTGTGTGCAGAGGTGCTGGGGTAGGGGTAAAGGCTTCAGTGGGAAGGCTGTGGGGGTGGCCATTCACGGTAAGGTAAATAAAGATCCGGCTTCAGCACTGGACCTCCTGGACAGCTGAGTCCTCGCTTCCAAAAGGGCTCTGGTGGCCGTGTTCTTTGATCCGCGGGAGGAGAGACCAGTTCCGGAAGTTATTTAAGGTCAAAGTTTTCTCTCTGTGCTTGGCCTGGCTGTGTGACTTGTGGTTTTGTTCTGTTGTCTCTGAGAAACAACTCAGTATCTTATTAGAATCAGGAAAGTGCCAGTCTGGGGCTGGTGCTGTGGTTACTTTGTGAAGGTTGTCGCCTCCCATTTTTTCTCAGCTCATATAGTTCTCTGCTGTCCTTATAAAATTTTTCTTAACACTTAACAATCCTGTCCTTTACGACAGGTCAACATCAGGGCTTGGTGGAGTAAAGTTTGATGTATCCACTCGGTGGAGTACAATGCAACCCTGAAGAGTCTGTAGGCATGGAGAGGTCCACTTATGGTGGACTGTTAAGTTTCAGTGCTAATTGCATCTGCAGCATAATTCTAACCACATAGAAATTTATTATACTGTGTGCATCATGGAGAGAGTGTCTTAAACATTCTGGGTTGTGGAACTGTGTGTTTTGTTTCTCTTCTCATTCTGTACTTTTCCAATTTTCCTCAGTGAGCATATAATAATTGAATGTGTTATATTCATTAAACATTTCCAAAAATTAAGATTGCTCTAATGGGAAGAAGTGAGAGAATCTATGACAGGAATTCCAGTTGGGAATTTATCACTGGGACTCATGAAGAAAACTTTTATTCTAGTCTCAAGATGATATTTTCAAAGATAAATTTTTTGAATTGGAGTTGTTTCTTTTAAAAAGATATTAAATATTGTGTATCCAAATACTAATCAGAAAGTTTCAATTAATACTTTAAGAAAATAATACAGAAAACAGGGGGAAAAGGAAGGAAAAATGGAAGGGAAAAAAAAGAAAAACTGTTTTAATATGTATTGAGCATGCTTCTGATTATCCTTATGAAAAATAAAACAGAAAACAATAAGGAGAGACAAGAAAAGTAAATATTCTTAAATCTTAGTAGCTAGAATTTTGTATTCTTGAGTTTTATGCTTGAAAGAGCCAATCTCAGTTGTTTAGTTTTTTGACCCTGAACCTGTACATACCTTTACAGTTTCCTTAGACAACGTGTTGGGCTTTCTTCTCATGCAGAATTCAGCTTTGTCCATTTAATATGTTTTCTTCTGCTTCAAGTTGATAACTAAACTTGGAGGAGCTCATTTATCTTGAGCAGATAACCCTTTATCAAATCTCATTAGGGAATCTGTTTCTTTGCTTTTAAAAAATGTCATATTTTCTCTAGGACAGGATAAGTGTGTACTATGTTTTATGTAAATTAGCAAATTTAAAACAATAAAGGAAATACTATACTGGATTTCCCATTTCTTAAGATAAGTATCTATGAATTGATTCCTGAACTTGGGTAGAATCTTGGGGGAGTCTGAAGCCGTCAGTGTTCACTCTCACTTTGTTAAGGCTCCTCTTCTTAATCTGTCTGTTCTGTTGGCTTCAAGAAAGACAAGCCTTGCCAACTACTTAATCACATTGCTCAATAGACTAAGAGTTACCGAATTGGAAGGTATCGCAGCCTCTTGCACTGGGCTCATCCCCACTGCCCTTTTGTCCTGTAGTGATGAAAGGCAGATCTGTCTGTCCTGCTCACTAACCTATTTTTTGCTGAATGAAAATACCTTCGAGCCCAGACAGACTCACTTGATCAAAGAGAGTTTGTGATCGGTTCAGCAGTGAGCCTTGGTAATGTTTGGCACAGAAAACATGCACAATAGATCATAGAGTGGAGTTGAAAGAGTCAAAAAGAGCCTTTGAAATTAACTATACAATGGGATTAAGTCTTTCCAAAATAGTAAAATGGCTTAGGAAAAACATTTGTTTTCATTTCTGTGTACAATTGTAGACTGGATATTGTGTGCATTTCCCATTCTAATTTAGGGCAGTTGAGAGGAATAAATAATGAACTACTGACACATTTATTTTGCATCTACTAAGCTTATCCATTAAAATAGATTTATCTGCATCATTTCCCTTAAATTGCAATCATGCCCTAGTTTTGAGGCAATTTTCTGTATTTTGTGAAATTATGTCTCCAGAAGCTTATCATATATTCCTGGTTACAATGTCGCACAGAGTCAGAAGCATATGTATGGCCACTCCATTTCTTCCAAATGTGAGGGCCTGACATTGTCTACACCCCAAACTCTGAAGAAATAGAATTTATCCACTTCTGTGGTCACTGATGTAGTCATGCATGTATGTATGTTGCTTGCTCAAAGATTCCTTTGTAAAATGAGTTTCTGAACAATTCAGTTCCTTAAAATGCAGATGAAATCTGTATTTGTCTCACAGCTACTTTTAAAAGCAATTTTGATAGTCTTGCTCAATTTGGAGTTGGATGAATGACTATTTGCTACAGATTCTGATTCTGAGAGGTTTACTTCTAATGCAATCTGATGTATGTGCAAAACTTCCACCCTGGTTTTTAAAGATTTATTTTCTGTTCGGCCATCATCTTTTCAGAGTCATTTTCCATATGAAATAGAATAATGTTTTCTGAAAGGAATTTATAATAGGGGCTTTCAATTCTCACCCCTTGCCACTTCCTTACTTACTAACAAACTTAATGGCTCCTCTAATCTAAAAAAATAAAGCCATGTTCAATACCTTAAAAATACTATTTGAGTTTTTAAAAATTACAAAAAGAATACATTGTTGTCAGATATGGAAACTGCCTGCCTCCTCCAATTCCCATTCCAGAGAAGTAAGCAGTCTTAAGTGTCATTGACTGTCCTTCAGGACCTTTTTTGCATCCTTTTACTTACCCAGAGACACGTGAATTATCACGCAACTGGCTCCTTGCAGCAGAGCTTGGTGCTCTCGCCTCATCAGTGTATATACAGATCTACTTGATTCTTAAAAATCACTGCTAAAACCCCATGGAATGGACTTAACCATTCTCCACTGATGGATTTGGGGTTATTTTTTCATATGTTAGAATGTTTCCATGAGCTCATTTTCATAGTATGGAGGCCTGAAAGTGGAGTCACTTGGGGGCAGATGTGATCAAATTGCCTTCCAGAAAGGCTACACTTATGTTTATTCTCCCCTAGAAAAGTGTGCAATGACCTCTTCCCCAAGTCTTTATCAGCTCTTGACAATATGGATCTTTTCCAATTTTGCTGGTGCTTTCATCATTTCTAATCATCAATTTTTGATGCTTTTGGCTCCATGTATAAAGGTGCATGAATGGTGTTAAGAGGTAGGAAGATTTTTATCAACAAACAATATTTTTCCTCACGGAGTTTATTGCCTTTGAGCCTGACTCCCCTCTGGTTGGGATTAAGGGACTGCTTCCATTGGTGTCTGCACGCTCCTTTTGCATCTCTCTCCAAACCTTTATTGTCAGAGTTCCTGTTTCATTTTATAAAAATATCATTGAACTTTGCCTTTTTACCTAACCTATGAGGCTTTATTAGTCAAGGAATTCTTCACATGTATCGTAAACCTGAAATGTTTAATCTTTTTTTCTGACATCTTATTTTAAATTTTCTATCCTTCCCCCCGCCCCTTTTTCCTTTTAAAAGTCTTTTTCCTCTTTCTTTGGATTGATCAGGTTTTCCTTGCTTTATTTTTTTCTCTAAGACTTGGAGGTTTTAAATCTCACTTCTGACCTATGTCCTTTATCTATATTACTAACATTTTCACTTACATTTTAGACTGATATATTTAAAGTACATAAATATATATGTACAACCATACACACATGTATTTAGTAGTTTTGTTTTTACCTTAATTTAAATGGAATATGCATATATTTAAAATGCATATTAGTCATATATTACATAGTCAGATGTTTAATCAATGCTGATTGAGTAACAATTTGTCATTTATTCTAAAGGAGTGACAATGTGAAACATACCATCAATATTCAAAGGGTAATCTACCCCAAGTATTAAAGAGAGCATGAGAACATGATACAATAATTTAAAATGCAATATTAAATACACAATACTTTGTGAGTTCCGAACTTCAATATCAACCATTTTAGAGACACCATTTTAAATTTATTTATTTATTTTATATTTAAAAATAAATATATTTTTATTTTATTTATTTATTTATTAGCCAAAATAATTTGAGCCAAAATATCACATAGCTCATATCATGTGATGAGCTATGATATGAGCTCATCACATCATAGTTGTGATGAGCAGGAGCTACTTGTAGGTATGGTGCATGAGCATCTCTTGTTGCAGAACACTGGCTCGGTAGTTGCAGTGCACAGGCTTAGCTGCCCAGAAGCATGTGGAATCTACCTGCACCAGAGACTGAACCCGTGTCCTTTGCATTGTTAGGTGAATTCTTAACTCCTGGACCAGCAGGGAAGTCCTAGAGACACTTTTAAATTAAACTTTATGTCAATAAAGGTGCTGTTATTTTTAAGTATTTCTATTTTTATATAGTGTCTTTGTTTCTTTTATATCAAGTATTTCTAAATTACTTAGAGATAAAAACTTCCCTCTGACAATAATCTCTGTCCTATAATTTACACCACTTGATTTTGGATACCAGAGGGAACGTGGGCTGCAGCAAATGCCTGCCAATGAAGCCTGGGAGAGTTTAAAGATCATTGTCAAATTTGCAGCAACCCTGAGGTAACACGATGAGAAGCTGTGTGCCCAGAAGCCAACATTGTATGAAGTTCGCCAGTTCCCAAAGCCAGATTCTTCACGATAGCTTTAACGGTACAGACGTTGTTTCCTACATCAAAAGGCTGACTACATATATAGAACACAGAGTTTTAAAACAATTGCTTACACTGATTACAAGTATGGGGCTGATGACACAGCATCTGGACCTACCCTGTCCAGTATGGCAGCCGCTAGTCACGTGGGACTGTGGAATTTTTGAATGTGGCTACTTAGATCAAGATGTGATGTGAATGTAAAATATTCATCAGATTTCAATGGGGCCAGTGGCTGACCTTCTGATTCGATTTTTTTTTTTTTTTTTGCACTATGTTGATCTTTTTTTTTTTTTTTTTGAAGTACAGTGGATTTATTAGGTTGGTACAAAAGTAATTGCGGTTTCAGACCATGAATTTTAAATCATTATAACTAGGCTTAAACACATCCTTATTAATCAAAATAGGAGCCATTATAATCAACACATTTTTTGCCAGCGAGAAATAAGTTTATTTCTGTAACATAAAAATCCATGCTTCAGGATTCAGTGAACTCTTGGAAAGCATTTCCTGCCACCTGCTGGAAGTGTTTTCCCTGAAAAAGAGTTGTTGAGATGCTTGAAGAAGTGGTAGTTGGTTGGCGAGAGGTCAGGTGAATAATGGCAGATGAGGCAAAACTTTGTAGCCCAATTCGTTCGATTTTTGAAGCATTGGTTGTATGACCTACAGTCAGGTGTTTCTGTGGAAAAGAATTGGGCCCATTCTGTTGACCAATGCCAGCTGCAGGCATTGCAGTTTTCAGTGCATCTCAGTGATTTGCTGAGCATAACTCTTAGATGTAATAGTTTCAACAGGATTCAGAGAGCTGCTGTGGATCAGACCGGCAGCAGACCACCAAACAGTGGCCACGACTATTGTTTAGTGCAAGTTTGGCTTTGAGAAGTGGTTTGGAGGTTTTTCTTATACAACCACTGGTCATCACTGGTTGTCACATAACACCCACTTTTTGTCACACATCACTATCAGATCGAGAAATAGTTCATTGTTGTTGCATAGAATAAGTGAAGATGACACTTCAAAATGACGATTTTTTTGATTTTCAGTCAGCTCATGACACACCCATTTATCAAGCTTTATCACCTTTCCAATTTGCTTCAAATGACAAATGACCATAGAATGGTTGACATTGAGTTCTTCAGCAACTTCTCATGTAGTTATAAGAGCATCAGCTTTCATGATGGCTCTCAGTTGGTCATGGTCAACTTCCGATGGCAGGCTGCTATGTTCCTAATCTTCAAGGCTCTCATCTCCTTTGCAAAACTTCCTGAACCACCACTGCACTGTACATTCATTAGCAGTTCCTGGGCCAAATATATTGCTGATGTTGCAAGTTGTCTCCACTACTTATGACCCATTTTGAACTCAAATGAAAAAATGGCTCAAATTTGCTTTTTATCTAATATCATTTCTACAGTCTAATATAAAATAACAGCAAGTAATAAGTCAGCAGGAAAAAATGAAGTGAGAAATGCACGTTAAAATGACATATAACATAACCATATTTAAGAATGTATTCCAAAATCAAGTAGCCAAGTTCAACAATGTAAAACCTCAATTACTTTAACATCAACCAAATACTATGTTGTGTTAGCTTCAGATGTACCACATAGTGAGTGTTTTATATATACATAGATATATATTTTTTCTTGAAACACCAACAATTCAACATATATAAATATACATATAACCAAATATATATATAAAATATATATTATTTTCTAGAGTTTTTTCCCTTTTAGATTATTACAAAATATTAAGTATTGTTCTCTCTGCTATACAGTAGGTCCTTGTCATTTATCTATTTTACTTATAGTATTGCATTAAAGTCAATCCCAAAGTCCAAATTTATCCCTCATCCCACTTTCCCTTTGGTGCTAAGTCACTTCAGTCATGTCCAACTCTGTGCGACCCCATAGATGGCAGACCACCAGACTCCCCCATCCCTGGGATTCTCCAGGTAAGCTTTTCTAAGTCTGTGAGTCTGTTTCTCTTTGTAAATAAGTTAATTTGTGTCATCATCTTATATTCCACATACAAGTGGTATTATATTTTTCTGACTTCTTTAGGTACATCCATGTTGCTGCAAATGGTATTATTTCATTCTTTTATGGCTAAGTAATATTCCAATTCCATTGTGTATATATACCGTATCTTTCTTATCCATCCATCAGTGGACACTTAGATTGTTTCCATGTCCTCACTATTGTGAAGAGTGCTGCAGTGAACATTGGTGTGCATGAATGTCTTCAAATTAGGTTTTTGTTTTCTGCATATATGCTCAGAAGTGGGATTGCTGGATATGTTAGCTCTATTTTTAATTTTTTAAAGGAACCTCCATACTGTTCTCCACAGTGGCTGCACCAAATTACATGCTGGGTCATATGGCAGTTCTATTTCCAGTTTTTTAGGGAATCTCCACACTGTTCTCCATAATGGCTGTACTAGTTTACATTCCCACCAACAGTGTAAGAGGGTTCCCTTTTCTCCACACCCTCTCAAGCATTTATTGTTTGTAGACTTTTGGATAGCAGCCATTCTGACTGGCATGAGATGGTACCTCATTGTGGTTTTGATTTGTATTTCTCTGATAATGAGTGATGTTGAGCATCTTTTCATGTATTTGTTAGCCATCTGGATGTCTTCTTTGGAGAAATGTCTGCTTAGTTCCTTGGCCCATTTTTTGATTGGGTCATTTATTTTTCTGGAATTGAGCTGCAAGAGTTGCTTGTATAATTTTGAGATTAATTCTTTGTCAGTTGCTTCATTTGCTATTATTTTCTCCCATTCTGATGGCTGTCTTTTCACCTTGCTTATAGTTTCCTTCGTTGTGCAAAAGCTTTTAAGTTTAATTAGGTCCCATTTGTTTATTCTTGCTTTTATTTCCATTACTCTGGGAGGTGGGTCACAGAGGACCTAGCTATGATTTACATCAGAGAGTGTTTTGCCTATGTTTTCCTCTAGGAGTTTTATACTGGTCTTACATTTAGCTCTTTAATCCATTTTGAGCTTATTTTTGTGTATGGTGTTAGAAAGTGTTCTAGTTTCATTCTTTTACAAGTGGTTGACCAGTTTTCCCAGCACCACTTGTTAAGGAGATTGTCTTTTCTCCACTGTATATTCTTGCCTTCTTTGTCAAACATAAGGTGTCCTTGCTGCTGCTGCTGCTAAGTCGCTTCAGTCGTGTCCGACTCTGTGCGACCCCATAGACGGCAGCCCACCAGGCTCCCCTGTCCCTGGGATTCTCCAGGCAAGAATACTGGAGTGGGTTGCCATTTCCTTCTCCAGTGCATGAAAGTGAAAAGTGAAAGTGAAGTTGCTCAGTCGTGTCTGACTCTTCAAGACCCCATGGACTGCAGCCTACCAGGCTCCTCCGTCCTTGGGATTTTCCAGGCAAGAGTACTGGAGTGGAGTGCCATTGCCTTCTCTGGTGCATGGAATTATCTCTTGGCTTTCTATTTTGTTCCACTGATCTATATTTCTGTCTTTGTGCCAGTACCATACTGTCTTGATGACTATAGCTTTGTAGCATAGCCTGAAGTCAGGCAGGTTGATTCCTCCAGTTCTATTCTTCTTTCTCAAGATTGCTTTGGCTATTCGAGGTTTTTTGTATTTCCATACAAATTGTGAAATTATTTGTTCTAGTTCTCTGAAAAGTACTGTTGGTAGCTTGATAGGGATTGCATTGAATTTATAGATTGCTTTCAGTAGTATACTTATATTCATTATATTGAGTCTTCTGATCCATAAACATGGTATATTTCTCCATCTATTTGTGTCAGGGGTGGCGGCCGGGAGGAGCTACCCGACACCCCCACACCCAAGGCCAGGGGCGGCAGCCAGGAGGAGCAACACACGCCCGAGGCCAGGGGCGGCGACGAGAGGAGTTACCCGGAGCTGTGGCTGCACGGGCACAGGAGGGCCTAGAGGAGCTATCCCACATTGAAGGTCAGGAAGGGCGGCAGTGAGGAGATACCCCTCGTCCAAGGTAAGGAGCAATGGCTGCGCTTTGCTGGAGCAGCCATGAAGAGATACCCCACGCCCAAGGTAAGAGAAACCCAAGTAAGATAGTAGGTGTTGCAAGAGGGCATCAGAGGGCAAACACACTGAAACCATAATCACAGAAAACTAGTCAATCTAATCACACTAGGACCACAGCCTTGTCTAACTCAATGAAACTAAGCCATGCCCGTGGGGCAGCCCAAGATGGGTGGGTCATGGTGGAGAGATGTGACAGAATGTGGTCCACTGGAGAAGGGAATGGCAAACCACTTCAGTATTCTTGCCTTGAGAACCCCATGAACAGTATAAAAAGGCAAAATGATAGGATACTGAAAGAGAAACTCCCCAGGTCAGTAGGTCCTGATCCCAATATGCTACTGGAGATCAGTGGAGAAATAACTCCAGAAAGAATGAAGGGTTGGAGCCAAAGCAAAAACAATACCCAGCTGTGGATGTGACTGGTGATAGAAGCAAGGTCCGATACTGTAAAGAGCAATATTGCATAGGAACCTGGAATGTCAAGTCCATGAATCAAGGCAAATTGGAAGTGGTCAAACAAGAGATGGCAAGAGTGAATGTCGACATTCTAGGAATCAGTGAACTAAAATGGACTCGAATGGGTGAATTTAACTCAGATGACCATTATATCTACTATTGCGGGCAAGAATCCCTCAGAAGAAATGGAGTGGCCATCAAGGTCAACAAAAGAGTCTGAAATGCAGTACTTGGATGCAATCTCAAAAACGACAGAATGATCTCTGTTTGTTTCCAAGGCAAACCATTCAATATCACAGTAATCCAAGTCTATGCCCCAACAAGTAATGCTGAAGAAGCTGAAGTTGAACGGTTCTATGAAGACCTACAAGACCTTTTAGAACTAACACCCAAAAAAGACGTCCTTTTCATTATAGGGGACTGGAATGCAAAAGTAGGAAGTCAAGAAACACCTGGAGTAACAGGCAAATTTGGCCTTGGAATAGGGAATGAAGCAGGGCAAAGACTAATAGAGTTTTGCCGAGAAAACGCACTGGTCATAACAAACACCCTCTTCCAACAACACAAGAGAAGACTCTATACATGGACATCACCAGATGGTCAACACCGAAATCAGATTGATTATATTCTTTGCAACCAAAGATGGAGAAGCTCTATACAGTCAGCAAAAACAAGACCAGGAGCTGACTGTGGCTCAGACCATGAACTCCTTATTGCCAAATTCAGATGTAAATTGAAGAAAGTAGGGAAAACCACTAGACCATTCAGGTATGACCTAAATGAAATCCCTTATGATTATACAGTGGAAGTGAGAAATAGATTTAAGGGCCTAGATCTGATAGATAGAGTGCCTGATGAACTATGGAATGAGGTTCGTGACATTGTACAGGAGACAGGGATCAAGACCATTCCCATAGAAAAGAAATGCAAAAAAGCAAAATGGCTGTCTGGGGAGGCCTTGAAAATAGCTGTGAAAAGAAGAGAAGTGAAAAGCACAGGAGAAAAGGAAAGATATAAACACCTGAATGCAGAGTTCCAAAGAATAGCAAGAAGAGATAAGACAGCCTTCTTCAGCGATCAATGCAAAGAAATAGAGGAAAACAACAGAATGGGAAAGACTAGGGATCTCTTCAAGAAAATCTGAGATACCAAAGGAACATTTCATGCAAAGATGAGCTCAATAAAGGACAGAAATGGTATGGACCTAACAGAAGCAGAAGATATTAAGAAGAGATGGCAAGAATACACAGAAGAACTGTACAAAAAAGATCTTCACGACCCAGATAATCACGATGGTGTGATCACTCACCTAGAGCCAGACATCCTGGAATGTGAAGTCAAATGGGCCTTAGAAAGCATCACTACGAACAAAGCTAGTGGAGGTGATGGAATTCCAGTTGAGCTATTCCAAATCCTGAAAGATGATGCTGTGAAAGTGCCACACTCAGTATGCCAGCAAATTTGGAAAACTCAGCAGTGGCCACAGGACTGGAAAATGTCAGTTTTCATTCCAATCCCAAAGAAAGGCATTATCAAAGAATGCTCAAACTACCGTACAATTGCACTCATCTCACACGCTAGTAAAGTAATGCTCAAAATTCTCCAGGCCAGGTTTCAGCAATATGTGAACCGTGAACTTCTTGATGTTCAAGCTGGTTTTAGAATAGGCAGAGGAACCAGAGATCAAATTGCCAACATCTGCTGGATCATTGAAAAAGCAAGAGAGTTCCAGAAAAACATCTATTTCTGCTTTATTGACTATGCCAAAGCCTTTGACTGAGTGGATCATAATAAACTGTGGAAAATTCTGAAAGAGATGGGAATACCAGACCACCTGATCTGCCTCTTGAGAAACTTGTATGCAGGTCAGGAAGCAACAGTTAGAACTGGACATGGAACAACAGACTGGTTCCAAATAGGAAAAGGAGTTCGTCAAGGCTGTGTATTATCACCCTGCTTATTTAACTTATATGCAGAGTACATCATGAGAAACGCTGGACTGGAAGAAACACAAGCTGGAGTCAAGATTGCTGGGAGAAATATCAATAACTTCAGATATGCAGATGACACCACCTTTATGGCAGAAAGTGAAGAGGAACTAAAAAGCCTCTTGAGGAAAGTGAAAGTGGAGAATGAAAAAGTTGGCTTAAAGCTCAACATTCAGAAAACAAAGATCATGGCATCCGATCCCACCCCTTCATGGGAAATAGATGGGGAAACAGTGGAAACAGTGTCAGACTTTATTTTTCTGGGCTCCAAAATCACTGCAGATGGTGACTGCAGCCATGAAATTAAAAGATGCTTACTCCTTGGAAGGAAAGTTATGACCAACCTAGATAGCATATTAAAAAGCAGAGACATTACTTTGCCAACAAAGGTCCATCTAGTCAAGGCTATGGTTTTTCCTGTGGTCATGTATGGATGTGAGAGTTGGACTGTGAAGAAGGCTGAGCACCGAAGAATTGATTCTTTTGAACTGTGGTGTTGGAGAAGACTCTTGAGAGTCCCTTGGACTGCAAGGAGATCCAAGCAGTCCATTCTGAAGGAGATCAGCCCTGGGATTTCTTTGGAAGGAATGATGCTGAAGCTGAAAGTCCAGTACTTTGGCCACCTCATGCGAAGAGTTGACTCATTGGCAAAGACACTGATGCTGGGAGGGATTGGGGGCAGGAGGAGAAGGGGACGACAGAGGATGAGATGGCTGGGTGGCATCACTGACTCGATGGACGTGAGTCTGAGTGAACTCCGGGAGTTGGTGATGGACAGGGAGGCCTGGCGTGCTGCGATTCATGGGGTCGCAAAGAGTCGGACACGACTGAGCAACTGATCTGATCTGATCTGATTTCTTTCATCGGTCTTTTATAGTTTTCTATATATAGGTCTTTTGTTTCTTTAAGTAGATTTATTCCTAAATATTTTATTCTTTTTGTTGCAATGGTGAATGGAATTGTTTTCTTAATTTCTCTGTTTTCTCATTGTTAGTGTATAGGAATGCAAGGGATTTCTCAGCGTTAATTTTATATCCTGTAACTGTACTATATTCATTGATTACCTCTAGTCATTTTCTGGCGGAGTCTTTAGGGTTTACTATGTAGAGGATCATGTCATCTGCAAAGAGTGAGAGTTTTACTTCTTATTTTCCATCTGGATTCCTTTTATTTCTTTTTTTTCTCTGATTGCTGGGCTAAAACTTCCAAAACTATGTTGAATAGTAGTGGTGAGAGTGGGCATCCTTGTCTTGTTACTGACTTTAAGGCAAGTGCTTTCAATTTTTCACCTTTGAGGATAATGTTTGCTGTGGGTTTATCATAGATGGCTTTTATTATTTTGAGGTATGTTTCTTCTATACCTTCTTTCCGGAGGGTTTTTAATCATAAATGGATGTTGAATTTGGTCGAAGGCTTTCTCTGCATGTATTGAGATAATCATATGATATTTATCATTCAAATTGTTAATGCAGTGTATCACATTGGTTGATTTGCAAATATTGAAGAATCCTTGCATCCCTGGGATAAAGCCCACTTGGCCATGATATATGATCTTTTTAATATGTTGTTGGATTCTGTTTGCTAGAATTTTGTTGAGGACTTTTGCATCTATATTCATCAGTGATATTGGCTTGTAGTTTTCTTTATTTGTGGCATCTTTGTCTGGTTTTGGTATCAGGGTGATGGTGACCTCATAGAATGAGTTAAGAAGTTTACCTTCCTCTGCAATTTTCTGGAAGAGTTTGAGTAAGATAGGTGTTAGCTCTTGTCTAAATTTTTGGTAGAATTCACCTGTGAAGCCATCTGGTCCTGGTCTTTTTTTGTTGTTGTTGGAAGATTTCTGATTATAGTTTGGATTTCTGTGCTTGTGATGGATCTGTTAAGATTTCTATTTCTTCCTGGTTCAGTTTTGGAAAGTTATACTTTTCTAAGAATCTGTCCATTTCTTCCAAGTTGTTCATTTTATTGGTATATAGTTGCTGATAGTAGTATCTTATGATTCTTTGTATTTCTGTGTTTTCTGTTGTGACTTCTCCATTTTCATATCTAATTTTGTTAATTTGATTCTTCTTCCTTTTGTTTCTTGATGAGTCTGGCTAATGGTTTGTCTATTTTATTTATCTTCTCAAAGAACCAGCTTTTAGCTTTGTTGATTTTTGCTATGGTCTCCTTTGTTTCTTTTGCATTTATTTCTTCCCTGATTTTTATGATTTCTTTCCTTCTACTAACCCTGGGGTTCTTCTTTTTCTAGTTGCTTTTTGTATAGAGTTAGGTTATTTATTTGATTTTTCTCCTGTGTCTTGAGGTAGGCTTGTATTGCTATGAACCTTCCCCTTAGCACTGCTTTTACTGAATCCCATAGGTTTTGGGTTGTTCTGTTTTCATTTTCATTTGTTTCCATGCATATTTTGATTTCTTTTTTCATTTCTTCTGTGATATGTTGGTTATTCAGAAGTTTGTTGTTCAGCCTCCATGTGTTTGTATTTTTAATAGTTTTTTTCTTGTCAGTTCAATTCAGTTCAGTCACTCAGTCGTGTCCAACTCTGTGCGACCCCATGAATTGCAGCACACCAGGCCTCCATGTACATCACCAACTCCCAGAGTTCACTCAGACTCACGTCCATCGAGTCAGTGAAGCCATGCAGCCATCTCATCCTCTGCCGTCCCCTTCTCCTCCTGCCCCCAATCCCTCCCAGCATCAGAGTCTTTTCCAATGAGTCAACTCTTTACATGAGGTGGCCAGAGTACTGCAGTTTCAGCTTTAGCATCATTCCTTCCAAAGAAATCCCAGGGCTGGTCTCCTTCAGAATGGACTGGTTGGATCTCCTTGCAGTCCAAGGAACTCTCAAGAGTCTTCTCCAACACCACAGTTCAAAAGCATCAATTCTTCGGTGCTCAGCCTTCTTCACAGTCCAACTCTCACATTCATACATGACCACAGGAAAAACCATAGCCTTGACTAGACGGACCTTTGTTGACAAAGTAATGTCTCTGCTTTTGAATATGCTATCTAGGTTGGTCATAACTTCCCTTCCAAGTTTTGAAGTTCCTTCCAAGTTCCTTCCAAGTCCAAAACTACAACTTTTCTTGTAGTTGACATCTAATCTTACTGTATTGTGATCAGAAAAGATGCTTGAGATGATTTCAATGTTTTTTAATTTACCAAGGCTAGATTTATGGCCCAGGATGTGATCTATCCTGGAGAAGGTTCCGTGTGCACTTGAGAAAAAGGTGAAAATCATTGTTTTGGGGTGAAATGTCCTATCGATAGCAATTATGTATAAGTAGTCCATTGTGCAATGGCACCCCACTCCAGTACTGTTGCCTGGAAAATCCCATGGATGGAGGAGCCTGGTAGGCTGCAGTCCATGGGGTCGCACAGAGTCGGACACGACTGAAGCGACTTGGCAGGCACGCAGTCCATTGTATCATTTAAAGTTTGTGTTTCCTTGCTAATTTTCTGTTTAGTTGATCTATACATAGGTGTGAGTGGGGTATTAGGTCTCCCACTATTTTGTGTTACTGTTAATTTTCCCTTTCATACTTGTTAGCATTTGCCTTACATATTGCAGTGCTCCTATGTTGGGTGCATATATATTTATAATTGTTATATGTTCTTCTTGGATTGGTCTTTTGATCACTTTGTAGTGTCCTTCGTTGTCTCTTTTCACCGCCTTTATTTCAAAGTATATTTTATCTGATATGAGTATTGCTACTCCTGCTTTCTTTTGGTCTCCATTTGTGTGAAAGATCTTTTTCCAGCCCTTCACTTTCCATCTGTATGTGTCCCCTGTTTTGAGGTGGGTCTCTTGTAGACAGCATATATAGGGGTCTTGTTTTTGTATCCGTTCAGCCAGTCTTTGTCTTTTGGTTGGGGCATTCAACCCATTTACATTTAAGGTAATTATTGATAAGTATGATCCCACTGCCATTTACTTTGTTGTTTTGGGTTCGAGTTTATACAGTTTTCTGTGTTTCCTGTCTAGAGAAGATCCTTTAGCATTTGTTAAAGAGCTGGTTTGGTGGTGCTGAATTCTATCAGCTTTTGCTTGTCTGTAAAGCTTTGGATTTCTCCTTCATATTTGAATGAGATCCTTCCTGGGTACAGTAATCTGGATTGTAGGTTTTTCTCTTTCATCACTTTAAGTAGGTCCTGCCATTTCCTTCTGGCCTGAAGAGTTTCTACCGAAAGTTCAGCTGTTATCCTTATGGGCATCCCTTTGTGTGTTATTTGTTGTTTTTCCCTTGCTGCTTTTAATATTTGTTGTGTTTGATCTTCATTAATTAGATTAATATGTGTCTTGGGGTGTTTCACCTTGGATTTAACCTGTTTGGGACTCTTTGGGTTTCTTGGACTTGGGTGGCTATTTCCTTCCTTATTTTAGGGAAGTTTTCAACTATTGTCTCCTCAAGTATTTTCTCAAAGCCTTTCTTTTTGTCTTCTTCTTCTGGGACTCCTATGATTTGAATGTTGGGGCATTTAACATTGTCCCAGAGGTCCCTGAGTTTGTCCTTATTTATTTTAATTCTTTTTTCTTTTTCCTTCTCTGCTTCATTTAATTCTACCATTCTATCTTCCACCTCACTTATCCTATCTTCTGCCTCAGTTATTCTACTCTTGGCTCCCCCAGAGTGCTTTTGATCTCAGTTATTGCATTATTCATTATTGATTGACTCTTTTTTATTTCTTCTAGGTCCTTGTTAAACTTTTCTTGCATCTTCTCAATCCTTGTCTCCAGACTATTTACCTGTAACTCCATTTTGTTTTCAAGATTTTGGATCATCTTTACTATCATTATTCTGAATTCTTTTTCAGGTAGACTCCCTATTTCCTCCTCTTTTGTTTGTTCGCTTTTATCATGTTCCGATACCTGCTGAATATTTCTCTTCCTTTTCATCTTGTTTAGATTGCTGTGTTTGGGGTGGCCTTTCTGTATGCTGGGAGTTTGTGGCTCTTTATTGTGGAGGTTCCTCCCTGTGGGTGTAGTTGGACGAGTGTCTTGTCAAGGTTTCCTGGTTAGGGAAGCTTGCATCGGTGTTCTGGAGGGTGAAGCTGGATCTCTTCTTTCTGGAGTGCAATGAAGTGTCCAATAGTAAGTTTTGAAGTGTCTATGGGTTTGGTGTGATTTTGGGCAGCCTGCATTTTAATGCTCAGAGTTGTGTTCCTGCATTGCTGGAGAATTAGCGTAGTATGTCTTGCTCTGAAACTTGTTGGCTCTAGGGTGGAGCTTGGTTTTAGTGTAGGTATGGAGGCTTTTGCATGAGCTCTTGTTGATTAATGTTCCCTGGAGTCAGGAGTTTTCTGGTGTTCTCACGTTTTGGAGAACCTCCTGCCTCTGGCATTCAGTCTTATTCTTACAGGAGCCTCAGGACTTCTCCATCCATACAGCACCAATGATAAAACATCTAGGCCCATGGTGAAAAGATTCTGCATAGTGAGGGACACCCAGAGAGGTTCACAGAATTACATAGAGAAGAGAAGAGGGAGGAGGGAGATAGAAGTGACCAGGAGGAGAAGAGGGGGAATCAAAAGGGGAGAGAGCAATTTAGCCAGTAATCAATTCCCTATTTGCTCTCCACAGTCTGGAACACCCAGAGAGGTTCATGAAGTTACATAGAGAAGAGTAGAGGGAGGAAGGAGATAGAGGCGACCAGGAGGAGAGGAGGTGGAGTCAAAACAAGAGAGACCAATCTAGCCTGTGATCAGTTCCCTAGGTGTTCTCCACAGCCTGGAACACCCAAAGAGATCACACAGTTAAGTAGAGAAGAGAAGGGGGAGGGAGGAGATAGAGGTGACCTGGGGGAGAAAAAGGAGAGTCAAAAGGGGAGAAAGCAATCAAGCCAGTAACCACACTCCTAAGTAAAAATGGGTTCTGAAGAATGGATTCTTAAAGGTATAAAATTGATAACAATTACCAAAAAGCAAAGATTAAAAATCTAGAGTTGAGGTTAGACTCTCAAAAATACATTACTTAAAAAAATCGCAAAAATTATGAAAAATATATATATTAAATTTGCTTTGATAATAGGGTCTTTTTTTTTTTACAGCATGTAATAGTAGGTTTTAAAAATGAAAATCAAAGGAGTAAAAGAACTTAAAAATAAAAAATTTTTTTAATAAAAAATGATAATAGTAAAAGTGTCAGGCTTTATTTTTTTGGGCTCCAAAATCACTGCAGACAGTGATTGCAGCCATAAAATTAAAAGACACTTACTCCTTGGAAGGAAAGTTATGACCAACTTAGATAGCATACTCAAAAGCAGAGACATTACTTTGCCAACAAAGGTCCATCTAGTCAAGGCTATAGTTTTTCCAGTGGTCAGGTATGGATGTGAGAGTTGGACTATAAAGAAAGCTTAATGGCACCCCACTCCAGTACTCTTGCCTGGAAAATCCCATGGACGGAGGAGCCTGGTGGGTTGCAGTCCATGGGGTCACTAAGAGTCAGACACGACTGAGGCGACCTAGCAGCAGCAGTCGGACATGACTGAAGCGACATAGCTGCTGCTGCTAAGTCGCCTCAGGCGTGTCCAACTCTGTGCGACCCCATAGACGGCAGCCCACCAGGCTCCCCCATCCCTGAGATTCTCCAGGCAAGAACACTGGAGTGGGTTGCCATTTCCTTCTCCAATGCATGAAAGTGAAAAGTGAAAATGAAGTCGCTCAGTCCTGTCCGACTCTTAGTGACCCCATGGACTGCAGCCCACCAGGCTCCTCAGTCCATGGGATTTTCCAGGCAAGAGTACTGGAGTGGGGTGCCATTGCCTTCTCTGAAAGAAATCTGAGCGCCAAAGAATTGATGCTTTTGAACTGTGGTGTTGGAGAAGACTCTTGAGAGTCCCTTGGACTGCAAGGAGATCCAAATAGTCCATCCTAAAGGAGATCAGTCCTGGGTGTTCTTTGGAAGGACTGATGCTAAAGCTGAAACTCCAATACTTTGGCCACCTCATGCAAAGAGTTGACTCATTGGAAAAGACCCTGATGCTGGGAGGGATTGGGGGCAGGAGGAGAAGGGGACGACAGAGGATGAGATGGCTGGAGGGCATCACCGACTCGATGGACATGAGTTTGAGTGAACTCCTGGAGTTGGTGATGGACAGAGAGGCCTGGCATGCTTCGATTCATGGGGTCACAGTCAGACACGACTGAGCGACTGAACTGAATAGTAAAATATATCTAGGAATTCCTCTGGAGCTGTTGAGGGCAGTGTGGGGTCTGTTCAGTTTCAGACAGTTCCTTTTTCCAGCTTATACCTCTTCTCAAGGTCTGTAGGCCTCTTCCAATGTAGTCAATGCTAACTACAGGGTTTTATTTGTTGCACCTGTCACTTCCAAAACAGTCCCCTCTTCTCTGCTTATTTTGGCTTCCTCTGTTTGCAAGTATTTTCAGTGTCTAATTTCTGCCCTGACACAAGGGCAGTCACTTATTGAGGCTCACTTGTTCAATTGTGCTGTGGGGAGGGAGGAACATTGCAAACAAATATCACTGGCATGTGTGGGGAGTGCTCACAGTGTCTGGGCCACACTGGGTTTGCCCCTGCTCACGGCAAACTCTAGGTTGCTCTGCAGGGGAACTGTCTAGACTGGGCCCTGGGTTGTGTGCACATCCCAGGTCTAAGCCACTCAGGTTCAGATTCTCGGGTATCCCACAAATGCACAGACTTGGTTGGGCTTGTGTTTTGTGCCGTTTCCAGGTCTGAGAAGCTCAGGTGACCAGGTGCTTAGCAAGCACACACTCCCCAGGTGGGCAGTGCATCTTATCAACGCCCCCCACCCCGCCCTTTTCCCTGCTCTGTTTCCTGGGAGCACTGTCTCAAGTGTGCCGTGTATCTTCTCTGGGGAGCTGATCTCTGGCTGCAACCCTCCTGGCGGATGTCAACCGCCAGGACTTGGTTAGCAACTGTGAGCCTGCTCACCGTTTGGTAGAGGATGCCATCTCTGGGGCCGAGTTTGCCCCCTCGCCTTCCAGCTCTGGCTATCGCTCACCTGCCTCTCTGCCTCCAGTGGGGGAAGGACTGGTCTGTAGCTGGCTAGGTCTCCTCTGGTACTCGCTCAATCCTTTATTCTGTGAGCGGCCCAGCAGTGCCTTAGGTTAGACCTTTTCATGGGAAAGTTCTTTTTTACTCTCTCTCTCTGGCTATCCCACGGTTTGGGTTGTTAGCTCCCTCAGATTGTCCTCAGGGCATTCAGGCCTGGTCCTTACCCTAAGCAATGAAGCCCAAGCCTCCCTGTTCAGCCCCTGCTTGATGGCGGTGCATGTGAGCATCTGTCTGGGCTACTTCTCCTCTGGGAGTTGCAGTTGTGTGTGTAATCTGTGGGTTTTATTTTTTCCTCCCAGTTATGTTGCCCTCTGAGATTCCAAAACTCCCCACAGAACCACCGGTGAGAGGATTTCCTGGTGTTTGGAAACTTCTCTTTTACGATTCCCTCCCTGGGACGGGCCTCCATCCCTCTTTTGTCTCTTTTTATCTTTTATATTTTGTCCTACCTCCTTTCGAAGACAATGGGCTGCCTTTCTGGGTACCTGGTGTTCTCCAACAGCGTTCAAAAGTTGTTTCGTGGTGTTTGCTTAGCATTCAAATGATCTTTCGATGAATTTGTCAGGGAGAAAGTGATCTCCCCGTCCTATTCCTCTGCCATCTGAGGACCACCCCCTATTGGTAGACTTTTTGATCATGGCCATTCTGATCAGTGTGAGGTGATGCCTTAGTTTTCATTTGCATTTCTCTAATTACTGGTGGTGAGCATTTTTTCATGTGCCTGTCAGCCATCCATATGTCTTTCAGTTCAGTTCAGTCACTTAGTCTTGTCCGATTCTTTGTGACCCCATGAATTGCAGCACGCCAGGCCTCCCTGTCCATCACCAACTCCCAGAGTTCACTCAAACTCACGTCCACTGAGTCAGTGATGCCATCCAGCCATCTCATCCTCTTTCATCCCCTTCTCCTCCTGCCCCCAATCCCTCCCAGCATCAGTCTTTTCCAATGAGTCAACTCTTCGCATGAGGTGGCCAAAGTACTGGAGTTTCAGCTTTAGCATCATTCCTTCCGAAGAACACCCAGGACTGATCTCCTTTAGAATGGACTTGTTGGATCTCCTTGCAGCCCAAGGGACTCTCAAGAGTCTTCTCTATGTCTTTAGAGAAATGCCTATTTAGACCTTCCAAGTAGGTTTTTTTTTAATTGAGCTGTATAAGCTGCTTATACATTTTGAAGTTTAATTCCTTGTTGATTGACTCATTTGCAAATATTTTCTCCCATTTTATAGGTTGTCTTTTTCTTTGCTTGGGTCCTATTTATTTTTATTTCTATTTGGGAGACTGAACTAAGAAAACACTGACAAGATTTGTCAGAGAATGTTTTGCCTATGTTCTCTTCTAGTTTTATGGTGTCATGTCTTACATTTGTCTTAAAGCCATTTTATTTCTGTGTATGTTGTGACAGTGTGCTCTCACTTCGTTGATTTATGTGTCACTGTCCAACCTTTCCAGCACCACTTGCTGAAGAGGCTTTTCTTTTGTCCATTGTATATTCTTGTCTCCTTTGACACAGATTAATTGACCATAGGTGTGTGGGTTTATTTCTGGGCTCTATTCTGTTCCATTGATCCATATATCTGTTTTTGTGCAATACCACACTGGATTAAGGTAGAATTAAGAATAAGCTAGAATGAACAACCACATGAAACAGTTGAAAAGAAAATGATCCTTCAAAGCAATGAAGGCAGAATCAAGCTAGAAAGAGGAGGATGCACAATTATTGAGCAATCAGGCTTTGTAAAACCTATATTGTACCACAGGATTCTCATTCTCCAACAAGATAGGTACAGATTACTCTCATTTCACAACCAAGACTGAAGAGTCATGGGGGCTATAGTCCCAGTCAGTCAGTGACAGACTCAGAGTCTAACAACATGTCCCTCTGGTTCCAGTCCATGCCCTTTACAAGTACTCCACCTTATCAACTGGTTGACATGGAGGTAGACTGGATAAGTATTTTGGAAGTGAGAAAATGAATTAGAATTTCAAAAGGATGGCAAAGACAGTAAGTTGGAATAGAATTTCCCAAAGAATACACACTAAAGAACCATAATCAGATGAAGAAGAAAAACATTTAAAAATCCCTGATACTAAAAACGCAGATACTGTACCTACCAATATTTTTAAGCATTGATATACAAATGAGTTACATCTGTTGGTAAAATGTGTGTATTTCCACAGAGGAAATGTATCTTTCAATGACATTAAATACAGGTAATGTTTACTTCTCAAAAATAATGGATAAGGATAGTGACACACAAAACACTTGGAAGCAAAGAATTCAACCAAACAATACCATATTCAATCAAGAGAATACTCATAATGTAGAGATACAAAGAAATTTCAAGTCTAAGTTTCAGGAAACTTCCTACCCAAATGCCTCAAGAAACATACTGCAAATCACAAAAAGCTGACAGAAAGAATGCTTCTAGTATAACGTAGAAACAACTGCCAAGTAACTCCCTAGCTCAAATTTTCTACAAAAATCCAATGTTATAGTGCTGTTATGTTGAATGGAAAGGGACATACATAGATAGTAAGAAATATGGTGAAATGCTTAAAGCTTTTAAAAGATACAACAAAAAATTAGGACAAAAGATTTAATACCCAAATTATAATAAAAGATATATCTCAAAGGCAAAAATTAAAAGTTGGAGAAATAAAGCTTTTAAAAGAGCACAAAAACAGCAGGCAGACCAAGAATAAAAATTAATATATAAATTGCCTAAATTCATCTACTAAAAATTTCAAATTTCATTTCTAAAGTTGTATTGTTCTCAAAACATTAGAACATGAAAGTAATCTCCATGAAAACTGTGTTGTTCACCGGTCTATTTTCACCACCTAGAACACTGCCTGGCATCTGATAGTTTTTTGAATGAACAGATGCAAAAGAATGCTAACAAAACTTGAATCTGTCCAGCTGGTACAGGTAAACAGGCACTTTGATTCAGTGCATGTGGGAATTTTACACAGGGTGTCACTGTTTCAGAGGGCAATTTATAATAGAGCACATGCTAGAAGCCTGAAAAATCCTTAATCCAAGAATTTTACTCAAGAAATGTATATAATTTTTAAAAGATCACCAAGGCATTTAATATATCTTTGTTTACAATAAACAAAAGGTGAACCTAATGACCTGATTTAAATGTCCTCCAACAGAGGGCTGAATAAATTATAGGCCACTCATACCACAGGATCCCAGGCACTTACATAAGGAAGATGTCATAGATGTCAATGTGGAAGATGATGAGGACTCATATACTTTAAAGAAAAAAGTGAACTACAAACGGGAACACAGAGCACAACCCTACTGCCATATAAAACATCTGGAAGAAGCAATACAAATGTTAATAGTGTGTTCTTCAAAATGGTAAGGTAACAGTGATTTTTATTTTCTTTTGTTCACCTCTATTTTGTAATGTTTCTACACAGAACATATATTATTTATAATATGAAACAGTCTATTTGAAAAACCTAAAAACATTTTTCAATTAGATGGACCCTACAGGCTATAAAGTAGTGTCAAATAAAATATTAATTGTAAACATCACCTACCCCCTGGAAAAACACATTCTTCCCCTTTCTGTTTTGTGGATGCCTCTGATATTAGATTACACCCATTTCTGAACACGCTTAGTCTTGGTAAAGGAAGGAAACCATAAGAGGTTACATGGCAGAACAAAGTAAAAACTAGCACTTTTACTCTAGCTTTGGTTGAGATCATTAAACAACAGTAAACAACAGTTTCTAATGTAAACCACTACACTAGGCAACACTATGGAGAAGGCAATGGCACCCCACTCCAGTACTCTTGCCTGGAAAATCCCATGGATGGAGGAGCCTGGTAGGCTGCAGACCATAGGGTCGTGAAGAGTCGGACACGACTGAGCGACTTCACTTTCACTTTTCCCTTTCATGCATTGGAGAAGGAAATGGCAACCCACTCCAGTGTTCTTGCCTGGAGAATCCCAGGGACAGGGGAGCCTGGTGGGCCGCCATCTATGGGGTTGCACAGAGTCGGACACAACTGAAGCGACTTAGCAGTAGCAGCCAACACTAAGCATGATGTGATCCTCACAAGAAACCTTCTTCAATAAAACATGCATGTAAGTCAGATACATTCTCATACAGAAATCACATTTTTTTTAAGTTTCTGTTTGAGCTTACTATTCATCACAGTATACATCGTGAAAAGACCTCTTAGCAACAAAACAAAAAAGTGCATTCCTATCTTGTATGTATAGGCTTAAATATCAGGAAACAACTGGAATGAAAATTGAGCTTATATTAATATAGTCTAAGTCAATCAATTGTAAAAGTCAACATATTGTTATCCTATTTTAAGGTACAGATTCAGAATATACATTTCACAAACAATTCATTAATTTCCTTGCTATAATAAAAAGTGGAAAGACAAGACTACAAAGATGCCATCCTAAGTGTCCCATTTATTTTCCACAACCAAAAGTCCTGTTCCAGTTTTCATAAAGCTCTAAATCTTCAGGAGATACACTAGGTCGCACAGTTCTGAAAGCATTTTCAAAGTCACTGTAAGCTATTGGGCGAACTTGATCAGGTGTTATGGTGGCAATGTCAACAGCCTGCAAACTGCGAATAGGACCCAGAGATGCCTCCCGGCACAGCTGAGTCATGTCTGCCCCAGAGAACCCATCAGAATGCTGCACCACCAGCTCGAGCTCCTCCTCACTGAGGCAGCACTGCTCCTTGGACATCAGATTAACTACTATCTGTTTCCTGGCTGAAGCTTCTGGGAGGGGAATATACAGCCTTTTCACCAGCCTTCTCCGGGCAGCCTCGTCAATTTCTTGTGGCCGGTTGGTCGCTCCCACCACTAGAATACGGTCTTCAGAAGATGTGGCTGCCCCATCTAACTGAACTAGAAATTCGGTTTTTATCCTTCTAGAAGATTCGTGCTCACCATCTCCGCGTTGAGATAACAAGGAATCAATTTCATCAATAAATATCACAGCTGGTTGCTGACATCTTGCTACAGCAAACAATGCACGGACCATTTTCTCCCCTTCACCCACCCACTTGGAAGTCAAGGAGGAAGCAGAGATACTGAAGAATGTTGCCCCAGCCTGACTAGCAATGCACTTGCCAATCAGAGTCTTACCAGTGCCAGGAGGACCGAAGAGCAGAATGCCTTTAGGGGGTCCTCGTAGGCCAGTGAATATGTCTGGCCGCAACATGGGCCACACAACTATCTCCTTTATTGTGGTCTTGGCAAATTCCACGCCTGCGATATCTTCCCAATTTACTGGAGGTCCCTGATCCATAATCTCATTCATAATAAGTTCAATCATTCTGGGCTCCAAGTTTTTCAGACGCTCGTCCATGGGATGTGCTGGGTCTGCAGTACCTGCACCCTGAGGCTTATACTGCATCCCCCCACCCGGATCTCCCCCATCTTGCTTAGGTACAGGAGGAACAAACTTTCCAAATATCCCTCGGGATCTACCAGCCCCCAGAGACTTTTTCACTCCACCATATGAAGACCCTGATGCACGTTGGGGCTGGTGGTGCTTTTTCTGCTGATCTACCCATAACTGTTCCTTTGCAGTTTTAAAAGCAGGCAGGCTGCTCTCCCCTCTTTGGCCATTATCTTCTGTTTTACTAAAAGCCTTATTCAGTATTGGGGTGGAAAGTGCATCAATGGTGCCAGCACCATAAAAAGCTTTTTTGTCCCGTGCATTGTCACAGAAAGAAGGAAAACAAGACTGATTAGATGAGAACACATTGAGACCTATATTGCCTTTTACAAAGCTGTTATTTTCCTTTTTGACATTCCCAAATAATGGTTTGGCATGGAACTTTGCAAGGCCTGACTCACCAAAAGGTGCTGAGGCTACAGGACACGTCTTAGTGGTGTTATTGACCAGAGGTGGCTGGGCACTCTGAGGGCACGTCAAAGAAGGACCACCCTCTGGAAACTCTTGAGTCCTGTCAGCACTATGGGCTGAGTTAGTCAACAGGTTGCTCTCCCCAGAACCACCACAAACGCTAAATGTAGGAAGGTCAAAGACAGTGGCCTCTTTGTGGATGACTAGTGATGCATCAGCAGGCGCCAACAGAGAGTCTTTGGATTTCTTGCCAGCACGCATCATCTCCTGCACACTGCTCAGTTTGAACACATTATTTACTGACAATCCAGACTTCCATTTGTCACTGTCAGTTTGCTGAGATCTTGCAAGAGTTAAAATGCTTTCTGCATAGTTATTCAAGCCAGTTTCAACATTGTCAGAATCAATAACTGCAGAATATTTCTCTGCGTATTTTCTGAACAGTGTAGTAGCACAGACCTGGGAGATATCAGAGTTTGCCCATGCATACTGAATGCGGAGTATTTGCGCTCGGTAGGCATCTGCCTTCTGTCCAGGTGTACACGTACCAGATGTAAGTGCAAAGTAATTCTTCTGCCAGTCACTCAGGTGTACAGACCTGGAGCTGGAGGCCTGCATTTTAGAGGCTCTATGATAAATAACAAAGATGAAAAAAATTCAGTTTAGAAGGAAACAAAGACATAACACTTTAAACATACTTTTAAAATCTTTGCCCATCTTAAGGAAAACACACTGGACTTTTTATTTATAAATTTATAAAGAAAGGCTATTTATAGTGGAAACATCTATTTAAAACATTAAAGAGTTAATACTGCTCTGTTATGGGTTAAACTGTTTTAGTTATATAACAATTTTCCATGTGAATAGGAAAAACATTCACAAGGTTTAGAGGGTGGTGTTAGTGACCAGAGGTGGCTGGGCATTCTGAGGGCACTTCAAAGGACCGCCCTCTGCAAAGTCTTGGGTCCTGTCAGGGCCATGGGCCTAGTTAGTTAATAGGTCACTCTCCCCAGAACCACCACAAACACTAAATGCAAAAGATCAAAGACAGTGGCAGCAACATGGAAAACAATGGAACCAGAGATAAGCAAAGCAAAACAAACCAAGTCAAGCAGATAGGTGTAAGTCTGGTCTCTAAGGACAATCAGAGGAACAATGTCATGGTAGCTTCTTCCTATTGCTGGGCCATCAGTTTTATCTGTAAAATGAGAGAAATCATTGTGAGAATCAAGTCAAATAATGAATACGAAAATACCTGAAAATTACTATTTGCCTCTTTACTGCACAAATGCACACTGAGGCTGAGAGTTCAGAAACTTAAGTTGAGGTCACACAGCCATTGAGCAATGGTGCCAGAATTCACACATGAGCAGTTTCACGAAGTTCATGTCCACTTTACCCTGGACAAAATGCCCCTTCACAGTGCCACCAAAAGTCACAGATAACAAACATGAACAATTATCACATACTAAATGTTTCCAAGGATTTGGAACAGGTAGATGAGCACTTAAAACAGGATGCCCCAGAATCTCTCACCATTTCCCAGTTTCACAAGATGCTTTATAAAGCGAAGCTGTTGTGATGAAATGAGAACGAGTGGGTAGTAAGGTGCTTTATTTTAGATCTTTTTCCCCTCATGTTAGTCTTACAAGCCTCCTTACATTAAGTTAAAATTATTTTACAGAACTGTAGATGAATGTTGGTGGATGTGTAGAATTCACCTGACAATCCACAAGAAAAATGTGAAGAAAATGTTGAAGCTTCCTAAGGGTACTGCAGTGAAGTAAAAACCAAGAACTTTATGTATTTTAAATTTTACCTTCGAAATTACCTGTAAATATAGCTTAATAATCAGCAGGTTCTTTTGGTGCAAGAGCCATGCTTAATACAGCTTTCTCCCATGAACCCTACAAAGAACCAGTCATATTTTAAGTAGGTGTTCATAAACCTCTGTAATATTTTTGGAAAAAATAAACTTAACACTCAGAGAGATCCTAATTTGCTTACAGCTATAAAGTCAAAACTAGAACTGACATCTCGTGACAATTTATCCCTCTTTCCACTATTCCATTTTACCCTATTTTAATCCCACAATACGAGAAATGAGAAATTGCAAGAGAGGTGACTTGGAAGTCACTTACAACCAACTTTCTTGTTACCATGAACATCCTATTCCTCTCCCACGGCTTCATCCCATCTTATCATCTGCAACCCTGGGATTCTTCCAAAGTCTCAGCGTTCTAATCACTGTCCCCCCAGTTCCCTGCTCTTTCCTTTCCACCCTCTCCGATTTATTCAACATTCACCTCTCAAGTCTTCCCTTTTCCTTTCAACGCAATCATTCACCCAAGGACTACGGACACACAAACCAAAGACAGCTTGGCCAGTGCCCCTCAGCAGCACAGCCTGGTCCGGGGCACCGCTTCCTAGATCTCTACAACGGTTACTCGGCAGTGATGTGTGAGCTGCAGTCCCATCTGCTGGGGTTTTCCCTGCCTGTTGTAGGATGCGGTGTTGATCCAGACGGTAGGTGCTCCCCACCACACGGACCCTCCCCCTGAACCCGGAGGAGTGTCCCCGGGGACAGTGGTCACCCCGCTGACCGGGCTGCGGATGGCGGACCCTGCGGCGCTCACAGGGAGGGACCGCCCATTGCCCGCTGGCCCTGACCTCGGGTGCAGGCCCACCCTTCTGGCCCCAGGCCCGGCCCCGCCTCCCCCCGCGGAGCCTCCGCAGATCGCCGCCCGCCCGGCCCCCGGGACACCGCCTCCTCAGAGGCCGGCTCCGGACCCGCTGCTGCCGGAGCCTTACCAGCCGCGAGACCACACTCCCGGGTCGGCCTGCCCGCACGTGGAGCCACTCGCCCTTCAGCCTTCCCGGCCCCACGCCCCACCCCAGCCTTAGCCTCCCAAAGCTCTCCCCGCCGACCTGCGGCTTCCGAAAAGCGCGCGGACTGTGTGCGCCTGCGCACTGCTGCCGGTTCAGCCCCGCCTTGCGTGCGTGCGTGCATCCCGGCGTGCGTGAGTCTGTGAGACACTGAGAGCGCGGGCGGGGAAACGCTGTAGGCTTCCGGGGGCGGGGTCTGAGCTCGCAGTCCCGCCCCGGCCCCGCCCCCGTGTCTCCGTTACCAAGCTCTGACTAGCTCCCTAGGTAAGTTGGTCTGGTTATTTCCTTTGGGAACGGGACTCCCTCACACACATTTTTAGACTCAATCTGGGAGTTAGAATCCGCATCTCAGATCCCCCCGTCACTCAGGCAGCGCGTCCTTTTCTTCCGTTGGCCCTGGAGGACTTGCTCCTGGAAGACTGGGAAGCATGCCCTTCTTCCCAGGGACTGTCCTGGCGCAGAACAAGGAACGCAATACCCCTCACAGCCACCTCTGGGTATTCAGTTCAGTTCAGTTCAGTCGCTCAGTCGTGTCCGACTCTTTGTGACCCCATGAACCGCAGCACGCCAGGCCTCCCTGTCCATCACCATCACCTGGAGTTCACTCAAACTCACATCCATCAAGTCGGTGATTCCATCCAGCTATCTCATCCTCTGTCGTCCCCTTTTCCTACTGCCCCCAATCCCTCCCAGCATCAGGGTCTTTTCCAATGAGTCAACTCTTCGCATAAAGTGGCCAAAGTACTGGAATTTCAGCTTTAGCATCATTCCTTCCAAAGAAATCCCAGGGCTGATCTCCTTCAGAATGGACTGCTTGGATCTCCTTGCAGTCCAAGGGACTCTCAAGAGTATTCTCCAACACCACAGTTCAAAAGCATCAATTCTTCGGCGCTCAGCTTTCTTCACAGTCCAACTCTCACATCCATACATGACCACTGGAAAAACCATAGCCTTGACTAGATGGACCTCTGTTGGCAAAGTAATGTCTCTGCTTTTCAATATACTATATAGGTTGGTCATAACTCTTCTTCCAAGGAGTAAGCGTCTTTTAATTTCATGGCTGCAGTCACCATCTGCAGTGATTTTGGAGCCCCCCAAAATAAAGTCTGACACTGTTTCCACTGTTTCCCCATCTATTTGCCATGAAGTGATGGGACCAGATGCCATGATCTTCGTTTTCTGAATGTTGAGCTTTAAGCCAACTTTTTTATTCTCCTCTTTCACTTTCATCAAGAGGCTTTTTAGTTCCTCTTCACTTTCTGCCATAAGGGTGGTGTCATCTGCATATCTGAGGTTATTGATATTTCTCCCGGCAATCTTGATTCCAGCTTGTGCTTCTTCCATCCCAGAGTTTCTCATAATGCACTCTGCATATAAGTTAAATAAGCAGGGTGACAATATACAGCCTTGACGTACTCCTTTTCCTACTTGGAACCAGTCTGTTGTTCCATGTCCAGTTCTAACTGTTGCTTCCTGACCTGCATACAAGTTTCTCAAGAGGCAGATCAGGTGGTCTGGTATTCCCATCTCTTTCAGAATTTTCCACAGTTTGTTGTGATCCACACAGTCAAAGGCTTTGGCATAGTCAACAAAACAGAAATAGATGTTTTTCTGGAACTCTCTTGCTTTTTCCATGATCCAGCAGATGTTGGCAATTTGATCTCTGGTTCCTCTGCCTTTTCTAAAACCAGCTTGAATATCTGGAAGTTCACGGTTCACATATTGCTGAAGCCTGGCTTGGAGAATCTTGAGCATTACCTTACTAGCCTGTGAGATGACTGCAATTGTGCGGTAGTTTGAGCATTCTTTAGCATTGCTTTTCTTTGGGATTGGAATGAAATCTGACCTTTTCCAGTCCTGGAAGAAACACTTGGAGTAACAGGCAAATTTGGCCTTGGAATACGGAATGAAACAGGGCAAAGGCTAATAGAGTTTTGCCAAGAGAATGCACTGGTCATAGCAAACACCCTCTTCCAACAACACAAGAGAAGACTCTACACATGGACATCACCAGATGGTCAACACCGAAATCAGATTGATTATATTCTTTGCAGCCAAAGATGGAGAAGCTCTATATAGTCAGCAAAAACAAGACCGGGAGCTGACTGTGGCTCAGATCATGAGCTCCTCTGGGTATTAGGTTGGTGCAAAAGTAATTATGGTTTCAGACCTTGAATTTTAAATCATTATAACTAGGTTCAAACATATTGTGACTAATTAAAATAGGAACCATTGCAATCAACATGTTCTTGCCAACCAGAAATGTTTGTTTATTCCCATTGCATAAAAATCTGTACTTCGGGATTCAACAGACTCTTGGAAAGCATTTTCTGAGTCTTGCTGCTTGTGGAAGCATTTCCCCTGGAAAAAGTTGCTGAGATGCTTGAAGAAATGGTATTTGGTCAGGGATGAGGCAAAACTTCATAGCCCAACTTGTTTAACTTTTGAAGTGTTGGTTGTGGTAGGGCATTGTTGTGGAGAAGAATTGGGGCCTTTCTGTTGACCATTGCTGGCTGCAGCTTTGTAGTTTTGGGTGCATCTCATTGATTCTCTGAGCATACTTCTCAGACATGTTTTTGCTGGGATTCAGGAAGCTGTAGTGGATCAGATGGGCAGCAGACCACCTAACAGTGACCATGACCCCCTTTTTGGTGCAAGTTTGGCTTTTGGAAGTGCTATGGAGCTTTTTCTAGGTCCAACCACTGACCTGGTTGTCATATAAAACCCAGTTTTCTTCACACATTGCAATCTGAGAAATGGTCCATTGTTGTTGAATAGAATAAGAGAAGATGACATTTTAAAATGATGATTTTTTTGGGGGGGGGATTTGTAGTCAGCTCATGAGGTACCCACTTACCAAACATTTTTACCTTTCCAACTTGCTTCAAATGCCAAATGACCGTAGAATAGTCGACATTGAGTTCTTGGGCACCTCCTCATATAGTTGTAAGAGGATCAGGTTCAACGATGCCCTCAGCTTGTCATTGTCAGACTCTGATCAGCTTTCATGATGGCTCTCAATCGCTCATTGTCAACTTCTGATGGCAGGCCGCTACATTCCTCATCTTCAGGGCTCTCGTCTCCTTTGCAAAACTTCCTGAACCACCACTGCATTGTACGTCTGTTAACAGTTCCTGGGCCAAGTGTGTTGTCGATGTTGCAAGTTGTCTCTGCTGCTTTATGACCCATTTTGAACTCAAATAAGAAAATCACTCAAATTTGTTTTTTGTCTTGCATCATTTCCATAGTCTAAAATACATATAAAGTAAACAGCCAGTAATAATTCATTAGCAAAAAACATGAAGCAAAAATGAGCATGAAAATGGTGTATAATATAACCACATTTAAAAATGTATTCCAGTATCAAATGGCAGAGTTCAACGAAGTAAAAACCACACTTTTGCACCAACTTAATAGTTCATGCCATGAGTCACTTGAGAAGTGTGGAGTCGATGGAATGAGCTGAGGGGGTCACACAAAGGACCATCTTCCCACCTTCTCATCCTGCCATCATCCTACCTGGGCTCATCACCTCAGTGTCCCAAGGGCACACCTACAACCCCAGGAACCTGCTGACATACTCTGGTTTAAAGCAAGAAGGGGCCGCGCTGGGGAAGATCGTGCCCTCCTGAGCACCTCTCTCAGAGAGGAAAGAGAAGACACTCCTTGGGAAGCCACAGGGCCTCCTCCTCTCCTGCCTGTGGGCACTGCTTCTCCAGAAAGTGAGCGCCTGGCACCAGGGCTGGAGAAAACGACTGTGCAGTTCCTGGAGCAACTAACAGCACATGACATTGAAATGCAAGGCCTAAAGGAGTGTGAGATGGAACACTTCTTTTAGGACCTTTCTTTAAAAATTTTTTAAAGTGGAAATAAAATAAAAGGGAATGATTGGACAATACCTTTTAAAAATAAACAAGGGAAAAGGGTAGCTCACAATTCATCTCTTGGATTAGATAGTAACAAAAGACTTTTTATTGTAATTCTTCATAATATACTAAATAATTCACTAATTATTATAATTACCCAGAATAAAATGAAAATTAAAAACATTATCTTAAGACCAGCTTAATAGCTTTGTTTACTAGCTGTTTTTCTACTTGTATATTTAGAAATCATGTCAATACTACATATTTGGGTAATAGCAATTGTCAGTGATTTTCATCACCAAAGTTTTAGTGATAGCATTTTGGAGAATTTGTATTATATAAACCACCACCTTAGCCTCCTAAGAGTACTGTTCATGCGTGTGAGTGTGTGCTAAGTCACTTGAGTCGTATCTGATCTGTGCGACCCTATGGATTGTAGCCTGCCAGGCTCCTCTGTCCATGGGATTTCCCAGGCAAGAATACTGGAGTGGATTGCTTTGCCCTCCTCCAGGAGATCTTCCAGGCCCAGGATTGAACTTGTGTCTCTTGCGTCTCCTGCGTTGGCAGGCGAGTTCTTTACCACAGTGCCATCTGGGAATCCCATTGTTCACATATTAAAATTTCTCCAAGTGACTCTAGCGTTGCCACTTTACTTTTCACATTTGACAGAAAAGCATTTCCCAATCCAGTAGTTTTTTCTTCCTGCATAGTTGGCAAAAATCTAACTCAATTCCATGCCCTGTCTGAATTTCAACCTCCTCCTCACCTATAAAACAAGAATAAGCATCTCTAACCCAAAATGTTATTGTAAGAGTTATGGTTAGTATGAGCTCTAATACTTAAATTGTCAAAGCAGAAGCTTGCACATTGCAGACACTCAGCAGAAGCTGTGCTGCTGTATTATATTTATTGGTACCACTAGTGTTATTAGTGATATTTGGGGGATTCAAGCCCTAATCTAAAGCAAGACCTTTTCTGTTACAAATGGGATATTTTAGAATACTGTCCTAATACTTTAGCATAATTTGTAAGAGTGTAGTGCTTGAGCTAAGCAGGTCTTCCACTTTCCTCCTGAGACCATACACTGTTTTTTTTTTGTTGTTGTTGTTTTTCTGCTTAGTAAAAAATTTTAAACCTGCAAGGGAAGAAGTTTTCACTTACAGTGAACAGAGTGCAAGCTCTTGGTGTGAGGGATTCTGGGAGCTGGCCTCTCATTTTCATATTCATGAATATTATAAACATGATCAACAAATGCCAATGCACACTTCAGTAATCTCATTTGTTTTTAAGCAGAGGGAGAATATGACCTCAAATAATGTGCATCTTCGTCTGCCAGGAGAGTCACTTTAATTTTAAAAGTGGTGTGTTTGTAGATCCTGGGAAATGGATGTGGTGGAGGGGAGGTGGAAGCAGATGGAACAAGAGTCAATTCCTTCTGCGTGGGATTCCTGATTGTGGCTGGACTCTGACCAAGTTCCCACCTTTCACCTCCTTAACTCAGCATTCAGGAAGAAGGCAGAGTGAAAATTGAGGGTGGAGGGCATGGGTCCCTGCCTCCATCAGAGAAGTAAAGGGTGGGTGGACCTGGAGTGAATGAGACATGCAATTTCAGTAACAGGTTTTCCCTAGCTCACTGGATGAACCGTGAGGCTCTGACAGGCTCCCTGGCATCAGCAACATGAATGGAGCTGGTGAGTGGGGAGATGGGCCTCCCCTGAAATGAGTGGACAGAGCAGGAAAGGAACGACCCACTTCTATTGTTTTCCTCCTGAATCTACTGCCAACATGAGTCCATACCTCTGGCACTTCCAGTTTAATACTGTATGTTGTGAGTTGAATTGTATCCCCCCCTCTAAAAAAAACATACATACATCCAGTATCTGTGAATGTCACCTTATTTGGAAATAAGGTCTTTGCAGATGTAACTGAGCTAACCTGAGGTCATACAGGATTGAGATGGACCCTAATCCAGGGAACCGATGCTTCAATAGAGAAGAAGAGACAGAGAGAGAAGACACCCACCTGAAGATGAGGCAGAAGTAGGAGGTATGCAGCCACATGCCACGAACACCTGGGCTGCCAGAGGCTGGAACAGACGGGGAAGGATCCTCCGTGGGGCTTTGGAGGGAGTGTGGCCTGGCTGGCCTCTCCACTTCTGGATCCTGGCCTCCAGAACTCTGAGAGCAAATTTCTTTTCTTTTCAGCAGCCCTAGGAAGCTAACACAAGGTATTCTTTTTTTTTTTTTTTTCCAGTTTTCTGACACTTATTCCCTGGAATTTGAGAATTTTTATCTATTTATTTTTTAATATAAATTTATTTTAATTGGAGGCTAATTACTTTACAATATTGTATTGGTTTTGCCATACATTGACATGAATCCACAACAGGTGTACATGTGTCCCCCATCCTGAACCCCCCTCCCACTTCTCTCCCCATCCCATCCTTCTGGATCATCCCAGTGCACCAGCCCCGAGCATCCTGTCTCATGCATCGAACCTGGACTGGTGATTCATTTCACATATGATAATATACATGCAATGCCATTCTCCCAAATCATCCCACCCTCACCCTCTCCCACAGAGTCCAAAAGACTGTTCTATACGTCTGTGTCTCTTTTGCTGTCTCGCATACAGGGTTATCGTTACTATCTTTCTAAATTCCATATATATGCGTTAGTATACTGTATTGGTGTTTTTCTTTCTGTCTTACTTACCAGTTTCATCCACCTCATTAGAACTGATTCAAATGTATTCTTTGTAATGGCTGAGTAATACTCCATTATGTATATGTACCACAGCTTCTTATCCACTCATTTGCTGATGGACATCTAGGTTGCTTCCATGTCCTGGCTATTGTAAACACTGCTGCGATGAACATTGGGGTACACGTGTATATTTCAATTCTAGTTTCCTCGGTGTGTATGCCCAGCAGTGGAATTGCTGGGTCATATGGCAGTTCTATTTCCAGTTTTTTAAGGAATCTCCACACTGTTCTCCATAGTGGCTGTACTAGTTTGCATTCCCACCAACAGTGTAAGAGGGTTCCCTTTTCTCCACACCCTCTCCAGCATTTATGGCTTGTAGACTTTTGGATCGCAGCCATTCTGACTGGCGTGAAATGGTACCTCATTGTGGTTTTGATTTGCATTTCTCTGATAATGAGTGATGTTGAGCATCTTTTCGTGTGTTTGTTAGCCATCTGGATGTCTTCTTTGGAGAAATGTCTGCTTAGTTCTCTGGCCCATTTTTTGATTGGGTCATTTATTTTTCTGGAATTGAGCTGCAGGAGTTTCCTGCATATTTTTGAGATTAATTCTTTGTCAGTTGCTTCATTTGCTATTATTTCCTCCCATTCTGAAGGCTGTCTTTTCACCTTGCTTATAGTTTCCTTTGTTGTGCAGAAGCTTAAAGATCTAAATGTAAGACCAGAAACTATAAAACTCCTAGAGGAGAACATAGGCAAAACACTCTCTGACATAAATCACAGCAGTATCCTCTTATGATCCACCTCCCAGAATTTTGGAAATAAAAGCAAAAATAAACAAATGGGGCCTAATTAAAATGAAAAGCTTCTGCACAACAAAGGGAACACATGGTGTTCTTATGCCAGAGGGGCTGGTGCTAGGTGATGGAGGCAGAGTCCAGATCCTGACCCCACTACTCATAATCTACCTCCAAGGACTGTGGGGGGATAAATGCAGCTGACCTCTAAGGCATCGAGGCCAGAGCCCGACCCCAGGAAACAGCGCCCAAGTGATAGGTGTGGTTATGGGCAAGTCCTTTGCCAGACATGGGTTGCACAGATTAGAGCTTCTCACAGAAAAATAACCCATGCTGTTGGTGGTATTTCTACCGTGTAATTTAGCCAGATTCTCTTATTTTCATAGACTGTTGGAATCTCAGATACAGAAGAGAGATTAAAGGTCACGTACTGTAGTTTTCAGTCTCTTGGAGGTGTTTCCCCCACTATTTCTCAACTGTTGATTTTCCTGTCTCCAGCCAGCACCCACCGAGAGGAGCATTTACTGACCTGTGAGAAATCACATTCTATTTGCTGATAAGTTGACTTTTCACATTGAAAATAACTGTCCCTTTGTGTCACTTGCTGTTTGAGGCACAGACTCTTCATGTCAGAGTGAGGGTAACATTTGAAGACAGTTACCAAGTAAGGCCTCTCTGTGTCTTTCCCAATAAAATATTCCTCCATTTTAACACTCCTCATTGTGACTTGGCTCCTCTCTAATGCCTGGAGATGTCGCTGAAACTTGTACTCTGTTCACCTGTGCTGAATAGAAATGCAGAGACAGAGTTTTGGGTGAAGCAGAAAAGAACAGGTTTATTGTTTTGCCAGGCAAAGGGGACCATGGGAGGCTAATGCCCTCAAAATTATGTGTCCTGCCCTGGACGGGGTAGTGAGGAGTCGTGTAGTGTTCAAGGACAGGGTGTGATCAACTTGTGGACATTCTTCCGGTGGGCTGGTGGTGAGGTAATTAGGAGTCAGCGTCATCATCAGGGACCTTCTGGTTCCCTCTGGTCTGGGTTCCATGTGCTTGTGAGCAGCACACAGTTAATTTCTCTCACCTGGTGGGGGTCTCAGCCTCTGCAAAACAGCTCAAAGGACATGGCTCAGAGTATTAGCTACAGTCCTTGAGGAAGAACTAAAGTCTTTGACTTTGTTTATTGCCTAATCTATTATCATTTTGTCTTGCTTGAGTTTTCCTTTCTGTATTTTCTCACTTCTCTGAATAAATTTATTCTTAGACTAAAGTTTTTCTATAGACAAAAGGCAGGTGGAAGACATGTGTGGGGGTCTGTTCTGGGAAGGCCTCATAGGGTCTTGCTCTTATCAATGGCAGGGTCCGGATTTGACTTCAACATTCTGGACATTTTTGGAGTCTTCTGTATATGGGGTGTATATGTATAGTCTTCTATATATGTCATGGGTCTTCTCTATATGAATCCATTGTTCTTTTCTTCCTCCTTTCTTCTTTCCTCAACCATCCATTTTGCATCTCTACCTGTGGAATCACACTCAACTTTCTCCAAAATGATAGTTCCAAATTTATCCAATTCATACAAGCAACTTACTCTCACAGTACTTTCTTATTTTTTCTACTATTTATGACAGGTGTAGGTGATGGCAGGTGATACAGGAATACTGAAGAAATAAGTACTGATATCAAATGCAGTTTTAAAAAAAGCAAAAAATGTTCTTATATATTTGGAGATTTCCATGATTGAGAAAAGCAACGAAACAATTCTTCGATCAAAAAGCCATTAGGCAAGCTCCATTCCTTTCCTCGAATACAGGCCTTCTGAATAAAAGACCAGCAATATTTGTTGCTAACCTGGACTCTCAGGTTAAGGGGCACAGGTGTGAAGTCAATGGATGGTTGGAACCTGCTTCCTCTGGGGTCTTCCTCCTTATCCCTTGGGATAATCAGCTCACCTCTCCTTTGTTTTCAATTTATTAGTTTTTAATTTAATTTTTATTTTCTACTGAAGCAACTCACTCCAGTATTCATGCTTAGAAAATTCCATGGACAGAGAAGCCTGACAGGCTACTGTCCAAAGGGTCGCAAAGAGTCAGACATAACAGCATGAGCACACAGATAGTTGGTTTACAATGTTGTGTTTGTTCCAGATACACAACAAAGTGATTCTGATATACAGATTCTTTTCCAGGTTCTTTCCCATATAGATTATTACGGTTCCCTGTGCTATAAAATGGGCTTTCCAGATGTCTCAGTGGTAAAGAATCCGCCTGCAATGCGGGAGACCTGGGTTTGATCCCTGGGTTGGGAAGATCCCCTGGAGAAATGAATGGCTTCCTACTCTAGTATTCTTGCCTGGAGAATTCCATGGACAGAGGAGCCTGGTGGTCTACAATCCATGGGGTTGCAAAGAGTTGGGCACTAATGAGCTATTGAGCACACACACACGTGCTGTGTAATAGGCCCTTAAGTTTATCTATTTTCTATATAGTAGTGTATATATTTTAATCCCAAACTCCCAGTTTATCCCTCTCCCTTCCTTTCCCATTTGTTAACCATAAGTGTGTTTTCCGTGTCTGTTTTGTAAATAAGTTCCCCTGTATCATCTTTCTGAATTCCACATGTAAGTGATCTCATATGATACTTGTCATTCTCTTTCTGACTTACTTCACTTAGTATGATCACTTTTAGGTCCATTTATATTGTTGCAAATGTCATTATGTCATTCTTTTATAGAGCCGAGTAATATTCCTGCCTCTTTTTTTTTTAATCTTGGCTTTTCTACAAATTCCTCCTGTGTCAGGCATGGAGTCAGCAGGAATGAGATTCTCTGTTGTCAGGAAATTTGGCTGCTTTCTGCATTTTAGGGAGGAGGTATATGATTCCAGGAGGTATCTTAGGTCTGATATAATAAGAGTTATGTATTAGGTCTATGTCCCTGGCTCCTGACACAGAGCTCCTAAATCCTCTGGATTCTGTGGGTATCAGGAATCTCTTTCATTCTAGGGAGGCTACTCCTGGCAGGTCCACAGACAGAGTAAAGATGGAGGTAGTCACCATAGTGAGAAGGGGGGAACCTTCAGCACCATCCCATTCCCACCTCCAGTGGGGGAAGGGGACCAGAGACTTGGGTTAATCACAATGGCCAGTGATTTAATCAACTAGTGATGTACTGGAATCTCCATGAAAACTCCTAATCCATAGGGTTTGGAGCACTTTCACATTGGTGATGGCATCACTGACTCGATGGACATGAGTTTCAGCAAGCTCTGGGAGTTGGAGATGGACAGGGAAGCCTGGCATGCTGCAGTCCATGGGGTCACAAGGAGTTGGACACGACTGAGCAGCTGAACTGACTGACTGACTGAGCACATCAGGCTGCTTGGAGAGCCGTGCCCTCGAGGGAGTGGGGGTGGGGAATGGAAGCCCCCACTCCCTCCCCCTGCCCCACCCTATGTCTCTCTGCTATCTGGTTGTCCCTGAGTCGGATACTTCATGTGAAACTTGAGGATGCAAATAAAGTAACTTCCTGAGTTCTGTAAACTGTTCTGGCCAACAGCGGATCCTGACAAGGGAGTGGTGGGGACCCCCAATATATAGCAGGTCAGGTAGGAGGCCAGGAGGCCCGGGCTGGTAGTGAGGTGAGGGTATTTGAGGGACTGAGCCCTTAACAGATGGGGTTGGATGCTGACTCCAGGCAGTGCTGTCAGACAGGTGGGAAACTGCTGTTGGAAAACAGTCCATGTTTTTGGTGCCAGGAGGGAAAACCCTTTCATCTGTGGACCGAAGTGTCATAAGCAAAAACAGATTTCTTGGCATCAAGATGTTAGGTGTGTACAGATGGATCTAGGATTTTCCCAGTGCTAATTGGAGGTGCCTGTTATCAGGAGATGCTAGCTGGTTCCAGGGCCAGCAGTGGTCTGTGCGCTGCATCCTGAAACTGGATTGGTTATGAAGATGCTGCACAGATGGGTTAGGCTGCACAGTGCAGACCTTCAGAAACTTCCCCACATTGGGCTGTTTGGGGATTGCCTGGTTAAGGTCAGGGTCCAAGACTCTACCCTGGGAGGCAAAGATGGGCTTTTCCCAGAAGGGAATGAAAGTTCCTCACTGCCAGTTATCCTGAGAAATGTCTTATCTGGGCAAGAGACAGCACACTTGGAATTGAATGGCTAAGACAGTGTGAATCCCAGACTGCCATGTTCCAGACCTCATGCAGAAAAGTCACTAGACCTCTTTCTCATCTGTAAAATGGGAATAATAGTTGATAACTTTAAAATAAGTATTAAATAAGTTAATATTAAAATATTTACAACATAGAGACCATGCCATGAGGATGTGCGTTAAATAAACTGGGAGGAAGTATGTCCATCTGTTCCGAGGCTAGGTAATTTGGGGTTTGATCACTGTGCTATGGAAATGCCTAGAGAGGTCAGGGGTGGGGGGAACTGCCACGAGTTAGCTAGAAATGAGCCAGAAGTGGGCAAGCTGCAGTCTCTCCTGGGTCTACATTCCAGCTGAGGTCTGAGATTCCCTGACACAAAGACCCAGCCTGGTCAGTGGGGACCTCTTCGTTCATCCACCAGCTTCCTGCTCCCTGTCTGCCCATGTCGCCCGGCAGCATCTCTGCTGTCACCTGCTGCCCTGTCTCCTGCCTCAAACACAAATCTGGGTCGTCTTTCCAAAGTGCATTTGTGGATTGGCTCAGTGGAGCCACTCCCAAAGGCTGCGGGCTGCGGCTGCGGCTGCGTTGGTGACTCAGGCCCCACGTAGGGGGCCCTGCAGCAATCTTAACTCCAGAGCACACTCGGGGCAGACAACCTCACTGTACGAGGCAGGCACCTCGGCCTCCACACTGTGATCTGAGCTCAGAGCACCGCCCTCTGTGGCTCCTGACGTGGTGGCACCAGTGGGTCCCCGTGGCCCATCCCACGTCCCCACGCTGTGCTGGAGGCCAGGTCTGTCCACTGATGGGCAGAGAACAAATGACCTGACCAAATGAGAGGGGGACCACATGGCATCTGATGTGTTAACAGATTTCAAAAACACAGATAATTCAACTACATGCATGTAGACCTCAGAGATCTATAAAATTTAAATAGCCCTAATAATAATTCAAGGTACCATTCTGAGAGTGTTTTTGACAATTCTATAGTCTCCAAAGAATAAAAACTTGTCTTGGGATTAAAATATATGTGTTTCTAAGAATAAAAATAGTTTCAAATAAAGATCAGTTATTTGGACAAAAACTGCATCTTCCTGATATTTATGTGTAAAGAGAATCTTCAGGTGTTTATTAGTCATGATACCACAGGGCAGGTGGACTAATCAGATGAGGAGACCAAGGCCCCAGAAGTCTTTCTCACCACACCAGCAGAATTTGATCTCTGGCTGTGTCTTGATTCTAAATTTACTGATATTACTTTAGAAGTTGAAGTCATTTCCAAATAAAACTCATGTTGTTATTACATAAAGAACAGTGACTGACATATACTGCATGCATATGTGCTAAGTCGCTTTAGTCATGTCCGACTCTTTCAGACCCTATGGGCCATAGAGTGCCAGGCTCCTCCGTCCAAGGGATTCTCCAGGAAAGAATACTGGCCTGGGTTGCCATGCCCTCCTCCAGGGAATCTTCTGACCCAGGGGATCAAACCTGCATCTCCTGCATCTCCCGCATTAGCGGGCAGGTTCTTTACCACCAGCACCACAGGGAAGCCCACCAGACATATACTAGGCAATCCCTAAATGCTTGTTGACTAAATAAATGTCATTTAAAAATATCCGGGAACGTCATATCTTTAGCTGTTTTGAAAGGATAAGTCCACGTTATAACAATCGATTTTCTACGGTATAGAACAAGATGCTCATCAGACACAATGCGCATAACACTTCACACTGTTTATTAAGCATTAAGCCACATGACAGGACAATTTAAACACCACAGGTATATATCCCATAATCATAGATCACCCTGGACGATATTTCAATAAGGCTTTACCCCACTGACAACTTCAAAGGCATAGAAACATGTGATTTTTTAATCAACAGAAGTCACAGCCAAATAATGGAGAAAAGCTATATTCACTGAGGTTAACTTGTAGCAAATAATATTTCTTCATTGATGAGTGGCTGAAAAGGTGCAATCATGGGATTCTTTCTGGATAACTCTGGGGAAAGACTGAAGGCAGGAGGAAAAGGGGATGACAGAGGATGAGATGGTTGGATGGCATCACTGGCTTGATGAACATGAGTTTGAGTAAACTCCGGGAGTTGGTGATGGACAGTAAAGCCTGGCGTGCTGCAGTCCATGGGGTCACAAAGAGTCAGATACGACTGAGCCACTGAACTGAACTGGAGAAGCATGTGCCACATACAGGCTGGGTTCCAAGGAGCTGGGCTGATACAGTTTCCTCTCATCCCAGTCTTCAGATAATTTCAATTTTTGATCTCTACAGGGGAAAAAAAGAACAGGAACATATGGCTATGTTTTAAAAATGTGAAAGAATTTTGTATACGCCTCCCTGGAACACAGAGAAGGAATATACTTTCTCCATCTGTGAAACAGAAAAGAGTTTGAACTGGAAGAAATGAGGTTTTATTGCCAGTCTGGCTTCTCTATGATTGTTGTTGTTTTGTTGCAAAGTTATGTCTGACTCTTTTGCAACCCCATGGACCGTAGCCCACCAGGTTTCTCTGTCCATTGGATTTCCCGGGCAAGAATACTGGAGTGGGTTGCCATTTCATTCTTCAAAGGATCTTCCTGACACAGGGATTGAACCCATGTCTCCTGTGTCTCCTGCACTGACAAGTGGATTTTTTACCACTGAGTCACCTGGGAAGCCCCTTCTCTGTGATACATTTTACTAATGCCAACTAGAGTCTTGGCCCCATTTCCTACCTTATGTGGAATAGGGTAGTTCCTTCTTTCCTTCAGAACTGTGACCATTGCATTTGATATAAACTTACATAAGCACAAGGGGCTTCCGCTGTGACTCAGTGGTAAAGAATCTGCCTGCCAACGCAGGAGACAGGGGATTGATCCTTGGGTTGGGAAGACCCCCTGGAGGAGGGCATGGCAACCCACTCCAGTATTCTTGCCTGGAGAATCCCATGGACAGAGAGGCATGATGCACTGAAGCCCATGGGGATCACAAAAAGTCAGACATGGCTGAGCACGTGTAAACATAAGCACAAGTAAAACCAAGGTATTAAGATTTTCATCACTTTAATTAATCTGACTAAAACATATATGCATTGTGATTTACTATTGTATCCTGCATTTTTTAAAAATTTACTTTCTGTTACCTTTGGAATTGATGGCAAGTATAGTGAAGGACAGGGAAGCTCAGTCCAGGGGGTCACAGAGCCGGACATGATTTAGTGACTAAACAACAAATAACGACTTCACATGGGCTTCCCAGGTGGCGCTAGTGCTAAAGATTCTGCCTGCCTATGCAAGAGACAGGAGGCCTGGGTTCGATCCCGGAGGGAAGATCCCCTGGAGGAGGGCGTGGCAACCCACTCCAGTATTCTTGCCTGAAGAATCCCCATGGACAGAGGAGCCTGGCGGGCTACAGTCCATGGGGTCGCAAAGAGTTGGACACGACTGAAGCAACATAGCTCTTGCACACATGCATAGTAACTCCAGGGTAACTGTTTTGTCTATCAGAGACCTGTCTCTGCTTAGATGAGTTTTCTGAGCTACAGTCTCCTGTGTTGTTCCAGGCATAGGGGAATAAGACATGATAAGATACACAAACACAGAGTCGCAGAAATGTTCCTCTAGAGTGTTTGCCTGTGTGGTTTTGCTTTGAATTTATCTTATTCCCCCTACATACACACACACCCCCACCACACACAGAGATGTTTATTGTGGAGCAGTGGAATAATCTGGAACTATAGGCCTCTTCCCAGCGCCTTCCCGAGATGCTCAAGCTGTAACTGGGGTGTTGCTCCCTGAAGGGTGATCCCTCAGCTTATGAGCAGCAGCCCTTTAGGAAAGGGGTTTGCCGAGCCAGGAAAAGGACCTGATATTTCAGGACACACACTGACAGAGGGGTCTCTGACCTCTTGGGCCAGAAGCCTGGGATGGAGCTCTCACATAAATTAAATGCAATATTTAACTTCTGATTTTTTTGAGCACTACACAGCAGTCCCCAACCTTTTCAGCACTGGGAACTGGTTTTGTTGAGGACAACTTTTCCACCAACCATTTGTGGGGGGATGGTTTCAGGATGATTCAAATGTGTTTCATTTATTGTGTACCTTATTTGTATAATTATTATATTAGCTCCACCTCAGATCATCAGGCATTAGATCCTAGAGGTTGAGGACCACTGCGCCTATAGTATTAATATCTCAGGTACTCATAATTAAAATTAAGAGCCCAGAAGATCAAGTTGTATGCACTCAGCAAACTAATTCCCTCACACATTTAGGTTTTGCATCCCCTGTTGATGATGACAGATGGGCATAAAGCAGAAAATGAAAGAAAGAAAAGTTGGAATGAGGATGCAATGGCTGGAGCATGAACAACCATTTTGGGCCATAAGACAGATGTTCTATGTTGATGCTAAAAATAGCAGGGAAGCAAGAAGGAAGGATCCTGAGATCCTGATGATTCTTGAAACCCCACTCTTGCCCCTTGATTGCCTTTCTTTAAACTCTTTTTCAGTTCAGTTCAGTTACTCACTTGTGTCCGACTGTTTGCAACCCCATGAATTGCTCTTTTCAGAGAGATATAAATCTCTTATTTGCTTAATATAAAAAAGAAGGAAAAGCAGAAGCTCCTACCACCTACCTCCCCCAAGTGGGGCAAAAGGAAAAAGAAAGAAATCAAAGTGGTGGAAAAACTCCAATGGAATGACATTCATAAAATAACCTAATGCCAAGGCTCTAAAGATCCTTGCAGTTCAACAGACATTATTCCAACTTGTTGTCAATGCTGTGTTTGTGCAGATGCTTTTCTTACAAGTCACCTGCCCACTGTCTTCAGGGTTTCTATAACTGATGCACAATAGTTTAACATTTTCTTTCTCTAAATCAACATGAACTTGGTCCTTTCTGACAGCAAACCAGCAGTCATGTCAAATTCCTTTTTGAGTGTTTTCACCCATTTTCATTTATCTACCATTTGCCAGTTTATAAGTTGCTATGATTATAAGTTGGGGGAACACTAAAGAAAGCTGAGGGGATATTACAGAGATGCATGACTGACAGTCTCAAATAAAAGAGTACAAAGGAGAAATCCATCAAAGTTTCTAAAGACTCCCTATGTGGTATGTTCCCTCTACTTCTCCAGACCAGACAGGGCTGGTTCTCTCTCCCTCTCTTTAGGGTGGAGGGAATTCGGCCCCACAGGGCGGCTTACCTGCCTTTTCCTCCCCCTGTGCTCTTAACACTGTGGCCGCCATCTCCTGGATGTGCTCCCAGGCCAGCTGTACGTGGGCCAGCTCCACTGTGCGTGAGCAGATGGCGAAGCGCAGCACGAACCGGTCTCTCAGGGAACAAGGGACCAAGTGGATTTTTTTGGCACTGTTTATGCTTTCCAGAAGAGCTTCGTTCAGTTTGTTGGAACCCTGCAGATTGAGAAAGGCAGTACTCAAATCTTTGGAGGCTCAAATGTGCAACACGAAGCCAGGTAGATGTTGGGTGATACAGTCCCAGGTCAGCGGGAGAGCCACCTCACCACAGGCCTTTCATTCACAGTCATAAAAAATTCAACTAAGTAACCGTGACGTGGGCCCGAGAGAGGGCTGCCTCCCCTGCACAATTCCTCCTGTTCCAGCGCTGCCAAAAGGTGAGCCTTCTGTGACCCAGGTTTACAGAGAAAAAAGGAAGCTTCCTAGACTGTCACCTGTAAGTTGAAGAGCTTATCAATAACCTCAGATATGCAGATGGCACCACCCTTATGGCAGAAAGTTGAGGAAAGTGAAAGAGGAGAGTGAAAAAGTTGGCTTAAAGCTGAATATTCAGAAAACAAAGATCATGGCATCTGGTCCCATCACTTCATGGCAAATAGGTGGGGAAACAGTGGAAACAGTGGCTGACTTTATTTTTCTGGGCTCCAAAATCACTGCAGATGGTGATTGCAGCCATGAAATTAAAAGATGCTTACTCCTTGGAAGGAAAGTTATGACCAACCTAGACAGTATATTAAAACGCAGAGAATCAACAAAGGTCCGTCTAGTCAAGGCTATGGTTTTTCCAGTAGTCATGTATGAATGTGAAAGTTGGACTGTGAAGAAGGCTGAGCGCCGAAGAATTGATGCTTTTGAACTATGGTGTTGGAGAAGACTCTTGAGAGTTCCTTGGACTGCAAGGAGATCCAACCGGTCCATCCTAAAGGAGATCAGTCCTGGGTGTTCATTGGAAGGACTGATGTTGAAGCTGAAACTCCAATACTTTGGCCACCTCATGCAAAGAGCTGACTCATTTGAAAAGACCCTGATGCTGGGAGAGATTGGGGGCAGGAGGAGAAGGGGACGGCAGAGGATGAGATGGTTGGATGGCATCACCGACTCAATGGACCTGAGTTTGAGTAAACTCCAGGAGATGGTGATGGACAGGGAGGCCTGGCGGGCAGCCGTTCATGGGGTCGCAAAGAGTCGGACACGACTGAGCGACTGAACTGATGAGCTTAAACAGCAGAACTGTATAATGGCACCAGGGAATGGAAACATACAGAAGAAATCTCACAATACAGTAAGTGTCCTGCATACGAACCTTGAAGTTGTGAAATTTCCAAGATGAGAGTGTGCATTCACTCTCACGTCAGCGTGTGTGGTGCACCGTGTCGCGTGCCTGCATGCTCTGCAGGCTGTGCTCTTGGGTCCTTTGCTGCACAGTCGTGGGTACAGTGCAGTAGGTGAGTGAAGTGAAGGTCACTCACTCGTGTCTGACTTTTGCGAGCCCATGGACTATACAGCCCACGGAATTCTCCAGGCCAGAACACTGGAGTGGGTAGCCTTTCCCTTCCCCAGGGGATCAGAGTGTGGCAGGGAGGTATCTTTATTTCACGCCCAGGAAGTCTGGAAGCAAGCACAGAAGCAGTGGCGCTACACCTGGGCCTACCGTGCTGTTCAAGCTCCTGTACTATGAGATCAGAGAGGTTTTCTCTATGTTTTATTTTTTAATGTAATATTTGTGTGAAAAGTTACAAACCTATTACAGTACAGTGCTCTATAGCCGATTGTGTTAGCTGGGTGCCTAGGCTAATTTCACTAAACCTACATACAGACTAAACTCAGTGAATGCATCCTCGCAATGGAACTCCTTCCTATGTAGGCAATTGCTGTGTAGAAAATGAAGCGTTGATAGTCAGCTTCTGGCTGGAGTGTTGGAAAACTGTCCTTGAACTATGGACCGAAGTACCATCAGTGGCCCCCCTCTGGAGGGGAGCAGCCCACCAGCCTTGGACGGGGGGCCGGGGGCCCGCGCCCCACACCGAGAGGACCAGACAGGGGGCATGTGTTACAGACTGGGGGCCGTGCCCCTCCCGTCTGGTCGGTCCAGTTCCCCTTCGCATCCCCGCCCACCTCTCAGCCTTCGTTCTGTCCCCAGGCAGTCACTCCAGCCCCACATGCCTCATGGTTGATGTAGAGGGCCAGCACGTGGGGCCAGCATGGGAGACTGTCCTGTTCTTGTCCATCTTGAGAGCAGGGAGCACAGTGGGAAGAGAAAAGTCCTGGTCGGCCGGAGGTGGGACCTGGGCCTCACGTCTCTGCAGTCTGCAGGTCGCCGACTGGCGTGAGGCTCTGACCAGTGGCCTGTGGACAGCGTGTGGGCCCAAGGCCACCTAGGAACTGCTGCTGCACACCAGATCCAGTTAGGGCCGGTTCCGCTCCAGGATGAGGGTGAGAGGGTGGGAATGATGCTTTGAAAGGATGGAACTTCACCATAAAGACGTAACGGAAGAGCAAACGCCTGAAAGTGCCAAACGCAGGAAATAAAAGCAAGCAACTCGGAAAAAACTTTGCTCACCATTTTCAAATGGATCGGACAAGATTTGTTTTCTACTAAACAGACGCAAAGACAGAAAGCAGTCTGAGGTGTAACAACAGTAGCAACAGCAGAGACTTGACATCCAGAGCAGACGGCAACTGGGCAAAGAAAAGCAGCAAGATGGTAGATGCGGAGGCAGGAAAGGAGCGATAATGCCTGCACAGCATGCTTCCTGAAAGAGAAACTGGATTCATGCAATAGAAGTAACAAGTTTCACAGAAGAAACATTTCGCTTTCTGAGGAGCCCCTAGGCTTGCAGGGCGGGAAGGGACATGCAGGTAGGTTTGCCCAAGTAAATGGGGAGGAGAAAATAAAAGTCTTGACTTTGACAACATGGTGCTCGTTGAAAGAAGCCAGTCACAGAAGCCAGCACAGTGATGATCCCGTTAACACAAATGTCTGGAGCAGACAGATCCACAGAGAGAAGTAGATCCATGGCCCTAGGGATGGGGCTGGGGCTTCTCTGGGGGAGAATGAAGATGTTCTCAAGCTAGACTGTGGGGATGGCGGTGCAACCCCAGGGACAGGCTAGACATCAAAGAAATGTATACTTTATATAGACAGAGAGTATGGTATGGGGATGATATCTCAATAAAACTGCAAAAAACTAAAAAAATTAAAATCCTTCAGTAACACTGGTGGTAAAAACAAAAACAACTGCATGATGGCAAACACATCACAGCACATTTTCTGTGAACACCAGCGCAGACGGAATCACAACTCTGCTCACCCTCTGGGCCCTGCGCCTAGCACCAGAGGAGACTTCTGCCCTCCTGCGCTCAGCTGTGTGTGTGATGCCCTGCCCTCCTGTGCTCAGGTGTCTCTGTGATGCTCTGCCCTCCTGCGCTCAGCTGTGTGTGTGATGCCCTGCCCTCCTGTGCTCAGGGGTTTCTGTGATGCTCTGCCCTCCTGCGCTCAGGTGTGTGTGTGATGCCCTGCCCACCTGTCCTCAGGTGTCTCTGTGATGCTCTGCCCTCCTGTGCTCAGGTGTGTGTGTGATGCTCTACCGTCAGGTGCTCAGGTGTCTCTGTGATGTTCTGCCCTCCTGTTCTCATGTGTGTGTGTGATGCTCTGCCATCCTGTGCTCAGGCGTGTGTGTGATGCTCTGCCCTCCTGTGCTCAGGTGTGTGTGTGATGCCCTGCCCTCCTGCACTCAGGTGTCTCTGTGATGCCCTGCCCTCCTGTGCTCAGATGTCTCTATGATGCCTTGCCTTCCTGTGCTCAGGTGTCTCTGTGATGCTGTGCCCTCCTGTGCTCAGGTGTCTTGTGATGCTCTGCCCTCCTGTGCTCATGTGTGTGTGTCATGCCCTGCCCTCCTGTGCTCAGGTGTCTCTGTAATGCCCTGCCCTCCTGTGCTTAGGCGTGTGTGTGATGCCCTGCCCTCCTGTGCTCAGGTGTTACTGTGTGAGGCTCACAGCCCTCTGACAGCTTTTGTGTCAGGACTCTACCCTCTTGCTTCCAGGTTTTTGCATGAGTGGTTCTCAGCAGGCCTCAAAGCCTGAAGAATCGGTGTGGGGAAGGAAAGGGGAAGACCAGGGCCACGTGTGGATGGGCAGCACCTTAGCAAGGCAACTGAGTCCATGGTGCTTTCTCCTGCCTCCCTTTATGTACTTGAACATGGAGGCCTGTGGACAGGTTCGAGTCTGCAAATGGCAAGATAGTCAGAGAGTGGTCAGGGCGTTAGAGCTAAGGTAATGGCTTTCTCCACACGAGGCTGGTTGATAAGGGCCTGTGTGAGCAGTGCCCCTTGGCACCTGTGGAAAACATGGTTGTGATTCTCAGCACACGTGCCTGACACCCTCAGATGGCAGAACCACAGAGCCCCAGGGAACAGCGCCCCTCAAACCCCTGTTGCACCAGCAGCTGGGGGGCATACAGGGTGCAAGTCAGCGGGTCCCAAGTGAGCCGGGACTGGCTCCTCGCAGGCTCCCAGGTGATGCAGTGCTGGTCCAGGGACCACGCTTGGGCCGGTGAGCCCATGCATGGCTGAGTTCTTCAGGGATTCCAGTGGTACAGCTGGATTGACGGGGAAAATGTCCAGCACTCTCCCCCCAGGTACACACGGGCAGGGAGTCCGAGTACCAGGGAGAAGGGTGGGGGTTGTGGGAAGTCAGGCTCGGGAGCTGGGACCAGCAGACTGGAGAACTGGTGGGGAGCAACGCAAGGTCTCTGGGGAGCTCAGTCAGTGTGTGGATGGATGTAATGAATGACCACTTCCTCTCGTCCCAGTCAAGAAAACGCAGACAATGAAGTCGACTTAGACATACCTTTAGCCGGAAACAGACCAGTCCCAGAATGACTTCTGCACAGATTTCAAAGCGGGTGTCCTGGCGCACCAATGCCTCGAATGCATGGGACAGCTGGACATGCTGGAAAGGGAAGAGACATTTGTCTGAGTCTCTTGTCACGACTTGATTCAGAACTTCACCACCTAGAGAACAGTATCAGACCATGCATCTGTAACTCATTACTAAGCTTTAACCATTTTCTTCCAGCGTCGATGTCACCCACGTCCCGGCTGTCCCCACAGAGGGTGAGAAACTTGTTACTAGGAGAAAGGGGCCACCGTCTTCCGAAAAACACCTCTTGTCTTCTTCTGCTCAGAGGACCGTGTTCATCACACCCCATCTTTTAGAATTTTAGGCTAAATGTTGTCAGGAGGGATTTCAACTTTTCAGAAGAGAGGTGGCGCTAGTGGTAAAGAATGCGCCTGCCAATGCAGGAGACAGAAGAGACGTGGGTTCGATCCCTGGGATGGGAAGATCCCCTGGAGGAGGGCATGGCAACCCACTCCAGTATTTGTGCCTGGAGAATCCTATGGACAGAGGAGCCTGGCGGGCTACAGTTCATGGGGCTGCAAAGAGTTGGTCACAGCTGAGCACAAGCACACACACTTTTGAAGAGAGAGAGCGGACAACATCAGCTGGGGAGCTGGGCACTTCACCATCCTCTCCTGGTGCTGGCCCATGGTGTAGGGGTGTGCTCAGTCGCTTCAGTCGAGTCCAGCTCTTTGTGACCCCATGGACCTTAGCCTGCCAGGCTCCTCTGTCCATAGGATTCTCCAGGCAAGGATACTGGAGTACTGGAGTGCATTGCCATTTCTTCCTCCAAGGGAGCTTCCTGACTCATGGATCTAACCCGCATCTCTTGCATCTCCTGTGTTGACAGGTGGATTCTTTATCATTAGCACCACCTGGGAAGCCCAATAACACCACAATCATGCCCATTCTGCAGACCAGGAGACTGAGGCTGGTTCTAACGCAGTTGCCCAGCACCAGAGCTCCCGCTCTGCAGCTGTTTGTTATTCCACAGCATCTGCTGCTCTGAGACCCTCGTCAGCCCCAGGCTGCTGCCTCTCCCCGAACCAGCCCGAACTAAACATGGAGGTGTTTACAGAGACCAAGAGCTGGTTTACACAGTATGTGATCTGAGAACCAGCTCACCCAGGTCTCAGTGCCCATGGAGCTCATCCTGAACCCTGGCATCCAGTGTCAGGCTCACTAACAGCTATCCAGGGAGCATCTGAGCAGAGGTCACATTGCTCAAAGTGTTGGGACAGAAACATCATTTATTTATTTATTTTTGGAATATAGTTGCTTCACAATGCGGTGTTAGTGTCTGCTGTAAAACAACGTGAATCAGCCATATGTGTACCTATCTCCTCTCCCTTGGAGCCTCCCTCCCTTGCAGCCCACTCCTCCAGGCCATCGCAGGGCACTGAGCTGAGCTCCCTGCACTGAACAGCAGCTTCCCACTAGCTGTCTATTGCACACGTGGTAGTGTGTGTATGTCAGTCCTAATCTCCCAATTCGTTCCCCCTCCCCTCTCCCCACTGTGTCCTCTGTCTGTATCTCTATTCCTGCCCTGCAAATAGGTTCCTCTGTACCATTTTTCTAGATTCCATATGTATGAGAAACATCATCGTTTACATGAGGGGTCCCCAGGCGGTGATGGATCTGGTGCCACTAGAGGGCTCCAGAGACTGCTGGCAGGGGATCCCCTCAAGCTGGATCCTGGGGAGCTGGTCACCTGCCGGGGTGTATCTGGCTCCTAGGAGGGCCCCTAGGTCAGTTGGTCCCCCTCAGGGAATCCCGAAGCGCTTGCTTCCCGGAGCTTCCAGCGGGAATCACCCTCGTGAGATGAACTACTTGTGCTTTGCCTTCTTTCCCCAGAGCAGCTGAATCTTCATTCAGCTTCTGAGCACAGGCTCCCCGCGGGAGAACTCATGGGCCCGCTTCCATGTCCTTTCCCAGTTCTCTTCCCACAGAGATGCTCCAGACCCTTTACAGCCCCCAGCAGCCTCGTGAGCCAGAAGGGTGCAGGTGTGCATGGCGCCGTGGGGCCGAGCCGGCGCCCGCTCCACGCACTCTGCCACAGGGAGGGGCCTGGAGCCGTTCGCCCTGCCCGCAGCCGCCTGGCACCTCTGCAGGGCTGCCCCGCTCCCGTGCAGCCTGAGGGCCTCCATCCATCAGGTTGGGGCCACAGCTGAGGACACCAGCACCAGAGGACCGGCTGGAAACTGGCAGGCCGTCCACAGGCAGCTAAGTGAGCGGGTCTCTGCTGGCCTGCTTCCTCAGTTGCTTCAAAAAGGAAAAGAGCAGGGTATACATACTGCTATTGGAGAAGGGAATGGCAACCCACTCCAGTACTCTTGCCTGGAGAATCCCACGGATGGAGGAGCCTGGCGGGCTGCGGTCCGTGGGGTCGCGCAGCGTCGGACGCGACTGAGCGACTTCACTTACACACACTGCGCTGTGCTGTGCTTAGCCGCTCAGTTTCCTGTGCCCTGCTTGACAACATCTTACTTCATCTCTCAGGTCTAAGACCTCCCTAATGTCAGCTGGATAAATAATGACAGCACACTCACCTTGCGGATATAGGCCTGCAGTCCCTTGACTCCGTACATCCTAAAAACAAACCACATCTTCAAAGAGCGGAACCTCCGGCCCAGTGGCAGCTGCCAGTGCTGAAATCAGACACAAGACGGCAGCTCGGTGAGGACTGTGCCAAGGGCCGGCTTCCTTTTCAACTCATGGACTGACTTGTTTCTCCTGAAGGCAGTTAGTTCCCTGGAGACCAACCCTCTGGCTGCCACAAGGGCAAAGCTGACAGCAGAGGAGTGAGCGCTGCAGACAGAAGCTCTCTTTACAAAGCTCTGAGATGCCTGTGGAGTGTTCAGGGACCAGACCAGTGTCGGGCTCAGATGCCACTGAGAGCAGATCGGGGAGTGTGGCCCCTCGGGCCTACAACCCAGGAGGGGTGGGAGGGGGAACTTCACTGATTTCTCTGCCTACAGGAAACAAGAAGGGTGCAGCAGATTCCCATGCCCTCTGCTGCACATGCCCCGTGACATCGTTCTCTAGAGCGACATGCATCTTCTTCCTGCCCCGCAGGCCGCCATGGAACACGTGGGACATCGGACGAGCCTTCCTGAGTTTTCCTGCATTTGTCAGCTGCCCGGGTGTGACACTCTCCAATGGTTGTCAAGGTACCAAAGCGAGCAGGAGTGGACACAGAGGGGACAGGGTGCAGGGACATTTGGGAAGATAAAGATAAAACCATCCTGATTTTACATGGCCACTTCCTATTGGAGCTTCTAAAGGAGATGGGGAGCACAGGGGGTTTCTCTCCACCTTCGTTCTCCGCTGGCTGCCCGCAGAGCCCAGAGACGAACTTCCTGCTGGGCAGGGGGCAATGCCACTCAGGGGGTTGGGGTGCAGGGTGGCTGCATGAGGGGCACAGCAGGCTTGGGGGGCACTGCTGCTCTAGGGAGTGCACCCCTGGCCATTGCACCCCACTTCTGAACTGCAATGAAAGCACCAGGGGTTCCGCAGAAGCTTCTCGAGTTGCAAAGAGAAACGTGGGTCCAAGATTGAGGTGCAGAAGCATCCAGCACAGTGTCACTGCTGTTTACAGCGGGCACTGTGTGGATGCACAGGCCGTCTCACTTTATCTTCCTAACCGTGCTGGGAGCACGGGTTAGTAGCTCTGTTTTATCCGTGAGAAAGCAGGCATCTAGGTGCTAACGATGCGCCAGGCCAGAGAGCCCCAGTCGTGCCCACTGACGCCCGCTGTCCTCTGTGTAGCTGTACGTTTGCAAGCTGTTGGGGAATCTTGGTAAAAATTAACCTCCTGTGCCTTTTTAGAAAACCCACTGTCGCCCCACTGAGTAACTAACTAACTAGAGCCCAGTGGCCCCTTGCTTACAGGCTGCTGCACTCCCCGGCAGCCTCCGAGAAACCAAAGTGTGAATGAAATCGAACACTGGAAAGGATAGCGAGGGGAAATTAATCTCTATGGCATGAGGGTAAACATGCACACAGTGTAACTGTGTTCATTCCGCGTCACCCTAAAATGCTGTCCCTGCCTCTCTGGGGCCTGAGGTGGGACTGGGCCAGCGTCCCCGGGAGCAGGGCCTGTGCACCCAGGCTTTCCCCCCAGCCCTGACCAGACGTAAGTCCGGGGAGGAGAGGGCTGCTCTTTTAGCCACTTTACTCCCAGCTTCGCTCCCAGCTCAGAGCAGCACCACAGCAGCACAGTGCTCCTGCCTGGGGAAGGAGGCTCAACATGAGGGCTGCCGTCTGCGGACTTCTGATGTCCCCTGACCCTTGTTCTCCCGCTGCTCTGGGAACAGTGGCTCAGGCACACAGCCTGAGCGAGGAACACAGGGCCCACATGATCTGAGGATACTTCTCTGCCTCACAGAGGAATATGGGCAGGGGCAGCAGCATTCCATCCAAACCTCACATCCGCTGTCAGTGGGCTCAGTGCAGCTGCCCCCTGCCTGGCCAGACTGCTAGTGAGGACCCAGTTGGAGGGTGTCCTCTTGCGGGACCCTAGTTCCAAGAGGACCGGGAGGCAGCAGGAGTGACAGCCCGGGACGGCCCCACACGGCACTCACAGTTTAGATGACCTTGGACCTGGACTTGGGAAGATAACTCTCCCACTTACCCTGTAGTCAGTGATAAGCCCTGCAAAGGAGAAAGAAAAAAGGAACCATTAGACACATGGGTCAATTACCTGCCTCATTCTTTTCCATCATCTCTTGAACCAGACCAGAGACCACTGAGGGCAGGGGCTGGGTGTTCTTTGAGGTGATTCCCCAAGGTATCAGATTCAAGGGGGTTCCAGAGAGCAAAGCACAAGAGGAAATGCTGAATTAGCAGTGGATTCCCACTCATTTCACTTTCTGCAGTTACACAACCAGGGAAATCTGAGATTTCTTCTGTGCCCTGGGGTAAATTGGCATTCAGACTCTGTGAAGTCTTCAGCATCCATTCATTCATGTGTGGGAAGGTGAATTTGTGATACAGAAGTGATTTGAATGTAAAAAACATCAAACTTTTGATGGGAGTTTATCTCCGTGTTCTCCTTTCTTAGTCCGGATTCTGGAGCTGTGTAAATACCCAGTGAGTATCTTCCGAGTTGGCTTCACAGGGGTTATGAACAAGGCCTCGTTTGCATTTAGGTCTCCTCTCGTGCCAAAAGCAGTAAAGTCAAAGCTGTGTATAGGGAAGAACAGTGGATGAAGAATCTCGCAGTCGGGAGTCTCCACATGGGAATCTTGGGCACAGCCATCAGGTGGGAATTAGAAAGCTGTGTGTTGCAATCTGATCCTCCAGTGTCATCCTGGCTGTCCACCTGCCACAATCCTCCACCCACCCTGGTAAAATGTGCTTGGTCCACTGGGCGCATGGGTCTGCCTTACATTTACAGGAAAACCTAAAATTGCAGCTTGTTAGGACTTCCCAGCTGACAGCTGGAGAGACCAGATGGATTAGGATCATACCAGTTAGGATCATAGTACAGTTATAGTAACAGAGGAATATGCAGGGCCATTTTGCAGGGCTCAACCTCCTCATTTCATCTGGTACCCCGAGTGGAAGCCATAAGTCACGCAGCCTAAGTCAATTCCCAAATGATGCTTTTCTTCTCTTCATGCCCCTTGGAACAGGCTCATTAACAAACACCAACAGCAGTCATCAGAGGTAACCGCACCCAAGAGTGTCCTTGGCAGGTAATAAACACCCAGTAAGAAGGTGATGTTGTAAAGGAGGATGAATGAAACACTGCCGAGTTCAGGTCCCTGCCCCGTCCTGATAGTCACTAGTCAGTTTACACTGAATTACTATTCAGAAAACTAAGACAACTGTTCAGTCACAGCAGCCACATTGCCAGTGCTCAAAAGCCACCTGTGGCTAGTGACTGCCACATGGGACAGCACAGAACCACAGGACACATCCATCATTGCAGAAAATTCCACTGGACTGTGCGATAAGAAGCCTTAAAGAAGAGGAGTCAGATCAGAAGCTTCTACAGCTGAACGCCGTGGTTAGAGATGGAGCCTGTGTCCCAGAGAACCTGCTTCCCTGAGGACTGGCTGAAGACCTGGTCCAGCTAGGTGCTGCCCGGTACAAGTGTTTCCTGTTAACATAAAGAATGCTAAAGCCCTCTCCAGCAGCAAGTCCCGATGATGGTGTCACTTACACTGTGGACTACTTACTACATCCCACATGCCTCAGTTCAGTTCAGTTGCTTAGTCGTGTCAGACTCTTTGAGACACCATGGACTGCAGCATGCCAGGCTTCCCTGTTCATCCCTAACTCCAGGAGCTTACTCAAACTCATGTCCATCTAGTTGGTGATGCCATCCAACCATCTCATCCTCTGTCGTCCCCTTCTCACACCTTCAATCTTTCCCAGCATCAGGGTCTTTTCTAATGAGTTAGTTCTTCGCACCAGGTGGCCAAAGTATTGGAGTTTCAGCTTCAGCAGCAGTCCTTTCAATGAACACCCAGGACTGATCTCCTTTAGGATGGACTGGTTGGATCTCCTTGCAGACCAAGGGACTCTCAAGAGTCTTCTCCAACACCACAGTTCAAAAGCATCAACTCTTCAACGCTCAGCTTTCTTTATAGTCCAACTCACATCCATACATGACTACTGGAAAAACCATAGCCCTGACTAGATGGATCTTTGTTGGCGAAGTAATGTCTCTGCTTTTTAATATGTTGTCTAGCTTGGTCATAACTTTTCTTCCAAGGAGCAAGTGTCTTTTAATTTTGTGGCTGCAGTCACCATCTGCAGTGATTTTGGAGCCCCAAAAATAAAGTCTGTCACCGTTTCCCCTGTCTATTTGCCATGAAGTGATGAGACTGGATGACATGATCTTAGTTTTCTGAATGTTGACTTTTAAGCCAACTTTTTCACTCTCCTCTTTCACTTTCATCAAGAGGCTTTTTAGTTCTTCTTTGCTTTCTGCCATAAGGGTCGTGTCATCTGCATATCTGAGGTTATTGATATTTTTCCCAGCAATCTTGATTCCAGCTTGTGCTTCATCCAGCCCAGCATTTCTCATGATGTACTCTGCATATAAGTTAAATAAGCAGGGTGACAATATACAGCCTTGACATACTCTTTTCCTGATTAGGAACCAGTCTGCTGTTCCATGTCCAGTTCTGATTGTTGCTTCTTGATCTGCTTAAAGATTTCTCAAGAGGCAGGTCAGGTGGTCTGGTATTCCCATCTCTTTCATAATTTTCCACAGTTTGTTGTGATCCACACAGTCAAAGGCTTTGGCATAGTCAATAAATCAGATGTAGATGTTTTTCTGGAACTCTCTTGCTTTTTCGATGATCCAATGGATGTTGGCAATTTGATGTGTGGCTCCTTTGCCTTTTCTAAAACCAGCTTGAACATCTAGAAGTTCACAGTTCACGTACTGTTTAAGCCTGGCTTGGAGAATTTTGAGCATCACTTTGCTAGCATGTGATGAGTGCAATTGTGCAGTAGTTTGAACATTCTTTGGCAGTGCCTTTCCTAGTATGTCTTTAAACTACTTAAGATGTAAGTGGGGTGAGCAGCTTCTAAATCTGCATATAGTAAAAACAATAAAACCAAGCAATGCATATAAGAAGACTGGTGAGAAACACAGTCACATATTAACAGGATCAACATCTGGGTGGAGGGTTAAATTCAGGGGTATGCTTCTGGCCCACCTCTTTTCTATTGTCCAGATGTACAGTTTTTGTAATGAAAGAATTGATTTGAAAATCTATATACCAGGTATGACTACTATTTTCCTATTATCTGTTTTGTGACAGAAATTTCTGTCCTCAAAATAAAAAATCCCATGTTTTTTGGTTGCTCTCTGGCACAAGTCCAATGAAACAATGTCTATAAAAGTGAAAAGCAAACGTGGGAACACGTGGGGGCCACCATCACTCCTAATGCTGTTGCCAGGGCACTGACCAGTCTAGGAGCAGCAGAGCGAGTCCCCCCACTCCAGGGATCGTTGGTTCTAGTGACAGATAAGTGACCAGTGAAGGAGCCGTGGGGAGATGCGAGGGGCAGATGACTGAGCGGAAGGGCCTGGCTCATGGGGAGAGGTCTGGGAGGACATTTGTCCCGGACCCAAGTGTTGGGGGAGGAGTCCCCCAGACCCGCAGGAGGGTCGTGGCCACAGCCTCGGGGGCTGCAGTGTGAGGGGTGAAGAGCAGGGCCATGTGCGCAGACCTGAGCGGTCTTGTTTTTGACAGTTAAATAATGAAGAGATTTCTTTTTTGAGTAGAAAGGCTTTTGAAACACTCTAAACATATTTCACTTAAAATTACAGGAAGATTAGCAGGTGAGTGATATACTATATCAGATAAAATACACCCTTACATCCACTGGCCATAGAAGTTTAAAGCTGATTTTGGGTGGTTTACCTGCTAAACACAAAATAGGTCATTGCTTTCATTGATTCATAGTTTTTAAGGGGAAAAAACACAAATAACTCAGGTTGTTCATCTCTAACAGCCATAGCTGTTTTGTCAGTCAGAAACTGCCTTTCCTTAAACATAGAGTAAAATTACTTTAAAGAAATTCCTGGAGTAATAAACTTTACTCAGTTGCCTTTGGCTCAAACTCTTTCTGTGGCTTGCAGGCTTTTAGTTTCCTGACCAGGGATGGAACCAGGGCTCTGGCAGTGAAAGCAATGGGTCCTAACCACTGGACCGCCAGGGGATTTCTGAGAATTCCTTCATTGTTGAAGAGCAGCATTTTGCAAGATGTCATGATCACTGAGGTTTTCATCATTCAAACATGAAATGCACTTTTAAATAGAAGAGTTTTTGACAGTTGGGTCATAATTCCTCACGGCTTCATGCCAATGCCATTACAAAAAACTAGAGTTTATTTTTTAGAGCAGTTTTAAGTTCTGAGCAAACCTAATCAGAGGGTGAGTGTTTGCAACTGATGTGCTCCATGAGATGGTGGGGAATGTTAGGAAGGTGAACGCAGGTCTGATCTTCCCATGGAGATAGCACAGGGTGGGGTCTGGGCAGGAGGGAACGGGCTGTGCCCTGACTTCCATCCCTGCTGCTCAGTGTTCCTGCCACCGTCACCAAAGCTGCCTCAGTTTCCAACCCATCCATTCCCACTCTTTAGGGGGAGGGTGGGGTCGAGTGATCCCTGGTGTCCTCTGTCATCCGAGGAAACTTGAGGAGAAGCTGGCACGAGTTCCCAGACTCAGCCTGTCCTTCCTTCCTGGGGCTCACAGTGGTCAGCATGGCACCAGCCGGGGACTCTGCGGGTTGGGGAGTGAGAGAGCCCCCTCCCACCTGGAGGCTGAGTCTTACGGGGACAGACAGGCGAGTATTAATAAATAAGCTCCCCAGCCTGTGTATGACCATGAACGGGCACAGTGGACAGGGTGTCTGTGCGGGTCGCCTCATGCATCTTATCTTGTCTGGATCTCAAGTAATCATGATTTTTTTTTTAACAGAGAGACTTAATTTTTAGAGATCACATTCACGTGTCGATCCCACCCCAGCCTCGCCCACATCCTCTTCCCTGGCCCTTGGCCCACGTCTTCCTTTCCTTTTCTGCCCTGATGGTGTCAGCTGCTGTTGCTCAGTTGCTACATTGTTCCTGACTCTTTGCGACTTCATGGACTGCAGCACGCCAGGCTTCCCAGCCCTTCACCATCTCCCAGAGTTTGCTCAAACTCGTGTGCAGTCTGCCCGGCTCTGCCCCGGCCCCCCAGGACTGTGGCTGTGATGCTTGACCCTGGCTCCCGGATGCTGCGGCCGCGGCCGTGATGGGAACAGACTGGAGGAAGCTGGGCCCAGCTCACCTGAGTCCTGGTGGCTGTGCCTCAGATAGACTGGGTCCAGCCTGAAGGCTCCGGTCAGGTCTGTCCTCTTTTTCACCCTGGTTCGAGACAATAAGCAACAGGACTTAATGAGGGGGCATCTTAGGGTCCTCTCCTCCTGCACTTTCTCCTCCCAGCTCAGTTGGGGCCTACTGCTCCCTGACACCCTTCCTAACACCCCCACCCAGAATGTGCATGCCCCTTCCCTAGCCTGCAACACACATTAATCTCCAGAGCCCTGGGCCCCTGCAGTGGGGGAGGCATGGTATAATAAAAAAAATAAGTAGTTAGCCTTTGTCCCTGGTTCTGGCACCCAGCTCCTGAAACCCTCGGGACAACAGCTGGATGGGATCAAGCCTGGGCAATTGGGTGGCTTCAGGGTCCAGGTTGGCTGCCAGGAAACTAAGTCTTGATTGGAAGGGCAGAAGTTTGAATTCTGCCCCCTGATCTCCGAGAAAGGACTTGAGATAGATCATCACCAACAGCTAGTGATTTAATCAGTCATACCTGTATGGGAAAGACTCCCTAAACCCCTACACGATGGGGCGCAGAGAGCTTTGGGGCAGCTGAACCACATGGGCAGGCTGGGAGGGACCCATGCCAGGCAGGTACTGGGGCTCTGTGCCCCCCAATCCCACCCCTGCCTTGTCGTAGACATCCCTTCCATGAGCCATTCATTCAGGTCCTTATAATACACCACTAAATATAAATGAGTTGTTCTAACCAACTGTCAAACCTGAAGGAGCAGGGGAAGGAGTTGTAGGAACCCCCAACTTTACAGCCAAGGTGAATGCAAGCGTGGGTGGTTGGGACCCGGGACGTGTGACTGTCTTGCCAGGTCTGTGCTTACTCGGGTGTCAGAGCTGCATCGGGTTCAGGGACATCCTGCTGGTGTCTGGAGAGCAGGGGAACCGGGGTCTGGAAGAGGAACCCAGCAGGTTGGAGTCTGTCCCTCTCTGTCCTTCCAGGCCTGGCACAGCCCCCGCCGTTGATGGGCATCACAGGCAGGTGTGGGATGAACAGGGACTGTCAGGCAGGAGGCACTGCCTGAGCCATCCCAGACCTTCCCTTCATGCCTCTGGGCACCTCAAAGCCATTGTGTGCAAATGCAATCCTGGAGGCAAACTAGAGGAAGAGCCAAGTCTGGTGGCACTGAGGCTGGAAGCAAATGAGAGTCCCTGGAAGGTGAAACCCACGGGCATGAAGTAGGAAGCCAGGATGCAGCTCACAGAGGAGGATCAGGGAGCAAGGGGCTCGAGCTGATTAGAAGTGACTGCTTCAAAGCCTTAGAAGACAGTGAATTCCAATAGTGCGCCACGTTGCATCCTGCAACGTCCTGAGACCAAAGACTTTGTCCCCTTCCCAGAAGCAGCAGAGGAGGCTGGGAAGGGCAGGAAAGGAAACTGGAGACGTGAAATTGACAGCCAGGGTATGGGATCTGAGATTATGGAGATGAGAATTTCTTCCACCCAGATGGAATCATGTTTATTTTTTCAGCTGTACCTTTTATCACCATTCACTATCCTCCTCCCTCAATTTTCATGAAGTTGAAAATGGTTGCAATTTATTTTTTTCTGTGAGACCATGTTTTTAAAAAGTGTCTTTTGCAGAGTGAAAAAAAAGAAACCCAAAACAAAAAACTGCAGTGAGCAGTCACAAGCTGTTTGGGGCTGACCTGGGGGAGAACCCGAAGCAGGGGCTACGTGTGAGTAGTGTGTACATGGGCCAGGCTGCCTCCCTGGCCTTGGGGGACCATTTCCTCTGGCCTCTCCATGCTGGGGAAGGTTAGGCCAGGACACAGAGAGACAGGAGAGAAAGGGGGTAGAAAGAGTATTGCTCTCAGCAGACCTCTGCCCTTTCTATGTAAAGTCACACTGCCCTCTCCATTGACACTAGCAATGACTTTGTAGCTGCTTTTTTTAAATTAAAAATACTATACGCCGTGTTAAAGCGATGCAGAAAGGTATAAATAATAATATATCCACCTCATCACATGTGAAACAAAAGTTGCCCACAGGTTAGATCTCCCCTACACGTCCCTCCCCTCACCGCCCGCCCCTCAGGAGGCCATGAGGCAGCATGGGGGTTTATCACGCCATTGGGTTCTACCGAATTTTCTGTGCAAATCACTAAGTAATCTAAGGTATTGTTTCACACATTTCTAAGTAAAACACAATGCAAACATAAGTTGTTTAAAGGTAAACGGCACCTCTCTGTGTAATTTTTAGAATTTGCTTTTTCTCCTAAAACTATACCTGTGGGCTCCTGACCTGGTCATCCACAAGGTCCTTGCTCACTTATCCACTTTTGCCAGCTCCCCGCAGGGCACTGCAGTAGTGGATCCCAACCTGTCCCTTCCCTTACTGTGCTCCATGTGCCCTTGGACGGACGACACTGTGTGGATGCTCCTGGTGTGTCAGGGACAAGCTAGGGACGGCAGCCTAGTCGTGGGCCAGCAGGAAAGGTGTGGTCCTGCAGCCTCGTGGGGCAATGACAGGTGCTCCTAAGGGCCGGCAGCCCACGAGCCCGATGATCCGCGTCCCAGCCGACTTCTAGCCAGGGAGACTCTTTTCCACCATTGGCAGTGCTTCCTATGCCTCAACGTGCATTTCTAATCACTAACAAAGTTGAGTAGCTTTGCCTCTATGAAGAGGCCACTCCCATTTCCTGTCTGGTGAGGACACATTTGTTCATTTACTGATTAGGCTGTGTGCCTCCGTGTGGTAGACAGGATCGTAAAAATGTGGTAAATATTAGGAATGCTGATCCAAAGGCTTGTTTGTGGGCCTCTGCTGGCCTCTGCCTGGCTGTGTCCCTCCAGCGAGCGTGGCTCGGTCAGTGTGGGGAGGGGCGTGGTCCTCACCAGTCCCGTGTTCATGCTTCTCTTGGTGTCCTGGGCCCCTGCAGATATTAGGCTCCACTTTCTCGAGCCCCACAGCAGCGGCCAGAATACTTACTAGAATCGCACTGAGACCTGATATTGAGTCCGCATCTCTGTTTAGTTAGATCTCCTGGAATGACTTCCCAAAAACTGTGTCCTTTTCTTCATAAAAATCTTCACAGATTGCAACCTATTTATTCACAGTAACTTTTCTTGCTATTATAAAAATATTTTCTAAAAATTTTGACAGCAAACAGTAAAATTCTGTAAAGCAATTATCCTTCAATGAAAAATAATTTTTAAAAAGACATAGAAAAAAAATTTACACATGCTGTTAATCATACATGTAAATAAATGCAACCTTAAAAGTGTTGTGTATCTAGAAACCTTGCTGTCTTCTCTCATTAGTACCTTCTTAGAAGATTCTGTTTTCACTGGCAGACACTCACCCCATCTGGGAAGTGCGAGTTCTGTGGCTTGCAATCTAATCCTTACACTGTCGCTTCTCCGTTGGGTCCAACTGTGCAGGTTGGGAAAGCACAGTGCAGCCGAGGGTGGGCATTACAGGGATTGTGATTTTCTTTCTTTAAAGGCATTGCTTCTAATATTTTACCACCATGAATATGTTTGCTGTAGCTTTTTTGGTAGATTTTCTTTCTTTATTGGATCAAGAAAGTTCGTTTCAGTTCCTCTTTTACTAAGAGCTTTTGTTCTGTATGTTTTAGAATTTTTATCTATTGCTTTTTCCATATTTAATGTGATAACCTTTTTCCTCCTTTACTGTTAAACATGATCAACGACATTTAAAAATCTGATAGGTTTAAACCACCCTGGGGTATCTGGAATGAACACATTTTGGTCATGATACACCAGCTTTTGTTTTCCTTTCAGTTTAGTTCAGTTCAGTCACTCAGTCGTGTCTGACTCTTCGCGACCCCATGAATCGCAGCACGCCAGGCCTCCCTGTCCATCACCAACTCCCGGAATTCACCCAGACCCATGTCCATCGAGTCAGTGATGCCATCCAGCCATCTCATCCTCTGTCGTCCCCTTCTCCTCCTGCCCCCAATCCCTCCCAGCATCAGAGTCTTTTCCAAGGAGTCAACTCTTCACATGAGGTGGCCAAAGTACTGGAGTTTCAGCTTCAGCATCATTCCCTCCAAAGAAATCCCAGGGCTGATCTCCTTCAGAATGGACTGGTTGGATCTCCTTGCAGTGCAAGGGACTCTCAAGAGTCTTCTCCAACACCACAGTTCAAAAGCATCAATTCTTCGGCGCTCAGCCTTCTTCACAGTCCAACTCTCACATCCATACATGACCACAGGAAAACCATAGCCTTGACTAGATGGACCTTTGTTGGCAAAGTAATGTCTCTGCTTTTGAATATGCTATCTAGGTTGGTCATAACTTTCCTTCCAAGGAGTAAGCGTCTTTTAATTTCATGGCTGCAGTCATCATCTGCAGTGATTTTGGAGCCCCAAAAATAAAGTCTGACACTGTTTCCACTGTTTCCCCATCTATTTCCCATGAAGTGATGGGACCAGATGCCATGATCTTTGTTTTCTGAATGTTGAGCTTTAAGCCAACTTTTTCACTCTCCACTCTCACTTTCATCAAGAGGCTTTTTAGTTCCTCTTCACTTTCTGCCATAAGGGTGGTATCATCTGCATATCTGAGGTTATTGATATTTCTCCCAGCAATCTTGATTCCAGCTTGTGTTTCTTCCAGTTCAGCGTTTCTCATGATGTACTCTGCATGTAAGTTAAATAAGCAGGGTGACAATATACAGCCTTGATGTACCCCTTTTCTAATTTGGAACCAGTCTGTTGTTCCATGTTCAGTTCTAACTGTTGCTTCTTGACCTGCATACACATTTCTCAAGAGGCAGATCAGGTGGTCTGGTATTCCCATCTCTTTCAGGATTTTCCACAGTTTATTGTGATCCACTCAGTTAAAGGCTTTGGCATAGTCAATAAAGCAGAAATAGATGTTTTTCTGGAACTCTCTTGCTTTTTCGATGATCCAGCAGATGTTGGCAGTTTGATCTCTGGTTCCTCTGCCTCTTCTAAAACCAGCTTGAACATTAGGAAGTTCACGGTTCATGTATTGCTGAAGCCTGGCCTGGAGAATTTTGAACATTACTTTACTAGTGTGTGAGATGCGTGCAATTGTGTGGTAGTTTGAGCATTCTTTGGCATTGCCTTTCTTTGGGATTGGAATGAAAACTGACCTTTTCCAGTCCTGTGGCTACTGCTGAGTTTTCCAAATTTGTTGGCATCTTGAGTGCAGCACTTTCACAGCATCATCTTTCAGGATTTGAAATAGCTCAACTGGAATTCCATCACCTCCACTAGCTTTGTTCATAGTGATGCTTTCTAAGGCCCACTTGACTTCATATTCCAGGATGTCTGGCTCTAGGTGAGTGATCACACCATCGTGATTATCTGGGTCGGGAAGATCTTTTTTGTACAGTTCTTCTGTGTATTCTTGCCATCTCTTCTTAATATCTTCTGCTTCTGTTAGGTCCATACCATTTCTGTCCTTTATCGAGCCCATCTTTGCATGAAATGTCCCCTTGGTATCTCTAATTTTCTTGAAGAGATCTCTAGTCTTTCCCATTCTGTTTTTTCCTCTATTTCTTTGCATTGATCACTGAGGAAGTTTGCCTTTAAACATCATTGAATTTTGTTTGCTAAAATTTGACTTAGAATTTCCACATGTAATTTTACAAGCTTGTCCTGCAGCTTTTCTTTCTCAGCTTCTCATGTTTTTTTGAGATTTTTTGATGTGGACCATTTTAAAGTCTTTATTGAATTTGTTACAATATTGCCTCTGTTTTATGTTTTGGTTTTTTGGTATGCAGATCCTAGCTTTCCAACCAGGAATGAAATCTGCACCCCCCACATTGGAAGGCGAAGTCTTCCACTATGATTGATAAAGGCTTGAGAAAGAACATCAAGAAAAGAAGAAGAGATGGAGAAATTGGAAAACATGAACTAAATGAAATGGGATCACTGAATGTAAAACAGACAAAGTGAAACAAACTAGATAAAAGATCACCAAATAGTCCAGTTGTTTTAAGACATGGCTGCTCATTAGAAACATACCTGGAGTTTTGGAGAAAATTGTAGAATCTAGATGCATAGCAGAATTATCTTGGAATTTTTTGAAAAATAAAATGCCCAGGTATTGCTTTTTTTTTTCTTGGGAGGCTGTCTTAGCCACTGAACCACCAGGGAAATCCTTTTATCTGGTTTTAGAACCAAAGTGACACTAACTTCATGATAAGTCTATGAATTACATTTGTAATTAGACCTGTAGATGCCTTGACAGTTTGGTAGGACTTGCTGTTAGAAGAATCTGAAGGTTTCTGTTGTGTAAACTGTCCCTATTGACACATTTTCCTTAGGGCTATGAGATGTTTTGGATTTCCTGTTATTCTGATGACATGTTTTGTAGTTACTGCATTGCACATGGTAGGCAGTTCTGGAGTGCTGTTGCGCACGTGCTCTCTGTTGTCTAAGACCCTGAGCGTCTGTGGTGTGTCCTTCTTGTGTTTCCAGCGCGGCTGACTGCACCCTCTCCTCTATTCTGGCCCCTCTTTCTGGAGATCATCTGTTTTACGAGGCAGGGCGAGGGCCAGCACGTGGCTCTGTTGACCTCGGCTCCTGTTGCCTCACTTCCTGTTTCATGAGCGTCTCTTCGTCTTCAGTACCTCCCTCCTTCCAGTTTGGGAGTGTCTATTCTGCGGCTGTTTTTTGCTTCCTTTGGGCTCTCAGTTCATTACTTCTTGGCTCTGGTCTTTTCTGTTTAAGTCTGTTCTCCAAGCCCTGCTTTACTGTGGGCCACGACTTCTGTCCCACCTGCATATTCATTCAAGTCTTGGGATTTCCAACAACCTGTTTCCTTTTGTCCACTGGGCCATGGCTCCAGTGGTCTGTGGTGGTCTGCTCTTCAAAATGTAGGTCCCAGCCTTGCTTTTCCTTATGAAGTTTCATGATACTACAATGAGGAACATTTTATTTAAACCAACGAATGGGCGTGTACATGCATGTGTGCAGACATGCACACTCACACACACACATGAACAGAAACACTCTTTATAGGTACCAAAGTCGCCCCACCTCGGATGGGCCTGACAGTGAGGAAAACCTGTCCCTGTCACCAGACACATTCCTGAGGGAGGATCCTGAGGAGGAGGGGCAGGGGCTCCTGTTTTGTGCAGAAAGTATGGCTTCTTACATTTTTTAAAAAAAATCTACACCACCTTATGTGTAGGGCTCCCTGAATGAGGGCTCATGTTAGCTCTTCATGCCAATAATGCCATCAAGAATCCAAGATGCCAAAAGCACCAAGACCACAATGCAAAGAGAGATTAACAGAAAACTGTGCCGCCCTGCACAGCATCTAATATTACATCTTACCATAACCAAGGTGATTAAAAATCTTCCCAAGTAACTGAACTTTTAAAAAGTCCACTGTGACAGGAGTATACAAAAGCTTTAAAACTAAAAAAAAATGATTTTATTTGGGAAAAAAAACAAGTATTTTTAAAGGCAGAGTAAAACATGCCCTTGGTGGAATTTGAGACTTTCTTTGGAGAAAATCTACTTTTAAGAGACAATAAGGTCTTATCACTGACCTAGAGCCAGACATCCTGGAATGTGAAGTCAAGTGGGCCTTAGAAAGCATCACTACGAACAAAGCTAGTGGAGGTGATGGAATTCCAGTTGAGCTATTTCAAATCCTGAAAGATGATGCTGCACTCAATATGCCAGCAAATTTGGAAAACTCAGCAGTAGCCACAGGACTGGAAAAGGTCAGTTTTCATTCCAATCCCAAAGAAAGGCAATGCCAAAGAATGCTCAAACTACTGCACAATTGCACTCATCTCACACGCTAGTAAAGTAATGCTCAAAATTCTCCAGGCCAGGCTTCAGCAGTATGTGAACCGTGAACTTCCTAATGTTCAAGCTGGTTTTAGAAAAGGCAGAGGAACCAGAGATCAAATTGCCAACATCTGCTGGATCATTGAAAAAGCAAGAGAGTTCCAGAAAAACATCTATTTCTGCTTTATTGACTATGCCAAAGCCTTTGACTGTGTGGATCACAATAAACTGTGGAAAATCCTGAAAGAGATGGGAATACCAGACCACCTGATCTGCCTCTTAAGAAATGTGTATGCAGGTCAAGAAGCAACAGTTAGAACTGGACATGGAACAACAGACTGGTTCCAAATAGGAAAAGGAGTACGTCAAGGCTGTATATTGTCACCCTGCTTATTTAACTTCTATGCAGAGTACATCATGAGAAACACTGAACTGGAAGAAACACAAGCTGGAATCAAGATTGCTGGGAGAAATATCAATAACCTCAGATATGCAGAGGATACCAGCCTTATGGCAGAAAGTGAAGAGGAACTAAAAAGCCTCTTGATGAAAGTGAGAGTGGAGAGTGAAAAAGTTGGCTTAAAGCTCAACATTCAGAAAACGAAGATCATGGCATCTGGTCCCATCACTTCATGGGAAATAGATGGGGAAACAGTGGAAACAGTGTCAGACTTTATTTTTGGGGCTCCAAAATCACTGCAGATGATGACTGCAGCCATGAAATTAAAAGACGCTTACTCCTTGGAAGGAAAGTTATGACCAACCTAGATAGCATATTCAAAAGCAGAGACATTACTTTGCCAACAAAGGTCCGTCTAGTCAAGGCTATGGTTTTCCTGTGGTCATGTATGCATGTGAGAGTTGGACTGTGAAGAAGGCTGAGCACCAAAGAATGGATGCTTTTGAACTGTGGTGTTGGAGAAGACTCTTGAGAGTCCCTTGGACTGCAAGGAGATCCAACCAGTCCATTCTGAAGGAGATCAGCCCTGGGATTTCTTTGGAGGGAATGATGCTGAAGCTGAAACTCCAGTACTTTGGCTACCTCATGTGAATAGTTGACTCCTTGGAAAAGACTCTGATGCTGGGAGGGATTGAGGGCAGGAGGAGAAGGGGACGACAGAGGATGAGATGGCTGGATGGCATCACTGACTCAATGGACGTGGGTCTGGGTGAACTCTGGGAGTTGGTGATGGACAGGGAGGCCTGGCATGCTGCGATTCACGGGGTCACAAAAAGTCGGACACTACTGAGCGACTGAACTGACTGACTGAAGGTCAGAGCAGTGGTGGCTGCAGCCATGAAATTAAAAGACGCTTACTCCTTGGAAGGAAAGTTATGACCAACCTAGATAGCATATTCAAAAGCAGAGACATTACTTTGCCAACAAAAGTCCGTCTAGTCAAGCCTATGGTTTTTCTAGTGGTCATGTATGGATGTGAGAGTTGGACTGTGAAGAAAGCTGAGTGTGGAAGAATTGATGCTTTTGAACTGTGGTGTTGGAGAAGACTCCTGAGAGTCCCTTGGACTGCAAGGAGATCCAACCAGTCCATTCTGAAGGAGATCAGCCCTGGGTGTTCTTTGGAGGGAATGATGTTAAAGCTGAAACTCCAGTACTGTGGCCACCTCATGTGAATAGTTGACTCTTTGGAAAAGACTCTGATGCTGGGAGGGATTGGGGGAAGGAGAAAAAGGGGATGACAGAGGATGAGACGGCTGGATGGCATCACTGACTCAATGGACGTGAGTCTGAGTGAACTCTGGGAGTTGGTGATGGACAGGGAGGCCGGGCGTGCTGCGATTCATGGGGTCTCAAAGAGTCGGACACGACTGAGTGACTGAACTGAACTGAACTGAACTGAACTGAAGGTCAGAGCACACTGGTTCATATTTACATAGAAAACATTCAAAATACCCAAATGAACAATAAAAAGCTAATGAACAGAATAATGAAATCATTATAAAACGTATTTCCTATGCTTGTAATGAGGGCAAGTTTAAAAACTTCAATTATCTTGTCCATTTCAATATTTAGAGATTATAGTCAACAAGTTTGTTTTAAATTACAGATTAACCATTGGTAAAATTTCATTAAACCAAAAAGAGATGCTTCTGATTTTGAGGAATACAAAAAAGCCAGAGCAATAAAAAATATCCATTTTTATCTTATGTGTTGTGTTAGCAAAATCTTTAAACATATCTATAAAAGAAAAATTCAAGGGTTCCCTGGTGGCTCAGCAGTGAAGAATCCTTCTGCCAATGCAGGAGACTTGGGTTTGATCCCTGGGTCAGGAAGATACCCTGGAGGAGGATATGGCAACCTACTCCAGTATTCTTGCCTGGAGAATCCCATGGACAGAGGAGGCTGGCGGGCTACAGTCCATAGGGTCACAAAGAATCAGACATGACTCAGCAGCTAAACAACAACATAAAAAAATGTACAACATAAAGCTGTGTGTTTGCTTGTTTTCATCTCTGAGGTGTTGAAGGATACCTGGCCTTTCCCAAAATCCAGTTCTTACAAGCGTCCTTATTGTCTCTGTCCTATTGTGTTAGGATAGCTCATTTTTACTGCAATACCTCTTAGAATAGCAAAATAGCTTAACATGATTCCCTGGATATACAGCACAGGGCAAAAAGCCTCTGAACAGACTCTTAGCCCCGCTCCCTGTCACCAGGCTGCAAGATGCGCTCATATCCTCTGAAAACACTCAGGGGTCCCTAATTAGGGATCTGCTCAGTGGATTTGCCACTCAGGTAGGTGAAGGGGCAGCTGCCCTGAAACAGGAGAGAGATGCTGTGGTCCATCCACTCTCCTCTACCTCTAGATTGTACATGCCAGGGCTAAAGTCCAGGACTGTTTTCAGTATATGAAGAGAAAGCGGAATCAGAGTCAGCTTGAACAAAAGTGGGCATAGAATCTAGGCTCTATTTTGCCTCATTCACCCCAAGAAAGCTCTTTTTTATACCCAATTGGAACAAGTCCAATGAATTTGCTGTGTATCCTTTTGTGTGTGTTTGTAAAATGTATATCGTTTTGCATGCCTGTGATCAGTTGCATCCTGGGAGATACATAATTCTGTCTCTGACTCTTTTTACTCAGTTATAGTTTCTAACACTTTGCCCCTATCGTATCAAACATGTGGCTCTAGCATGGATGGTTGTCTGCTGCTAGTGATCCCATGCATGTCTCAGAACCCCAGTACCCTCAGCTAAGAAACCAGGATAATTCCTGTACCAACAAGGCTGCAATAGGATTAGATGAGGTGATGTATGAAGAAGAAAAGGGCACCTAATAGCAGATAATATCTTGAGTGTAAAATTTGTACTCAAGCATCTTTATTGCCATGAAGATGCTTTATGGGCACCCCTGGATGTGGGTTTAGGTATGTCCCCCTCTGCTGCCAGTGAGGGTAGGGGAATTCTCTCCAGACAGCCCAAGAACTTAGGTTTATATGTCACTTCTTGATAGAATCCAGTGCTGTAATTTAAGTTGGCACATCATTTCTTCAAGCTGGAAGTTTCTGGAAAGCATCACTCATGTATGCATGCTCTGGAAGCCTGGTGCCCACAGGAGCACAGGGCCAGGCTGTGTGTGGGGCCACTGGATTGTGCCAGGTGGGAAGGACACCCCAGCAACTGAGACCCACGGAAATGACTCTTTAAAGGCTCTCAGTAATTGATGAAACTTTGTAAAGTTGCAAGCATATGGAAAAACACCAACTTTAAAATGTAAACAGCTTATTTTAAACAAATTCAAAATCCATGTGGACCACAGAAAACCATCTGCAGTACCTGTGACCTATTCTGAGTTCTCTGCTGTGCACATTCATGTCTCAGGGCCTTTGCCCTGGCTACCTCTCCCCCTGGCCCTCAGGACGCTTGTTGCCTGGACCCTCCTCATGAGCCTTCTTTCAGATACCACGTCACCAAACACAGACAGGCATGGAGAACAGACCATATGAAAACCCAGGGAGAAGACAGCCATCTATACACCAAGGAGAGAGGTCTCAGGGGGATCCAGCCCTTCTCACACCTTGACCTTGGACTTCCAGCCTCCAGAATGAGGTTTCTATTGTTTAAACTGCCCAATATATGGTTCTTTGTTATGGCAGCCCTAGAAAAGTAATGTAAGCACAGGGCCAAAAATAGTAGATGTTAGTAATTACTATGTTAAAACAAAAATCCTTCCAGATCAAATTCCATCAATCAATGTTCATATTATCATTATGATATTGTGGGATGAACCCCTGGGTTTAGGAGAGACCCGATTCTCCTGGATGGACGAAATCACCTCAAAACCCCTGACAATCATTCTGTTCAGGACCGCACCGACTCAGGAGAGAGGAGGCATATCCTCTCTTATAATTTAAATCTTTACTCATTTGTTTATTTAGCCTTTCAAACTAGCTGGTAGGAAGCTCCTGCATCTTCACCCAGCATCCATGGAAGCCTTGGCCATCACACCAGGCTCTGAGACAAGCCCCTGATGAAGCAGGTCTTCTCTTATCCTTTACTCGCTCCCCAGCTTTCTGGACACTGGCGTGCAATGCTGCTTTCATTGTATTCACCCTTACCACGTCTCAACATCTGGGTCATACATGAGTGGTCTCTGATAGCTGCAGTCTCTGCATCTGAAAGACGGGGCAGCGAAGTCAATGTCCCCCTCACAGGGCCAATGGCAGGGCCACTGACTTCGGCTAATTAGTGTGTTGATGGACTGCATCTGCCGGGACTCGTTGAACATCCATTTCTGATATTATTTTACCCAGGAAATGAGTAAAACACCACAGCTTACCACGAGATCATCTGGAGTCATCTTGCTCCTTCCCCCAGCAGCCATCAGCTGGTCTGTCTAGGCTGATTTTGTGGCTTTTCTCAGTCAAATGGATCACTGGCCACTGAGGACCCCTTAACTGCTAGTTAATCTGCTCTGAGGCCAGCCCTTCTCCCAGAACCGAGGCCTCTGGGATACACACGGGGACTCATATTGACTCCATACCAGATGGGTACTCTGGAGCCACATTCCATCCACCAACTCCTTCAGATAGCATCTGTGTCTGTGTGTTAGTCACTCAATAGCATCTGACCCCATGGACTGTAACCCACCAGGCTCCTCTGTCCATGGAATTCTCCACGCAAGACTACTGGAGTTGGCCATTTTTACCTAGGGGTGTGATTACTGGTTTGATTGCTCTCTCCCCTTTTGACACTCCCTTTTCTCCTCTAGGTCACCTCTATCTCCTCCCTCCCTCTTCTCTTCTCTACTTAACTCTGTGAAACTCTCTGGGTGTTACAGGCTGTGAAGAACACTTAGGGAATTGATTACTGGCTAGATTACTCTCTCCCCTTTTGATTCCCCCTCTTCTCTTCCTGGTCACCTCTATCTCCCTCCTCCTTCTTCTCTTGTCCATGTAACTTTGTGAACCTCTCTGGGTGTCCCTCACTATGCCGAATCTTTTCACCATTAACCTAGAAGTTTTATCATCAGTGCTGTACGGATGGAGAAGTCAAGAAGCTACTGTAAGAATAAGACTGAGAGCCAGAGGCAGGAGGCTTAAATCCAAAACTTCAGAACACCAGAAAATTCCTGACTCCAGGAAACATTAATTGACAAGAGCTCATCAAAAGCCTCCATACCTACACTGAAAGCAAGCTCCACCCAAGAGCCAGCAAGTTCCAGAGCAAGACATACCAAGCTAATTCTCCAACAACGCAGGAACATAACACTGAACATTAAAATACAGGCAGCCAAAAGTCACACCAAACCCACAGACACCTCAAAACTCACTAAGGACACTTCATTGCACTCCAGAGAGAAGAGATCCAGCTCTACTCACCAGAACACAGACACAAGCTTCCCTAACCAGGAAACCTTGACAAGCCACTAGTCCAACCCCATCCACAGGGAGGAACCTCCACAATAAAGAGGAACCATAAACTTCCAGCATACAGAAAGGCCACCCCAAACACAGCAATCTAAACAAGATGAAAAGGAAGAGAAATTTTCAGCAGGTAAAGGAACATGATAAACGCCCACCAAATAAAACAAAAGAGGAAGAGATAGGGAGTCGACCTGACAAAGAATTAAGAATAATGATTGTAAAGATGATCCAAAATCTTGAAAAAAAATGGAGTTACAGATAAAGAGACTAGAGACAAGGATTGAGAAGATGCAATAAATGTTTAACAAGGACTAGAAGAAATAAAAAAGAGTCAATCAATAGTGAATAATGCAGTAACTGAGATCAAAAGCATGCTGGAGGGAACCAACAGTAGAATAACTGAGGCAGAAGATAGGATAAGTGAGGTGGAAGATATAATGGTGGAAATAAATGAAGCAGAGAGGAAAAAAGAGTTAAATGAGGACAACCTCAGAGACTTCTAGGACAATGTTAAATGCCCCAACATTCAAATCATGGGGGTCCCAGAAGAAGAAGACAAAAAGAAAGGTCATGAGAAATACTTGAGGAGATAAGAGTTGAAAACTTCCCTTAAATGGGGAAGGAAATACACACTCAAGTCCAAGAAACCCAGAGGGTCCCAAACAGGAATAACCCAAGGCAAAACACCCCAAGACACATATTAATCAAATTAATGAAGATCAAACAAAAAGAGCAAATATTAAAGGTAGCAAGGGAAAAGCAACAAATAACACACAAGGGGATTTCCATAAGGATAACATCTAATCTTTCAATAGAAACTCCTCAGGCCAGAAGGGAATGGCAGGAGACACTTAAAGTGATGAAAGAGAAAAACCTATAATCCATATTACTGTACCCAGCAAGGATCTCATTTAAATATGAAGGAGAAATCCAAAGCTTTACAGACAAGCAAAAGATAAGAGAATTCAGCACCACCAAATCAGCTATTTAACAAATGCTAAAGGATCTTCTCTAGATAGGAAACACAGAAAAGTTTTATAAACTTGAACCCAAAACAACAAAGTAAATGGCAATGGGATCATACTTATCAATAATTACCTTAAATGTAAATGGGTTGAATGCCCTAACCAAAAGACAAAGACTGGCTGAATGGATACAAAAACAAGACCGCTATATGCCGGGGTCCTGCCCCGGCTGATCCAGGGTGTTCGAAGCGGGGACGGCATCAGTGACCTATTTATTTAAATATTTTATCAAAGATATACAGAGTAATAGGATGAGGATAGCTCAGTAGGAAAATTCAGTGGAGAAAAGAGGCTGAGTAGCTTGGTTTACGCGGGAGACCAATAAAACTTCAAGACAAGAAGTTTGCACCACTTACGTAGGCCACAGGCGTCCTTCCGTTCTCCTGAAGGAGAGGAGACACTGAGGCCTCCCCGGTCGGATCTTAGAAGCCCAGGCATAATTAGTAAGCATGGCGGGTTCCGCGCTCCAGATGGAGACTCAACCAGAGTCAGAGAGAGAGCGACATGGGGAGACCAGTATTTCGAGAAACTGATCCCAATTCTTTATTTCCCATGGTCTACTTTTATACACTGAGATGTTATGCAAAAGTCACGTGGGGACAGCAGTCCTGACTTTTATCAAAGTCAGGTGCTTCACACAAATGCATACAGAGGTCTTAGGGGTGTTACATCATCTTCTGGCCAGGGGGCCTGCTGACAATTTATGACCCTCTCCTTGTGACAATGGTCAGTCAACCAGGACACTTATTTCTCCAGGGGTGATTATTCTTAAAACAGACGCCACCCAAATAAAGTTACATTCCTATAGGGTGAGGGTGTAGTGGGTTTTAGTTAAGGAAAGAATTTACTTAGCCTAAGATCTAACGTGATTAATATCAAAGGTTAATACTTATTTCTTCTATATACTCATTAATGTGTGTAAGGGCAGGGGATGTGGAAACTTAGCAACAAACATTGGCTCAACAAATGAAAAACCCTTCACCAATACAATTTCTAATCAGCCCATTATACTTATACTAATAGTTTTCTAACTTTTCTAAGGAACCTGTTTTTAGAAGGTTTAAAGCATCTCATGCCTCTCACGGTTGGGAGGCTGTGAGCAATCACATGTGGCCGGACAAGCCTGTCAGGCAGGCTAGAGAACCTTCAGAGGAGTTTGTAGGTTAAAACACTCTTATCACACCCAGGAATTATTATTAACTGGAGCTTTAAGTTAACTCCTTCTCCGAAAGAGGTGGTGGGGGACAGCCCCCCGTAAAGTCAGAGATGTAGGTGAGAGCACAAACTAGTAAAGTAGGCAGGCTCTGGTTATGGGGGTAGATGCTTGAGGATTTCCAGGGGGACTCCTGGGGCTCAATCCCGCCTTTGCGTATGTTGAGCCTCCTTCCTCATGACCTTTGTCATGGGCGGAGTACCTCACTCTGGCCCCCAACAGCTATATATGCTGCCTACAAGAGATCCACCTCAAATCTAGGGACACATACAGATGGAAAGTGAAGGGCTGGCAAAAGATATTTCATGCAAATGGAGACCAAAAGAAAGCAGGAGTAGCAATACTCTTATCAGATAAAATAGACTGAAATAAAGGCTGTGAAAAGAGACAAAGAAGGACACTACATAATGATCAAAGGATCAATCCAAGAAGAAGATATAACAATTATAAATATATATGCACCCAACATAGATAGGAGCACCGGAATATGTAAGGCAAATGCTAACAAGTATGAAAGGGGAAGTTAACAGTAACACAATAATAATGGGAAACTTTAATATCCCACTCACACCTATGGATAGACCAATTAAACAGAAAATTAGCAAAGAAACACAAACTTTAAATGATACAATGGGCCAGTTAGACCTAATTGATATCTATAGGACATTTCACCCCAAAACAATGAATTTCACCTATTTCTCAAGTGCACACGGAACTTTCTCCAGGACAGGTCACATCCTGGGCCATAAATCTAGCCTTGGTAAATTCAAAAACATTGAAATCATCTCAAGCATCTTTTCTGATCACAATGAAGTAAGATTAGATGTCAACTACAAGGAAAAAAAACTATTAAAAATACAGACATATGGAGGCTAAATAACACACTTCTGAATAATCAACAAATCACAGAAGAAATCAAAAAAGAAATAAAAATATGCATAGAAATGAATGAAGATGAAAACACAGCAACCCCAAACCTATGGGATTCAGTAAAAGCAGTGCTAAGGGGAAGGTTCATAGCAATACAAGCCTAACTCAAGAAACAGAAGAAAAATCAAATAAATAACCTAACTTTACACCTAAAGCAACTAGAAAAAGAAGAACCCCAGGGTTAGTAGAAGGAAAGAAATCATAAAAATTAGGGCAGAAATAAATGAAAGAGAAACAAAGGAGACTATAGCAAAAACAGCAAAACTAAAAGCTGATTCTTTGAGAAGATAAATAAAATAGACAAACCATTAGCCAGACTCATCAAGAAAAAAGGAGAAGAATCAAGTCAACATAATTAGAAATGAAAATGGAGAAATCGCAACAGACAACACAGAAATACAAAGGATCATAAGAGACTACTATCAGCAACTATATGCCAATGAAATGGACAACTTGGAAGAAATGGATGAATTCTTAGAAAAGTATAACCTTCCAAAACTGAACCAGGAAGAAATAGAAAATCTTAACAGGCCCATCACAAGCACAGAAATCAAAACCGTCATAAAAAAATCTTCCAACAAACAAATACCCAGGACCCGATGGCTTCACAGATGAATTCTACCAAAAATTTAGAGAAGAGCTAACACCTATCCTACTCAAACTCTTCCAGAAATTTGCAGAGGAAGGTAAACTGCCAAACTCATTCTATGAAGCCATCATCACCCTAATACCAAATCCAGACAAAGATGCCACAACTAAAGAAAACTACAGGCCAATATCACTAATAAACATAGATGCAAAAGTCCTCAACAAAATTTTAGCAAACAGAATCCAACAACATATTAAAAAGATCATACATTCTGGCCAAGTGGGCTTTATCCCAGGGATGCAAGGATTCTTCAATATTTGCAAATCAATCAATGTGATACACTGCATTAACAATTTGAATGATAAATATCATATGATTATCTCAATACATGCAGAGAAAGCCTTTGACAAAATTCAACATCCATTTATGACTAAAAAAAAAAAAAGCCTTCAGACAGCAGGTATAGAAGGAACATACCTCAACATAATAAAAGCCATCTATGATAAACCCACAGCAAACATTATCTTCAGTGGTGAAAAATTGAAAGCATTTCCCCTAAAGTCTGGAACAAGATGAGCTTGCCCACTCTCACCACTACTATTCAACATAGTTTTGGAAGTTTTAGCCACAGCAATCAGAGAGGAAAAACAAAAAAGGAATCCAGATTGGAAAAGAAGAAGTAAAACTCTCACTGTTTGCAGATGACATGATCTACACAGAAAACCCTAAAGACACCACCAGAAAATTACTAGAGCTAATCAATGAATATAGTAAAGTTGGAGGATATAAAATTAATGCTCAGAAATCTCTTGCATTCCTATACACTAACAATGAGGAAACAGAAAGAGAAATTTAGGAAACAGTTCCATTTACCATTGCAACGAAAATAATAAAATACTTAGGAATAAATCTACCCAAAGAACAAAAGACCTATATATAGAAAACTATAAAACACTGATGAAAGAAATCAAAGAGGACACAAATAGAGAAATACACCATGTTCATGGATCAGAAGAATCAGTATAGTGAAAATGAGTATACTACCCAAAGAAATCTATAGATTCAATACAATCCCTATCAAATTACCAATGGTATTTTTCAGAGAATTAGAACAAATAATTTCACAATTTGTATGGAAATACACAAAAACCTTGAATAGCCAAAGCAATCTTGAGAAAGAAGAATGGAACAGGAGGAATCAACCTGCCTGACTTCAGGCTATGCTACAAAGCTATAGTCATCAAGACAGTATGGTACTGGCACAAAGACAGAAATATAGATCAATGGAACAAAATAGAAAGCCCATAGATAAATCCACACACCTATGGACACCCTATCTTTGACAAAGGAGGCAAGGCTACACAATGGAGAAAAGACAATCTCTTTAACAAGTGGTGCTGGGAAAACTGGTCAACCAAGTGCAAAAGAATGAAACTTTCTAACACCATATACAACTTCCAACACCATACACAAAAATAAACTCAAAATGGATTAAAGATCTCAACGTAAGACCAGAAACTATAAAACTCCTAGAGGGGAACATAGGCAAAACACTCTCTGACATAAACCACAGCAGGATCCTCTATGACCCACCTCCCAGAATATGGAAATAAAAGCAAAAATAAACAAATGGGACCTAATTAAACTTAAAAGCTTTTGCACAACAAGGAAACTATAATCAAGGTAAAAAGACAGCCTTCAGAATGGGAGAAAATAATAGCAAACGAAATAACTGACAAAGAATTAATCTCAAAAATATACAGGCAGCTCCTGCAGCTCAATCCCAGAAAAATAAATGACCCAATCAAAAAATGGGCCAAACAGCTGAACAGACATTTCTCCAAAGAAGACATACAGATGGCTAACAAACACATGAAAAGATGCTCAACATCACCCATTATCAGAGAAATGCAAATCAAAACCACAGTGAGGTACCATCTCATGCCAGTCAGGATGGCTGCTATCCAAAAGTCTACAAGCAATAAATGCTGGAGAGGGTGTGGAGAAAAGGGGACCCTCTTACACTGTTAGTGGGAATTCAAACTAGTACAGACACTATGGAGAACAGAGTGGAGATTCCTTAAAAAACTGGAAATAGAACTGCCATATGACCCAGCAATCCCACTGCTGGGCATACACACCGAGGAAACCAGAATTGAAAGAGACATGTGTACCCCAATGTTCATTGCAGCACTGTTTACAATAGCTAGGGCATGGAAGCCACCTAGATGCCTATCGGCATATGAATGGATAAGAAAGCTGTGGTACATATACACATGGAATATTACTCAGCTATTAAAAAGAATGCATTTGCATCAGTTCTGATGAGGTGGATGAAACTGGAGCCTATTGTACAGAGTGAAGTAAGTCAGAAAGAAAAACACCAATACAATATATTAATGTATATATATGGAATTCAGAAAGATGAAAACGATGGCCCTATATGTGAGACAGCAAAAGAGACAGAGATGTAAAGAACAGACTTTTGGACTCTGTGGGAGAAGGCAAGGGTGGGATGATTTGAAAGAATAGCATTGAAACATGTATATTACCAAATATGAAATAGATCACCAGTCCAGATTCGATGCATAAGACAGGGTGCTCAGGGCCGGTGTACTGGGATGACCTTGAGGGATGGGATGAAGAGGGAGGTGGGAGGAGGTTCAGGATGGGGAACATATGTACACCCATGGCTGATTCATGTCAACATATGGCAAAACATTACAACACTATAAAGTAATTAGCCTCCAATTAAAAAAATAATTACTTAAAAAAAATACTGGAGTTGGTAGCAACTCCAGGGGATCTTCCTGATTCAGGGATCAAACCCAGGTCTGCTGCATTGCAGGCAGATTCTTTACTGTCTTTACAGGGAAGCCCTCAGACAGTGTCTGACCTGATCAAATACCCCAGCAGAAAAGAATTCCATCTCAACCCAATTTAAAGTTAGAGCAAAGGGAGTTTTGACCTGCTATACAAACTCTCCTCAAAGTGTTCTCCTTTAGGTAAAATAGGCAAACACAACCACAAGAACACTAACATTCATAAAAGCTATAGCTTTTCTAAGTTCTTATTCGCATTTCTGACAAACTTTCACCCAAATACAAAAGGGTTTTAAAATCATGTATCAGAGTTTGGGGCTAAGACTGACCAAAAAGGACCTAAAACAGTGGTAAAGAACTTGCCTGCCAATGCAGGAGACGCAAGTTCAATTCCCAGACTGGGAAGATCCTGTGGAGAAGGAAAAGGCAAGGCACTCCAATATTCTTGCCTTAGAAATCCCATGAACAGTGGAGCCTGGCGGGCTACAGTCCATGGGCTCGCGAAGGGTTAGACATGCTTTAGTGACTAAACGACAACAACAAAGCACTGAGTGCAGCTTATCATTAGATAGATAAGTTAAGGTGAACTTGGAGAACTGACTTCAGTTGCTTTCCTCAACTTTTTAAGGTGGAACTCCATTTCCCTTAATTACACAATAAACAATTTTGCACAAAATTCATGCGAAACTCCTAGATCTAAGGATTCATTAACCAACTTCTTACTCTAATAAACTAAGAAGCAACATTTTCTAGTGATCCCATTCTACTCTGGTCTTCATTATTTCTTTAAACATCATCAGTGCAGTGAAATGTCATCCCCTTTAATTTCTGAATTCTTTTTTCTTGTTCTAAATATAACCAATGTGCTGATGGTATGGCTATTAAGAATTTCCAGGGAACTTCTTAGAAAACAAAATTACTTTTCTTTTTGCTTAGCAAATGCTTTTAAACATTTAGACTTAGATTTATTAAACATTTAAGAATAAAAACATAGAAGCAAATGAATTACAAATATGTAGTAAGGTTAATTTGTATTGTTTTTTTGTTGTTGTTAATACTAGGTAAATTAGATCAGATATTTTCTCTGTTAAACTTCTCTTGTGCCAATATGTTCTAGATGACAGCATACAACAGGGTAAGATTTAGTAAGAACTCTACCCATTGTGTAGAAATGCAGGCAGGCAGTGTTTTTTGTGTTTCCCCAGCAATGTCACTTCACCTGCCAGGTTTCTTTCATATGAACTTGTCTAGGAAGCAGGGTAAATTGCATGGTAATTGACATCTAGTGAACAGGGAAACTTACCACATGGCAGAGCAGTCAAAATTCACCAAGAGCCATTTGTGGGGATTAAAGTTAAATGAATCTGCAAACTGCCAAGGAATAAGAACAACAAAAAGAAAACACTTCAATTATTAATGCTTAGCTAAAAACAAGACCTCATGCATAGTAATTAACAGTTTGTATTCTCAAATTAAAATTGTCTGATCAGTCAGACAGAATGGGAATCAGGTGAAACTGTGGGGTCTGGGGCTCATGGGCACTTGGGCAGCTATCCCAAGCTACCTGAGCCTCATTTCATCCATTTCAAATCCTATCTCATGAAACATGAAGCTAATATATCTGATTCTGGGCTGAGGCACAAAGGGAGGAAAAGCGCTTTGGAGCCAGAGAATCTGGGCTGGCATCTGGGCACAACTGCTTCTCCGTGTGTCCGGATGGGAGTCCTGCTTTGTAGAAAAGTCATGAGATAACAGCCGTGAACGCCTCAGCATGGGTCCTGAGGGTGATGCAGAAACCGTCTGGTGCAAACCCTGTAACTGCTCTGTTGTTGTAGGGCCATACAGGTTGGGGAGCCATGTGATGAAAAGTGGCTGTGATCTCAAGCAGCTCTGGTTATGTCCAGAGAACTGGTGAGAGCAGTCATTGGGCAGGGCTTATAAAATGACGTCCCAGGCGGCCCTAAACCAGGCTTTGCTCATAGAGGGCGAGGGGAGGGACTCGTTGAGCTGGTAGGGCTGTGCCTTGGGCACCCTGCAGGGCACACCCACAGAACCAGAATGAGACTGTGGTCCACTGGGCATAAAAGGTACCAGGTTGTCGGCTGGAAAAAAAAGCACAAGCTAAAAGCTGAGAGTTTTGCTTTATTTGACAGACTTTCCCAGGACTCCAAGCCCAGAAGACAGCATCTCAGGTCACTCTGAGGGACGGCCCTGAAGAGGGAAGGGGGAGGCCAAGCTATATAGGGGTTTTTGCAACAAAGATCAGGTAGTTGGAACATCAAAACATTACTGTCAATTAAAGGAAATCAAGGGCTTCCCTGGTGGTTCAGTGGTAAAGAATCTGCCTGTAATGCAGGAGATGCAGGGGACGAGGGTTTGATCCCTGGGTCAGAAGCCCACTCTGGTATTCTTGCCTGGAGAATCCCATGGACAGAGGAGCCTGGCAGGCTATAGTCTATAGGGTCGCAAAGAGTCAGACATGACTGAAGTGACTTATCACACAGGCCAAGGAAACCAAATATGTCAAGTTAAGGAATTTAGGGCTTTTCTTTGTGTGGGAAGATGCATGAGTCTGGGCTCAATGAAATCATTACCTTGATGGGCATCTCAGCTACCTGGGGCCAGTGTGCTGGGCATTCCTATCCCGAGTCCCCACAAGGCTCACTTTCTGGGGCGGCTGTGAGGTGATGTCTGGATGGCTGTAACACCCTTTATTTACTGATGTGGCCGCAGCATTTTTCCATGGGAATTTATGTGAGGGATAGGAATTAGATAATATCTAAGGCCTTCCTAAAAATATATGCAAAAATAAATGTGTTAATCCTAATTTGGTGTGGGGCTATCACATTTGGATCAAGGGATGCATTTCAAAGACCTTGGATAATATAAAACACACAGAATTTCAAAGCATATGAAAGGTCATGGGATTTCTATCATCCATGAGGATGCCCACCCCCAAGAAGCAACACAAACACACTTTATAGTTCAGTGGGCTCTCCTGCTTTGACACTGGTGAATCCCAATTTGTTTTTGAGGAAAGTCATAGTTCTACTTTTCCACATAAAATGAGATGTTATTCATATTTTATGCTGTGTACTTTCAATTTTGCATAGTCCGAAGTCACATAAAATTTATCCACACTTCAAACTACTAGACTATTTGACAATCGGAATTTTAATTCACAGGTGCTATGGAAGAAAATTGGACTGATTCAGCTTAGAAAATACTTTGTGCATGTTTCCCAAACTTTATGAACTAGCAAAGTTCTCCGAGTATACATACCATGATCAACAATAGGAAATGAAAATATCGTAACTAATATACAGCAATCAGGATCAGCCCATTTTTCATTGAATTGACTTCCCTGGTGGCTCAGACGGTAAAGCATCTGTCTACAATGCGGGAGACCCGGGTTCGAGCCCTGGGTTGGGAAGATCCCCTGGAGAAGGAAATGGCAATCCACTCCAGTACTATTGCCTGGAAAATCCCATGGACAGAGGAGCCTGGTAGGCTACAGTCTATGGAGTCGCAAAGAGTCGGACACGACTTCAATTTTCACTTTACCAATATGGATGTAATAGAGCAACAACTGTTCTTGTTTCTCTAAATATTTTCTTCGTTCCAAAGACACCACATTCATTATACTCAAAACAGTGAGAGGATCTCTGGACACCAGTGGTAACAACTGCCAACAACTGGCTCTAGGGTCACTCGTCAAGTTCAAGTGTCAACCTATTTTCAAGTAGGACAAATAAGAGATTTCAACCAGCAAGACTGACTAGGGCAGTCTGTGTTTTCACTGACTTGTCAGAGCACGTGCCCCTGGCTTGTCCTCTGGCTGAGTGACAGGACCTGGGTCCACCTGAGGCCATGTGCCTGCATCTATAATTGAAGCAGATGACGACAGTAGCCATGCCGAGACCCCAGTTGGGAGGAATCTCCTGGGGGGAAAGCTTCAAAGTCTTTTGAAGGACAAAGGCTTTGGAACACCTCTCCTCCATCCTGACGAGTGGGGGAGCAGGAGGGGCCAGGAGGGGCCGGAGGGCAGACACTGGAGCTGCTGATGGCCACCTCACCCCTCCACCCACTCTAGGGGCGCAGATTCATTTCCCTCCAGGTTCCAATAAAAAGCAGAGTTGAGAAAGAGACAGGAAATGACAAGGAGCTTCATTTGTTGATAATGAGAAATAAAAGGTGAAAGAAGGGCTTTGTTTGCTAGGAATTTCATTAATTTCCTCCTGGGGGCTGATCTCTTTAAACCTCTCGGTCTTTCGGTCTTTCGTTACCCACAGGGATGTTTCTTCCTGCTGATGGAGAGGAAGGCGCTTATCAGCAGGCCTGGGCCGGGTAGACAGGATATTACAGTCCCTTATCTGCCAGCTGAGCAGCCAGCCCTCCCAGCCCAGCGACCATAGGAGGTTGGATGGCGTTACTCATTGTTGGGTATGAAACCCTATCTGATACTGATAGGAACTCACTGCAGAGAGGTGCTGCCCCACCTCTGTGGTGGTCTGACAATTAGACACCACCTCATGAAAGTGAAACTTTGAGTTGTTGGTTCATAAGGAAGAGAAGAGTGTAGTGGGAACAGATCATGAAATTCTACACTAGACACTCAGAAAAGACCAGGCCTTGGGAGGGGCACATACATCCTGATGGATGCTTTGCCCCTGATCTCTTGAGGTCCCAGGGGAGGGAGACATTCCCAGTAATAGGTATCATCACACACAGGACCACAACAAAATGCATTTACATGGTGGAAAGATGTCTTCTTCATTTCCCAGCACCAAACACCCACCTAACTATCAGCCATGAACTACAGGAGTCAGTGTGAGCACCCGGTTACCAGAACTTCTCATGTACTTTCACCCCTTCCCAAGATTTCCAGAGGCCTCCATGTACCCTCGAGGATTGATCTAAGCCCTTGCACACATTCAGAGATCAATAAGTAATTACTGAATGAATGAGTGAATGAATGGATGGATGTGATGGAGGCATAAACCAGAATGCATCTTCATTCATCAGTGACAAAAGGCTTACTCATTTCAAAGATGAGAATTTTGTATTATATACCACTGATACCTACTTTTCTAGTATTATGGCGTTATGAGGATTCAAATCAGTCATTAGGAAATTGATTGGCAGCAGACAACAGATCAGAGAGAGGCTTGGAGGGACAGTCTCTCCAGGCTGTAGTGAGAAATGAGAACAACATGTACTGTGTGCACAGCTTGCTGTGTGTGGGTGCTGCTTCTCAGCCCTTTAAATATGATTAACGCTTCTGACTTTTATAATGACCCCTCAAAGGAGGCTTGATTACGAAATCCATTTTGTGAGGTATGGAGAGGTTACTAGCCTGCCCAAGCGCTCAAGGCTGGTCTTGGCGCAAAGCCAGGATGCAAACCAGCTGTTCAATCCCAAGACAACACCCTTGATTCCTGCACCACATGAGGCCATGGTCTCCAGAAACCCCTGTCTCTGAGCATGAAATCATTACTGACAAAGCCTGCTGCTCTGGGCCCTTCGCTGCATGTACATCTGAGTCCCTGGCAAGAAGGAACCTCCTGCCCTGCGAGCTGCTGACAGTGAAAACCTGCTTGGGTCTGGAATAATTTATTAGGATCTGTCCCTAAGATCATCTCTGTGCGTTAAGTCTGCACCCTGGAGAAGCAGATCATCGGTCAACCATTTTGATTGCTGTTTCTCAAAAGAATCAGATGTTTTAGGAGGCATTTCAGGCCATATATTCCAAATTCTGAGTGTGCGCAGGACATTTAAATGCATTGATGGCTGCTCGTTCCATCTCTATGAACGTGAACATCATGCTCAGTCGCATGATCAGAACACGACTGTGACATTGACCTAGATTGAATAGAATGGTGGGCTGGTTTTTAAAAACTACCCATTGATCTGAAATGCATTAAGATTTTATTTTCTTCCTAAATATTTCCCCATCATCTTATGAACTAAAAATCTATCCTATAATGACAGCTCTGCCCAGGATCTGCAGACTGAGAAATAGTATGAACATCAGGTGTGTCTTCTTTGAGAAGACAGTTTTTGGAACCAGGAAGGTTCTCACCCCCGTCACAGGGAGGTGTAACTTCTAATCATCAGAGAAATGGGTATGGGAATGACTTGCTGAAATGAACCACAGTAGCGAAAAATAAAAGTATCACATCCTTATAAAGACAAATCACTGATCACAGTATATATACCTTTTAAAAATGGTCTTGTTGATTTCCTGCCCATTGAGCTCGTCGCAGAGCACTGACTATGTGTAACTGATTCACTTTGCTATACAGCAGAAACTAACACAAGAGTGTAAAGCAACTACCCTCCAATAAAAACTTTAATAAGTAAATAAATAAAAGTGATCTTGTTAAAGAGAACACTCACCTCCACGCCATTCAGAAGATGCCGGAACTCAGGGCAGATGAAGGCACTGCCTGCGTAGGCGGCGTCCACGTGCAGCCACAAGCCCTCCTTGTGACCTGAAGCCCAGAAATGACCTGTGAGTTCTTAGAGGGATGTCCCCGTGCTGGAGTCAAGCACCTGTCCCATCCCGGCACCTTTTCAACATCGTCTGTCAATAGCATTTGTCGGTCTGATGTCTGCATCCCTGACAGGCAGTGATGCTGAGGCAGCACCCCTTCATTGTTGCTGGCCCGACAGCGCCGGGCACAGGGACCAGTAAGCAGCACGCGCATGGAGGCAAGGGGAGCACCCGGACTTTCGGAGTTGACCCTCAGGCCCAGCAGAGCTCCATGAGACCAGCATATCCCACTCGCATCCCACTGTCCACATCAACTCCAGGTATGCACTCTGCTCTGCTCTCCCCGCCTCACTCACTGCAAACTTTCTTTCCAATTCTCTGGGCTCTGAAGCCCTTCCCACAAGCATCTCTTGAGGTTGGGACCAACCACAGTCCCCAGTGGTCTCTCTACCCCGCTCCATCTCCACAGGAAGTTCAGGCACCTATTTTATGCTTCCTGAATCTTCTCAGCTCCTTTCATGAGTGTGAATTTTATGTTCCAGCCATGCTAGAAGGGCCTCACAGTACAGGAACCTTCTAGCATTGAGCTGGGAGAGAGTCCTGTCTGAACGTGCTCCTCAATTCATGTGCATCTGGGTTCAAATCCCTCCCCCAGGTGCCCAGCTGCCGTGTGGCCTTCCTGCCATGCTGCACGCTCCTCTGCTCTCAGCAAATGGAGATAAAGCAGCACTCAGACCCTGAGGGATAAACCAGATGACACTCATACTGTACCCATCACAACACTAGGGCAGACTCAGTGAGGAACAACATGATCACTGTGACTTTCCCCAGCCTCAGCACTGGGTGCTTCCCATGGCTGTGAAATACGCAAGCAGGAGAGCTGGTGGCTCTAGATCAAGGGGTGGGCTCCTTCCTTTATGGGGGCAGATGCTGCCTCAGGAGACCTGGATCAGGGCACCCTTGCAGGGGCCGGTCAGGACCTGCCAATGCATCTGTGCAGGTGAATAGATTCACAATTCACTTTTGCCTGCGTGATGCTGGTTCATCACACACAATGCTATGAGGAGTGAGGAGCAGTTCTGAATTCTGCTGATAAAAGATGGAAGAGACATTTCAAAGCTGTGATTCAGTTTGAACTTCAGAATGGAAGGAACGAAAGCCCTCAGTTGGATTAAGATCAAATGTGTCCTGGGACAATGATAATTAACACAGAGGGTCACAGTGGGTGAGGCCTAAAGTGCCTGCCCCCAGGTGCCCTCAGAGACAGATGTGGCTGTGTGCCAGAAAGGGCACGAAGCCTTAGGAGAAATGGGATCAGGAAAGGACGCAATGGCCAGCACCGCTGCAGCAATGCTGTCCTCTGTCGCTGCTATAGCTCAGCTCTACTGAGGGAGGAAGGAGCTTCAGACACGCGTACAGGATGGACACAAACTCTCAGGGCGAGTTTGGGTTCTCCATGGGGCCACAGAGGCTGCTGTCAGAGAACTGTATTTTCTGCTAGACGCACCTGGGTAGAGTCTGACAGATGCCAGGGTCTGTGCCCAGCTCAGGCAGACAAGGCAGGAAGGAATATAGCCATGAGGGCAGGAGGAGGGGGATGGAGTTCTGGGGACCCCTCAGCCCTCACCCCCTGAGAAAGATGCTTGTCACACAGTAAAACCACAGCCCCTTTCCTTAGCTGGGCCTCACCTGGGAAGACGAGGAGAGGAGATCTGACCTTAGACCCCAAGGAGGGGGCTGGAATGATGCCAGCCCCCAAGGCTGTGTCACTGCAGAGAGTACAGGAGATCTTGGAGTGGGCAGTGAGTGGGGAAAGGCAGAGGGGCCTCAGGTGGGAAGGGGGTCCCCAGAAAGAAGGCTGCAGAGAGAACTAGCCTCACCCCAAGGAGCTCTGGCCTTTGCCCTTGGCTCTGGGGAGGGGAAGGCTGTGTCTGCTAGGACTCATCCCCCAGACAGTGCAACAGCAGGGTTTACAATGGGGGCTTTGGGTCACTTCATATCAGTTCTGAGTCCTGGAGGACTGGGAACTAGAAGTATTCACTGGATCTCCCAGAGGGGCCAGGAAATGTAGGCAGCCTCCCGGCCAGCGTGCGACAGCCCCAGGGACACACCCTGACTGACACTACAGGCTGAGTGAGCATCCCTGGCAGGGAGGGTCCCACCCTGTGCCTACCATCCTGCTGTGGGACTGGAGGACCGCACAGGCGAGGATGACCAGAAGCCCCCAGGCTGGACCACGCCCCACTCTGCCCCGGGCACCTCCTCTCTGCTCCCAGGTGTGGAGTGTCAAACCCGCAAACCCGAGGGAGGAAGCCCTGACCTGGGAACTGGTGTCAGGACCAAGGGCAGCTCTGGGGGACTGGCTTCCCTCCAACTGCGAACTTGGCCTAAAACTCCTGCAGACAAGTGAAAAATCATAAACGACAAGGGATTCTTGTGGCAACGGAACCATTCAGCACCTTGACTGCAGTGGCAGATACATAAACCTATACCAGTGATGATGAAATTGTCCCAGGCTTAATAAACACCCCCTACACACAAATAAGGACAAACGTAATTGGGGAAATCTGAATAAGATGACCTCCCAGATTGCACTATGTCAGTTTTCTGGTTGTGAAATGTATTGCAGTTTTGCAAAATGTTACCATCAGAACAAACTGGGAAAAGTACACAGAGGCTGTCTATTATTTCTGATAACTGCACATGGCTCTGTTGTTCATTTGCTAAGTCATGTCTGATTCTTTGTGATCCCATGGACTGCAGTACTCCAGGCTTCCCTGTCCATCACCAACTCCTGGCATTTGCTCAAACTCGTGTCTATCGAGTCAGTGATGCCATCCAACCATCTCATCTTCTGTCATCCCCTTCTCCTCTCACCTTCAATCTTTCCCAGCATCAGGGTCTTTTCCAACAAGTTGACTCTTTGCATGAGGTGGCCAAAGTACTGGAGTTTCAGCATCTTTCCCTCCAAAGAAATCCCAGGGCTGATCTCCTTCAGAATGGACTGGTTGGATCTCCTTGCAGTCCAAGGGACTCTCAAGAGTCTTCTCCAACACCACAGTTCAAAAGCATCAATTCTTCAGCACTCAGCCTTTTCTATGATCCAGCTCTCACATCCATAGATGACTACTGGTAAAACCACAGCTTTGGCTAGATGGACCTTTGTTGGCAAAGTGATGTCTCTGCTTTTTAATATGTTTGTCTAGGTTTGTCATAGCTTTGCCTCCAAGGAGCAAGCATCTTTTAATTTCATGGCTGCAGTCACCATCTACAGTGATTTTGGAGCCCAAGAAAATAAAATCTGTCACTGTTCCCACTTTATCCCTTTCTACATGTGATGAAGTGATTAGACCAGATGCATGTGGCTCTATCATTATTTCAATAAATATTTCAATTGAAAAAGGAAAAGACTAAACATAAACTCCTGCAGAAGGAACTTCCGGATACCCTTGCTGAGTGGATTCCCCATGGGGTTCTCCTCTCTCCATGAGGAAAGGGAGAGCCAAGGGCCACATCCTGAGTCTCATATGTGATTATCCAACAGCACAACTTGCCTTGCAGCCTCTTCAAGCACTGAGGGTATCTGTAGGAGTCAGGGGTCCTGGAGACCCCATGGCTGGAACACAGGAGTTGCACGCCCCAGGACCAGGCCCACCCAGCACCCAGGTGAGGCTGCCTGGACAGAGAGATTTCTGCTCCGCCCACAAAGGAGGAGGCTGCCTCTGTCCCTCTCGAGCCCCCGCTGCCTGCATGTTTCCTTGCAAGGCTTCCATGGCCCCACGGATAGAAGCGGCAGACCTCTGGAACTGTCTGCTGCGTCCTCACCAGCCATTCCATCCTGCCTGCCCTGTACCCCGTCCCACACCCCCGGGACCTCCGCCTCATCTTCCCACCTTCATACCTTCTGTCTGTCTGCCTTCAACTCTCTGCTTTCTGTTTCTTACCCTTTTCTCAATAAAATCTGCCAGGAATTTCCACTGATCACTCCAATGTGACCAACTGAAACAGTCTCACTGGCAAATTGTTTCAGAAGAAACTAAACAGAAAGTGTCTTTCCTGGGACTTCCCTAGTGATCCAGTGCCTAAGACTCTGCGCTCCCAATGCAGGGGACTATCCCTGGTCAGGGAACTAGATCACACATGCTGTAAATAGAGTTCACACAGGACTTCCCTGACCATCCAGTGGTTAAGAATCCACCTGCCAATGCAGGGAACATGGGTTCAACCCCTGGTCCAGGAAGATCCCATATGCTGTGGAACAAGTAAGCCTGTGGGTCACTGCTCTGAGGCCCAAGGCCCCGAGAGCCTGTGCTCTGCAACAGGAGAAGCCCCCGCCAGGAGAAGCAGGTGCACAGCAACTGGAGGGTAGGCCCTGCCGGCAGCAACTGGAGAAAGTCCGTGCACAGCAGTGAAGAACCAGTGCAGCCATAGAGAAATAATCAATTTTAAAAAAGAGTCTGTATGCTGAAACCAAAGATCCCACATGCCTCAATGAGGACTGAAGAGCCCATGTATATAACTAAGACTTGGAGCAGCCAAACACATACATAAATAATAAACATTGCTTTTCAAAAAGGCATCTTTCCTAAAGCAGTAGTTGGGAGAAGACCAGGTTCTGATGAGCCTCTTGGTCAAATACTGGCCAAGATAACTAATCTGAATTATTTTAATGGTTTTCTCTGATTGCACTATGGAACCAGGTTGACCTGGTCTTGTCCAAAGTTGAAGAATGCTAAATATTTGGTGACAAGCAAGAAAATGACACTCAGAGGAGGGCAAGCAGGTAAAAGGTGCTCATTCACTGTGAAGACACCACCCATGGTTCATAAGAGCCTTGCCAATAATAAATAGAATTGTCCAAATTGCCCTCGTGGATAAGCCTGGGCAGTGAGTGGAGGGTAGTGGTGCTCATTGGATCCCTCAGCCCCCCGGGAACAGCCTCTATGTTTGGCACCAAAAGCCCCTCAATGATCCAGCTCTTCCCACAGCCCCCAGCCCCGGGAGCATGGGAGCCCCAGGACAGGACAGCAGCCAGTGCTGAGGGGCAGGGTCCTGTGGGCTGTGTCCCGTGGGGCTCTTAGCCCTCTAATCTGATAGCTGTGGACTGCTGTCAGCTGGCCAGGGCCCGGATGTCCAGTTCCCAGCCTGACATCTGGATCCAGTGGCCCAGCACCTTGCCCAGGATCAGGGTTTGCAGCCCGTGAAGCCACACCTATGGACATAGCCAGCTTGTCCCTCCTCCCTGGCCTCAAACCCGGCCTTGCACCTCTGACTCCAGCCAGCCGGTAGAACAGCCATCTGCCATGGTCACGGCTAGGGAGCTAGAGCCCATGGACACAGGCCAGGAACGCCCGGGGCCACCTGGTGGGCCAGCCAACAGCCTCACATCTCCTGAATCCCAAGGGCTCCCCCTACCCTCCTGCCTCACGCCCTCTCTGTGTGGTAACTCAGTCATTCAGAATCCCATCAGTTCACAATGACAGGTTCTTCGGACTGCACTTTGCAGGTGGGGACAGAGCTCAGAACTGAAGCCACAAGGGCGGCTGGGCTGCAGCACAGCTGCTGTGACTGCGGCCGGCTCGACGCACGCCACCCAGCCATCATTCATGGTGGGGGGGAGACGGTCACTCCTGCATCCCCTGAGTGTGGTCCACAGGTGGACCCAGGTGAGGAGAGCTGAGAAAGCCCTGGAGCTCCACAAATGGGCAGTGAGCCAGGCCCAGCAGCCGGCTGGATGCCTGGCACAAGCCACAGCGTGGCCAGGAAACATCTAGACCCTCCAGGGGGCTCCTGCTACCTGCCTCCTCCCACCCTGGGCAGCGGCTCCGCCTGCAGCTAAGGAGCTGGTTCTCCTGCCCCGAGGACAGAGAGGATGCTCATAAGCCGGGCCCTTGCCTGAGGAGAGGCCTTCCAGCAACAAAAAGCCCTGCTGTGTTCTGGGAGCCTCAGGTCCAAGACACTTATTCCCCGCTCACCTCTGAATTCTCTGAATTCTGTCTAAGAAAACCTCAATGCTCCACTGAGGGAGGAGGGAAGTTAAGTGAACTGTTAGCCGCTCAGTTGCGTCCGATTCTTTGTGACCCCATGGACTGTAGCCCGCCAGGCTCCTCTGTCCACAGGATTCTCCAGGCAAGAATATTCAAGTGGGTTGCCATGCCTTCCTCCAGGGAGGCTCCCAGTAAACACACAAAGCTCACTTCTTGCGAGGAATCTAGTTGTTTTTTTTTTTTTTTTAATTGATTTGCTTAATTGCTTTATTTGCTCACCTATATTCAGGAATTCCAAGAAGGCAAAAAAAAAAAAAAAAAAAATATGCTGGAAGACTTACTCCAAGGACAAGAAATTCTCCTGCCGTCCTACACACAACCCTCTGAGAATCTGCAAAGTTGGTTCTCTTCAGTGGGACAACACAGCCTTCGCGATCTGATATCACTGTGGTATTTTACTTATTAACACTGTGCTGGTACAGCTAAGGTTAACTGTTGTCCAGTTAGCCCAAATTCTGAGTTTTTGGAGTTCAAGCTTAAGATTTGTGCCACTGTAAACATGAGAAGTGTTTGGCAGATTATCCCACAATAAGTTCCTGATGTTAATATTATAATATGGTGTATTACTATATAATTATATTACATTTACATAATATATTATCAGTCAGTTGCTCAGTCATGTCCATCTCTCTGCAACTCCATCACCAACTCCGGAACTTGCTCAAACTCATGTCCATTGACTTGGTGATGCCATCCAACCATCTCATCCTCTGTCATCCATTTCTCCTCCTGCCTTCAATCTTTCCCAGCATCAGGGTCTTTTCCAATGAGTCAGTTATATATTATCATAATATTATAATATATTATTATATAATGGTATAATATAATATTAAGTTAATATTATAAAGGAGAGCCCAAAGAGGCAGCTCACTAAAGTCTTTGGATATCAGGAAAATTTTTTCCAAATAAAATTTAATCAGATACTTACAAATGGGCCCCACTTCTAAGAGGTTGTCAAAGGAGCAGCAGGACGTGGTCCCCAGTGTAGCCACCACCTGGAGGGTAAGAAGCAAATGTCCTTTGTTCAGTCCTACATCACAGTCCCTGCTGTCACCTCCACACACACAGCCACACCCCCAGGCCCAGCCCTGGCAACCCACGAAACTCTTGAGACCAGGGTCTGCATCTTATTTGTTCATGTTGCTAGCAACTCACACTTTGCTGGCACAGATTGGGTGCTGAAACATTCACTGCATGCAAACACCCTCCAAACACCCTCCAGATCAAAAAGCATCTGATGTTTTCAAAACCAAAGAGCCTAATTGATCTATGGTGGCGGGTGCTGTCTAAATAATGAAATTTCTCTTTCAATGTGACAAGACTGAAATTTCATTCAGTCTGTGTAGCCTTTATGCAGCCTCCAGCAATTATCTGTGCCCCGAGAATAGAGACGGAAGAATCAGAAAAACAAAGCTAGTAAACTTGAGATCCAGGCTGGAGGCCTCCCTGGTTGCATTTCACCTATAACCACCTGTGTTTAATCTGAAAACTGAATGTGTCTCAGCGTTAAAGCGGTCTGACCAGGGAGGTGTGGGGCTCTGCCCTGGGATGGCTCCGCTGACATAGTCGCCTGAGCCGGAGAGAGCGATGCTTTGTTATTCAGGTCAGGGAAGGCCAACAGTGTGGGAGCCTATGGCCACTGAAGAGATAGCTTGTGATACCCACAGGGAGAGGGGATGCCGTGCCATGCAGGGCCACACAGGGAAGCACCAGTGTTGATCAGGAGGTAGAGGAAGGGATGGAGAGAGGGGAACGGGTGGGCAGGAACTCCAGGTTCCAGCAGAAAGGAACAGGCGAGGCAGCTTAATACTGACAAGCGTGAGTCATTTCAGATTACTGCAATGGGCTGTGGGCACAAGAGCTGCTCTGGTTGTCTGGTCCCTGGTTCTGGGGAATCAGGGCAGGAGAACAGTGGCCTGGAGCGTGAGAGCCCCGTAGGGGATGTTGGCGAGGTGTGTGGGCTCTATGAGTGCTGGTTTGCTTAGGAAAGGGTCACTTTCCTTTCAGGTCCCCAGGAGCTGGCTAGACCTCCAGGGTCAGCAAGCTTCTTGAGACATCCAGTTACCAGCAAGACAGAAAATGAAAAGGCAAGATGGATACACAGACGTTGAAGCCAAGCACGTAGGACAAAGAGGCCAGATTGGAGGCCCAGCTCTGCATCATGTGGACACCTGCTGGGTGTTAGTTTTCTCATTTACACCACAAACACACTGGACCAGGATATGCCCAGAGCCTAAGGTCTGTGAGTTTAGACCCTTTCCTAAGCAAACCAGCACTCTCAGAGCCCACACACCTTGCCACATCCCCTACGGGGCTCTCACACTCCAGGCTGCTAGTCTCCTGGCCTGATCCCCCAGAACCAGGAACCAGACAACCAGAGCAGCTCTTGTGCCCACAGCCCATTGCAGTAATCTGAAATGACTCATGCTTGTCAGTATTAAGCCTGCCTCGCCTGTTCCTTTCTGCTGGAACCTGGAGTTCCTGCCCACCCGTTCCCCTCTCTCCATCCCTTCCTCTACCTCCTGATCAACACTGGTGCTTCCCTGTGTGGCCCTGCATGGCACGGCATCCCCTCTCCCTGTGGGTATCACAAGCTATCTCTTCAGTGGCCATAGGCTCCCACACTGTTGGCCTTCCCTGACCTGAATAACAAAGCATCGCTCTCTCCAGCTTTGACCTTTCCCATGGCTTCTTAGTCCCTCTCCTCCCACCTCTGTGCCCACCCCTCACACCCCTCCCCACCCCAGTCCAAGCACCAGCCATTCTCCAAGCCTGCTCAATCCTGACCATATGAGTCACTGAGTGGGAATCTGAGTCAGTGAGCCATTTTCCTCTGGTGTTTGCAATTCCTTCCAAAAATATAACTGAATATTAAAACACTTTGTCTAAGGGTCCTGGTTTCGTAGGTAGAACGAGACCCATAAAATGCTTTGTCTATGTCATAAAGCTTGTGTAGCTTTAAAAAAAACCCACAGGATGATTCAACCATCTTAATATCACTTGCAAATTATTTTCTCAACTTAAGAGTCTCTTAGGAATGACACTTCTGACATCCAGGAATTCCTTTCATTTCATCTCATGTTCCTCAGTAAAATCCTAATGGAAATAAATGCCATACCATCTGTTTTTAAAATGCAACCTGAATATCCTCTTGTTAAAATTATTTTCTATTAATGTGTATATGGCAGTGAGTCTAGAATAATTTCACCAAATATTAGTACTGTTTGTCTCTTATGATGAGATTTGGTTAATATTACATCTTTTATTCTGTGATTCTTACGTTAGTATTGATATTTTCATTCTGCCGTGGAGCATTTTGTAAAATCAAGAAAACACTGCCCAGTCCTGGGAGTGGCCTCAGCTGAGAACATGTCTCAGCTTTGCAGACATTATATTCACTCATCAGGACCCTCCTGATTTGGGTGTCTTTGGGACCCCCTACTTTACTGTTAGCTTAAGTGAGACACTCAGCGTGGGGTCTGGGGATAAACAGGCAGGACCAGACCAAGAAGAGAGCGCAGGTATGCTTAGCTCTGGTTCTGCCAGTTAAAGAACCCCGCACACTGGCCATGCTGGAGGCCCTTCCAACCAAGCCCATCCCTGGGCAGCTCCCTGCACAACATGTGGGCAGCATGGGACCCAGGGTCCCAGGAAGATGTGCCAGGCTGGTGACGGCAGGGCCCATGTATTCGTGTTTTGAGGGCTGTGAGTCAGCTTGTCCTCATTCTCAGAAGCCGCTTTAACCCCAGCACCTGCTCTGCTCCGGGCTGTGATTACTGGGCTCGGCTCAGAGATGCTAACCTGATTTCAGCTGCTCTGCAGAGACCTAATCACATTTGCAAAGGGGGAGGCGGGCTGGGCGCCCCACCTCTGAGAGCCTGGGGCTGTCCTGCTACCCTACTCTGCCCCTCTCCCTCGTCTGTCAATCTCACCACTGCCCGCTAGGCTCTGCCCTCTGCCTTGGGCCTGATCTTATCAGGTCAGGAAAGCAAACCACCAAGAGGAAGAAACCGGCGAGTGCCTGGAGGGCTTCCAGCTCAGATCTGCCCCATGTGCCCCCTACTTTCCACAGCAGGTCACACTTTGAAGGGGCTGTAGCCCCTTTGTGAACCATGAAGGAGGTGGGCAGGGCTCGTGGGCTTAGGAAAGGCTCACGTGCCTTTCAGGTCTCCAGCACTGGCTAGACTTCCAGGGTCAGCAAGCTCCCTGAGACATCCAGGCATCAGGGTCTGCATCTCAGGATTGGGCACAGAGTCACACATGTGAAGGATGATAACCACCAGGCATTCGTTTCAATGGGAACCAGCAAATGTGTCAAAGCTCAAGCAACACTCTTGCCTGGTCCAGGCAGCCTCTGCTTCCAGCTTCACGGACCCTTGGCTGCCCCTTTAAGACAACGGAGAAGAAAATGGCAACCCACTCCAGTACTCTTGCCTGGAAAATTCCACGGACTGAGAAGCCTGGTAGGCTACAGTCCATGGGGTTGCAAAGAGTCGGACACGACTGAGCGACTTCACTTTCACTTTAAGACAACGGCCAGCTGCATCTCCTCATGCCTCCAGTGATCCTCCCCATCTCTGTGCTGTTGCAATATTGTTTTCTTCCACAAGACAGGCTCGTGAAGCATGTCCTCCAGGACAGGGGGCTTATATGTTAACTCTCAGCAAAGACTTCACTGACACCCCGCTGCTGAGCTCATCATCCCTCTGCCCCTTGTCCTTGTGCATGTGTGTCCGTTAGTTGCTTCAGCCGTGTCCAGCTCTTTGCGACCCCATGGACTGTAACCCTCCAGGCTCCTCTGTCCATGCAGTTCTCCAGGCATGAATACTGGAGTGGGTCGCCATTCCTTTCTCCATGGGATCTTCCTGAACCAGGGATCAAACCAGGGGTCTCCTGCCTTGCAGACAGATTCCTTGCCATCTGAGCCATCAGGGAAGCACTGTCCGCATGCATAGTCCTCACCAAATGGCACAAAGATCAGTGGACATGTGTATCTGTCACCAGGAGCATTGCAAGAGGAAAGCAACCATGCCTACGCACGGATCCCCGGGGCTGGCAAAGGGAGGGCTCTAAGGAAGTAGGCGTTTCATACAGGTTGAAATATGAGCTCTGATGAAACCCTCTGCTCCAAATCGCTGGACCTCTAATGCCGATTACACTGCACCCTGGTGCAGACTGTTACCTTCGTATCTCCACTCCAGCCAGTAGGATGCTTGAGGGCCCTTCTCAATCTCAGTCCCACAGGCCCAGTATGTTATGGGTGTTCATTTGTCAAACAAGTGAGTGACTTAGTGAATTAGCATGGAATTGTTACTTATTCCATCATGATAGGTTTTGAAGTGCAATGAGTGTGAGTATTTGGCCCTTGCTCTGAAGACTGTGAACTTGTCACCTTTTGCTTGAGAGCCCACCATAAGGATAGTGAAATGTAACTGATGGAGGTGTAGATAGCTCTTAAATGGTGCATATAAAATGCCCCAACAGAGGTCTTGGCCACCCTGAAGAGCACATAGATGATGCTTATTTCAAAGTCTTCATCAACACAAAGACATAGAGTAGCAGCCAAAATGAAACACTGTGCTGCCTCTGAATTTCCACCACCAGGTTATGAGGGTATAAACAAGAATGCTGCCTGCCACATCAGTAAGCAAACAAGGCTGTGGCCACCAAGCCATCGGCCACTGCAGCTGCCCCAGACTGTGCCCCCTGAGTGGATTCAGGACGGAGAAAAGCCAGATGCTGACCCTGGATGGTTAAGGTGTGTATCAAAGGAGTGGTTTCCATGAACGCAGACTCTTGCTTCTTCCCATATACAGAACAGTGCTAACTTCAAAATGAGATGTTTAAAGTAGAATTAGCATCAATTCTATACAATCTCTTTCAGAAAATAGAAGAGGAAGGAACTGCTTCTCAAGTCTTTTTATGAAGTCTGTATTACCCTAACATCAAAACAAGACTATAAAAAGGGAAAACTACAAACCAATATTACTTATTCATATAGAAGCAAAAGTCCATAAATGTTAGTAATTAGAATCTAGCAATAGGAATTACATTATGAACAAATGAGATTTACTCCAGGAATTCAAGGCTGGTTTAATATTTGAAATCCACTGTAATCCACCTTGTTAACAGACTTAATAAAACCACTCAACCACATCGATCAGCAATGAAAAATAATTTGACAAAATTCAACACTAATTCATGATAAAAATTCTCAGAACTTCAGGAATGGAGAAAACTTTCTCAATTTGATAATGAACATCTACAAAGCCTAAAGATAACATCACACTTAATGGTTAAAAACTACATTCATTTCACTTTAACGTTGGAAACCAGATAAGAATGCCTACCTTCATCACTGCCAAACAAATAGTACTTGAAATTCTATCCAGTGCAAAAAGGCATGAAAAATAAATAAAAGGCAAACAGGTCAGAAGGGAAGAATACAGTTGTACCTGTTTGCATATGACATGGTTATCTAGACAGAAAAATCCATAAAATTCATTTTTAAAAAACCCTCCTAGAACTAACAAGTGAGTTCAGCAGCATTACAGGATACAAGGTCAACATAAAAAATTAACTGTGTTTCTGTAAGCTGCAATAAACACATGGACACCTAGATTAAACATACAATGCTGTTTATAACTGTTCCAAAAAGAATTATGTAGGTATAAATCTAGCAAAGCAAGTATAGGCTTATATGATGAAAGAAATTAAAGAAGATTTAAATAAACAGAGAGACATATCATGTTTATGGCTTGACAACATAGTAAAGATTTTAATTAACATATAGGGCAAAGAGAAAGTCTCAAGGGAAATTTTCAAAATATTTTTAACTCAATGAAAATACAACTTACCAAAATGTGTGGAATGCAGTGAAAATAATGTTTAGGGGGAGCTCTATAGCATTAAATGAATACGTACACTAGAAAAGAAAGAAAATTTTCAACCCAGAATGTAAGCTTCCACCTTAGGAGACTAGAAAACAAAGAGAAAATTAAATCCAAAGGGCCTAAAAGAAAATAAATAATAAAAATTAGAGTAGACATCAATGAAATTAGAAACAGGAAATCAATAGTGAGAATCAACAAACCCAAATGCTGGTACTTTGAAAAGATCGATAAAATTGATAAACATCTAACTAGGTTAACTAAGAAAAAAGAGAGGACACAAGTTTCTAGTATTAGAAATGAAAGGCCCATCACTACTGATTCCCTGGGTGGTAAAAGGATAATATTTAAATAATATTATGAATAACTCTACGCCCACAAATTTGAAAATCTGAATGAAATGGATCAATTCTTTGAAAGACATAATTTTACAAAAACTCACATAAAGAAAAATCGATGCTCTCAACAGGTCTGTGCAAAACCACTGAAATCCAATGGTTGGGATTAAGAGGCGGGGCCTTTGGGGGATCGTGAGGACGAGGGCCTTGAGAATGGGATTAGTGCTTCTATAAAAGGGCCCCCACAGAGCTCCTGAGCCCTTCCTCCATATGCGGACACGCCGGAAGTCCTGAGCCCTTCCTCCATATGAGGACACGCCGGAAGTCAGCTGTCTGCACCCAGGAGAGGGCCCCCACAGAGCTCCTGAGTCCTTCCTCCATATGAGGACACGCCGGAAGTCAGCTGTCTGCACCCAGGAGAGGACCGCCACAGAGTTCCTGAGCCCTTCCTCCATATGAGGACACGCCGGAAGTCAGCTGTCTGCACCCAGGAGAGGGCCCCCACAGAGCTCCTGAGCCCTTCCTCCATATGAGGACACGCCAGAAGTCAGCTGTCTGCACCCAGGAGAGGACCCCCACAGAGCTCCTGAGCCGCTTCCTCCATATGAGGACACGCCGGAAGTCCTGAGCCCTTCCTCCATATGAGGACACACTGGAAGTCAGCTGTCTGCACCCAGGGGAGGACCCCCACAGAGCTCCTGAGCCCTTCCTCCATATGAGGACACGCCGGAAGTCAGCTGTCTGCACCCAGGAGAGGACCCTGAGTAGCACCCACACTGGCACCCTGATCTCAGACTTCCCGCCTCCACAGCTGGGGGAAATAAAGTTTTGTTGTTCATCAGGCACCTGGTCTGTGGTAGCTTATTGTAGCAACCTGAACAGACTAAGATGGCCTGTATCTATCAAAAAATAAAATCAATAAATTAATAGCCCCCCAAAACAGGCAGCAACCAGCCCAGGTGGGTTCACTCGTAAAATCTACCCAACGTTTAAGAAAGGAATTAAACTACATACAGAAAACAAATTCGTGGTTACCAGCAGGGAGAGGGAAGTGGGGGGAGAAATGGTAAGGGCAGGGGATTAAGAGGTGCAAACTACTATGGATAAACCAGACAAGCAAGTATTGGGACACACAAGGAAATATAGCATTATATGATAATAAGTGTCAATGGTGCATAACCTGTAAAAATGCTGAACCGCTATGCTGTATACCTGAAACTAGCAAAATATTGTAAACCAGCTATATTTCAGTTTAAAAAAGAGACAAATAAAACTAATTCTCTATTATCTCTTCCAGAAAACGGAGGAAAACAGAATGTTTCCTAACTCATTCTGTGAGGCCAGTCTCACCCAAGTTCCAAAATCAGACAAAACATTAAAAGAAAGAACCATAGACAAATATCTCTTATGGATAGATGTGAAAATTCTCAACAAAACACAAGCAAATTGTATTTAATAATATATACAAAATAACAACCAAGTGGGACTATAGGTATGCAAGACTGACTCAGCACTGAAAATCAATTAATATAATCTATCATGTCAAAAGGCTAAAGAAGAAAAAAATCACATGATCATATCAATAGATAAACAAAAACTATTTGACAAAATCCAGCAAAATTTTAAAAATCCTAGCCAATAGGATAGAGCAGATGTTTTGATAGATGTTCTACCTCAACTTGATAAAGAACATCTATTAAAAACCTGACATCAGAGTTAATAGTGAGAAACTAGAGGTTTTCCTGATAAGAACAGAAACGAGGCAAGGATATTTGCTTTCACCATGCCGACAAAAAAGGGTCTAAAGATACGCAGATTGAGAGGGGAAGATGACACAATTATCTATATAGAAATACACCTCCCAAATCAAAATCAAACCGAAAATCTCCTGAAACTAGTAAGCAATTACAACAATACAGAGAACAAAGGATAATATACAAAAGTCAGTTTCTTTCTCATACTCCAGCAATGAAAAATTTGAGTTTGAAATTAAGAACACAATACTATGTACACTAACACCAAACTAGAGAGGCAAAGCGAGAGAGGGAGGGAGAAATACTTAGATAAAAATCTAACAAAATATGTATAAGATCTATATGGTGGTGGTTTACTTGGGAAGTCGTGCCCAACTCTTGCAAACCCATGGACTGTAGCCTGCCAGGCTCCTCTGTCCGTGGGATTCTCCAGGCAAGAATACTGGAGTGGGTTGCCATTTCCTTCTCCAGGAGATCTTCCTGATCCAAGAATTGAACCTGGGTCTCCTGCATTGATTCTTTACCAACTGAGCTACAAGGGAAGCTCAAAATATATATGAGGAAAACTATAAAACTCTGATGAAAGAGTTTATCAAAATAAATGGAAAAATATTCTATGTACATGGGTAGGAAGACTCAACATTGTCAAGATGTCAGTACTTCCTAATTTGATCTATAAATTCAATGCAATCTCATTCAAATTCTAGCCAATTATGTTATGGCTATTGACAAACCACATCCAAAATTTATAGAGAGAAGCAAAAGAATGCAGAATACACAACACAGTATTGAAGGAGAAAAAAAAGTCAGAGGATTGACACTACCCAACTTCAAGCCTTAGCAAAAGCTACAGTAATCAGGACAGTGTTGTATTGGGGCAGGATACACAGACAGATCAATGGATCAAAACAGAGAACCCAAAAATAGACATACACAAATATGGTCACCTGATCTGTGACGAAGGAGCAAAGGCAGTTTAATGGGAAAAGAAGAGTCTTTTCAACAAATAGTGCTGGAACAGACATTCACATGCAAGAAATGGATTTGGATACAGACTCACACCATCTACAAAAAACAGTTCAAAATGAACCATAGATATAAAGGTAAAACGCAAAACTATAAAACTCCTAGAAGCTAACACAGGAGAAAATCTGAAACATATTGGGTTTGCGGATGAGTTTTTAGGTGTTACTGACATAGTCCATGAAAAAAATTGATGAGATGAACTTAAAAACTTCTTTGTGGTAGATACTTTCTAAGAATGAAACAACATGTCTCCAACTTGGAGAAAACATTGGCAAAGCATACCTCTTGATAAAGGGACTGGTTTCCAACAATAGTCCAAAATATAGAAAGAAATCTTCAGACTCAACAACCTGACATTTGTTGATGTTTCTACAATTATTTATGCTCCTTATTCCCTTGGAAAATCCTTGAATCAAGATCAAATTATGTATAAAATCATGCCTTCTGTCCCTCCCCCAGACTACATGTTAGTTATTCAACAAATGGTGGTAAATTTGAATTGATCAAAACAATTTTTGGATAAAAAAGCTCATCTCAAAGAGTAACTCTTAAAAAGTAATGGAAGTTATAAACATGTGGCACCTAGAGTCTGTTGAATCTAGCTTGCTCTACAACTCGGAAGTACCCAGATTTGGATGGGTGCCTAGGAGCATGGAATCCTGGGTGCACAGCAGAATCTGGAAGCTGCTGGGAAGCGACTCCAATATCTACCATTGTCCCCAGAGAGGCTGGAGCAGGGCCTGGGCATCGGCATTCTTCTTAGCTCCCCAGGTGACTCCAAAGTGTAGCCAGATGACCCCACGGGGCCAGTGCCACAATCCCACCCGACATCCCAGTGCAGCCGTGAGACGAAGTCGTGGCACACCAGGCAGGGTGGCTCCCAGGCTCCGGTTGTAACAGCAACTGCTTCCTCCCCACTGGAAAAGGCCCAGCCATGTACAGCGAAACTAGCTGATGTTTGGTTAGTCAGATGTTTTAATGATATCCTATTTAATTGTATTTTAAATTAATCACTGCTGGCTTGCAACACCTCTCTCACAAGCGATGCATCTTAGTATCTTCTGAGGACAGGCCTCTAGGTGGAAAGCGCACTTTATTTTTAACTCAGCTAACTCCGATGTCCGTCACTCATCTACCATGTCAAGGGTGTGCCCTATGGTGTCATTTTTAACAGGAAGCAGAAGCAAGACTTTTTGGTTTAGCAGTATCCCCTGGGCTGGGTACTCTGTGTTTCTGAGATTCACGCAAGCGGAAGGGAAAATCATTGGCGTTTTGCTCCAGCCGCACTGAAGGAGAGGAGCGCTGACCTGAGTATGCCTGGCCCGTGACCAACGTGGCAGCCAGGAAATGATCGTGTCACCACAGGCCCGACCCACTGCCCCAGCAGGGCCCAGACACTCTTGTGGGGCCCGGGGAACTTACGAAGAAAGGAATCAGGCCGGCTGCCTTGTCTCTCTCCAGGGCCTCCTGCAGCGCGGAAGCTCGCATGGCAAACTTGCCATCGGAAGGGATGGCTTTTAATCTCACTCCGCCAATTAAGCCGGCTTTTTCCACGGAGGAGTGTGCCTGCAAGAGAGGGCCAGGTTAGACTCTGCAGCAGCTTCTGCATGCCTCCTGAGCATCAGGAGGCAGAGCCTCAATCCCCCCCAACTCCCTGCACCTTCAGGCCAGGAGCTGTTTCAGGTCCTGAGGGCTCTACTTCCAAGTTTCATGATTCCAACTCAGATGGCAGAGTGCTGGGCTGTGCTCGCAGGCGAGCGTGGGATCGTGCTCAGTTGTGTTCGACTCTTTGCGACCCCATGGACTGTACCCCGCCAGTCTCCTCTGTCCATGGGATTTCCCAGGCGAGAGTACTGGAGTGGGTTGCCATTTCCTCTTCCAGAGGATCTTGCCAACCCAGGAATTGAAGCCCCATCTCCTGTGTCTCCTGCATTGCAGGCAGATTCTTTACCTGCTGAGCCATCAGGGCAGTCTTATACGGAGCTGTATTGAGGGCTTTTCAGCCCACTGGTTTGAATTCAACAGAAGCAGTGGATGCTCATTTGGAAGCACAGCTGGGAAAATGACACCTGGTAACATCACCTGATGATGATATTACTTTATAAGTGTTCTTAGTAAGCTCCTAGTCCCACTCTTATCATCTGAGGCTCTAAAATTGCACGCAAAATATATGACGATGCTCAAAAGTAGCTCTCCTTGTGGTTTGTGCGTCCTCTTTGCCCTCAGATGAGGAGCAAGGTGATAGAGTTATGTATTTACAACCAGCACCTTGACCCCATGCTCCTGGGGGCTAATGCTCACCTGAAATGTAGATTCCACTCAGGAGGAGCTGATGGGAGGTGACTCTCCCAGAGGGCACATCCTTGCTCATTCCTTCCCTGTGTATGTGGCTTCCCTAACTCCTACAATCTTCCCCAAAGAGCATCCCTCAATAAATGGTGAACCCCTAAAGCCCCGCATCAGACCCTGCTCCTTGGAAACCTGAACCCAAAGCCACAGAATTGAGCCCTAGAGCCCATGGCTGTCCACTCGATGTAATGAACCCACCTGACTCCTGTCATCTAGGATAGTACTAGCCACACAGCATCCTTGTGAGAATCTAGAGACCACCATGGATCACTTCTCTTGGGTGAAATTCCCTCATGAAAACCCTGCTGGGAAAGGCTACCACCTAACATTCATAGCAACTTATCTCAACATAGATACATAGAGACCTACACATGCATTTTTAAAAGTTTTCTCATGTCTGTCTGGGAAACAAGGGAGAAATAAATAGAAGTGAATAATTTTCTTCCTCTGTGGGCAGCTCTAGTGCCAGGAGTTAGAGTACACACAGAGACAATCCTCCCAACAATGCATCAAAGTATGCATATTATATTTGATTTCAGGCTACATATGTTTATTCCCTAGAACAAAGCTGTCACAGTTGAAGTGCCTGGCTTAACAAATTCATTAAAAATATTACATCAGTGATACAGAGAACAAACTTTCGGACATCAAGGGGGGAAAGGGGGGTAGGATAAAGTGGAAGATTGGGATTGAAGTATACGCATGACTACATATAAAATAGATGACTGATGAGAACATACTGCACAGCGCAGGGGAAGAGAAGGTACAGTCTATTTATAGGGTGTGCACTAAGTCACCCTTAAACACGCTCCAAAGTACAGTCTGAGCAGGCAAAAACTGTTTGATCCCACTTGCATGAGGTACCTAGAAGTCAATTTCATAGAGTCAGCAAGTATGTAGATGCCAGGGGCTCCCCCTCCTCCAGGGGTATGGAGGGAAGGTATAATGGGGACTTAGTGTTTAATGGGTCAGAGTTGCAGTTTAGGAAGGCGAAAAATCTGGGAGACGGACGACAGCGAGAGTTGCATGACAGTGTGAATGTCCTTAGTGCCACTGAACTGTATAGCGTGTGTTAGTCGCTCGTTGAGTCCAACTCTTTGTGACCTTATGGGCTGTAGCCCACCAGGCTCCGCTGTCCATGGAATTCTCCAGGCAAGAGCACTGGAATGGGTAGCCATTCCCTCCTCCAGGGATCTTCCTGACCCAGGAACAGAACCTGGATGTCCCACATCGCATGCAGATTCTTTACCATCTGAGCCACTAGGGAAGCCTGAACTGCACAGTTAAATATGGTTAAAATAGCACGTTTTATGTTATGTGACTTTTGCCACAATAAAAAGATTTTAAAAGTACTATGTGGGCAAAGCTAAATCAGCTATTCCTTGTGGAACCAAAACCTCTGGTGGTACCATTTTTTGGGTGCCCTCTTGACTCCCGGTTCACTCGTGGAGCTGCTGCTCAAGGCTCTTTCCTTCTGTTCTCTCTCACACAATTGCGCTTTGCTTTGGCTTTTAACCTTTTTCAAGAAGGCTGATCATGGGAACTGATCATGGCCTAGATATCCCCACTTGCAGAGATCTCTAAACCTTACAGAACACTGCGTCATCCCTCATCTTGGGTCAACAGCTAGCTGGCAGAGCGGCAGCACCAGGTGGCAGGCCCTTTTGACCCTGTCTGGTGGTTTAAAAAAGGCTTTGAGAACTGACGTGATTGGCCTGAGATCACAGAATTTAAAATAGCAGGGCTGGGACGTGAGCCCAGGTCTTTGAGCCCTTAGCCCCACATGGGGCTCCACTACGCCGTGCTGAAGGCAGCCAGATGGCCTCAACATGAGCTGGGACAGGTGGGGTTGGGGTGATTTCACGGCACGATTATTCTCTTTCCAACCTAATCTGCTAAGTTCCCACTGGCAGCCTATATCTTTTCTTTAGCAGAGGTCCCTGGCTTAGTGACACCTGGGGGACTGTTCTTGGATTGGAAAGGATACTGCAAGCCCTATAGTTTTTTCTTTTTTAATTTTTGGACACACCCTGAGGCATATGGAACCTTAGTTCCCCGACCAGGGACAGAACCCACAGCCCCTGCAATGGGAGACAGAGTCTTAACCACTGGACCACCAGGAAGTCATCAGTGTGGTTTTGACTTGACACCACACAAACCATTCCACCCCAGGAGGCTCAAGGGGGCTCTGGGCACCGCACTCACCTGGTCAGATGCGTAGGCCACCAACTTCTCCATGATGGCAGCCTGCGTCAGCTCTGGGGAGGCAGCCTGCAGGTGTCGGGTCACTTTGGTCCGAGCGGCCAGCAGGGCCACAAGGGTAGCTTCACTGGCAGTTCCCTAAGTCAAAGAAAAGGTCAACAGGACCTTCCAACTGCAGCCAGGGAATCATCTCTAAATGTGAGAGATGTGATGTGGCATCTTCCTATTTTCTTAGAAGACACATCTGAAATTGTCAAGTCCATTCTCCCATGCATGGGGAAAAGGCTGTACATCCGTGACTGACACTGCAGCTCTTATTATCAATTCAGCATTGCTTTGCCTGCTTCATAAAATACCCACCAGCACTTACTGGCACTTACTAGGCATCACTGGTACCAGACTTGGCAGACACATTCCCATGGACACTTTCTAGTCTGGACAGGAGGTGCTGGTCCATTTCCCCCAGAGGAGGAAATGGGACCCAGGGCACAGCTCCCGGCACAGCTGCACACACACCGCAACTTGGACAGACACATTTGTCTGTTTTCACAAAGGGGCTGCCCCTTCTTTAAGACCCAGAAATTGCCCTGGAGGGTGTTCCCCAGTCACTAATGTTACAGACTGAATCCCTCTCCCCCAGATTTCATATGTTGGAGCCCTAACTCCGAATTTCTCAGGACGTGACCACATATGGAGACAAAATCTTTGAAGGGGTAACAGAGTCAAAATGAGCCTTTTAGAGGGTCCCATGGTCCAGCCTGGCTGGTGTCCTCATAGGATGAGGAGCTGAACACATGTGCCTGCGTGCACGCATGCGCATGTGTGCACATGCACATACACACACACACACGCAGAGGTGAGGCCACATGAGCACACAGGGAGGAGATGGTTGCGTGCAAGCTACGGGCAGAGGCCTCGGGGATGTCAGCCGCGCCACCACCGTGATCTCAGATGTCTTGGCTCTGGATGATGAGACAACCCTGTCTGCTGCCTGGGTCATCTGGTCTCTGCCTCTTCCTTGTGGCAGCCTTATCAAGCTAACACAATGACTGCCAACAACTTATTTTGGCAAAGGAATCAAGGATGCAAAATTCACTCCTATGAGGGTGGGCGGCGGTGAAAGAGAATATAAATTCAGCACCCAGTCCGTCAGCCCATCTATGTTGCAAACTAAGCTCATTTTTAATTGTATCATCTTCGGTTGGCAAACCTATGTTCAGAGAGTTTAGGTAACTTGCCCCAAATCAACAGTAAATGAGCAGTATGGTTAGAAGCAAACCCACATCTGTCTGCAGGGACTACTCCACTTGTGATCACGGAATCTTGTGTAAACCCTGAAAGAGACCATGAGCTGAATAGTATTACCGTTAGGAAGAAAAAGTGTAAAAGGTAAAAATTTTGTTGACTGTGAGAAAGAAATTCATAAAATAAAAACACTCATAGTTCTGTAGAACTGTGTAGCTCTAATGCATAAATTCTTACATACACATCTGTAATCTTAATTCCAAGAAAACACACTGGTCATAGCAAACACCCTCTTCCCACAACACAAGAGATTACCCTACACATGGACATCACCAGATGGTCAGTACCAAAATCTGATTATATACTTTCCAGCCAAAGAAGGAGAAGCTCTATACAGTCAGCAAAAACAAGATCGAGAGCTGACTGCGGCTCAGATCATGAACTCCTTATTGCCAAATTCAGACTTAAATTGAAGAAAGTAGGGAAATCCACTGCCTCCTTCATACACACTGACTTGGGAAGCTCATTGAAAGGCGCGGGCCCAGGGGTGCACGTCCTTGTCTTCCCCTGACACTCCTGTGAGAGCGCAGCTCGCCCTCAACATCACCCTCTGTCGGAGGCCTTGGAACTCCCACTACCCCCCAGCGTCCATGCTTCTCTGAACCATATTCTAAGGAAAGGCTTGAATCACCACAGCAGTTCACAGTGGGTTTTCCTTTAGGCGTTGTCCATGCCTTGAAAGAAAACTCCCCTTCTTCAGGCAACGAAAAGCGATTTTTCAAAAATATGCCTGATGAAAAAACTGTCAGCCAAGCATCCATAAGTACAATGGCTCAAGGAGGCATGGCTTCATTGTAGGAAATCTGTTTCTTTTACTTTAACCTTTGCTTCCCATTGCTTTTTTCACTAAAAGGATACTGTTTATACACAAGGACCTGCCCCAGGGAACCCTGCCCTCCTGCTTGAATATTAAACCAAAGTACCTTTGTTCAGGACCCTGTCCACCTGTGGATGGGAGTGCTCAGTCGCTCACTTGTGTCCAACTGTTTGTGACCCCATGGACTGTAGCCCACCAGGCTCCTCTGTCCATGGAATTTTTCAGGCAAGAATACTGGAGTGGGTTGCCATTTCCTTCTCCAGGGGAATCTTCCCGACCCAGGGATCAAAGCACTGACTCCTGCATCTCCTGTATTGGCAGGCAGATTCTTTTACCACTGAACCACCTGGGAAGGAAGGAAGAAAGTAACACATCCTCTGCCCGAGGCATGCCATTCTAGGAGGTAAGTGCAAGATTGTTTTGTTTTGTTTTACTTTGCTTCCTCAACTCCTCTCCCTTTCTGTTCTATAAAAGAACTTGGCATCCAGACCCCCAACAAGAAGGCTGAGACATTATTCTTCCATCTTCTTGGCCAGCCAGCTTTCCCAATAAAGATACATTCCTTGCCTCAACAGCAGGTCTCTCAGTTAATTGGCCTATAGTGCAGCGAGCAGAGTAGGCTTGGACTGGGTAACAGCTTGGTGACAGGGGCAGCAGGACAAGTGGGTCTCTGGCCTCCGCTGGAAGCAGGTTTCGGCTAAGGAAGGGACGGGGCGCCTGCTCTTGCACAGAGAGCAGTAAGGATACCTCTGTTTTCTTGCTGCAGACAAAGGTTGCCATGGTGAGGCTGCGGCAAGGCAGAAAGAACCGCGGTGAACATTGCCACTGGCTGCTGATGCTGGAGCAGGAACATCCTTTCATTTTCTTGGTTTTCAAGTGTCACCCCACACACAGCACGAAACTGGCTTTTCTTCCACAAGAGCTTTCAGAGCCAATTAAGAGACTATTTCCATGGCCCTGTTTGTCCAGCTCAAAGGACGGGTTGCCATTTGACGCAGACACCCATCACAGGGCCGACGCCTGGCAGCTGTGATTATGGCTCTGAGGGGCCAGCATCCCCCACATCCGAGGGCCCCCCGGCTGTCACCAGGCTCAGGCACTCTGAGCCCTTGCAAATTAGAGACAATCAGCCTTGTCAGAGGGAAGGGTGTGCTTCCTGCCTCACACACAGACACGATTGACTGCTTTCCTTGACCAAACTGGGTGGACAGGGCCTCCAAGAGGGGTTGTATTGAGTCCTGGGCTGAGGGATGTCAGAATTAGTCCCAAACAAATGCCTGGGCTTCTGCTGTTTCTAGAAAATGGAAGCGTCTTTAAAGGAAAAGGTAATTTAAAGATGAAGCCCATGGCAGCATGCCCATCTCTGGACACTCACACCGCAGCCAAGGGCCCGGGACAGGCTGGTGGGACACCCTGGTCTCCAGCTCACCTGTGTACCAGCTTTGCCTCCAACTAGCTCAAGCCCTGGGGCCCCAAGCACTATGCTTCTGAGCCTTGGGTTGTTGATAACCCAATCCTCATAAATATTTGGAGGTTGAGAAACGAACACTGAAAACAGAAGAAATAAAGCTAAAACCCAGCCTAACTCAGAGTGGGTGTTCAACACAAAGTTGGTATTATTGTGATGTACATGCCTTGGATGATGAGGTATCTGTAAGATTTTTGAGTAGTATCAAATGAGAGAAATCAGCTCGGGCTGCTGAAAAGAATCAAACATGAAACTGTTTCTGTCATGATCTCCAGTGACCCAGAAAAACTCTTTTTAAACATTTTTGTTTGTTTTTGATTTTTGGTGGAGCTGGAGCATTTGTGCTGAATATGGACTCAACCAGACGAGACTCAGCAGAAAGCTGAGGCTCCTCTTAGGAGATTGTTGACCTTCATCCTAAAGAGTATCCTTTGAAATATGACTCACGAGTGAAAGATGTGATACTATACATATTTTTATATATATTCCATTTATATAAATTGTGACACCATAGAAAGTCATGCAAATGGAAGGAGATCATGCATGTTAAACATACCATACTTAATTAAAAAAATAAAAGAGAAAATCATGCAATAATAATATTCTCAAAGACTAAACAATAGGAGGACTTCCCTGGTGGGCCAGGGGTTAAGAATTCACCTGCCAGTGCAGGGGACACGGGTTCAGTCCTAGTCTGGAAAGACTCCACATGCAGGACAGTTGAGCCTATTTGCTACCACTACTGAGCCTGCTCCCTAGAGCCCGGGCTCTGCAACAAGAGAAGCCACCACAGTGAGAAGCCTTCACACAGTGACTAGAGAGGAGCCCCTGCTCACCGCAGCCCGTGGGCAACAGCACAGATCAGGCACGGCCAAAACTGTTTACAGATGAAATAGATAAACAGTGGGAAAAGCCCACACAAAACAGTAAGTAAAACACCACACAGGAAATGTACATGATGTATTATCCCAGTTTTGTTTCTATTATGTACATATGTATGTATACCCACACTCACAGCTATTGAAATAACACTGGGAGGAAGCTGCCGCAGAGTGTTTCTGCATCTCTTCCATTTATCTAACGGATGTCCAGGTTTTGTTAGTGGAAAGGAGATGATGCTTTTAAGTTGAATAGCAGACAGAATGATCTCTTTTCGCTTTCAAGGCAAACCATTCAATATCACAGTAATCCAAGTCTATGCCCCAACCAGTAATGCTGAAGAAGATGAAGTTGAATGGTTCTATGAAGACCTACAAGACCTTTTACAACTAACACCCAAAAAAGATGTCCTTTTCATTATAGGGGACTGGAATGCAAAAGTAGGAAGTCAAGAAACACCTGGAGTAACAGGCAAATTTGGCCTTGGAATATGGAATGAAGCAGGGCAAAGACTAATAGAGTTTTACCAAGAAAATGCACTGGTCATAGCAAACACCCTATTCGAGCAACACAAGAGAAGACTCTACACATGGATATCACCAGATGGTCAACACCAAAATCAGATTGATTATATTCTTTGCAGCCAAAGATGGACAAGCTCTATACAGTCAATAAAAACAAAACCAGGAGCTGACTGTGGCTCAGATCATGAACTCCTTATTACCAAATTTAGACTTAAATTGAAGAAAGTAGGGAAAACCACTAGACCATTCAGGTATGACCTAAATCAAATCCCTTATGATTATCCAGGGAAGTGAGAAATAGATTTAAGGGACTAGATCTGATAGATAGAGTGCCTGATGAACTATGGAATGAGGTTCATGACATTGTACAGGAGACAGGGATCAAGACCATTCCCATAGAAAAGAAATGCAAAAAAAACAAAATGGCTGTCTGGGGAGGCCTTACAAATAGCTGTGAAAAGAAGAGAAGCAAAAAGCAAAGGAGAAAATGAAAGATATAAGCATCTGAATGCAGAGTTCCAAAGAATAGCAAGAAGAGATAAGAAAGCCTTCTTCAGCGATCAATGCAAAGAAATAGAGGAAAACAACAGAATGGGAAAGACTAGAGATCTCTTCAAGAAAATTAGCGATACCAAGGGGACATTTCATGCAAAGATGGGCTCGATAAAGGACAGAAATGGTATGGACCTAACAGAAGCAGAAGATATTAAGAAGAGGTGGCAAGAATACATAGAAAAACTGTACAAAAAAGATCTTCATGACCCAGATAATCACGATGGTGTGATCACTCACCTAGAGCCAGACATCCTGGAATGTGAAGTCAAGTGGGCCTTAGGAAGCATCACTACAAACAAAGCTAGTGGAGGTGATGGAATTCCAGTTGAGCTATTTCAAATCCTGAAAGATGATGCTGTGAAACCGCTGCACTCAATATGCCAGCAAATTTGGAAAACTCAGCAGTGGCCACAGGACTGGAAAATCCGTTTTCATTCCAATCCCAAAGAAAGGCAATGCCAAAGAATGCTCAAACTACCACACAATTGCACTCATCTCACACGCTAGTAAAGTAATGCTCAAAATTCTCCAAGCCAGGCTTCAGCAATACGTGAACTGTGAATTTCCAGATGTTCAAGCTGGTTTTAGAAAAGGCAGAGGAACCAGAGATCAAATTGCCAATATCCGCTGGATCATGGAAAAAGCAAGAGAGTTCCAGAAAAACATCTATTTATGCTTTATTGACTATGTCAAAGCCTTTGACTGTGTGGATCACAATAAACTGTGGAAAATTCTGAAAGAGATGGGAATACCAGACCACCTGACCTACCTCTTGAGAAATCTGTATGCAGGTCAGGAGGCAACAGTTAGAACTGGACATGGAACAACAGACTGGTTCCAAATAGGAAAAGGGGTATGTCAAGGCTGTATATTATCACCCTGCTTATTTAACTTATATGCAGAGTACATCATGAAAAATGCTGGACTGGAAGAAACACAAGCTGGAATCAAGATTGCTGGGAGAAATATCAATAACCTCAGATATGCATATAATAGCACCCTTATGGAAGAAAGTGAAGAGGAACTAAAAAGCCTTTTGATGAAAGTGAAAGTGGAGAGTCAAAAAGTTGGCTTAAAGCTCAACATTCAGAAAACGAAGATCATGGCATCCAGTCCCATCACGTCATGGGAAATAGATGGGGAAACAGTGGAAACAGTGTCAGACTTTATTTTGGGGGGCTCCAAAATCACTCCAGATGGTGACTGCAGCCATGAAATTAAAAGACACTTACTCCTTGGAAGGAAAGTTATGACCACCCTAGATAGCATATTCAAAAGCAGAGACATTACTTTGCCAACAAAGGTCCATCTAGTCAAGGCTATGGTTTTTCCAGTGGTCATGTATGGATGTGAGAGTTGGACTGTGAAGAAGGCTGAGCACCAAAGAATTGATGCTTTTGAACTGTGGTGTTGGAGAAGACTCTTGAGAGTCCCTTGGACTGCAAGGAGATCCAACCAGTCCATTCTGAAGGAGATCAGCCCTGGGATTTCTTTGGAGGGAATGATGCTGAGGCTGAAACTCCAGTACTTTGGCCACCTCATGCGAAGAGTGGACTCATTGGAAAAGACTCTGATGCTGGGAGGGATTGGGGGCAGGAGGAGAAGGGGACAACAGAGGATGAGATGGCTGGATGGCATCACTGACTCAATGGACGTGAGTCTGAGTGAATTCTGGGAGTTGGTGATGGACAGGGAGGCCTGGCGTGCTGCGATTCATGGGGTCACAAAGAGTCAGACATGACTGAGTGACTGAACTGAACTGAACTGAGCAGAGCCAAGATTGACAATGAAGGTAATCAATTGACAGTGTGAAAAATGGAGATAGTGATATAAATAAAACCACGAGAAATTCCCCCAAAATACAGAGGAGAAAATGACCAAAAAAAAAGGGAAAATGCCAAATAAAAGTGGAAAGTTATGGAAGAGGTACCCAAACCATGGAAAGCTAAAGTTCCTCAAAAACAGAGTATAAGGGACCCAGAGACAATGACTAAATTATAGTGGGAGGAAAACCTCCCCGGGTGAGGGAAGAGCTGAGTCTCAGATTAACTGGGCTTCCCAGATGCTGGGACGTGGGGTCAAAATGAATAGCACAAAGGGAAAAAGTGTATCTTGACAAAAATTGTGGAATCAGAAAGAAAAAGTAGGTCTATCATGAGGGTCCATCTTGTCATGAAGTGTCAGATCACCCGCATGGCTGGAATTCAGTCAGACAGAATTCACCACCAAGGTCCCCATGGCAGCCTGCCTCTCTCAGAAAGCCACCCGACCCCCCAGCAAGGGGAGATGCAGCTGCAGGGGCATGGGCTGGGGCTGTGGGCAGCAGCCCCTTCCCCAGGCTGGAAGCGGCTCGGAGCTCAGACCTTTGTGTGTGGTTTTTCCCAGGTTGCCCCAGGCTGCGTCACCTTGACCAACAGAAAGCTGTCCAAGGTGGCCGAAATGTTTGCCATTGTGAGAAAAGTCACTGTTGCCGCTGTGTCTAAGTCCCGTTCACAGCACCATATTGAAGATTTGCATACTCAGAGTGAAGGATTCATTTCCATCAGCCACCACTCAGAAGTGCTGTTGGAGGAGGGAACCGGCTATAAGCAGAGAGGTGAGACAGGAGGGGACGAGGGAGTGCGGTTGAGCCTGGCCAGGCTGGGCAGGAGACAGACGGTTTCATATAGAGTGACCCAGCAATTCTCTTATCAGTCCTGCTAATAAATGGTTCGGTGACGCTCTCAACCATAGTCCTTTCACAAGAACATCTGTGACTGATTTTCCCATCATGACCCCGAGCCGGGACGTGATTTACCTCCACACTGGCAGAAACCGCAGGGCCCCAGTTGAGCTGACAGAAGGAGAATTCTCCTCCGGCTTTAGCGGGGGCCGTGCAGCAGGTCCGTTTGTTCTATTTTTCCCTAGAAGGATCTGCCAATATCGTCACCACAAACATTTTCACGACCGTCCTAATCTTGGGAGCATTCCATAATCCTAAGCTGCCGGAATGATGCAGTCAACTTCATGATCAAAACTCTCATCCTGGCCATCTCCTTTTTATGAATCTGAGCATCACAGCCAGGACTGCAATACAATCCATATCCAGATCAGTTGCTCAGTCGTGTCCGACTCTTTGCGACCCCATGAATCGCAGCACGCCAGGCCTCCCTGTCCATCACCAACTCCCAGAGTTCACTCAGACTCACGTCCATCAAGTCAGTGATGCCATCCAGCCATCTCATCCTCTGACGTCAGTCTATATCATATCTCTGTCTGCCACTAACATCGGTCCTGTGAATATGCCATGCCTCACTGTCCATCATCACATCAGCCATCCCATCGCAACCATCAGAAAGAGATCTGGCAAAAGAGTTACTCTGACAGAGGAAGCAGACTGTAGGTCACAGAAAAGTCAGCCCTGGGTCATGCCACAAGGCTTGTTTATCGAAGAGTATTTCAACATCTCCGAATGAGATGACATGAATGCAGCATCAGGACGACCTGACATGCAGGTTAGAATGCTTATTCCTGGGCCCACCAAAGACTTGTTGACCCAGATCTGTGAGGGTAGAAGTCAGACTCCCTCTGTGGGTCCCTCCCTCCATGACGCTGACCCACACTGGTTTTGTTTGGGAGAATAAAAGATGCCACACTTTCATCCTGGAAGCTGAGAATCCCCACTGTATTTGGAGGAGGGACCCTGCTAGTGTGATTAAGTTAAGAACCTTGACAGGAGGGGGAGGGGGTTATCTTGGATTATCTGGATGGACTCTCTCTAATTTCGTGGGTCCTGAAAAGTGAAGACGCTTTCCCATTTGTGGTCAGAGGAGAGGTGACCTGAAAGAAGGGTCAGAGAGATGGGACACAGCCACTTTGCAGACAGACAAGGTGCCATGGCACAGGAATGTGGGAAACTTCTAGAAACTAGAAGAGGCAAGGACAGAGTCTTGCTTGGGACTTACAAGGGATCAACCCTGATTTTAGCTGTGAGATCCATCAGGCTTCCACCAGAAAGAACTGTAAAATAATAGGGGTAGTCAGCAGATTAACACACTAGCATGTAAGAACCCCAGTGAGTCGAGCAGTCTCGAGCCTGGAGATAGGCTTGCCCCCATCTCATCTGGCCACACCAGCAGGTGACCTCACACTGAGGCATCCAGGCCTCAGCTCCCATCAGCCAAGTGGACACAAACACAGCTGCTGCGACTGACTCTCAGAACCTTTGAGAAGTCGATATCTGAAAAAGGAAATTCTTCTTTTCCCAAAGTATCGGAGGCGTTCCCTGCGAGGGCGGTGGGTTGATTGGTGTCCCTCTTCGCTGCTAAGAACGGAAACGGCTGGGCAGCCCTAGTTTCATGAGTGGCATTCATGCCATAGACGTCCAGCCATGCCTGTCATCGTGTGTCCCATTCCCTGACGCGTCGTCTGGCTCGTAGACATGCTCAAGGGCACGTGCTAGATGAAGAATACATTTAATCATCACACCGCAGAGGCAGCATCTTTAGGTGAATGGTGGGTCCCCGTGGGTGCAGCTCTTTCCAGAAGGCTCCGCAGCACTGGGTCACAGCTGCCACTGCGGACGGCCCTGCGTGATTGTCAGCTTGCGGCTCTGTGGTCAGATGGGTGTGGACTCAGACCCTAGCTGTAGAACTTACCTGCTGGGCATCGACGGGCAAGTTACCTGACTGCTCTGAGCCCTAGTTTCCTTGCCTGTAAAACGGGGGTTGGGAAATGGTCCCTCATCAGAGCGCTGTTGTGAAAATTAAGTTTGGGCCTCGGAAGCACTCTGGTAGATGGGCAAGCAATGGGGAACCACACACGTCTCCACAGCTGTGTGTATACTTCTGTGCACCAGCCAAGCGACAGCCACCATGCTGCCCACCATCAATGGCGGCCTGGAAGTGAGAGATGGCTGGGGAGCCAAACCAGATGCAGAGCTTTCCTAGGGCTCTGCTCTGCTCATTCTCCAGAAGAAATGAGGACCCAAGACGCTTGCGGGCCTCTTGCCCACCTGCACCCCCAGAATCCGGACCCTGCCCTCTCCACCTTACCTGGATCACCCCGCCGCCTTCTCCAGCTTCTCCAGCCAGAAACGCCTCTGGCAGCTGCAGCATCTTCCCCAGCCAGTCCATCATCACCGTCTCGAGCTCTGTGCACGCCGGGCTGGCAGCCTGTGGGCAGGAGGAAAGGATGAACCACAGGCGGCTGCCCTCAGCTTCCCGCCAGCTTGGGATCCAGGGGTATGACAAGCAGGGGAAACTTCCTTACTGCCCTTGATCAATTGAGCGAAAGGTTTCGAACATTTTCAAAAGGCCCATCCCTGGATGGGACTCACTTTGAAGGTGGGCTTGCACAAGGTGGAGCTTCTGGAGCAGCAGCGGCTGGACTTTCCCCCCCAGCAGCCCCAAGTCGCTGGCAGGACTTCGTGCTGAGAGCTGGCGCCCATAACCTGCTCCATCTGGCCCTGGAGAGCCAGGAAGGAGCCATGCTCTCTGGGGCCCAGGTTGGCTGCTGGAGTCCATGTTCTCTGCACAGGGTTTGCAAGTCTCTACCTGCCTCACCCACAGGCTTGGGTCCTCTGCCCTCCAGGGCTTCTCCATCATAAACCTTTAGGGGCTGGTGCCAGAACAAGGGCCTAGATCTGGCTGAATTTCAGAAGCAACAGCAGGCTTTATTCAGTTACTGACCTCTAGATTAAAATTGCCTGATCCCAGGTGCTATTCAAACATCTCCCAAAGTTTCAAACATGGTCTCCAGCCACGACTTGGGAGGATAGCGGGGCAGGAAGGCATCGACCTCTGCGATGACCTGCCCCACAGCCGCATGTTCCCAGGCCAGCTTCCTCATTCAGCCGTCTGTTTGTTTATAGAAGGACCTAGTAAGACTCTCTGGTGGACCCCGGTCCACAGTCACAGTGAGAGGAATGAGATGGGCTGAGTGGAGGAGGTGAAGCCCCAGGAACCTCCCAGTCTCTGATCTTGCCTTCCAAGCTCTGGGATGGTTCTCCTTGGGCTCAGAGGGGGTGAGCTGGCCATAGGCCCCACCTGCAGATGAACCAGCCTTTCCAACCATGTGGGTCTCACTGTGGTGCTCTGGGTGCCCTTGGCCCTCACACGTGCCCCAGTTCCCCACATACTGTGGGGCAGCACCATCCAGAGGGCCCCCCCTCCATCCCATCCTGGCCAAGGCCCACTCCAGGCATGGGAACCTGCCTCACTGCTCAGAGCCCAGGGCTCGGCCAGTGCCTCTCAGAGACAGTGAGGCAGCCCTCCAAGCCCCAGGGCACCAGACCATCCTCAGAAGAACAGACCCGGAAGGACAGCTGCCATCACCCTGAGGGACAGGGGGCTCTGGGTTGGAGTCCGAGTGGAGTCCACTGTCCTGTCTGATGTAAGGAATGTGCTTTAGGGGACATGTGCTCTGAGGGTCCCCGAGGCCACATGGGCAGCACCCAGGCTGCTCTTCCAAAGAGAAATCCCTGCAACCAAGGCAAGAGTTGAGGGCTTACCCTCCAAGTCTGCCTCTGGGACGCTGAGGCCCCCTTCCCAGCAACTGTGGACCCCAGGCTAGAGAGGAGCAATGAGGGAGGGGGCCGGAGCCGGGAGTCAGGGGGCGGCAGAGGCTCCGAAGCTTGGGCGTTTAGGAACTCACAACTTCTTAGTGCCTGAGGCCATTATTCAGCACAAGTCAGGAGTTAGGAGTCTGCTCAGCTACTTAGCACAAGCAAGCAGGCACCCTGGGCCCAGAAGGCTGAGTACAGACCCTGGCCTGGAGAGAGGCCCTCAAACATGGGCAGCGCTGGGGTCCCTCACACGGTCAGCAGGCGGCCCTTCTCTGGAGCACTCTGCATGGGGGAGGCCAGGAATCTTTCCTGTGGTGCTGGGCTGGGATCTTTCTAGGCCTTTTTACAAAAAAGTTTTTATTGGAGCATAGTTGATTTAGAATGTGGTGTTAGTTCTGCTGTACAGCGAGAGAATCAGTTATATGTATACCTATATCCCTTCTTCCTTAGATTTTATTCCCATATGGGTCATTATGGAATATTCAAGAGTTCCCTGTGTTATATAGCAGGTTTTTATTAGTTATCCACTTTATATGTAGTAGTGTATATATGTTAATCCCCAGCTCCTAATTTATTCCTTCCCCACCTTACCCCCTGCTAAACACAAGTTTGTTTTCTATGTTTGGGATTCTAGTTCTGTTTTGTAAATAAGATCGTTTGTACCATTTTTAAGATCCCACCTATAAGCGACATCATATGATGCCTGTCTTGGTCTGCCTGCCTTACTTCACTTAGTATAATAATCTCTACGTCCATCCACATTGCTGTGAATGGCATTACTGCGTTTTTTTTTTAACAGATGAGTAATATTCCATTGTATATAAAGACGCCCCAGGGTTGGTGTGGAGGCAGGGCCGATCCCCTGCTCTTGGCAGCGGCACTTCTGTTGGGTTGGGGTCCGTCCTTGGACAGCATCCATAGCCAAGAACAGAGCGCATGGGACCAGGGCAGTCATGTTTCTCAAACTGCAGATGGTCTAGAAACCCCTCGTTCTGCTTGGGAGACATGCAGGTCCCCAGGCTTGGGCTGCAGAAACTCCAGGGCCTCTGCTGTGGTTTGAATTCAAACCAAGCACCTCTAAACACACTGCTGTGCAGAACTGGCTTTTGGATATAGACAGACTCCGCCCCTGCTTCCCTGAACTCCAAATTCCCACGCAAGGCCCCTCTGCCCAGACCTAAGTTTCTCTCTTCCCACAGGGGTGGCGCCACCTGCTCACTGCCTGAGTCCTGGCTGCATGTCCCATGTGGGAACCCCAGGACCCCTGCACCCCCACCAACACTCACCCAGGAGAAGCCGATGCAGCCGATGGCCCCACACAGCATGTCCGCGAGCATGGCCGGGTACGAACTGGCCGTGGGGAAGTAGGCGAAGAAGTAGGGACTGTGCCAGTGGGTCACCTGTGTGGGACACGGGCAGTCACTTGGGGCCGGGGGGCAGCCCTGCAGGCAGGGGCCAGGGTGCTTGGGTTTGCCACAGAGAGTCAAGTCTCTATTAATAGAAAAACCTTGTTTTAACTGCTGGCCACAAGTGTCAGCAAGGGGGCTGCTCCTGAGATCCCATCTCTTTGTGTTATAAGACTGCTTTTCCTAAAACTGCTCCAAAAAATAGTCTATATCAGAAAAGGAAAAAAAGAGAGAGAGATTTGATTTTTGAGGTTTCCTCAGCCACCTACTCAGAGAAGGCAATGGCAGCCCACTCCAGTACTCTCGCCTGGAAAATCCCATGGATGGAGGAGCCTGGAAGGCTGCAGTTCATGGGGTCACTGAGGGTCGGACAGGATTGAGCGACTTCACTTTCACTTTTCACTTTCGTGCATTGGAGAAGGAAATGGCAACCCACTCCAGTGTTCTTGCCTGGAGAATCCCAGGGATGGGGGAGCCTGGTGGGCTGCCGTCTATGGGGTCGCACAGAGTTGGACACGACTGAAGTGACTTAGCAGCAGCAGCCGCCTACTGCAGCATCCTCACTCTCCTGTCCAATCCATTCCCAGCTAATGGAGCAGAAACTCCTGGGTTTGGCAGTCTCATGGAAACCCTGTGAAATGGTGCCTACAGGTGGGACCTTTGGGAGGTAAGGGGTTGGAGGCAATGGAAAGGGCGGACCCTCTGTGCGGAAGAAAGGCTGGGATGAGAACCTCCCAGGATCCAAATCTGTGGGAACCTTGACCTTGAATACCCAGCCTTCGCCCCATGAGAAGAGGATGCACCTATCCAAGCTGCCAGCAATGGGATCTGCTGCTGCAGAGCAGCTGGGCCATCCCCGGCTCTGACATTTAACTGCACTCATGGGAGGGATTTCGTGCTGAGCAGCTTGTCACATTGGCATAACCTCTGGGCTGGTGAGAACCAGAATCCTGCTCTCTGCTCAAAGCGCAAATGTCACAGGAACTCCTGGGAGGAGGAGGGCGGGGAGGTGCCCTGGACTTAAGGAACCCATCAGGAACCCCATGGGCGGGGGCGCCTCATCCTGAGTGTCAGGGTCTGAAATTCCAGGCCCTGGGCTCCTGACTAGAGCTGAGGGGGTGAGGCTAAGGGTCTGAGACCCCCCACCACAGCAGTGAACATGCCTTTAGGTAAGTCCAAGGAAAACCTCACCATGCAAGCATGGAGCTGCAGTGGAGTTTCCTTTGAACTTGAGCTGTCTGCTTCCCTCCAAGTGACTCTTGGGAGACAGCTGTCCTGGGTGCTCCCCAGGTCTGTCTGCAGCCCCGAGTATACCCCACGCCCAGGCTCATGGACCACAGACAAAGAGGCCCACTTTGGTGATCCACGCTGGGCAGTCTCAGCACCACGCAGCCCACTCTTAGATAAAATAAACGAAATATTTTTTCTGCACACTGATCGCCCCTCTGCTGATTTAACTTATTTGAAACTAACCATCTCTCTCATGTCCCAGGGTCTCAGGGCAGGGGACTGACCTTGTAACCGAGCAGGATCCTATGGGGCTGGGAACAGACCCCTCCCCCATAGCCTTTGCGGTGGCTCCTCTCTGCAGTACCCAGATAATAGTATCTGACGTGCACTTCCTGAGTTGTTTTACAGATGATAAAATCCCTACCACATGGAAGAAATTAACTACCTAATGACCATGAGCACATAGCTCCCAGCCTTTCGGCATCTGAGAATTGATCATGTGAACCCCTGTGATCCTACCCTGTGGCCTCACCATCAACCAACAAGAGGAGGAGCTGATCACTACCTTGAGACTTTAACAATGCTTTCCAGAAACCCACCGGGAGTTCGGGTGTTTTGAACGTTAGCTGTCCTGGACTCCTTGCTGGAGGCCTGCAAGAAATACGGCACTATCCTTCACCACAACCTGTGTCAGATGACTTGCTTTACTGAACAGGGGCCAGTGGACCCAGGTTGGCTCAGTAACAACCTAGGCGGCTGGAGGGAAATCAGAGTCGCCACGTTTGGAGCCCGCACGATCTGGACTGCAGTCCTGCTTCCATCACTTACTAGCTGTGTGACCTTAGGCAGATCACTCAACCTCTCTGGGCTTCAGTTGTTTCAGCTATAAAAGAGAAAATAACAAAGTTTCTCCCCAAGAAAATGACTGTGAGGATTGGGGGCAATGATACAAGTGCATTGCCTGACAGCCAACAGGTGCTAAGCTGACAGCTGCCCTCCCCTTCTTCAACCATGGATGTAGGCTTACCCCCGGCATGATGATCTTCTCGATGTCCTCGATGATGGCCTCAAATGTCTCTGGCTCCTGCGGGGCGGTGGTGGGGATCAGGGGGCGCAGGTAGCCTGGATCCACGTCAGGGAACACCTGGCGCCCTTCAATGCCCTCCAAGTAGTCAGCCACGTAATCCACCATCTCCTTCCCCCGCCTGCGGAACTCGCTTGCATTCATGGTAACTGGCCTTCCTCAGACGCAAAAGCTGCACAGAGAGAAGAGAAATCAGTTGCAGATGTGACGATGCCTCATCTGTAGTGGAGCAGATCCAAGCCAACCACGGGGGCTCCCGGGGCAGAGAACCAAACACCCCTGACTCCACCCAGACTCTGAGTCAGTTACACTTTTCCATGTCCATATGGGTTTGGAGACTGTAGCAAAGTACTTATTCTACTATTCACCAGCTACTCAGCTAACCACAATGCCACGTCTCTGTCTCATTTCTTTTCCTGTCTGTATCATGAAATGGACCAGGCACACATTTATTTCCATGGTCCATTGCAACTTTAATAACAAGCCTTGGTTTCCAAATCATGCCTTATTCTTCATGGGCTGTGGGACAGAGACTCTCTGAGTCTCCCTTTATCTGAGAAAAGCAGATGACCATGCTGATCTTTCCGGAAGGTAGAAAGGCAGCCACGTGGCTGGTGTCCAGCATGAGCACAGCCTGGATAGGATAAGCCCCATCAGCAAGTCTTCTATCTCTATCTTGACTTTCTATATCATCACCAGATGGGACCACACCTCTCCATACAACCTGCTTCTTTCCTCATCACATAACATCCAGGTGATCTGGTCTTCTGTGGTGGTAACATTCCATAAAGAGTCCATGAACTCTGAATTAGCAAACACTGGACCTTTCCCAGGGAAAATGCAAGGTTACATTTATGTGCATTTCTAGTCACATTTTTGTCAATCAATCAATACATAATCTTTTTTCTGTTCCCTTTGGTGCGTTAGTCGCTCAGTTGTGTCTGACTCTTTGAGATCCCATGGACTGTAACCCGCCAGGATAGACTGTCCATAGAATGTTATTGGCAAGAGTGGGCAGCCATTCCCTTCTCCAGAGGATCTTCCCAACCCAGGGACTGAACCGAGGTCTTCCACATTGCAGGCAGATTCTTTACCATCTGAGCCTCCAGGGAAGGCCCAAGAAAGCTGGAATTAGCTTTGATTTGTAACCAGGCCTATTGAATCCTACTACTGTTGTCCAGAGACATTAACATTTGCCATTTGAAATCAGGCATGTATGCATGCTAAGTCACTTCAGCTGTGTTGGACTCTTTGCTACCCTATGGACTGTAGCCCACCAGGCTCCTCTGTCCATGGGATTCTCCTGGCAAGAATACTGGAGTGGGTTGCCATTTTCTTCTCCAGGGGATCTTCCCCACCCAGGAGTCAAACGCATGTCTTTATGTCTCCTGCATTGGCAGGCAGGTTCTTTACCACTAGCACCACCTGGGAAACCCTGCCGCTGCTGCTAAGTCGCTTCAGTCGTGTCCGACTCTGTGCGACCCCATAGATGGCAGCCCACCAGGCTCCCCTGTCCCTGGGATTCTCCAGGAAAGAACACTGGAGTGGGTTGCCATTTCCTTCTCCAATGCATGAAAGTGAAAAGTCAAAGTGAAGTCGCTCAGTCGTGTCCGACTCTTCACAACCCCATGGACTGCAGCCTACCTGGCCCCTCCGTCCATGGGATTTTCCAGGCAAGAGTACTGGAGTGGGGTGCCATCGCCTTCTCCATGGGAAACCCTATTTCCTTTTAAATACACTTTATTTAATACACCTTGGCCGCACTGACTTTGAACTTCTGGCCAACAAGTCTTTAACTCATGAATGTCACTTATCTAATACATGTGTTTTCTCCCTAAGGCACATCACAGCCTTCTTGCATGTAGGACCCCTGGAATGCACGTCAGCACTATATTTGGGGGCCATTTTTAATAGTCAGGTAACCAAGAATAACATAAAGACACAGCAGTAATTAGACCACTTGCTGAAGCAACTAGGCAGAGTGTTGCCTTATTAGATTCTGCTGGCAACAAGCCCCTTGGGCAACTTAAATTTTTAATCCTTTTATGTCTGTGTGCCCAAGAATGATCATAAAGGCACCACTGTGGCAACTAATAATACAAATGAATTGTTGAAAACAGTTGCACCTGCATATAGAAAATCTATGAATAGTAAGCATGGACTATATTTTCCAAACTGGAAATGTGGACAACACAAAGAAAGAAAAATATTCATCTAGAATCCCACCACTCAAAAATTCTGGCACACACCCTTCCCTGTTGTTTCTTATAAGAGACAATTGTATGCTAAGTCATGGATACATTTCTTAATTCTAATAGTTCAAAGATTCATAAATCAAGATTAGTTTTCCTGTGGGAGTAAGTGTTGGGAGATGGCTCTACAAGCCACTGTATCTAGCTGATGATCTTGAGATCATGTTCTCAGCACTTCTTCCATCGTTTCCCATCATCTGTGTTGCTTTTCTTTTATTTTTTTTGACAATTTTAATGTTAAACATATCAAGACAGGTTTTACTCAAGACTATTGCAATAGGAGAGGGAGACTGTCTCCCAAATACAACAGGGGTCAGTGGGGATTTCCAGAAGACAGGTAGAGCTAGGAAGCACATGGTACTTTACTAAGAATAGTTTGGCTGGGTGTCCAGGAGGAGGAAGAAGAGCTGAATTGTATCCCAAGGGCAGAAGCTCTCTAGATAAACCAACTTAGCGTGGTTTTCTGCTACAGCTGGGCTCAGCTCCCTGAGGCCAGGAGGAGGAAGAAGAGCTGAATTGTATCCCAAGGGCAGAAGCTCTCTAGATAAACCAACTTAGCGTGGTTTTCTGCTACAGCTGGGCTCAGCTCCCTGAGGTGCAAACCTGCACTCAGGAGTGGGCTCAGAGAAGCCTGAGTGAGTCTGGCTGAGGAGAGTGTCTCTGAAACGGGAATCAGCCTGTGGTGGCTCTCCTCTCTTGGCCTTCTCTCCAAAGTTCTCTGTTCAGATATCCTCCAGGAATAGTATAGAAGCCACCCATGGAAGGTTCCAGGCTCCATCAAGGTTACTGACTGGGTCAAACCTCCACATCCAGATGATTGTTTGGGGGTACAATTTTCACATAGTGAACGCATGAGTGACGGTGACTGGATATGATATAGGATTTGATTCAAAATTTCAGCAACAGCAAAGGCTAAAATAATAGCATGAGAAACACCAAACTGAGTCTTTGAGTTTCCATTGCACCTTTGTGTTTCATAAGCTGCAGGTCAAGGGGGCTTATCCAAAATATCGTGGCCAGAATTTCCAAAGGCTCTGAGTGCAAAGCCATGAAGCCTTCATTATATGTACACTTTTGGGTTCATAATTCCTTGGGCCTGAAGGCTTCTAAATTTATTTTTCACTTGGAACAACTCTGATTATGTCAAATGTCACACATAGAGTAAAACTAGGTTTTACTTCAAATTGCCGTATTTTAAATTGACTTGATTCAAATTCAACCAAAATTGCATCAAACAGCTGATCTTTTTGCTAGCTTGTTTTCTTTCACGAAGTAATTATGAGTACATTTCCCAGGTTGATAAATACTTTTCTATTGCATGATTTCTCCCAATTGCATAGTGTTCCAGAGGGTGAATGTGCTGTGTTCACAACGTACCTCACTATTGTTGAATATCTATGTCATCCCTGGTTATCACCTACATTAGTGGGGACAGTTGGTGTAGCCTAACGGCCAACCCTGCACGATCAAGAACTAAGACTCTGCACAGCATGACATAGATGCCACTGTGGTTTCCTTTTCCTCAACTGAACACAAACACAATAATAAAGCTCTGTCTCAAATAATTTTTATCATAATTAGATAAGTACATGGGAACAGCTGAGGAAAAGAAGCACAAAATAAGCATTCAATACATGTTAGATTTTCTATAAAGCACTGAAATATACAACCTCAATCTTTTGTTTCTTCACTGTTTTGTGTCAACATTTTCTTAGGAAAAGTATTTATTCTATAATTCCTTTAGAACAAATTATTATAGAGATACGTATTTTGTGTGCATGCTCGGTCATTCCATCATGTCCAACTCTCTGCCACCCCATGGACTGTAGCCCGCCAGGCTCCTCTGTCCATGCGATTTCCCAGGCAAGAATACTGGACTGAGTTGCCATTTCCTCCTCCAGGGGATCTTCCCAACCCAGGGATTGAACCCAAGTTCCCTATGTCTCCTGTGTCCATTGGCAAGTGGATTCTTTACCGCTGGGCCACCTGGTTAAAATTATATGGCCAGACTTGTCCCCAGAAAATATTTTTGCCAAATTACTCACTCATAGGGACTGTATAAAAACTCTAGATTTGCCACACAATGGCAAGCACTGGGCTTGATATACGTTTTCAGCTTTGCCAGTCAGGCAAAGTTTCGTGATTTTCTTTCATGTTGATCTATGAAGACAAATAGTTTTCTCACACGACTTTGGATAGTGGTGTGAGATTTCTTTTCTTGGATTTCCTTTTTAATGAACTGCTTGTTCATTACATTTTTAGATGTTTTCTTTTTTAATTACAAGAACACTAATATAATAAATACTTGCACCCTATGTGTGATATATTTTGCAGACATTTTCCTCATTTTTATTTGACATAGTTTTGCTTTTAATTTTATTCTGACCTATAAGAATTCTAATGTAGTCAGATCTCAGGATCTGTTTCTTTGTGATTTGTTCCTTGTGCAAGATTATTAAAAAAGGCTTCTTAGAGTAAATATTCTCACAACTTCTATTTGCCCTACTAAGGCTCCAGGGATGCTCTGAGGCTTCAGAAGGACGCTTAGGTTCCTGGAGTATCAGCCGCTCTCTTCTAATGGGAATACATGAGTATGGATAGCCAAATGGGAGGTCTTGGGAAAAATAAACTGACAGATGCACCAACTTACCCTTCCGAAGAAATATTCCCAGTCAAATTGTAAGATAAGACCTGATTATTATTTTCTAATCATTCTGTCCTTTATTTGCCAATTCTTTCCCACAAAGACTTTTCCAGAAGACTTTTAGTACAAAGTCACAGAGAATCTTGTGTTCATTGTGGAGCTGTTTGCTGTCTCAGCCCTCAAGCTGAGCAAATATTGTCTAGAAGATGTAGGCGATGATAAAGGTTATGACTGATGCCTTTCCGGGCCTTGGAACGGTGGCTGTTGACATTATCTGGTCGCAGCTGCAGCCCTGTGGTGAGCCCCACCTGCTCGAGGCCGTATGAACCCGTCTGCAGGCCCCCAGGCCTCCTGACTGACCCTTAGGCCATTCGTTTTTGTATTGCATCATTTCACTGTCATCCCCTGCTAACTGCGGGCTTCTCTAAGCAGAGTTCTCAACTCTTTATTTTGGTTTCTCAGGACCAATCAGACCCTACACCACAGTAAGTACCGTGACTGTTTTCTGAATGAGGAATGAGAAAATGAATGAATGGAAGATCTTTTTGTCCTCTGAACATTTTCTTTCTGACATATTAGATCCTACTCTCTACCTTTAAGACAACCATAAACCAGCTCATCATGTACCTCCCACAAAAACAGGAGACAGTTTGCCCTTTCCCCAGGGAATCCTGAGCCTTCTCCCAGACTCCTGTGTACAGTTCACGCTGAGCCTTTAACCCTGCAGGTTTAGAACTGACCTGGTTTCCCCAGTCTTGCACCCAGAAGTTCATTTTGGATTTGAGCTACCCTCTGCTCTGGCCCCAGCAGTCCTTGTGGTCCTAGTTGAAAATATTCCCCTTCCTGGACTCCTGGAATTCTGCCTTTGCCACAGGTGTTTGGAGAGAGCTGGGTGCAGGCTCCAGCCAATTCTTCCCTGGTGGTGGGGGTTGGGTGGGCCCTGTGCAGAGCTTACGAGGTGACTGCACAGCCAGCCCTGAACACACAGGGCCAGCCACTCCCACCGCACAGGGCTCTGAGTATGGTCATGCCTCTGGGCGGAAGATCAGAACCAAGGTGGTTTGCATCTGTCCATGGTCCTGCCTGTGGATTCAGACAAACCTTTATTTTGGTTTCAAACCCTGGGACAGCAGACTCTTCAATCAACCTTTCCTGGCTTTCCTTCTCTATCAGGATAAAAAGAGAAGTGCTTACTTTAAAAAAAAAAAAACAAAAAACCACTATTCCAGGAAAAACAAACCATAATTTATGTTTCAAAAAACACTTCTCCCTCTGGAACTGTGAGGCCTTGTCTCTTTTTTAAAACCTCAAGCACATGAATACTGGGCGCAAAACTAAATTGGCTCATCTCCCCCTAAATTGACTGGTTTCTGGATGATCATCCTCTCTATGGGCACAAAGAGAATAAACAATCCTGACGGGAGAAAGGCTTCTAGCCAAGGCTGTCAGCAAGCCTCTAGCAATGAGACCTATCTAACACTAAGGATGGTGATCTGTTAACCTGTTTGGGAAAAAAAAAAATCCTCTAACATCGTTTGTGCCACTTAACACGCTAACTAACAGTGAGATATTTAGGGGCCTTAAGGCCAGGTGGGGGGTGCAGACTGTGTTCTGGAGCTGGGACTCGGGCCATTAGTGCAAAGCCACAACTTTGTTAGGCTCACCCAGGGGGAGCTGGTACCGTGGAGGAGACGACCAGCATCACAAAGGAGGTGGGTACCTCTGCTCTTCAACCTCCCACCAGCACCCTCCATTGGCAAAATGCTCCCAGGACCCAGGTGCCCTTGTAATTGGGGAAACACAGCCTCTGAGGGCCCCAGGGGAGCAGGGAGAGGCAGGAACAGAGGCCCCAAAAGGCAGTCCTGACTTGCTGCATGCTTTACCACATCTGTGCCACTGCTACCCTCATCGTACAGGAGGAAGAGGTGCTGAGAGTCTTCCCAGGGATGAATGCAGAGCTGAGGCAGAGCCCATGTATCCTGCCAAGCACTCTGTCCTCTCTATACTCTCTTACCACTTTCTTACACTCATACAACTACTTTACCTAAGCTGAGGTGTTCTTGGTGAAATAGGGACTCTTGCATCAGTTTAAAAATGGTCAACATTACCATGCATGCTGGAGACTGTGTGGAAAAAAGGGAATCCTCCTACATTATCAGTGGGAATGTGATTGGTGCAGCCACTATGGAGAACAGTATGGAGGGTCCTTAAACAAACTAAAAATAAAGCTACCATATGATCCTTCAATCCTACTCCTGGGCAAATATCTGGCTTCAAAAAGATACATGCACCCCAACGTTCACTGCAGCACTATTTACAATAGCCAAGATATGGAAGCAGCCTAGATACCCACTGTCAGCTGAATGGATAAAGAAGACGGGGTACATATATTGAAGGGAACAGTAAAAAGTGAAACAGTGAAGTCGTGTCTGACTCTTTGCGACCCCATGGACTGTAGCCTACCAGGATCCTCCGTCCATGGGATTTTCCAGGCAAGAGTACCAGAGTGGGTTGCCATTTCCTTTTCCAGGGGATCTTCCCAATCCAGAGATCGAACCTGGGTCTCCTGCATTGTAGGCAGATGCTTTGCTCTCTGAGCCACCGGAATGGAATAGTACTCAGCCATTAAAAAGAATGAAATCATGTCATTTGCAGCAACATGGATGGACCTGAGATTAGCATATTAAGTGACAAATGAATTTATCCACAAAACAGAAATAGACTCAGAGAAGATGGACTTGTGGGTGCCAAGGGGGAGGGGCAGCGGGGGCAGGGTGGACTAGAAGCTTGGGGTTAGCAGACACGAACTATTATATGCAGGGTGGATAAACACCAGGGTCTACTATGCAGCACAGGGAGCTATAATCAATATCCCGTGATAAAGCATAAAAGAAAACAGTATTTTAAAAAATATATGTACGTGTAACAGAATCACTTTACTGCACAGCAAAACTTACAACATTGTAAATCAAGTACAGTTCAACACAATTTTTCTTTTAAAAAATGGTCAACATTTACATTAACTTACATGTACTAAGTGCAATGTCAACTTTTTGCAGGGGCTCCAGTTAATCTTCCTAACAATCTTATCAAGACTATTATCACCTCCTGAGCAATAAATCCACTGAGGCTCAGAGAGACAGGACGCAGCACTCTGACCCCTGACCCACCACAAACTGAATGCACTGGACTCAAACACAGGCACAGTGCATCTCCAACAGCTTGGGGGTTTCCTGGAAACAGTACGATCAACCCTCTAGATCAGAATGAAAAACCAGTTTTTCCCTGAGATTCCGGGAATGATTTCCTAGATGCTCCCTAGAGGCCAGGAGGAGGCAGTCTCCAAGGGCACCTCCCTTCTCCGATTGCATCCCTGACACAGGGTAACTAGGAGGACAAGCTGCTTGCCACATTTCACTGCAGGTGGGCCTCTGGCCAGGCCACTGGGCCTCCACGCCTCCGTCTTCAGTCTGTAAAATGGCACAGCGCTAAGCATCACATAGGGTTCTAAGTAGGGCACACTATCGCTTCTGTGGTCCATGCCATGGCAACATCACCAGGAGTTTGCTGTCAGAGGGGAACCCCACAGAAGCCTGAGCGATGGGCAGTGGGCTCTCCCTGTCAGGGCTGGACACCAGGGGGCACCTCCTCTCTGGCCAGCTGGGTCTGGATTAGAGAGGTTCCCTACTGCACTTCATAAAACCAGAGTCTTCCTCTCTGCCATCCCTCGACCGTGCTCCTCTTCCCAGCAGTCGTGAGAAGCAGAGAGAGCAGGGGTTAAGGTCAGAGCAACAAACATGAGTCCTGGCTCTGCTGTAAGTGGCTGGGTAGCCGCCGGCTGGCTCCACGACCTCTGGAGTCCTGGTTTGGCCCCTTGTAATCGGGCAGCGAGATGCTGCAGGCACAGGACACTGCAATTCTCAGACTCAGAATGCTGGCTAAGTCTGGCATTTATGCATCCTTATGTTAGGAAAGAAGCAGGTCAGATCATCACGGGGTCAGACAGAGTGCCAGGGAAGTAGGAGAGAAATGGAGGGTGAGGAGAGAGCATGCCCGCCCTGGATGCAGATCAAACTTAGAGAGGAAAGCCTCGCTCCTCTGACATGAGAATCTCGCATCTGTTTCTGATTCAGTCCCTGCTTAATGAACAGTCCCCATCTTAGTATTTTCCTGGCCAGAAACTCTTTATGAGAAGGAGCCATAAAGAAAGGCACAGCACAATTTTTCAATCTTACTCTCATGGGAAGATACTGATTCCACTCATGCTCCTGCAGATGGGTTGGGATGGAATACAAAGCTGGCTGAAAAACTCACAATTTAAGCAACTTCAAAAGTAGAGAATTATTGGTGACATTTAGCCAGTTAATAGTATTTTACTTTATCCCTGAGCTCAGACCATTCAAACAGCTGTCGTCAGGACATGTGTGTCGTTTAGCAGCCTCTTACCACCTATTTTCCCCGAAGCCTAATGACACCGTGTGCAATTACATTAATATCGTGCTCATATGTACCTTATCAATACCTGCTGATTTCAAAGTGTCACATCCCACATTAATTGCAGTTTGTTGGCTGTTGTGAACAGCACTCCTGTGGGGAAAGCAGCCGTGAGCTACCCACCATAGGGCCAAGCACTTCTCCCCTGTTGAATCTGTCCCTCAGAGATAATCATTCCCAATGGGATTCAAAGGTGTGAGTTTTACAGTTCTTTGGTATGTTGCCAAATTTCTTTCCAGAAAAACTAGAATTAAAAAAAATGTCACCCATCAGGCTTCATAGGCATGAACACGCCATCCCTGCTAGCTTTTCAAATTAAGTTTAAAGTTTTCAAATTTAAGCTTCAAATTAAGCTTAAAATTTTATTGTTTTCACTCCTGTTTACTCTTCTAGGATAGTCACATAAGAACCATCAGTCACTTGAATCTGAACTTTCCTCTTCTGTTTCCATTTTAATTTAGTGTCAGACTAGACCTCCTCCCCCTTAACTTTTTTCCTTATTTTTTTCTCGATCCTTCACCCTACCCCCTTCTCTTATTCTCTTGGAGTCACGTTAATAATTGATAAAAGGTCACAACCTTCTGCCTTTTTTATAGACTTGAGACGATGTTTTAGCTGCCTGCTTCTTTTCATCACAGGCAGGATGCCCTGTGACTACAATACATATTGACTTCCCAGCTAGAATAAACACCTGCCACCTGCCACTGTGCGTCTAGGCAGTATCTCTGGCACAAGCTTTATGAAGTCCCCACTTTTTCCCACAAATTGGGTCAGGAGTAAACACTGACTTTCTGGATTCACTGTGAACACTCACTCCTTGGGCACGGGTGCAGGCCTGTCACCACATCGCTCACGAGCCTGCAACTGAGGATCCCCCAAGTCAAATCCTGGGAACGCTTGCCACTTGGTGGCTCCATCCTATGTTCCAAGAAAACAAAGGAATCGGTGTTGCCTGGCCTTCTGCTGAGTTCGTTGGATGCCTTACATCATTCACACTCTCAGCACCCTGGCCAGTGTTAACACTGCCATCTTGCTAAGGCTCTGAGGGGCGGATGCTCCTATCGAGGCCAGAGCTGGTAAGAGGAACAGCTCTGCTGGCATTTCCAACCCTGAAGCCAGCCTCCTCCTGACCCCTGTGGCTGGACAGCCACACACACACCTGGGCTGTCTGCCACCTGCGTTCTCACGTGGCCTGAGGAGTCAGAGTGCCCATCCCTAGGGGCTCCCACCTGGGCTGGGGAGACAGAGCCAGTGTTGTCAGGGTCCTGCCTGGTCACCAGAAGACGCTCCAGGTGAGGGCACTGGCCCCAACCTGCGCTGGTCCCAACACGACAGAAACAGGCAGAGGCTGAACGACCCTGCAGAAGCACTTCTCCCCCAGCTCCTCCAAACCCTGACAAATGCTCAATGGTGACCGTCCATGGCCTGGGGTAGCCCTTCACCTCTGCCCTAAATCTCCACAGCAGCTCCGCAAAGCAGCAAAATTATCCCCACTCTCGAGATGAGGAGATGGGCTCAGGGAAGCAGGTGGCTGGACTAAGCCCCTCAGCTCATCAGTGGTTTCACACGTGGTCTGTGAGCTCAGGACACCATCCAATTCCCTTTGGTCTGGGGTCCCCCACACCCCTCACTTACAGGGAACCTCGCTGGATGCAGAGCACAGGGGGACTTTAACCTTTCCTCTGAGGCCGTATTGCTGCCCTCCTGCGCCCCGAGTGTCCTCCTCCAGAAATGCCGAAGAGATCCAAGAGACTGAGGACAGCTTTTCTGAAATATGGAGGGAGTCAAATTTTCCTGCAGTCTCTCCCTAAACTTGCCACCAGACTCAGATGACGAGTTAACAAGGTAAGACCTTCAGAATAAACATCATGAAGAGGGGAAAGTGCATAAATAAACTGCCCAGCTATTTATTTGAATTCGTGGAAGTTTAAGGAAATGGCAACCCTCTCCAGTGCTCTTGCCTGGAGAAGCCCATGGACCGAAGAGCCTGGTGGACTAAAGTCTCTGTGGTTGCAAAGAGTCAGACACAACTGAGTGGCTAACACTTTCACAAAGGGATTTTGTTTTATTTTGATCATTGTAAGCAAACCGCCAGCCCACCTGCCATGGACCTGGGAGACACAGAGAGGCTGCTGTGAATGTCACGATTTTTTTCAGGAAACACCCAGATTCTCCTCATCTTGCCTGTCTTAACCATTCCAGGGTGACCATTGTCCTGGCTGCTTTTTATGTGGCAACGGTCCCCTCTGTTTTTGGTTCTGTCTCAGAAGAAAAACACTGCTATTTAAATAAGAAATCAACTGTAAAGACCCAACTCTTGGAGCCTGTGAGAGAAATAGGATGAAGGAGAAAACCCAAGTCGCCTACTTGAATTTCCCTTGAAAACGGGAGAAAATAACATACCCTGAGCAGATGGTTCCCTCACCAGAATTAGAATCCCCGCGTTTTCCCACCTGCAGTTTACTTACTTGCTTATTAGTAATATAGATCACATTAATGACCACCTACTGTGTACTTAGCCCTTTGTAAACATCGGACCCAATTGATTTTTACAAGCATCGTGCAGGAGGATGCCCTTCACAGCAGAGGACAAGAGGGGTCCATATTCTCCCCGGGTCTCCATCTCCTGGCCTCTGTGCGCTTCAGATGCACCACGAACCAGCCTGAGAAATCATTTCTACTCGCTCTGTTCTGTTGCTATTATGGCTCAGAGATCACGGGCTAAAAATTATCAGAAGTTTCTGATTCTTTATCTCACCTGTTGCTTAGACATGCCACACACAAAAGCAGGGAACTTAGATTGGCACCAATCTTCTCAAAAAGTTCCGGTAGCCTGCCACACCTGCACACAGCTGATGCACCCCTCCCAGCTGGCCAGAGGAGATCCACCCAGCTGCAATCAACAGGCAAACCTCCCATCCCCAGCATCCCCAAACTTAAGGGCCCCCAGCACCAGGAACTGGCTTCCCCTCTGAGTCTGGTCCCCCCAGGCTATGAGGACAAAGAGCGGTACTCACAGGCAGCCCGAGGTGATTGCTCTCTGTCTCTTCCTCTCTCCTCCTTGGTGACAGTTAAAAGGCACAGAGGATGCAATTGCCATTTATGTAGACAGTGTCCGCCTCCCTAAAGCCAATCAGAGCAGCTCGCTCTGATTATTTACTCTGCAGCATCTCCCCCCACCCCCCGTCCTCCTGCTCCCCACCCTCCGCAGGACGTGAGGGTCCTGAAGGGAAGAGCAGGGACCAGGGACAGCGGAGCCTGCAGGGCCTGGGAGCGGGGAGGGCAAGAAGACAAGGAAAGGGGCTCAGGGTTCCAGGGCCCTGTACAGGAGCCAGACCGGGGCCAGTTCTTCTGGAGTCTCTCCAGGCAACCTCTGATCAGCAGAAGGCTCCTGGCTCTCCCAAGGGGCAAAGAAAGGCCGGCCTGGGCAAGGCAAGTGAGAGGACTTGCCCTGTGTCAGTGCTGTACCTGCTTGGGGCCACCGGGCCCCACTGTGCTGTGCAGGGGACTGCCCTGGCCACAGGAGGCTGCAAGGGCCAATCCCAGGAGCCCAGATGGAGAAACAGAGACAGAGGCAGGCAAAGATTTGAATCCTGGATTCAACACTGAACAGAATTCAATGTCCTGTTCTTTTAGCCCTGAAGCTGACCAGCATTCAAATCAGGGATTTCTTTGAACTTGGGCTTCCCATCTCATCCACCTCACTGCGCAGGCTGATCCAGGCCTTATGGAGCAGGGCTCCTTCCTCAGTTAAGGCGAGCTTAGGTCCCAAGGGCCTGGGTCACCTAGGCCAGAGCCCACCTAGGCTTGAGACCAGGGCCCACCTTGGCCGGAGCCCACGTAGGCCAGCAGGGCACCAGCTTCCCCGGCTCCCGCCATCCACTCTCTTATGGCACACACGCTCAGGCACACACACACACACACACACACATAAACTACACAGGGCACACATACACAGCCATGTACACACACACACCATCACAAACATATACACACGTGGCATGTGGTGCAGCCAGGAGCTGGGAACTCCGCACAGACCACAGACAGCCATTCCCCCTTGGCTTTAATGACACAGCATCTGCTCAAAGGGGCATCTGTTTTGCTGGGTTCCCAGCAGGCTGGGGCCAAGGCAGTGGGCGGGGCCAAGGCTGGGCCGGTGGGCGGGGCTTGTGGGCGGGCCGATGGGCGGGGCCTTTAGGGACCCGGGCCCGCCCCGCGCAGCTTCCTCCCTCCCTCCGCCCTGCTCTGAGTGCAGGGATCAGACCTCAGGGTGCTGTGCCGACTGAGCTCGGAACCACCTCGCCAGGAGCCACAGAGGATCTGGTCTCCCGGCCCCGCTCTGCACGATTAGAGGCCTGGAAGGGAGGGGGAAAGTTGGACGGGATGGCTGGAAAGCTTGGCTCCAGCGGGATCTGCACGCGGTGCCCGCTGAGCCGGGAGCCTGGCCCAGCGCAGACTCTTGTGAATCCTGTATCACCGTGGAGGCTGAGTGGAGGGATCCAGATGTGATGACCGACCTCTGCGAGAGGGCGCCGTGAGACCAGAGTGAAACCTCCAGTTTCATAGTGACTGCAATAATACTACATTTAGCGTTTAAAAAGTTTCTTGTATAGGCGTTTTTTTTTTTCCTATTACACAGAATCACTCAGTCCCCCACAACTCCCATAAGAAGGTAAATATGATCAGCACCCCCAGTTTATAGATAAGGAAATGGAGGCCCAGAGAGGCTCAGAAATTTGTCCAGGGTCACACAGCTAGCACACGTGACCTAGCAGGGCATCCTTCACCAGGCAGGCTGGGCACTGCCAGATGAGCTTGCTGTGTGGCACCTCAGGAGTGGATGCAGATGGTGAGTGAATAAGCCGAGAGAAAGCCACAGTGGCCAGTTGTGACCAGGGCTAAGAAGCCAAGCCTGTGAGAAGGGAACCGCCCAGAAGGGAGCCCCAACATGGGGCCTGACTGCTCTTGGAGGGCATTTCCAGTTACTGAAGTCTTGGAGGCTGAGAAATGTTGTTCCTGAGGGTTTAAATGTTCCACCAACTGTTGCTTGGAGAGTAAATTGTAGGGAAGAGACTAAATAGATATGAATTGATTTGGAAGGTAGAAACAAGAATTTTTGACTGTGGACATCGGTTTGAGCAAACTCCAGGAGATGGTGAAGGACAGGGAAGCCTGGCGTGCTGCAGTTATGGGGTTGCAAAGAGTCGGACACAACTGAGCGACTGAACAACATCAAGAAACAAGATGTGAAGTTTCCTGAAGATGCAGTGCAGGCTTTAGACATCAGGCCCCAGGTCTGAGCTTGGACCTGCTTCTCACCCTGCTGGTAACCTGGGTGGCTTCTTCCCCGTCCCAGGGACATGACAAGCTCTGACTCAGTCAGGAACAGGACACTAGGAATGGCCATAACAAAATCTTACAAAAGGTGTGCAAAACTTGTATGAAGAGACACAAAAGCTCCTAGGAGGACACTCAAGAAGACCTAAATAAATGGAAATAAATGGCCACTCACCTGTAAGAACACTCCACATTGTAAATATTTCCATTTCACTCAAACTGATTAACAAATTCAACAGCACTTTAATCAAAATCCCACCCAGATATCTGACTCTAAAATATGAATGGAAAAGCATAAGTCTGAGAATGACCAGCATGTTCTTGAGAAAAAAGAGTATTACATTTCTGCTCTACTCTTACCAACACAGATGAAGCTGCAGAACTGTAACAGTTTTGATATAAGGATAGGCATCTGGCAAAGCTAACAGAATAGAGAGGCCAGGAAAAAATGCCACAAAAATTTAGAAAATAAACTTGTGGAATTGCAAATCAATGGAGTAAGGTTAAACTATTAAATGGTTCTAGAACAATTGGTTGGCTGCTTGGAAAAAATAAAATTGAATCCATTTCTCACTCTATATACAAAACTAAATTCCTGATAGATTAAATTCTTAACCATTAAGGCAAACTTCTTAGGATAATAGAGAAAAATAGACATATTTTTATGAATGTAGAGGAAAAAGATTTCTTAAATGGTTTCCTTAATCAGCTAACCATAAAACCCTGACAAATTTGATTACGTTACTGTTAAAAATATCTGTTCTTCAAACTACATAAACTAGGAAGACAACCTGTAGAGTGGAATGACGGGTTTAGAAATATGCATTTATTTCCAGTTTTTTAAGGAACCTACACACTGTTCTCCATAGTGGCTGTACTAGTTTGCATTCCCACCAACAGTGTAAGAGGGTTCCCTTTCCTCCACACCCTCTCCAACATTTATTATTTGTAGACTTTTGGATTGCAGCCATTCTGACTGGTGTGAAATGGTACCTCATAGTGGTAAAATATCATGTATGAAACGAGATGCCCCAGGTTCAATGCACGATACTGGATGCTTGGGGCTAGTGCACTGGGACGACCCAGAGGGATGGTATGGGGAGGGAGGAGGGAGGAGGGTTCAGGATGGGGAGCACATGTATACCTGTGATGGATTCATTTTGATATTTGGCAAAACTAATACAATTATGTAAAGTTTAAAAATAAAATAAAATTAAAAAAAAAAAGAAAGAAATATGCATTTAAAAAGAACTTTTCAGTAAAGAACACAATTCAGTAGAAACACAAGCATTTACCAGAAATGGAAACAAAATGTCTCATAAATATGTGAAAAAGTGATTTTTCTTGTTCATAATCCAAGAAAATAGATGTTTATTGCCAACATATGGAATTGCAATTGATTTTGTGTTTGATGTTTTTTCTGGCCGCCTAACTATATTCTCAGAATTTTCAATAATTTGTTAATTCAGGTGGATTTCAATGTAATCAGTCGTATCATCTGTGAATCATGAAAGTGTTCTTTCTAGTTCTTTTACATATTTGTTTTTCTTGTCTCATTGCACTGTCTAAGATGCACTGTCCCACATCAGAGATATGAACCATATCTGGCTACTGAGCTCTTGAAGTGCAGCCAGTGCTCCTGTGGAAGTGAATGCTTCTGTTAACTTTATTTAATAATTTAAATTTAAATCTAAAAACTGAAGCAATGTGGAAATTTTCTCCACTACATAATTTGAATGCAGGGCTACGTTTCACTTTGTTGTTCTAACTAAAATATTCTACTCCAGTGCACACATATTTTTAATTTTGCTAATGTGATTGCTAGAAAACTTAACTTTTAAAATTCTTTATGTGCCTGTCACTGTTCTAGGTAGGGCCTTTGACGCAGTATTAATAGAAGCAGTGGTGGTGAACATCTCATCCCATTGACTTTAAAAGGACCACTTCTAACATTGCACTATTCACAGCCAGGTTTTATTGAATAGCCTTTAAAAAAATTTTTTTTGGGGCCATGCTGAATGGAAGGATATTGTTCCACAACCAGGGACTGAACCTGTTCCCCTGCCTTTGAAGTGTGGAGTCTTAACCACTGGACCGCCAGGGAACTCCCCGGATATTCTTTATTAGATGATTTCTTCTATTCCTAGTTTAAAAATTAATAGATGTTTAATTTTATCAAAATATTTTCTGCACCAAAAGTAAAAAATCTTATGGTTTTCCTACTCTGAATTGTTAAGTGATGAGTCACATTAATAAATTTTCTAATTTTCAAATATCTTTTTATTCTTGGGATAAAACTGTGGTGCATTAACATTTTGTATAGAATTTTTTCTCTAGTTTTATTGTCAGATTCTATGGTCTCACAGACTGATCTGAAGGTAATTTCTTCTTTTTTGATTCTCTGAAACAGTCATATAATTTTGAAATTTGGAATTTTGCAGTTGCTGAAAGAGTGTAAGAAATCATACATAAAATCATTGGCCCCTCCCCTTCATTTCTGCGGATATGTTTTAATGTCAATTTATTTTTATTATAGGACTCTTCAGGATTTCTATTTCTCCTTGAACCCAATTTGATATTATTTCATCAGCTTTTTAGATTTAATGACAAGAATTCTTTTTTATGATACAGTCATTAGCTTTTTAGTTTGTTGGGTTTATAATTATATCCCCTTTTATTACTGTATTATTTATCTATTCCTGTCTCTTTTTGTCTTTAGCTAATATTACGAAAATTGTGTCTATTATACTAGTTAAAAAAAAAAAAAAACCACTGGGCTTTGTTAATCCTCTTTAGTTTACATTTATTTTGTTTTTCACTGATTTATCTTCTTTGTCTTTATTGTTGCCTGCATGCAGTGATCTTTATCCTGTTGTTCTTTTACTAACATCTTTAGTTGACGGATTACCTCATTATTTTTTTGGCCTTTTTACTTTCTAATATAAGCATTTAAAACTATTTTCTTTCTTCTATGTGCTGCTTTCAATATGCAGTTCAAGTTTTATAATTAGTATATTTCCTTATCACTTATTTCCAGTTCAGTTCAGTTCAGTCGCGCAGTCGTGTCCGACTCTGTCACCCCATGAATAGCAGCACGCCAGGCCTCCCTGCCTGTCACCAACTCCCGGAGTTTACTCAAACTCATGTCCGTCGAGTCGGTGATGCCATCCAACCATCCCATCCTCTGTTGTCCCCTTCTCCTCCTGCCCCCAATCCCTCCCAGCATCAGGGTCTTTTCCAATGAGTCAACTCTTCGCATGAGGTGGCCAAAGTATTGGAGTTTCAGCTTTAGCATCAGTCCTTCCAAAGAAATCCAAGGGCTGATCTCCTTCAGAATGGACTGGTTGGATCTCCTTGCAGTCCGAGGGGCTCTCAAGAGTCTTCTCCAACACCACAGTTCAAAAGCATCAATTCTTCAGTGCTCAGCCTTCTTCATAGTCCAACCCTCACATCCATCCATGACCACAGGAAAAACCATAGCCTTGACTAGACGAACCTTCGTTGGCAAAGTAATGTCTCTGCTTTTGAATATGCTATCTGGGTTGGTCATAACTTTCCTTCCAAGGAGTAAGCGTCTTTTAATTTCATGGTTGCAATCACCATCTACAGTGATTTTGGAGCCCAAAAAAATAAAGTCTGACACTGTTTCCCCATCTATTTCCCATGAAGTGATGGGACCGGATGCCATGATCTTCGTTTTCTGAATGTTGACCTTTAAGCCAACTTTTTCACTCTCCTCTTTCACTTTCATCAAGAGGCTCTTTAGTTCCTCTTCACTTTCTGCCATAAGGGGGGTGTCATCTCCATATCTGAGGTTATTGATATTTCTCCCGACAATCTTGATTCCAGCTTGTGCTTCTTCCAGTCCAGCGTTTCTCTTGATGTACTCTGCATATAAGTTAAATAAGCAGGGTGACAATATACAGCCTTGATGTACTCCTTTTCCTATTTGGAACCAGTCTGTTGTTCCATGTCCAGTTCTAACTGTTGCTTTCTGACCTGCATATAGGTTTCTCAAGAGGCAGGTCAGGTGGTCTGGCATTCCCATCTCTTTCAGAATTTTCCACAGTTTGTTGTGATCCACACAGTCAAAGGCTTTGGCATAGTCAATAAAGCAGAAGTAGGTGTTTTTCTGGAACTCTCTTGCTTTTTTTATGATCCAGTGGATGTTGGCAATTTGATCTCTCATTCCTCTGCCTTTTCTAAAATCAGCTTGAACATCTGGAAGTTCACGGTTCACATATTGCTGAAGCCTGGCTTGGAGAATTTTGAGTATTGCTTTATTACTGTGTGAGATGAGTGCAATTGTGTGGTAGTTTGAGCATTCTTTGGCATTGCCTTTCTTTGGGATTGGAATGAAAACTGACCTTTTACAGTCCTGTGGCTGAGTTTTCCAAATTTGCTGGCATATTGAGTGCAGCAGTTTCACAGCATCATCTTTTAGGACTTGAAATAGCTCAACTGGAATTCCATCACCTCCACTAGCTTTGTTCATAGCGATGCTTTCTAAGGCCCACTTGACTTCACATTCCAGGATGTCTGGCTCTAGGTCAGTGATCACACCATCGTGATTATCTGGTCTGTACAAAGATCTTTTTTGTACAGTTCTTCTGTGTATTCTTGCCATCTCTTCTTAATATCTTCTGCTTCTGTTAGGTCCATACCATTTCTGTCCTTTATCGAGCCCATCTTTGCATGAAATGTTCCCTTGGTATCCTAATTTTCTTGAAGAGATCTCTAGTCTTTCCCATTCTGTTGTTTTCCTGTATTTCTTTGCATTGATTGCTGAGGAAGGCTTTCTTATCTCTCCTTGCTATTCTTTGGAACTTTGCATTCAGATGCTTATATCTTTCCTTTTCTCCTTTGCTTTTTGCTTCTCTTCTTTTCACAGCTATTTGTAAGGCCTCCTCAGACAGCCATTTTGCTTTTTTGCATTTCTTTTTCTTGGGGATGGTCTTGATCCCTGTCTCCTGTACAATGTCATGAACCTCTGTCCATAGTTCATCAGGCACTCTATCTATCAGATCTAGTCCCTTAAATCTATTTCTCACTTCCACTGTATAATCATAAGGGATTTGATTTAGGTCATACCTGAATGGTTTAGTGGTTTTCCCTACTTTCTTCAATTTAAGTCTAAATTTGGCAATAAGAATTTCATGATCTGAGCCACAGTCAGCTCCTGGTCTTGTTTTTGCTGACTATATAGAGCTTCCCCATCTTTGGCTGCAAAGAATATAATCAATCTGATTTCGGTGTTGACCATCTGGTGATGTACATGTGTAGAGTCTTCTCTTGTGTGTTTGGAAGAGGATGTTTGCTATGACCAGTGCGTTCTCTTGGCAAAACTCTATTAGTCTTTGCCCTGCTTCATTCCCTATTCCAAGGCCAAATTTGCCTGTTACTCCAGGTGTTTCTTGACTTCCTACTTTTGCATTCCAGTCCCCTATAATGAAAAGGACGTCTTTTTTGGGTGTTAGTTCTAAAAGGTCTTGTAGGTCTTCATAGAACCATTCAACTTCAACTTCTTCAGCATTACTGGTTGGGGCATAGGCTTGGATTACCGTGATATTGAATGGTTTGCCTTGGAAATGAACAGAGATCATTCTGTCATTTTTGAGATTGAATCCAAGTACTGCATTTCACACTCTTTTGTTGACCATGATGGCTACTCCATTTCTTCTGAGGGATTCCTGCCTGCAGTAGTAGATATAATGGTCATCTGAGTTAAATTCACCCATTCCAGTCCATTTCAGTTCGCTGATTCCTAGAATGTCGATATTCACTCTTGCCATCTCTTGTTTGAGCACTTCCAATTTGCCTTGATTCATGGACCTGACATTCCAGGTTCCTATGCAGTATTGCTCTTTAGAGCATTGGACCTTGCTTCCACCACCAGTCCCATCCACAATTGGGTATTGTTTTTGCTTTGTCTCCATCCTTTCATTCTTTCTGGAGTTATTTCTCTACTGATCTCCAGTAGCATATTGGGCACCTACTGACCTGGGGAGTTCATCTTCCAGTATCCTATCATTTTGCCTTTTCATACTGTTCATGGGGTTCTCAAGGCAAGAATACTGGAGTAATTGGTCATTCCCTTCTCCAGTGGACCACATTCTGTCAGATCTCTCCATCATGACCCGTCCATCTTGGGTGGCCCCACACAGCATGGCTTAGTTTCATTGAGTTAGACAAGGCTGTGGTCCGTGTGATCAGCTTGGCTAGTTTTCTGTGATTATGGTTTCAGTGTGTCTGCCCTCTGATGCTCTCTCGCAACATCTACCGTCTTATACTTGGGTTTCTCTTACCTCGGATATGGGGTATCTCTTCAAGGTGCTCCAGCAAAGCACAGCCACTGCTCCTTACCTTGGACGAGGGGTATTTCCTTGTGGCCGCCCCTCCTTGGCTACTTATTTCCAAGCATTATTTAATTTCTGTTACATTTTAAATTTGATTCATGAGTTAAATTGTAGCTTCCCCCAAATTTTCAGACATGCACAGCAATTTTTACTTATTTTTTTCTTCAGTTGTAATTTAATTAACTGAATTGAACTGTGGTTGGAAAGCGACTGGTATTTTAGCAATTCTCTGACCGACACTGAAACTCTCCTTCAGCCTGCTATGAATACATCCTGAAGTTTTGTAAACATTTCCTGTACTCTAGAGAAGAAAGTGTGTTTTCTAATATTGGGTGGAGGGTTATTCTAATCATTGGGTAGACAGTACATCAAATAAACCAAGACTCTTACTTGTTGACATATTTTAAATCTTTACTAATGTTCTTGTTAGCTTGTTCTATCATCCAGCTCACAGTCATTGCTGAAGATGTGTTGAAGTCTGTTATGGTGGTGAATTTGCTGATTTCTCTCCATAGTTGTGCCAAAATTTGCTTAATATATTTAAGGCTTTTCCATTAGGTCTACATGTGTTTAGAAATACATTACTTCTTGGTGGACTGAACCTTTTATCATTTTATAAAGTCATGCCGCTTAATAGATTACTTGTTAATGACCTTGCTGTAAAGTGAAACACCCCTGCTCTTCCTCAGTCATCAGAGGCCCAGGTGCATTGAAACTCAGGGCTCTACTTCTTTACGCATCATTTAGTAATTTTTAAAAGTCTGGAAGTTATGATTTAAATTTTAAGCAGCACCAACATTTTCCTGGTTTCAGAATGTCATCAATCCACTCTGAGTGGAGTTCTCTGGGGCATGTCTGTCCCAAGCCTTCATACAAGTGAGCCCAAAGGGCAGGGGTGAACTCCTTCAGACCTGTCATCTGGCCCCATCACAAGGGATCGCGAGGCTGACTGAGAGCCTCCTGAGGTCCTCAGAAGATGGCCATCAGGACCTCTCCTAAGAGATCCTCAAGGACTGGGAGCACCGGGCCCCCCGGCCAGGTACAGGGAGACTTCCCAAGAAGACTATGCCCATGTGCCCTCACCCGCTTTGGAACCCGAAGCCTCCCACTTCTTGTTCAGCCCTGCACTCTCCACCTCCCAGCTGTGCCCTGAATTTCGCCCTCCCACTTTTTCCATTCCCACCACAACCTCCTCCCATCCAATCCCTCCAGACCGTGCTCCTTGGTCTCCAAGCAGCTCCTATTAACTCTTCCTGGGGCACTCACTACAAGCCCCAGGCTTCATAGGTGCTTTAAAAAGGCACCACTCTCCCAGGGTAGCAGGACAGAAAACTTCAGATGGTACAGGAAGGTCCCAGTCCTTGGTCACGAGTTCTGAGGTCTTGGACCACGTCTCTCACCTCCTCTGTCTCGGTTTTCTCCCTTGTGAAATGAGGATATGACTGGGGACCAAGTTTGTGAGTCTCAGCACACAAAATACACCTAGAAGTTCTTGTTTGAATGCCAGCTGGATGGAGAAGCAAAGGTTTCTCCTCCAGAATTGCATCTTCCGATGGGATTATAGTGAGCCTGCTAGGTTGGCAGGGAAGATCCTTCAACTCTCTCAAATCCCACTGCACAGTTAGATTCTGAATTTACCTCTGAGGAGACTACACCACATGTCACGAAGGGACAGCCTTGCAGAGTCACAGTTGTTAGAAATGTAAAGGAAGAGCTAATATTTACTCAGCATCTCCGATATGCTGAGTATTTCCCATACATTATGAGAATCAGTGCTCCCCCAAATCTGACAAGGTAGGTACAGTTAAAACCCCCATCTTAGAGAGGAAGAGACAGGGCTCGGAGCCCCAGACCCCATGGGTGGCACGTGGCAGAGAGCAGAGGAGTCCACGTGTGTCCTGTGCTCGCTGTGAGCGGCCGTCTGGAGACGGCGCCCCGTGTCTGCGTCATCACGCGGTGGCGCATGCCCCTGTGAGCACCCGCATGTCAGCTCAGCACCCCCAGGCTCACAGCCGGCGCACTGCCGCTTTACGCCAAAGCCCAGCACTGGGGCGACAGAGTAAAGCCATTCCCAACAGTTGTAATCAAGTTAGAAAGCAGGACTTACTTGCTGGGAATTCTGGCCCTGTTGGGTCTCCACTCCTGTCTGAGATTTGCCAGCTTTGGGGGTTGGGGAGAACACGTGGGAGCAGCCGGGTAGCTGGGCTGAAGCCCTGCACTCTTCTCACTGCTTCAGGTCCGTGAGCCCTTGCCTTTCCAGCGTCATACGCTGGTTAAACATTAATTTCTAATAGTGATAAAGGTCAAGGAAATCTTGAGAAATCTCTGGGGAACCTGGGAAACGATTCTTCACTCAGAATGTATACACATTTACTTCTGTTTCCTTTTAGTATTTTATACTTTTAGATATTTATCTTTAGAACTTTCCTCCATCTGAAATTTATTTTAGGGTAAGTCTTAGGATAAAGTTCTGATTTTTTTTTCCCTCGATAGAGTAATCCTTCCAACATGATTTTTGAAAAATATTTGTGTTTCTTGAGTTTGTTGTTTTGATCCTGTGAAATTGTTCTTTCATTTCTGTGCCAGGGCTACAGTGTGTAAACTTTGCCTCTTTCCTTTTTAAGATATTCTTGTTATTTTTAATTTTTTAAATTGAAGTATAGTTGATTTACAATGTTGGGTTAATTTCAGGCATACATACAAATGCATCACTTTCTAGTGTATTTGGGTTCTTGAAAGGCAAGAAACCCCTTATCATTTTTCTTAAAAAAGAATCCTTGCTGCTTTCATATATATTTCTTTCAAGAGGAACTTTAAAATCATTTGTTCAAAAATAAATCATATTTAAAATATTTGTTCATCAAATATTCTGCTGAGGTCTGGGTTGCAAGCACACTGATGGAGTTAAATTGTGAGGATCTGACCTTTGGGAAGGGCGTTTTCCCTTCTATAGCCCCGTCGTCTCACTCCAGGGACATTCTTGTCTTAGTTTGGGTTCGTCCAAAGCTGCCCTAAGACACAGACTGGAGTGCAAGTTGTTTATTTTGTTAGTTGTTATTTTGTTAGGCAGCACCGGGCACACTTCCAAGCCACTTACCCCTGTGGTGGCCAGGTGGGCAGGCCCCACACCGCAGGACTAAGGAGGTAGGACAGACTGCCCGCCTGTCAAGGCTGGTAATTCCCCTGCTCAGCCCTCACTCAGGCACAGCAGGCTCCAGTGCCGAGGGGCAGCCTTGGGCAGAGTCACCGGACGTCAGCTGTGTGCGCAAAAGTGATGAGTCATGGACAGCCTCTGCCAAGCCTCCTTAACTAAGTCCTGTGTCCATAGGTCAGAGTTGGAGGCTCGCTGATGCTGGAGTGGGGATTCTAGGTACTTTCACTGTACCGTGTGGACTGGAACTTTTCTACAGAACACATCTCCAACGGAATGCAGCTCGGAGGTGAAGAATCCCTTCTGGTGCTGTCGTGGGTGGATCTTCCAGGCAGATGCAGTAAAGCTGCCCCCAGTCCATGGTCTTAAGAAGACTTTTCCTCTCCCAGCGACAGTCGTGCCTTGGTCACACTGAGCAACTCTCTGCAGGGTCAAAGCCACGCCATCTGGTCTGGAGACACCTTTGCATGCGTGCTAAGCTGCTTCAGTTGTGGCCAACTCTTTGTGACCCTGTGGACTATAGCCGACCACAATCCTCTATCCATGGGATTCTTCAGGAAAGAATACTGGAGTGGGTTGCTGTGCCCTCCACCAGGGAATTTCCCGACCCAGAGATCAAACGGGTGTCTCTTATGTCTCTTGCATTGGCAGATGGGTTCTTTACCACTAGCATCACCTGGGAAGCCCTGGAGACACATGTAGGAACTTCAATATCCCTACTTGGTGGAGAGCAGCAAGAGAGCCCTGGAGACTCCAGTGAAGCAGGTGGTGGAAAGCCAAGGGGCCACACTAATGATGACTATGACCCCAACTCTGACCCCCACCCCAACCCTATAACCCTAAACACTTCAACCTAAATCCTAACTCGAACCCCAACCCTAAACAGACTTAACCTCTAACCCCTTACCCTTAACCCCTAAGCCCTAGTCCTAATCCTAGCCCGAACCCTGAGACTGAATCTGCAGAGGAGAAATATCCAAGAAGTCAAATTTTCTTGGAAAAGCCACTCTTCTTAGGAGTAGTTGACAATGTCAGTTCCGTATTTTCTGCTGAGTGGAAGTTTTTAAATTTAATGGAGTCCAGCTTGCTTTCTACTTCTGTGGACTGTGCCTATGGTATTGTGGCCAAAATGCCATCGCTAACTCCTCTATTCATCTAGGTTGTCTCTCACGTCATAGTCTGGGAGTTTTGTGGTTTTGCGTCCTACATCCAGGTCTGTGATCCATGTGGAGTCAGTTTTTGTGACGGTGTGATGTCTGTGCCTAGATTTATCTTTTGCTCGTGGGTGGCAGTTGTTTTAGCTTCGTTTGTTGAAAAGACTGTCTCTGCTCTGCTGTGCTGCCTTCGGTCTTGTGTCAGAGATGAGTTGATTCTCTTTGTGCCAGTGTTTCCAGGCTCTCTGTTCTGTTCTGTCGATCCTCTTCTCTCTGCTTCCAGCAAGTCCGCACGGCCTTGGTCACTGCAGTTTCAGAGCAAGTCTGAGGTTGGGTGTGTCAGCCCTTCAACATGGTTCTCCAATTCAGTGCTTTCTGATTCACTGGGATCGACCTATTGTTGAATCATGAAACCAGTCTGGAGACTTCATGACCAGCATTTTAAAAAAGGAAAGCAGATAGAACAGAACAGAATGGGAAAGAGGGGGCTTTGCACCTAACAAGGGAAACGGCGCTTCCTGAAATTTCTGTTCAATTACTGTGTGTGTGCACGCTGGGCCACTAGATGACAGCGTTTCTTACCATAGGTTATGATCAAAGACGACAGCTGGCACCTCTTTCTCTCTTTCTCTCTCTAGAGAAATAAAGGAGGCTGGGGTTTGTAAAATCTGCAAGTGAGGATTCAAGAGTAACTACAAAAGCTGGAGGAGGCAGCCTTTAATGGCAAACAGCTATTCCAGTACTTATTGTTCATTTCATTCAAAAAGTGGTGCTCATATGTTCCTTAGCAATTTGTAGTTTTCTTCTGGGAATTTCAGGCTTCTATCTCCTGTATTATTTCAAGCTCTGAAGGGAGCAGGACTCAGCCTGGGAGGGGCCAGGCCTCAGCAGGACCTGAGGGCAGGGGGGGAGCCCCGGGAGGGGGCTGGTTGGCTCGGCTGAGCACAGACAGAGCTATACGCTGCTCAGCTACTCAAACTAATTATAGTTAGGCTAATACATTCCACTGGGCTTCAGCACATTCTTCTTTCTTTTGGCTGCACTGCCATGGCTTGCAAGATCTTACATGATCTGAGTTCCCTGACTAGGAATCGAACCCTGGGCCCCAGGAGCGAAAGCACCACGTCCTAACCACTGGACCACTAGGGAATTCCCTCTCGCATTGGCTTTTTCACCTCATTTGGGGTGCAGATGTAGTGTTAGTGGCCAGATTGCAAAGGAGGGGTGGGGTAAAGGCCAGAAGAGGCTCCTGCTGGGTGCTCAGGCAGGGGGTGCAGATGTAGTGTTAGTGGCCAGATTGCAAAGGAGGAGGTGGGGTAAAGGCCAGAAGAGGCTCCTGCTGGGTGCTCAGGCAGGCAGGAGAGAGGACGGTTCCGTGCCTCAGGAGGCCTTGATTTTGCCCAGTTACCTGGCCACAGACTCCCCGTGGATTCTGTACGACGTCATGCAGGCTGTTGCCAGCCTCTGCGAGTGACTCAGTGCGAAAAGAGTGGTGGGAAGGTGCCAGAGGATCCCTGAGCGGCAATCGGGCTGGTGTGAGGGGGTGGGGAGGGGGCACCGTGGGGGCTGCATGGCTTCCACCACATGGGGCCTGTCAGTGGGCGGAGAGTCTGGAGGTGCCTGAGTCCCCAGGGGCCCTCCAGTTATGCCGGCTGTGTGCTCACTGGGTGCTCTCCAAGACAGCTTCAGGGATTTTTGGATTTAATTCTAAGCCTTTCCCATCACATTCTACCAAGATCACTATCTTAGGAGCTGAAAACTCTGGTGGCTTGGAAGGGATGAAAACAAAGAGAGTACGTGGACCCTAAAATCCTGACGCTCATTGTAAGTTGGGGACGGTCCCACCCCCCTGTGCTGGCCAAATGCTTTTATCACCAAGTCAGAGATTTTAATTCTGTAGGTTTAAGAGAGGCCTGAGGATGTGGAACACACAAGCCTGGCTCTTGGGGCAGCTTCTAGAATTCTCCTTCCCCATGGGAGCTGCACTGAATCTTGCTGAGCTGGCACAGAGGCATGGGTCTGTCTCCTACCCAGCCTTCTGAGTCAGGACCCCTGGGAGTAAGACCAGGAATACACTTGCCCTGCCTCATCTTGAAGGTGTCCATTCTGGAGAGGAAGTGTCAGAAACACAGGTTTGGTACAGCTGTGCAGCCCACCCTTAAAGCAAGGTTCAGCTGTCGACTCAGCAATGCAGCAGAAAACCATCGATGTTCTGAATGACCTTAGACTCTACCTCAGTCCTCCCAGAAAGTTCCGTGAAATCATATTTTATGTACAATAGAAGTGGTGCAACGACAAAATATCAACATAATTTCACTTTTTGTACAAAATAAAAAGACGTTAGTCTCCTTCCTCCAATAAGAAATACACCCAGCATTGCATATTTTTGAATCTAGTTGGCTGGATGAATCCTCCACGATGCTTTAGTTCATCCACAGAAATTCCAACACTTTGTCCAGATTGGTTTTGAATTAGTGTCAAAGTGTCAGGAATGATCCCTGTGTTCCGTGTAATCACGCTGGACAAAGCCATCTCCGAGAGGTCCCACGTGGCTCGTTCTTACCCCTGCAGATATGTGGCTGTCTTTTCAGATGCACAGCAATAGAGCCCTGCTTACATTTAGAGTCGTGTGTAAACACATGCACTTTATATTTAGACATTAAAGCTGCACTCAGTCTGGGGAGATGCTCACAGTAGTGGTGATTATTTTGGGAAATACAAAAGGTAGAGTTTCTACCTCTGGCTCACTCCAGGAGATCTGGTCACTGGATAGGCTGATGTCAAATTGGGAAGCATGCTTTTTCTCAGTGGAGTCATGTTGGTGGGGGGCTAAGTGGACATCACTGAGCTTTGTATACAGTGTATGCCTATGATGTGAAACCATTCAATTATAATTGGAAAGCAAAGTGTACCCAAACAAACTGGAGACAGCGGATGGTGTCACCCTGCTCTGGCAAACGAGAAGTTAGTATTGTCTTACCCACGGGGTGAGGCAGAGATGCCCCACGGGTGCAGGTGCCCTTAGCCTTGGACCTGGCTTCGTTAATTCAGAACATCACCCAGACACAGGGAGACTGACTCTCAAGGGAACTGCCCCCGCCTTCCAACCATCCATCCCCACGTCTCTAATTTAGCCTCTCATTCCGGCTCCCATAAGACCAGCCGTGTCCAACAAGATTTCCTGTGATGACAACGTCCTATCAACGCACTGTCCAGTGTGGTGGCCGCTGGACACCACCACCACCATCCATACACTATGGATAGCCACACGTGGCTATCGAGGATTTGAAATGAGGGTGATGTAACCAAGAAACCGAAGTGTTCATTTTATTTTTTATTGCAGTTTAAATAATGGTCATGCGTACCTACTGCTATCAAATTGGACAACACACACCTGCATAAGGGCACATTCTCCATCCACTTGTGCTCAGACCCACCTTTGCCTTCATTCTTCACACACCTTCCAGATGAGTCCCCAGCTGGGCCCCGGTCTTCCCTAGGAATCCTGTGCTATAGCCCGTGTAGACATCTATGCTCATGTGTGTGCACGAGTTTGTATAAGAATGTAAAATTACAATAGAATCTTTTTTATTTTTAAGAGACTTTTTCATAACTTTTATTTCAAATGACAAAACTCCATAATTATCAAAAATGACATTGCATAATTTGCCATAGAACAACCAAGGGGGAAAAGTTGTTGCATTGCAAAATAATATGAAATCATTTGGGGACATTTGTCTGGAAGGTGTGTGAGGCTGAATGAAAAGGCAGGTGTGACCCCAGGGAGGGAGAGGAGTGGGCTGGAAGATCAATCTTGATGACTAATATTGTCAAGGTCTTGGAATTCACATCCATGACCCTTTGTGTTTATTGATAAGAAAGTTGCACACTGAAGAACTGATGCTTTTGAATTGTGGTGTTGGAGAAGACTCTTGAGAGTCCCTTGGACTGCAAGGAGATCAAACCAGTCTACCCTAAAGGAGATTAGTCCTGAGTTTTCATTGGAAGGACTGATGTTGAAGCTGAAACTCCAATACTTTGGCCACCTCATGAAAAGAGTTGACTCTTTGGAAAAGACCTTGATGCTGGGAAAGATTGAGGGCAGGAGGAGTAGGGGACAACAGAGGATGAGATGGCTGGATGGCATCACCGACTCAATGGACATGAGTTTGGGTGGACTCCGGGAGTTGGTGATGGACAGGGAGGCCTGGCGTGCTACAGTTCATGGGGTCGCAAAGAGTTGGACACGACTGAGCGACTGAACTGAACTGAATTGAAATCGCATTCATTTACTTTGTCCTGCTAGCATCAGACACAATTCTTGCTTTCTTTCCTACACAAACTTCCTATGAATGACTCGGCCAAGAAGAACCCACATTCTTCAAGGAACCATGAAGATGCCAAGAGAAAAGGAAAAAAAGAGCAGGGAAAAAAATGGTAGTAAGGAGTATTCAGTAGAAACACATTGACATGGAGATTAAATTGGCAGCCAAGCCTAATACTATGAAATAAAATAAAAACAAAACAAAAATCAAAGCAATCAGTTCACCAAAGCTTAAAGCCACTGCAGGCATATATGCAACAGAAGCCAGCATGACAAAGAGAAATGGAGGGAAAAGGAAACATCCTTGTCGTGGTGCAGGTTAGCAGTGGCTCAGGGAGCAAGCAGCCTGCCCAGAGACTGTGCGTGACCTGGGGGACAGACGGGACATGCACGCTGATGGGACAGATGGATGTGCACACCAAACGGAGTCAGCAAGTTTGAGAAAAGGTAAATCTTAGGAAAGGCAGGTGAGAGAGCCCCAACACACATAATATTGCTGTCTTTAATAACAAGACCTTCAGGGATGTAACAAAACCAGATTTAGATGTAATTCAAGAAAACTTTCAGAGATCAAAGAAGACTTGGATCTATTTACAGACTGAAGTACACATGGCATCCCCGGGATGGGGGAGCGGGAATGACACCTATCACTGCACATCAAACCCTGCCTGTCCTGCTGTTCTCCAAAAGGGCCTGTGGTGCCCCGCCGGGGGCCCGTGCACCCTCGAGCGCCCTCTGCAGGCCGGGCTGAGATATGCGACCATGGAGTCCCTGCCGGCATCTCCTGGCCTGGGGTTGGTCTCCACCCACCTGGCTGAGCAATCCCAGTTCTGCCAAGGACAGACTTTTCACTTGTTTTCTGTCCCTGTTACTGTTGTATAACTTCCAAGAAGAGGAGGGTTGCTGTGAAATTACCATTCTAAAACCCAATATTATAGGATATTTTTCTGTTTACATTTCACAGGGGGAAGTTTTTATCACAGAAAATTCATAATTTTATGAATCCCTCAAAGTGGGTTTAAAAAACCAGTAGCACTATGATCAAGGCAGTGAGATCAAGTTTAATGTCATGTCTTCTTTTAAGTATATCAGCTATTGGCTTATCTGTGTGGCCCCTTGCATCACCTTCTTTGGAAGGAACACCACGGTCTGCATTTGGGACCTGGCCCAGTGCTTCTCCCCCCACCCCCCTGGACTCCGGGAACATGGAAACATGAGCTCGCTCATGTCATGCCTTCTGTACACTGTATGCCCCACCACCATGCATGCTCTCCCCACACAGACTCACACACTCCTCTGCACATGCCCTGCCTGCATCCAGCCTTCTTCACCCCGCCTCCATCTGCCCCCTCCCACCGCCCACAGCACACTTGGTTCTGCTCTCCCGCCCCATGGACACCCATCGCCCTCACCACATACACCCTGCACACATCACACACCAGCCCCATCATAAACAGGCGCGCCACCCGCCACCCCCCTCCCCCCAGCCCCCCACCATCTCTGATGAGGAGGAGAGTGTTGTGAATTATTGCTCTTGCTCCGATGGCAGCCTGCCTTAGTGGGATGAGATTTCCAACCCAGGGTGCAGATTCTGAAAACAAGTGATGGGAGAGTTCAAAATGCCACAGGTGTGCTCCGATGGGTGGACACAGCTGGCTTATGATAATACACTCTGCTGGGGCTGGGACAGGAGGAGATGAGTCAGGCCCAAGGACAGCTACGTGACGCTGCCCGTGGGCCCCAGGTGAGGTCCTGTGGGAGCAGAGATGCAGGGCATCCATTCTCTTATTCTTTCTGCCCATTTCTCACATGGGCCATTTTGCTCATGTGACGGCAAAATCCAGTCACACTTGAACTGCACAAATGTGAGTTTTGAGTTTCTTGAGGTGTTGGCTACAGCTGAGGGAAGCTCTGCCTCCTTCTGGAGCTTCCACGGGTCTCTGTTCTTGCGGAGGAAGTGGGGGAAGGAGAGGCCTGTGGATCTGTTCTGTGGTCAGCACGGAGCCCACCTAGCAGGGTCACACCAGTCTGCACCCACTCATTTGTAACTGCTGTTTAGCCAGGTAAGAAGCACATCACTAAAATATCCCAAATCATCTCCCTAGGTGTTTAGTGCTTGATCAGCTGAACGTTTTTAAAATATAGAAACAGACACCACAGGCAAAATGAAGAACACTGTATTAATGTTTATTTCTAACGACAAACAGAACATCAGTCCCTTATTTGTACAAAAATACCTGAATGTTTACAGTTAGGTTCGTGAGCCGAGGAGCTATGTACAGAAAGGAGCAAAGCACGTGGGACAAAGGTTTTGTCTTTTGGGTTAATCTGTTCTGCGTTCCCTGAAAACGTTGACACGTCGGGCGATGCCATGCTCACCACACCACGGCATCAGAGCCCCCGCGAGCCAGCCCCACCCCCGCAGAGGTGCGTCGATTGGTCAAACCCTCAGGTATTCAGTGCAGAAGAGAGAAGACAAAACATCTAGACTGAGGCACACATTTCTTCAAGGTTTAGCAAACAGAAAAACGTTCTGAAACTCTAACACATAAGGTCACAAAGCTCTCCTACTTAGCGTTAATCCCCAAAGCATTTGGCGTTTTCTTTCTCAATTCAGTCCAGGTTGCTACATGGAGTTTCTGTTCACAACAGAAAATCACAGGAAGAGATAAAAAGTCAACAGGCTCTGAAACGACCCTGAGCTGTTCCGTTTACATTCATGTCATTTAAATACAAAAATAGAAGTCGAATGTCCTTCAGCCCCTGGCTGGCCCAGCTGGACGCCCATCTCCTGCGAGGGGCTGCCCTTTGGCGGGGGGATCCCCCAGTACAAGGGGCCCTGGGAGGTCACGCTCTGTGACAGCTCACTGTGGCCAGGAGGGTACACACAGAATCGTGCGTCAGAGTCAAGCTTTAGTTCTCTTTTTAAATAGAAGGTGTATTTATAAATACGCAATACTGCAGATACTAGCTGTCTATTGAGTGAGTCTCGTCTCACTGGTGGAGACTGGTCTATGTAAACAGAAAACAGAAACTGGAGAGGTGGCTTTTTTTTTTTTTTTTGCTGGATTTTTTGTTTTTTAAAGGCTTTACCTCCAACTGGCAAAGAGAAAAATGTCTACTTAGTGTAACTAAAGCATCAGTCCCTCCAGGGGAAGCAGGCTGCCAGGCATGACTCGAAAATTACCTAATTGTCAACAGTTGGAAAGATTAACAGGCTAGAAAACAACCACCCCCACCCCAAAACAAACAAGCCAAAAAGCCATTGAATGTTCATGGTTAAAAACATGTTTTACTAAAAATTCTTCATTTGTCTAAGTAGACACTTCATGGGAAATAAGTAGAGTGTGTCTTGTCAACTAAAATACAGTGTCTATACCACGAACTGAGGTACAGGGGGTATGCGTCACTGTGTCCTAAGCTGCATGTCTCCCTTGGGAAGTGCTGCAGTGGGCAGTCCAGGGGTCTAGCGGCCAGCGCGGTCCAGAGGGGCAGGGAAGCATGGCCGCTGTGACCTGAGGATGGAAGTCATCCTTCAGCAAGTGGTGTGCGTGCCGTCGGGGAGCCCCTTCTGCTCTGCATGGATCAAAGGCAGAGGAACGGCCGCCTGCATGCTGAAGACTTGGCCACGGGGCCAGGCGGAGGGTGGGGACATCTCAGGCCAGAATCGGACTCAGCTCCTGGAGCAGCACCCAGCGCTGCATTGCCAGCCTGTCCATGGCCAGCCCCACTGTGGGGGCCTCCTGACCCGGGCCAGTGGAGGACGACCTGCTGCCTTGCAGGGCCTGGCCACAGGGCTGTCAGCAGGATGGAGGCCACCAAGCGAGACCATCCTCTGTGGGGCTGCCCTCTCCAAGGTTTCCACCTCTGTCACCATGGAAACCCGCTACATATGGACGCAGGCCACGCAGATGCCACCTCCTTTCAGATCCTCGGAGCCCCCACGGCAGGAAGAGCAGCCTTGGAAGGCTGGCACCACTGCAGAGGGATAAGGCAGAGATGGTTCTAGAACAGGCTGGAAGGTGGGGCAGGCGGCCTGGCGTCCCCTACAGGCAGGCGATGGGCACTCGCTGTATGCTAGGAAGGCTAGCCTGTGGCCAAAGAGGGGCCGCCACTCAGCCCTGTGTTGTGGGACAGCAAGTTTTCCAAAGAAACACGTGTCCAGCAGCGGGGAAGACAAAACAACACGTGGACGGCAGGTGGGCAGCACGAGTGGGGGATGGGCACAGAGCAGGGAGGGCAGACTGGGTTGCCTCTCTGGCCACAGAGCACACCACGTGCCTGCCACAAGAACACCTTTTATTTCAAAAAAGCTTTCAAGTATACTGGGGTGGGGAGGCTGGGGTGCCTGCTGTCTGGGAGTGATGTGTAGAGGGTACGCACCACCCTCTGCAAACGCGGTCAACCTCTGGGGGCTGCCCCTTTTCAAGTGTCTTTACATCTTGTACACACGGAAAAGCCACAGCCCCTCCTGCCATAAGCTGAATACAATATTGAAAACAAGGAGTGCAAAAAAGGGATCGATACAAAAAAGTAAACATATCAGTTTTAATTGTCAAGATTATTCCAGGGCAAGAGTTCACTTCCAATCACTTCTCTCTGGCTTGCGTTCCTCCATGGCCCAGCCAAGACCACCATTCCAGTTTACTCTCGAATCTGCTCTCTCCCGCCCTCCCTGATGAGGCCAGGGAGAGAGGGGCAGCCCTGCTGTATCTGCAGCAGCGAACCACCGTCAAGTCCAACAGATGAGTCGATTGTGGTCAGCTGGCGCCAAATGCACCGTCTTGCTCCGAGCCCCGAGGTGCAGACAGATGTGTGTGTTCTGAAGGATGCACAGGCCTCTTCACTCCAGTGTCAGCGCCCACCGGCCTGCAGCCAGGCTAGATCTGAGGTCATAAGGCCACTCGGATGCAGTGGTGCTTCAGTCTGCAAGGCAGGACCCCTTTGTTCAGCTGGTAAAAGTCAACAAGCTGGATCAGGTCAGAGAATTTGGTGTTCCCGTCGTCAAGGCTGAAGAATGTCTGCCCGTCATCCTCGCACTGGAGAGACACAATGAGACCGGCTACGTCAGAGGCCGCAGCTCAGGCCCCACCGTCAGGATTAGTGCTCTCCACCCCTGGGCAGGTTCCAGGGCAACATACGGAGCCAGTGAGGTGAGCTAGAACACAGGGCAGGCGGTCACGCAGCGAGGTTTTTGTGTGGAGGCAAGTTGGGAGGGCACTGCCAAGTACCTAAGGCTACAGGGCACAACTGCGCCCCTATTTCTGAGAAGGGTCCCAAGTGCTTCCCAGTTCGCCTTGCTCATAAGGGCAAAGTTGGTCAGTCAACCTGTGAGTGTCCGTGCGCTCAGCACACCCTATGGAGGAGGGTGAGGTTGACCAGTTGACCTGAGTATCCATGCATTCACCACTCACCATGGAGGAGGTTGATCAGTTATCCTGTGAGTGAGCACTCAGCCCACCCCATGGAGGAGGATGCTGTTAACGAAGCCTGTGAGTGTCCATGCAAATGGCACACCCTATGCACAGAGGGAGCTCCTATAAAGATCTCACTAGTGAGCTTGAAACTGTCCGATGTTTACTGTTCTCTAGTGTGGTTAGTTCAAAAGTTGCATGAGGAACAAAACCAGAACACAAAAGAGTAAGCGTGAGTGTGAAAACGTCAGTACTTACAGGTAAGATCTGGAAATTTTTAATCTTCTGATGATGACACAGTGTGAGGACGAACGCCTTTGGATTACTTTGGCTGTCACGGAGGAGAAAAAGCCTGGGGACGGAAAGAGTCAATTGACCGTGAATTCCAGACTGAGTATGCATGCTATCTGCATGTGTGCCTGAACAGGCAGGCTTCAGGAGGCGAGGTTTCAGGAACCTTTGGGAGCTGCGTGAGCTGTAGGGAAAGGCCAGCCTCCACACCCAGACTGTGCTCTGGCTGTCACGCCCCATCAGAAGGAACCAGGGGACATGGCTCCTTGGGGACATGGCTGCCTCTAGTGCTGAGGCAGGAAAGGTCTAGGGTGAAGCTGGTACACTTTGTGTCAGAAAGTAAGGAGGTACTCAAAGAAAGCTAACTGAGGAGGCAGTGTGGCCACACCTGGGCATCTAAGTGAATAACACCGGTGACTGATCACCACCTATAGCACAGAACAAGAATCCTGAGTCCACACTGGTGTGATAAATAAATGAACAAATAATAACAGAGGAGGAAAAAAAGCTCTTCCTAAGAGCAGAAGGCCAGCTACACAAACAGAGAAAGAAGATGGATTAGAAAACCACCATCTGGCAATGACCAGATATCACCATTGATTAAGCAGATATTCATGGGATGCTGAAACCAGCATCAAAGTTTGATGAGAATAACTGTCTCCATGGTCTCAAAGATCTACCCACTAATGTTTACGACAAAGGGACCAACAGTAACCTTCCGACAGAGAAACCTGGTGGACACCATCTTTAGGTATTCAAGTGACCAACGACAGGAATGAGACAACCCACCCCAGCACCTCCGACAGAATGCACTGCAGATGACTCAGCATCACCTCCTGGGAGTGAGCAGATGAGCCCCCACCTGGTACTTCTGCCCTCAAGGCTCCTGCGAGTGTCGAGACACAAAGGAGCACAAGGCATCTGCCGCCCAGGGCGGTGCTGGGGCCAACAAGTTCTTCTCCTGGGCAGCAAAGGATGCAAGGCGGACCCCTGGTAAAATCTGGGAAAGTGGCATGGCTGGGGACAGAATCGCATTTGTGTTAATTTCCTAATGTTTATAACGAGCCTGTGGTTGCCTAAGAGAAGTCCACGTTTTTAGAAATTTTATATTGAAATAATTACAACTCACTCCTAAATGGTTCTGATAAAAAAAAAAAATGAGAGAGAGAACGTGAGTGCTACAACATTCATGACTCTGTTACATGAGTCATGCAATCTTCTACAATTTGAAATCACATCAGGAAGTCTGCAATTAACAAGTGATGGCCAGGATGTGGAGAGAAGGGAGCACTGCTGGTGGGAATGTAAACTGGTGCAGCCACTACAGAGAACAGTATGGAGGGTCCTTAAAAACTAAAGCTACCATACGATCCTGTAACTCTACTGCTGGATATACACAGATGGAAAAAGTGAAAACATCAATGTGAAAGATACATGAACATCAACGTGCACAGCAGCACTACTTACAACACCCAAGACACAGAGGCAGGCCACGTGCCCGTCAACAGATGACTGGATTAAGAAGCTGTGGTGCATACACACAAGGAAACGTCACTCAGCCATAACATGAGTGAAGTCCTGCCATCTGCAGCAACATGGACGGACCTGGGGAACATTATGCCCAGTGAAATAAACCAGACAGAGAGAGACAAGTCCTGATGATACCACTTATGTGTGGATCCTAAAAAATAACACAAATGGATATATAAGCAAAACAGGACCAGACTCACAAGTGCAGAGAACAAGCTCGTGATTACCAAAGGGGAGAGGGAAGCAGGGAGGGACGAACCAGGGGCATAGGATCAACAGATCCAAACCACTGTGTATAAAATAGACAAGCGACAAGCATGTACTGTGCAGCATAAAGATGATATCCGCTATCTTGTAGTAACCTGTAATGGAGAAAACCCTGCAAAAATACTGAATCACTACGCTATACACTGGAAGCTAACACAATACTGTAAATCAATGATCAGTTCAGTTCAGTTCAGTAGCTCACTCGTGTCCGACTCTTTGCGACCCCATGAATCGCAGCACGCCAGGCCTCCCTGTCCATCACCAACTCCCGGAGTTCACCGAACTCATGTCCATTGAGTCGGTGATGCCATCCAGCCATCTCATCCTCTGTCGTCCCCTTCTCCTCCTGCCCCCAATCCGTCCCAGCATCAGAGTCTTTTCCAGTGAGTCAACTCTTCATATGAGGTGGCCAAATACTGGAGTTTCAGCTTTAGCATCATTCCCTCCAAAGAACACCCAGGACTGATCCCCTTTAGAATGGACTGGTTGGATCTCCTTGCAGTCCAAGGGACTCTCAAGAGTCTTCTCCAACACCACAGTTCAAAAGCATCAGTTCTTCAGCGCTCAGCTTTCTTTACAGTCCAACTTTCACATCCAAATGAATGATACTTCAACTAGAAATTAGGATAGCATCTGAAGAAGTGTAAATCATTGTTTTTACGTGAACAAATCTGGAATCAGATGTTAAGACAGAGTTATTCTTTACAAAGGAAAAGGCCCTAATTCCAGCAACAAAGAAGAAATGGCCTGACAGGAGACATATTTTAAAGGCATTAGACACGAAACTGTGACAATCAGATAAACCATCAGGGTCTAGATTGTAAATTCAGATGGAAGGCAGTTCAATAAGCCTGGGAACTCCTGTTATAAAGGTGAAAAAGTTTTATTTCACCACAAGACATCTCAGAGCCTTTAGAATGTAGATCTTCAGCGTGACTCCCTTAGGGCCAGCGCAGGAGGTTTCCTAACTCTTCACAGCATCTTTTATTATATACCAGCCCTTCTTTGACGGTGTTTTGCAGGATGCGTGTTCTGCAGGATACACTTTGGAGATGCCAGCCAGGATGGCACTGCACCGCAGGGCTGGGAGGACAGGAGGGGCGTGGCTGTGAAGCAGATGTGTGTGTGACGCGCTCGGCGCAGGCAGAGCCGGGCTGTGCTCCTGTCCTTCCCGGGCTGTGTTCTCTTCTCCACGTGCGTCACTAGCAGAAGCCCAGGGACTCGATCTTCCTAGAGAAGCTGGGGCTGGGCAGTCTCAGCTGAGCCCTCAGTGAACCCCGGCTGTTCCTTCTGAGCACCACGGAGCAAGGCAGGTACAGATGCCGTCTGTCTGCTGCCCAGTTCGGAGTGTGACCAGGAGGTCCTGAGGCTGCCCCGATGGCCTGTGCCTAATGGTTGTCTACCTGAAATGACCTCTGACATGGAGGCAGGGGGTAGGGCCAGGAGTCAGCGAGATTCCTGGATCTCACACTCGGGAGCGTCGGGTCGGGATCTGCCCCCTTCCCCGGCCTCTCTGCAGGACTATGCACACGCTGGGAGCTGGGTGTGGACGGTGTGCACCCTGGAGGCAGTGGTGACGGCCATCAGCGAACTGCAGGCGCAGGGATTTCTGTTGGGGATGGGGCACTGCAGAGACAAGCTGGGGGCTGACATGCCCAGAGATGTCTCTGCTTGGGACTCAGAGTGGAACACAGAGCAAAGGTGCTGGCAACCAGGATGTCCTTGCCACCGTCAGGACTCAAGTCAGGGGGCTCCCGCATCTCTTCAGGGATGAGCAAAGGGCTGCTCTCGTCTGGGGCTGACAGAGATCAGAGGGACAGCACAACTCAGGCATGCGGCCCAGGCACTGAGCACACCGCCTCGCTCAGGACTCACAGCGACCCTGGCACTGTGCTCATTTTGCAGCGAGGCCAGGGGGCCCAGAGAAGTGAGGCAAATTCCCTGAGATCACACAGCCAGCAGCAATCACGGGGGAGCCTTGGCACAGCCAGAGCAAGTGTGCAGGGGCTCCTCCATGGCTGGCGAGGACCCTACACTCTGCTGAGGGTGCCGTGTTAGCCCTGAGACAGCACCCCACTCTGCCTGTGGGGGGAGAGCCATAAAGAACACAAGTCTTGGCAAAGTCATGGCCTTCTGCACAGTGGAGGGGCCTGGAGCGTAGACAGAGGGGCCAGCTCACAAAAGGCACAGAGGCTGGGGCTGTAGATGGCAAGAGGGCAGGGGAGCTGGACCCCGGCATGAACAGTAGGGGCAGGCGGGGGCAGTACAGAGCGTTACATGCTGCGAGTCCCGACAGGAGCCCTGGGATGAGCCACAGAGGGGCCTGCAGAGCAGGACTGGCCCCTGGGAAAGCTCCTTCCATCTTGGGCTCCGGCATGGGCTGTGGGTGGCAAGAGGGGGAGGAAGGAGGCAGCCAGGCAGTGCTGGGCTCCGCAGGGCAGGACACATGTGTGTACAGGCTCAGGCTTGCGTGCGTACACAGGTCACGTGTGGGGGCACGGGTGGGGTGGCGCTTCCCTCCAGGTGGCTTCAGAGGCCCGCTGGGTAGATTGCAGGCTCCGCTATCTCTTTCCACCCCCTACTTCATCCGTGATTGAGGCTAAAGGTCTTGGCAGCAGTGTTTTATAGCAGCTGTCATCCTGGCCTGCCTTTCAGGGTTGTTTGTTGTCAGACTCTAAATTGGCTTCCTCCATTACCTCTACAGGGATTCACAATGATTTGGCATTGATTACTTAATTTACCTTGTTTTCCAAGCACATTTCCTCCCTAAACACGGGAGTGAGTGGACGACATACATCACTGTGATGACACCTGAATGGGTCCCGTATCCTGCCTTCTGTTTTTGCTGAAAAGCCAGCAGCTGGAGGCTGGGATTGAAGGATCTAACATATAACCTTAGAGGCAACTCAGACCCAGGGAAGGATAGAGAGGAACAAGGCAAGTCGGGGTGGGGGGAAAGCTGAAAGATGTCCACACTCCTCACCAAGGCTGGACAGAGGGAACCTTGCCAACTGGGGCTCGGCCCCAGGAAAAGTTGAATTGCAAGACAAACGGGTTTAAAAAAAAACGAGCTGACACACAGTGCCGTGGGCCCAGCATGCTGACCCTCCCTACCCCAGGGCTGCTCCTTTTAACGCAAAGTGGGCTGGCCTGTCAGCCTCTCAGCAACGTGGGTGTCACGTCACTGCCCTGGGCCCTGGGAAGGATGCACGGTACCCAGTGGTGCCTCCCGTGGAGCCGTCACTTCTCTGGCAGTGCTGAGAGCGGCTCTTTCCTGTCTGCCCATTTCTGTCCCCCTCTAACCTTAAAAGAACCTAATCACAGGGATGAATCACTGGGCAATTGAAATCAACTCCTGACCTATTCTCTCCTGAATGAGTTATGCCTTGTCTAACCTACTGATTCTTTTCCTAAATACAATAAAAAGAAGTAAAAATAAAAAGAAGAATTAAGCAGTTAAAGAATGGCTACCTCTCTACCCACAACAGCCTCCCTAAGCGATCCTGCAAGCAGCCCATGTGGGCAAGATAACACCTCGAGTCATCCAGTCTGCACTCAGTGGAGAATGGTATGAATCTAACCCCCTGCCTTCACGATGTGCTGAGACCCTCACCCCACCCCCAACCCCTGCCCCGCTGCCCTGGTTCCCTTTAAAAACTGTCATTGCCGAGCAGAATCTTCAGAGTTGGTCTCAGGACATGAGTTCACCTTCTCCCCAGATTGCTGGCTTTTCTGATTAAGGAACCTTTCCTTTCTACTCACACTTGTCTCCTGAATTACTGGTTTATGAGTGACGAGTGGCTGAACCTGGCTTTGGTTATAGTAAGATGTCACCTGGCAAGCAAACCCATTTGACTTGTGAAAATGAACCCCACACATGATATGGTAAATGGGGCCCCATGAGAACATTTGGGGGCTTAGTTTGGTTGGGGTTTAGGGCTGCAACAGGTAAGCATCCTATCCTTGAAGCCCCTGGAAAACACAAACCTACATGCAAAAAACATCACTAAGAGAGGAGGGTAGTCTTCTCTCTTAGGCAGAAAGTTCAGAGGAGAAGAAGCCAGTCTGTAGTCAGGATGGGTCACTTCTAAGGCTGTAAAAGGACTGTTCTACGATCAAGTGACATTTCAGAAAAGCCATCTGGAACAACAGTACACCCATATGGGAAAAAAAAATCAGATCCATCTTTACACAGAGAACTAGGAGAAATAAATTCCGAATGCACTTGGGATCTAAACATGCAGACAAAATTGGATGAACAGAAATGGAAGAAATAATCATGAAAAAAATGAAGGGAGTGTAATCAATAATACAAGTTCCAGAGGATAATGTGAACAAACTCCTTTATGATTGAGGAGTGGAGAAAACTTGTATGACTAGAACTCAAAAATCTAGAAAGACACAAGCTGAAGCACGAAAAGATAAATGTGACCATATTTAGAAAAACTATAACCAAAAATCAAAACAAAACCCCCCTCAGCTAAGTCAAAAACACAAAGAACAACCTGGAAAAAAATGTTCGTAAAAAACGGATAGAGAAAAATCGGGCAAAAGATATATCAGCGGTTCAGCATCGCAAAAAGGAGTAGAAATGAAACTGGTCCTTACACATACAGCAAGAGACTCAGCCTCCTGGGTAAGGGAACCACAGGTGGCTCTCAGACAACCCTGGTGGGGAGCACCGGGCATTTTACAACACTCACTGTCTGCTCAACACTCCCACGTCCACGAACTCACCAGCAGAAACAGGAAGATGGGCCACAGCGTGCCACCACAGAGGCCTGGGAAAAAATGAAGCTGGGACGACGGGGGAAAGCGAACACAGCGGGGACCGGGAGGGGCCTCCTTCCCTGCCTCCTCCCGAGGCAGCTAAACGCAGGCTTGCTCCCCATGGACAGCACACATCCCAGTTAAGGAGAGGCAGTCACCAATGTGTTTTGCTTATATTTGAAAAAGGGAACAACGGAAGGATAAAGAAACCCTGATGAAAATGTGTACCAACCGTGGAGTTAGGGAGGAGAGTCAAGTCACCAGGCAAAGTGCCTTCTTTTAGATTTTTGACTTCAGAATCAAGGCAATGTTTCAAATAGTTTTAAAAGCAGCATTAAATGGAAGAGAAAAGAAATCAGATCCATTTAATTAATAATCAAAACTGAGGAAGGAACTTGAAACATAGCAGTTTGGTGGTGGAACCACAGAGAAGAATTACCTTAAGGCTGGTATTTTAACATGATTCTGCCTGGAATGTTCCTTAATGACAAAAGGGCTATAAAGAAGTGTGAATTTAGTAATTTTACTGAAGTAATATTATGAATATTTTTATGATGTGATATGGGATACAGCTCACAAATACAGAGTGAGGTAAAGCAAGTAGCTAACAACATTAGATTTTTCAGAGGAAGAAAAGAGAGATACAATAAAGTCTAAGATGTACGAATCCTGTAGCTTTCCACTTGAACTGGGATGTCAATGTGGACCTGTAATCTATTTTTCAGTTTAAAAAGCCTATGTCCTGGCTTTTTAAACTGAAAAAGAGAATTCTAGAAAAACATCTACTTCTGTTTCATTGACTTATGCTAAAGCCTTTGACATGTGGATCACAACAAACTATGGAAAATTCTTCAAGAGATGGGAATGCCAGACCACCTTACCTACCTCCTGAGAAACCTGTATGCAGGCCAAGAAGCAACAGTTAGGACCAGACATGGGATAATGGACTGGTTCCAAACTGGGAAAGGAGGAAGTCAAAGCTGTATATTGTCACCCTGCTTTTTAAACTTATTTGCAGAGTACATCATGCGAAATACCAGGCTGGATGAAGCACAAGCTAGAATCAAGATTGCTGGGAGAAATATCAATAACCTCAGATATGCAGATGACACCACTCTTGTGGCAGAAAGTGAAGAGGACCTAAAGAGCCTCTTGATGAAAGTGAAAAAGGAGAGTAAAAAGTTGGCTTAAAACACAACATTCAAAAAAATAAGATCATGGCATCCAGTCCCATTACTTCATGGCAAATAGATGGGGAAACAGTGGACACGGTGGCTGACTTTATTTTCCTGGGCTCCAAAATCACTGTAGATGGTGACTGCAGCCATGAAATTAAAAAACACTTGCTCCTTGGAAGAAAAGCTATGACAAACCTAGACAGCATACTAAAAAGCAGAGACTACTTTGCTGATAAAGGTCTGAGTAGTCAAAGCTATAGTTTTTCCAGTGGTCATGTATGGATGTGAGGGCTGGACCATAATGAAGGCTGAGCACCAAAGAACTGATGCTTTTGAACTGTGGTGTTGGAGAAGACTCTTGAGAGTACCTTGGACTGCAAGGAGATCAAATCAGTCAATCCTAAAGGAAATCAATTTTGAACATTCATTGGAAGGACTGATGCTGAAACTCCAATACTTTGGCCACCTGATGTGAAGAGCCGACTCCTTAGAAAAGACCCTGATGCTGGGAAAGATTGAAGGCATGAGGAGAAGGGGACAACAGAGGGCGAGATGGTTGGATGGCATCACTGACTCAATGGACATGAGTTTGAGTAAGCTCCAGGAGATGGTGAAGGACAGGAAGGCCTAGTGTGCTGCAGTCCATGGGGTCACAAAGAGTCGGACACGACTGAGTGACTGAACAAGAAAATCAATGTGAACCTGTAATCTTTTTCAGTTAAAAAAAATGTATGTCCTAGCTTTGTCCATGGAAAAGACCTACCAATTTGGTTTCTAGACACCATTTTCCATTCCAAAAAGTCAGGGCATCGAAGAGAATGTGTCACAGCTAGAAAACAAACCTTATTAGTTTTGAGTCAAAAGAACTTGGGAACCAACTTAAGAGAGGCACACCCCACGAGCCCAAAAGAAAGCATCCAGAAAATCAAGAACATTAAGCTTGGATTGAAAGAAGTCGAACACACGGCATCAAGCTCATCACCAGAGTTAAAATACAAAATACCACACCTCATTTGTCAGCCTCGGAATACGGCAGGATACCAAATGACGACCCCGGAAACTGACACTGCTCTGTGGTGATCTAGAGGGGTGGGGTGGGGATGGCAGGAAATCCAAGAGGGTAGGGACGTTATGTATACAAACAGCTTATTCACATCATTGTACAGCAGAGACTAACACAACACTCTAAAGCAACTACATACTCCCAAAAGAAAAAAAGAAATTGACAAATAAAAGGGAAAAATCAAGCACTTAGGGCTTCCCTGGTGGTCCAGTATTGAAGGTCCGCCCTGCAAAGCAGGGGGCACGGATTCGGTCCCCCGTCTGGGAAGATCCCACACGCTGCAGAGCAACCGAGCCCTTGTGCCACAACTGCTGAGCCCGTGCTCCAGAGCCCGGAGCCGCAACTACTGAGCCACGTGCCCTAGAGCCTGTGCTCCAACCAGAGAAGCCGCCGCGATGAGGAGCCTGCACGCCACAGCTGGAGAACAGCCCCCGCTCGCCAGTAGAGAAAGCCCAGCCTAGCAACAAAGAGCCACACACACAGCCAAAATAAATAGACAGACATATTAAAAAAAATCAAGCACTCAGTTACCTCTCCCAAAAATACAGGGGAAAGGGTTTCAAGGAAGGGACAGTGAAGGAATAACAGAATTAGAATACAACGATTTTGTAACCTCTAATAAAACAATGACCCTGGGAGCTGGGAGCTGGGCGGGGGTGGGGGTTGGGGGCCGGGCCGACAATACAGACCCCTGCCCAGCCCAGGATCGGGAAACAGGACAACTGGGGTGAGGAGCGCAGACACACAGCGACCGCAGCTCTGTCCCAGAAGGGGCCTCTGCCCACACTGCGCAGGAAGCCAGGGAGACAGAGGAACACAGTCAAAGAAACCACAAGTACACAATTAGCCAATGACCTCCTTCTTCAACAATGGAAAGACACGGAAAAAAAAAGAGGAAAGAAAATGCAGTGGCGGGAGACCTATTCTATTTAGGGAGACTTAGAGAGACAGCAACTAGATGCCATGGATGGCTCTCCATTTAGACCAAGTACATTAAAGGACTGTGTGCATGAACACGACAGCACTTCTGAGGACATTAAGGAATTCCTGTTTATCTTAAGTGCAATGATGCTATTGTGGTTGTGTCGAAAGACACAGAGACACTCACTGCAACAGTTACTGGTAAAAATTCTGAGTGTCTGGGATTTCCTTTAGAAGACTCCAGAAGAAGAAGGAAGAAGAGGAAGAAAAGTCGGAAAAGTTGGAAGAAGAAGGAGAAAAAATAATAATAAAAATGTAGGAAGGGGAAGAGACAGGCTCAGGTGAGCAAGTTCTGAAGCTGTGCAAGAGGCAGACGTGGTTTGTTACACTCTCCTCTCTCAGGTGAATTCTCAGATGTCCACAATAAAACTTTTTAAAGATGAAGCATTTAAACAATACAAGGAGTGTTTTGAGCTGAGCAGCTTCTAAGACTCTGTTTTCTGAGTAGACCCAGTGAGAAGCAGCTCTGACAAGATGGACCAAGGCAGCCAACCAGCTCCTCAGGGCCTCTTGGGGCCTGGAGACAGAACTCTGGCTGAGCTCCGCAGGGACCACTCCCTGGGCCCTCACACAGCAGTACCTCACTCTAGGCAGATCCCTCGCATTCCCATGATGCTGAGCCTGGCCATGTGGCTTGCCTTTTCCAAGCAGGTGTCAGCTTAAGAAGTGCTTGTGCACTGGGGTTTGATCTCTTACCCCCAGGGCCCCCATGATGGCTGTGAAGTGCATGGACCCTGGCAGGCTACCATGCCAGAGGCCTGCACCCAGCTGCCTCATCACCCATCCACAGCAGCACTGGCCACTGGACGCATAAGTCCAGCCATCCTAGCCCCAGCTCTTCAGGCCCCAGTGTGACTGTCCACCCAATCTGCACCAACTGTGAACAAGGATACAGCTTCGCTGCTTTAAGCCACTGAGGTCTGGGGTGGTTGGGGCAAAAGTCAAAGATATAATGCATAAAGTAAAAGGTGTAGTCAAAAAGACACTTCCATTTGCCTGCTGCCTTATTAATTAGAGTGTGTTCTTTGGCTGTTCCAATTGCATCCAATAGGTGGAGGAGGATTATGGGGTCTGGACAAATGGACTGCCATTCTGTCTACTTCCTAGCCGTGGAAATCCTGCACCACCTTCATACTCCTGAGCACAATGCTCCAACTTAAAATGAGGTTGTTGCACCACCCTCGCCCCCTCTGCCCACACACACACACAGCAAGATGCTCTGAGGAGCTGAGCCCAGCAGACTCCCGCCCGGGACGCGTCCCTTACCCATCCACGAGCCCCTGCTGTTTAATGATCCGGTGCGACTCCTCCCTGGAGATCCTGCCGTGAAACCAGTGCTGCGTCCTGTGAATCACTGTGGGGACCAGAGAAGGAGGGTAGGCTGGGCTCCGTGCACCGTAGCCGCCTTGCTAACCGCGCTGGGGGCCACATGGGGCCCCGACTCCTGCGGTCCCAGCTTTCGTGCGCTGTACTCCAGGCCTGCCGTGAGGCTTGGGGAGGGCTGGGAGCGCTTTTATGTTATTTATGTACAACAATATCAAGCCAACATGCTGTGTTTACCTGTACTGAGGGCGGAAGGGTGGAGGGGGCTTTGGCTACCTAGGATATTCATCCGCGTGCTTCGTTTCTGCAAAAGAAATCCCTGCGTCAGCGCCAAGTGAGCCGCGAACACAATCACCACGCCACCTGGGACACACGGGGCAGGAGGCTGGCTGGGTGAAAGGCCCTTGATGGCGGGATGACAGCTGCCTAGTCCCATGTGGTCACAAGGACCCCTCCCATGTGAGCAGGAGGGCAAACAGCTTATGGGTCGCAGTCGTTAAAAGCAAAACCAGAAGCGTCCCACCCCGGGATATTGCTAACGATCCCAGTGCTGAAGCCGGGCTGTCTGTCACACAGAAGACACGCAGTACAGTTCCCGACACACCTTAGGAGAAAACTATGAGCTTCCACAGGGAACTCAGGTCTGTAGCTTTGGGGACATTCTCCTTTTCTGAACACTGTGAAGCTGAAGGATGGGGAGGCTTTCTGAGCCAGAGTTGCCTTGAAAGCTCAGAAAAGCTTGGAAGTTGGGTGAAATTCTTCCATCTGGAAATTAGGAACTTGAGTCTCAGAGTAAAGAGACTGTTCAAGGCTGGGAGGTTGGTCGGCGGTTGAGCCACGATGGGAACGCCTGGCCCGGCGCTCTCCCCAGAGGCCCTGATGACACATTAGCAGGGACAGGGCTGAGGGCCAAGGGGCCTCAGGGCTCTGCTCCTGCCCCTCCCCTCCATGGCAGCCCAAAGACAGGCCGTGGGGGTGGCCAGGTACCGGGGGTGTGGAGGCGCCCAGGCAAGCCACAGCTTCCTGCAGGTGAGAACTCACAGCCACCCCCTTCCCCGCCCCGCATCCCTGCCGCCAGCACAGAGCCATTTCTCTGGGGCAGACCAGGGGTGGGACTGGGCCACAGTCTTACCCTCCAGGCGTGGCCTTCTTCCAGGGCTGCGCTCTGGGCCTCAGCTGGATTCTCGATTACTCTTCCCGTTTGCCCAGAGAAATCCATTGCCACAAGGGAGTTCTCAGAGACACTGCGCTGCAAAGGAGAGGCCGTGGATTCTTGAGACACAGGGAAGCAAGCAGAGCAGCAGGTAGGAACTGCTGTGTGGGATAGCTGTGCAGACCCAGGGAGGGGCAGCAAAGGATGGGCAAGGACCCCGCTGTCAAGGATCAGACAGAACACTTAGTGTCTGAAGGGCCCTTGGAAGAAAAATGGCTTTGGTTTTTCTCAAGAAGAGGAAAGAAACCTTCCAGTTCTCTCAAGATATTCAGAAGCTGCTGGTGAGGCCACTGGTGTCCACCCGTGTGGTCGTCCACAGGGTCTCTAATGTGAATTAAAACTCATCAAAGGAGAGCACAGTTCTTGAGGACCTAGCCTGCTGTGGTCTCCCTTTGCCTGGCAAAGTAATAAAATCATTCTTTCTTTCTCCTCCATTACCAAAAAACCCACAAAAAACTCATCCAAGAAATGGTAACGTCAAAGGTGAGCCAGCCCTCACCAGCAGCCAAATCCCTTCTCAGGTAAGTCAGTTCACAGAAACACGGGCACCGCTTCTGTGGGTACTTTGACATCTCTGAGGAATGGACATTGAGAGATTGTTAACTCCTTATCAACTGGGGGATTTCTGCAGAAACTAACACCTGTGGTTGGTGATGCTTTTTATTTTGGCTGGCCAAAAAATTAATTCTGTTATTTCACTAACATTTTGCAGGTTATCACATTCAATAGTTACCCCTGTAAAGTTTTCTCCAGCACCATGAGTTTCATTTTCACTTTCTGCATCAGAATCAATCATTGAGGTTTTCTGTCTTTTTGTTGGTCTGATATTCACATTGTCTGAATCAGAACTATATTCTGAAGAACTATCATCTTCTGAGACACTAACATATATGTCACTCGGACACTCAGAGAGGATATCTGCATAAAATTCACTGAAAATTTTTTCACTCAAGATTTCTCGATGTGTCATTTTTGAAAATTTCACAAATATACACAAGGTGCTACAAAAACCTAGTGGAGCAAAACATGAGTGATAACAATAATCATAAACTGTATAATGAACCTTTGATCAATTTTAAGATCTAACAACTTCACACAGTGATGTTAATTTGATCACTTTCTAAAAATGTACTGACACTCCTGGCCAATAAATATTTGGATAACAAAAAATGTGTTAATACATCACCTAGTTAATAATGTGTTAAGATCATATTTGGGGAGGATGAACTGTTTCTGCACCTCTGAGACATAAAGTCCACCCTGAGATCACAGGAAGACTCATTACAATCTCAATTTTCACTAGGACTCAAGCATCATGGTCAACAGCACCATGGACCCCCCCGGCTGAAATGGACAGAAGCGAAGGTGGTGAAGGCAGCTCCTCAGTAGATGTGGGCGCTGTCAACATTCTGAACACTAGAATAGAGCTCTCAGTGGGAGCCATTCACCAAAGCAATGCTGCAGGGAGACGTGGGAAAGGGGAGAGGGTAGAGAGGGATCTGCTCCCAGCAGTCACACTGCTGAGACGACAAAGTCCATCTCCTGGGAAATGCATGCTGGTCGGCTATTCTGGCTCCTCGGGGCAGCCTCATCTGAGAAAAGATGCCCACAGCCCGTGCTGATGCAGCAGCTGAAGAGGAATGTGGCTTCAGAGGTGCAGCTTGACTTACCACTGGAGTCGAGAAGTGGGACAGCATGGCCTTCCTCTGCTGTGGGATTCTGTAGTTCTGGTAAAGGAGCATCCCATACTGAAGAGGTAAGGAGGGCCAGAGTCAGTCACCAGGGCATCTGGAGCCCCTAAAGCCCCACACGGGGCAAACCCTTGGCACTCAAGAGCCACACTCATATAGAATAATGGGCGACAACTGGGTGAACTTAAGAATAAACACCCAACAGAGCCCTGTCTCTGGGGCCTGCCACCACCAACACTCCACGGTCAGTTACCACTATCTGTCTGGGGGTGCTGGGTGGGCAGGAAGTGGTCAAAGAAGTAACAACATAATAATGCCTAGCAAGAACAATTAGCCTTACTAAATGTTGCTCTAGGCAAAGCTCTAAGTGCTTTATGCTGCTCTTTTATTTAATCCTCTCTATTTTATGAAATATGTAGTTTATCCTCATTTCACAAACAATAGAACACAAACAAGTGAAGCAAGTTGCTCAAGGTCATGGTAAAGTAAGGATTCAGGTTCTGAATGGACAATCCTGCTTCCAAACCAGTGCTCTTCCTAACCACTAGCCTCCCTGCCCAACCAGCTCAGCAGCTTGGGCTTTATTTCCTCAGTCAGTAAGCACTGAGTGTCCTGCAAAGCCTCCAATAGTCCTGATGTCCCAACCTGCCTCCTCAGTTACACCTTCAAACCACACAGAAAAGAAAAAAGGAAGAGGAAAGAGGAATCCAGCGGGCTGCATTTTCCTCTTCACTGTTCTTCACGGATGTGAACTCATTTCCAGCTCAAGGACCAGCAGTAAGTACTCACTTCTAAAGCTAACATATTTGGAACATGATGAAAAGGTCTACCGTAGATACAGTCGCACCCCAGTGAGACAGGAAGAGAGAGAGCAGGTCAAAACAAATGTTTCAGATGTAGTTTAGTCACTAAGTCATGTCCAACTTGGTGACTCCCAGGCTCCCATCCTCCACTATCTCCTAGAGTTTGCGCAAATTCATGTCCATTGAATCTTCTGCCACCCCCTTCTCCTTTTGCCTTCAATCTTTCCCAGCATCATGGTCTTTTCTAATGAGTTGATTCTTTGCATCAGGTGCCAAAGAATTGGAGCTTCAGCACCAGTCCTTCCAATGAATATTCAGGGTTGATTTCTTTTAGGATTACCTTGTTTGATCTCCTTGGGTGACAGTCTTGTGGAGAAGGGGCCTGTGTAACTCAGGGAAGCTAAGAACCACGCTGTGCAGGGCTACCCAAAATAGATGGATCATAATGAAGAGTTCTGACAAAACATGGTCCACCAGAGGAGGGAGTGGCAAACCAAATCAGCATTCTTGTCTCAAGAACTCCATGAACAGTATGAAAAGGCAGTATGTTTGTGATGATGGCCAAGAATTTTCCAAACAAATAAAAATACACCAAGCTACAGAATCTAGGTGCGGGATAAGAGCAAAACAAAAGGAACAAATAAACAAAATCAGCCAGGAACATCATGCAAAACAGAAACAGAGAAAATGTAAAAGCAACCAGAGAAAGACTCATTATTTTCAAAGAAGCAATGAGAAGGACAGCTAACTTTTTAACCTGCATGATGAGAGTTAGAAGACAATGGGATGGGAGAAGCACAGGATCAAATAACCCTAATCTAGGACTTGATCAACTGTGAAAAGTTCCCTCAATAATGAAAGCAAAGTCAAAATAGACATGGAGAGATTTTGTTGGCAGCAGGGCCATATTCAAATGGCTGCTGAGTGGAGTTCTCATCCTAGAGAGAAGAGTGTGGATTCAGGAAGAACGAAATGCAATCTCTATGGCCACATCTGATTTGTGTCCAAAAGGACAGCACAGGCCCTGATGGGTGAAGGTGACCAAAACCTCAGCATGCAGTGTTATTCCTGGTCCTGTTACAGTTTACATAGCACAGAGCCTGAATGTTTCTCAAAGTTTAAAGGAACTCAGTTTTTTTTTTTTTTAAATGGGAGTTCAATTTCTCCCTCTGGGTTTTCCAGTTAATTTTCAGGTTTTTCTGTCTTGCAAAGAATGTCCATTTCATCTTGATTTAAAAACTTAGGTAGACATGCAAAGTCTGTCTTTACTGTTCCCATTTTTAAAATGACTGGGTTTTACATCCTTCCTTCCTTTCTGCTCTCCATGTACTTTAATTCCCATTTTCATCTGTTCACATAGAAAAGACATCTGTGTTTATAGTTCACACAGGTGTGAACTGGGGCTGCTCACACACCATGCAGTGCAGTAGGTGGGCAAGAGGCAGGAGGGGATGGGGCAGGCAGGCTTTCAAACTGTCTCATGGTGGAAATGTGCTTCAGAGATGCTATGAGTGGAGGCTGTTTCTAAACAAAAATTGAAATGGAGGAATGTAAAAATAAAATTTGGGAACCACTGGACTTGAGAGATCTTCTTACAGGAAAGAAGGTAAAAGGGAAGGTCTACATCAGGGACTTTGATTATTTTAGGCTTCACGAAGTAATCAGATTTTGGGGGAAAAAAAAAAATCTGTGACTGTCTTAAGCCCTAGTAACTAATTTTCCAAATAAGCCAACATACACACACACCAAAAATTAATTGTTGATCTACCACCATATCAACAATATTTTATAAAATACTGTTGATATAACAGTAGATCAGACAATCAGAGTTTTAGAAAGTTTAAATTAGCTAAGTTTATACACTCTCAGATTAAAGAATAAAGCCATTACCGTGAATGCAGCTATTAACTGCTTGTGGAAAGCTGACTGCACTGTCCCCATTTGCTTTGTTTTGCTGTGCCCTAGAGAAGTTGTTGTTGTTTAGTCACTAAGTTGTGTCCAGTTCTGAGACCCCATGAACTATAGCCCACCAGGTTCCTCTCTCCATGCAGTTCTCCAGGCAAGAATGCTGGAGTAGGTTGTCATTTCCTGTTCCAGGGGATATTCCTGGACCAAGAATCAAACCTGTGTCTCCTGCATTGGCAGGTAGATTCTTTACCGCTGAGCCACCAGGGAAGCCTGGCCCTAGAGAAGATATTTCCCCAAATTCTCAGCAGTCAGAGGACTGGCTTTTGGGAACCTCAGGTCTGAACTTCTGGGATCCAAACAGGCAGTGAGCTTGGCTGTGTGCTGGCAGGTGGCACCACCAGATGGGAGGCTGGAACACAGCTGAGCCATTCTCCAAGTCCCACCTGGGCTTCCCAAGAAAGTCCCCCAAGGGACATGGAGTCTTGGCCAGCCACGCTCCCAGCACTCTCTCCACACTGTACTGTGAAGGCTGAATTTCCCCCCAAGTTCTCATACTGATCAAATGGGGTAACATGAAGCTCCAAGCAGGGGCGTGGCATATGGTGAGCTTGCAGCAAACCACCGGTGCTATCAGCAGAGCTGGCACACTTTGCCTCTACCCGACACAACTTCTCAGTCCCTGCACTTGTGCTGCTTCCAGGTGCTGTAAGCAACCTCTGCTCCAGATGCCTGTGCCAGGCAGGAGGCCCCTTGGCTGCCGTTGTGCCCAACATCCACTTTAATTGCCTTTTCCATGTTAAGTGATTCATTACAGAATTCTGTGGGGTTTTTTGTTTTGTTTTGCTGTTGTTGTTTTAAAGCTTCTTTAAGAACTCGAGTTTAAAAAAAAAATTATATGTATTTTTTATCCCTGCTTGGGTGGCTTACAGGATCTCAGTCACCCACTAGGAATTGAACCTGGGCCCTGGCAGTAAAAGCGCTGAGTCCTAATCACTGGACCACCAGGGAATTCCTAGAGTAGGGGTCCCCAGCCCCTGGGTCACAAACGTGCTGGTTCACGGCCTGTTAGGATCTGGGCTGCACAGCAGCAGGTGAGCAGCAGGCGAGCGAGTGAAGCTTCATCTGTACTTACAGCCACTCCCCATCACTTGCATTGCTGCCTGAGCTCAGGAAAACAAGCTCAGGGCTCCCATTGATTCTGCACTGTGGTAAGCTGTAGAATGATTTCATCATATACTATAATGTAATAATAAGGGAAGTAAAGTACACAATTGGAGAAGGCAATGGCACCCCACTCCAGTACTCTTGTCTGGAAAATCCCATGGACAGAGGAGCCTGGTAGGCTGCAGTCCGTGGGGTCGCTAAGAGTCAGACACGACTGAGCGACTTCACTTTCACTTTTCACTTGCATGCATTGGAGAAAGAAATGGCAACCCACTCCAGTGTTCTTGTCTGGAGAATCCCAGGGACAGGGGAGCCTGGTGGGCTGCTGTCTATGGGGTCGCACAGAGTCGGACACGACTGAAGTGACTTAGCAGCAAAGTACACAATAAATGCAGTGTGCTTGAATCATCTGGAAACCACGCCACCCTGCCTCAGTCCATGAAAAAATTATCTTCCAGAAAACTGGTCCCTGGTGCCAAAAAGCATGGGGGACCACTGCCCTACAGAATCTTGTGTTGATGAAGCAAGATCTCCCTCTTGGGGAAGAATTGCAATAGCAGCTTAAGAAGCTTCTAGAAGGTGGAGGGTCACAGGAAGGATACGGTAGGTAAATAACACAGTTTTCACACTCCCTGCACAGCCCCTGGAGTCTATGAAGTCATTTAGGCAACACTGTAGTAGGAAGGTCGGAGAAGGCAATGGCACCCCACTCCAGTACTCTTGCCTAGAAAATCCCACGGATGGAGGAGCCTGGTGGGCTGCAGTCCATGGGGTCGCTGAGGGTCGGACCCAACTGAGTGACTTCCCTTTCACTTTTCACTTTCATGTATTGGAGAAGGAAATGGCAACCCACTCCAGTGTTCTTGCCTGGAGAATCCCAGGGACGGGGGAGCCTGGTGGGCTGCCGTCTATGGGGTTGCACAGAGTCGGACATGATTGAAGCAACTTAGCAGCAGCAGTAGCAGGAAGGTAGAGGAACAAAAGCAGATACTAACCAGTTTTCTCCCCAGGAGGTTTGAGCTATATATATATATATATGTACACATATATATTTTAAAGGAGGTGTAACTGGGTTGGTACTTAAGAGAAACAGGAAGGTCCTAAGTTAACTCAAAAGAAGGCTTTCCTCTCAAAAACACCCTGGGATTTTTATACCATCCAAATTGCTGTTGCAATGTCACTGAAAGCCAGACACAGGTATTTGGGTCAGTTTCCACTTTCATTCAGTGCACATTTTCTGAGCATCTCTTATGTTCTGAGCACTAGGTCATCCCAGCTCTGAGGATCTGGGGGGAGCCAGGCAGGATGGCACCTGGACATGAGAGCAGAAGCAAGGAAAAGTGAAGGGAGCCTTGAGCCTCTCCAGGTCAGGTCCCTGCAGCCTGAGGACTGGTCTCCCCATGAAGAAGACAAGACTGACCACTGACTGAACCAGTGCTCACAGTCCAAGAAGCTGGTGATGCCGCAGGGCCAGGGGAACAGGAGGCGTTTGAGAAGGTTCCCCAGCACTTTTGAAGGGTGCAAGTCTCTGGAGCACAACACATCCTGTTCTCGAGGCAATGTGGGGGTACAGGGTGAGGTCATCAAGGAGGACCTTGTTCCCATTATGCTTCGCCCCACTGAGCAAGATGAATGGAGCTGAGGGCAGGCAGGGAGGAGACCTGGATGTCTGTAAGGGATCCCTCACACCAGAGGCTGATGCTGTCTGCTCTGTAGAGGCAGGAGCCCAAGGGTATGGCCAGCCAAGGTGGGAGGATATGACTCCACTGCTGTTGACTTGACAAAGGCTCCAGCCACCGCTGCCTTGCTGCAGTGACCCGGGCCAGGCCCTGCCTCCCTGCAGGACGGCGCTGTGGGATGTGGAGTCAGTGGTTCCCTCGGGGCACTGCGACTGGGACAACAGGCTCACGTCTGGAATGGATGGATCTCTGTTTCCTGGAGACTCTCAGGGAGGCAGTGAGGGTGCCGGTCAGGGATGGAGTTCTGGGGCCAGCACGCAGGGGTCCTGCCGCTGGCTCAGCCCCATGCCAGCAGCCACGTGTGGCAAGTCATGGGCTTCAAGTCCGCCACCTGTGCTGTGAGGACGGTTGTAGGTGTATGCACAGAGCTGCTGTGAGCAGTGAGGTCACAGGTGTGAGGTGATGCGTGGCCCACAGTGGATGCTCCGGAACGTTCACACTGTGCCAGCACACACAAAACACGTGTCATTGGCACGAATAACAGCCAGGCATCACGGCCTCTGTGAGCTCGGCCGCTCCCTCCCTGCACCTGGTTACGACAGCACAGAGACGCCCACTCTCCTCACGTGAGAGACTGGTCAGAAGTAGGGCCACATCACTGCCTGTTACCCATGGAACATGACGCCTTAGTATCATGTCCTTCTGCATCTCCTTTTTGCTTTTTCCGAAAGAGGTTATATTTTTGCAGAGAAAAAAACAAATGAAATCACACAAACACGAAACCCTGAAGGTCTCCCTGCACATATGCCCTGTCTGCCCCACAGCCTCCAGGTTCCAGTGAGCGGCCTCCATGTTCGCCTGTCGCCTCACGTTTACACACCAGCAAATGTGAACACGCACCTCCACCCCTCACTCCACAAATGCAGTGATCTCTCTAAACACCCTTCTGCACCGTGCTGTTGAATTGTTAATAGTACATCCTGGAACATTCCCCACTGCAGAACCCTGAGAGGAGCCTGTTCCTTCTCCAGCCGCAGGGGGCTCTCTGCATGAAAATCCCTTAACTAAGGGAACCAGCTCCCTATTGAGGGATACTTGGCTTTAACACTAGCTTGTCAGGATAGAAATGGTATGGACCTAACAGAAGCAGAAGATATTAAGAAGAGGTGGCAAGAATACACAGAAGAACTACACAAAAAAGATCTTCCCGACCCAGATAATCATGATGGTGTGATCACTCACCTAGAGCCAGACATTCTGGAATGTGAAGTCAAGTGGGCCTTAAGAAGCATCACTACGAACAAAGCTAGTGGAGGTGATGGAATTCCAGTTGAGCTATTTCAAATCCTGAAAGATGATGCTGTGAAAGTGCTGCACTCAAGATGCCAGCAAATTTGGAAAACTCAGCAGTGGCCACAGGACTGGAAAAGGTCAGTTTTGATTCCAATCCCTAGAAAGGCAATGCCAAAGAATGCTCAAACTACCACACAGTTGCACTCATCTCACACGCTAGCAAAGTAATGCTCAAAATTCTCCAAGCCAGGCTTCAACAGTACATAAACTGTGAACTTCCAGATGTTCAAGCTGGATTTAGAAAAGGCAGAGGAACAAGAAATCAAATTGCAAACATCCTCTGGACCATCAAAAAAGCAAGAGAGTTCCAAACATCTACTTATGCTCTTTTGACTATGCCAAAGCCTTTGACTGTGTGGATAACAACAAACTGTGGAAAATTCTGAAAGAGATGGGAATGCCAGATCACCTGACATGCCTCTTGAGAAATATGTATGCAGGTCAAGAAGCGACAGTTAGAACTGGACATGGAACAACAGACTGGTTCCAAATAGGAAAAGGAGTACGTCAAGGCTGTATATTGTCACCCTGCTTATTTAATTTCTATGCAGAGTACATCATGAGAAACGCTGGGCTGGAAGAAGCACAAGCTGGAATCAAGATGGTCAGGAGAAATATCAATAACCTCAGATATGCAGATAACACCACCCTTATGGCAGAAAGTGAAAAGGAACTAAAGAGTCTCTTGATGAAAGTGAAAGAGGAGAGTGAAAAAGTTGGATTAAAGCTCAACATTCAGAAAATGAAGATCATGGCATCCGGTCCCATGACTTCATGGGAAATAGATGGGGAAACAGTGGAAACAGTGGCTGACTTTATTTTTGGGGGCTCCAAAATCACTGCAGATGGTGATTGCAGCCATGAAATTAAAAGACGTTTACTGCTTGGAAGGAAAGTTATGACCAACCTAGATAGCATATTCAAAAGCAGAGACCTTACTTTGCCAACAAAGGTCCGTCTAGTCAAGGCTATGGTTTTTCCTGTGGTCATGTATGGATGTGAGAGTTGGACTATAAAGAAAGCTGAGCACTGAAGAATTGATGCTTTTGAACTGTGGTGTTGGAGAATACTCTTGAGAGTCCCTTGGACTGCAAGGAGATCCAACCAGTCCATCCTAAAGGAGATCAGTCCTGGGTGTTCACTGGAAGGACTGATGCTGAAGCTGAAACTCCAACACTTTGGCCACCTGATGTGAACAGCTGACTCATTGGAAAAGACCCTAATCCTGGGAAAGACTGAGGGCAGGAGAAGGGGATGATGGAGGATGAGATGGTTGGCAGGCATCATTAACTCAATGGACATGAGTTTGAGTAAACTCTGGGAGTTGGTGATGGACAGGGAGGCCTGGTGTGCTGCAGTTCATGGGGTCACAAAAAGTTGGACACGACTGAGCGACTGAACTGACTGACTTGTCAGGGATCAGGGGGGTTCCCAGGTGGCGCTGAGTGGTAAAGAACCTGCCTGCCAATGCAGGAGATCTAAGAGACAAGGGTTCAATCCCTGGGTTGGGAAGATCCCCTGGAGGAGGAAATGGCAACCCACTCCAGTACTTTTGCCTGGAGAATCCCATGGACAGAGGAGCTTGGCGGGCTACCGTCCGTAGGGTTCCAAAGACATGACTGAGCGACTGAGCACAGCACAGCGCCAGGGAGCAGCCTGTGACATAGGATGTCTTATACCAACACAGCATCTCCTCTTCTATTACAGAACAGTAACATTTCTATTTTAACTGTTCTCTGTTTCATCAGTGACAAAAAATAAAACAAAGTAAGGTTCTGGCACAGAACACTGGCCACCTCTCCCAGAAGCCTGCAGCGCCTCTCAGGAGTCTCGGAGCTCAGCCTCCCACGTGTGTCTCCAAGGGACGCCACCCAGAGTCTCGCAGTAGCTGGAAGCCTCAGGGACGGCTGGGGACTTCTCCAAGAGACTGTGGTTGCACGTGGCGGCTGCAGCTAAGCAAACACGTGTCCCTGCCAGCCCTTGACTTGGGCTGAGTCTGTTTTATCAGCTAACCTGTCTGTAACTCACGAGGACTTTCTATACTAAGTAATTTCCAGCACGTGGTGTGTGTGTGCAGAGGAACACTCTATGCCATATTACAAGGCGGTGCACTGCCCTGCACTTCGTCTACAGGGCCTGTGAGGTCACCCGGGCCGTTTCTGTGAAATTGCACATTATGGGGTGTGGTCCCACGAGATGGTCCGAGCAAGACACTTCCTTTAGAATTATTGTTGGGAGACAGTTTCCCTTGAGACCCTGTCAGGAGCCAGACGATCTGCCATGTTTGCTGCAAGGCCCTGGCACTTTGGGAATTCCCGAGTGTGATGCTGCATCAGGAAAACCATTAACCTCCTGGTGACCTATGTGTGGCTACCCATCACATCTTCTGACTCCTTGGTCCTGACCTTTTGCTCCCCATTTCTTTAAGGCAGTGGTTCTCAACCCTCCCCACACCCAGGGGACATGTGGGGCCGTCTCAGCTGCTGGGGTGCTGCTGGCGTCTCATGGGAGAGACGAGGGCAGGGCTGCTAAGTGTCCTGCAAAGCACAGCACAGCCTGCTCCCACCCTAAGTGCCACCACCATCGGGTTGGGAACTGGCTCCGGCTCTGCTAATGTAATAGCTCTGCGGGAGCTTCTGAAACTGAAAACACATGCGAGGACCCTCCCAGAGCCCAGTGACGGGACGTGGAGGGTGAGAGGCATCATCCGTGGAGAGGTGTGCACTGTCACACGCTGTGACCTTGGGGTCTCACACAGTGACCAGTGACATGCATGCGCGCGTACACACACACACACACAGTGACCACCGATATGCACACACAGTGACTGGGGGATGATACAGCCAAACACACACACAGTGACCGCCGACACGCACACACAGTGACCAATGACAAGTACACACAGTGACCGGGGGATGATACACACACACACACACACAGTGACGAGGGGATGATACAGACACAGGGACCTCAGGGACACGCATACACACACACACAAACATACACAGTGACCAGGGATCACACACACACACACACACACACACACACACACAGTGACTGGGGATGATACACACACACAGTGGCCAGGGGATGATACAGACACAGGGACCTCGGGGACACACACACATACACACACACACAGTGACCAGGGCATGATACAAACACACAGGGACCTTGGGGACACACACACAGATACAGAGACAGACAGTGACTGCAGGATTACACACACACACACACACACACACACACACAGTGACCATGGTGCTGACATGCATGCATGCACATGCACACACACACACACAAACACACAGACTGCAGGATGTCACACGTACACACACACACAGTGATTGTGGGACAATACACACACAGTGACCTCGGGATGACGCATACACACAGTGACCGGGGGACACACAGTGACTAGGCAGTGATATACACGGTGACCTCAGGACGACGCGCACACACAGTGACCACAGTGACACACACACAGCGACCTCGGGGCTGACACACACACACAGTGACCACGGGTTCACACACACACACAGTGACCTCGGGGCTGACACGCACACACAGTGACCACGGGTTCACACACACACACACAGCGACCTCGGGGCTGACACGCACACATAGTGACCGTGGGGTGACACATAAACACCCCGCGACCACGGGGACCCACCTTGAGGAGCCTGCAGGCTGTCATCCAGCACGTCCGGCTCTGCTCATCCTCGGCACAGAGCAAGCGCAGCTCCTTAGCCTCGTTCCTGACTCTGTTAGGCTAAAGGAGAAGGGAGACCTGTAAGTGTGACAGTGAGTCAGGACCACCCTTCCTCTCAGGGCAGACCTGAGCTCCACCCGCAGCACAACCCACCAGGCGGCAGAGACGGGAGCATGGGCAGGTGTGTGCACCTGGGCATCACTCATGGCTCTGTGGGGCACAGGCCGGGCCTGCTAGCTGGTTACTTAGTACCTGGCTGAGTGATCGGCCATCCTCCCATGGTGAGTGTTGGGGGAGACAAACAGGAAAGCAAACCAGCAAGGTGGTGGGGGTAGGGGAGCGTCAGCTCTTGCAGGGAAGGTGGGTTCCTGGAAGGACAGCCACTCTTGGGTTTTGGAAGGAGGTGCGTTCCGTCACCCCCGAGGAAGAGGCAGCTGCGGGAAGGGCCTGCAGGGTAAGCTGAGGCAGGGAGGAGCCTCCAAGACTCAGGGCTGTGGAGGCCAAGGACAGATGTTGTGGAAAGGCCCAGATAGCGAGACCAACATGGCCGCAGAAGAGGCAGTGGAGAGCTGGCAGGTGCCTACCCAGGGGCAGGGGCCAGCTGTGACGGAAGAAAGCCAGCAGGCACAGGCTGGGCTGGGCCCTCTGAGCCCAGACCCGAGGGGCCCTGCGGGGTCAGACTAGCCCAGCTCCCTGCTTCGAGAGCCTGGATGCAGGGGAGGGTTGAAGGACAGCCCTGCATGTGGCGGATACAGTGGGAGAGGCAGAGGCCACAGGGCTGTGGGCTGGCATGTGGGCCAGGGGAAAGGGGGACGGCTCCAGTCCCCCATGAGCTGCTCTCCACCAGCCGCCTGTGCACCGCGGCCTTCAGGGGGTTTGAGGTTGGTTCTTATCACTTGTAACCAAAGAAGCTTCACTAAATCAAGCAGAAAAATGGTATTTTTGGATGGAATAGGCTCCCTGTGCCCTGTCTCCTCCTCCAGCTTAGAAGACAGCCCACCTGGGGGACTATGGGCTCACTCACTGGCAACCTGATGTGGGCAGCGGGGCTGGGCAGTTCCCACACTGTGAGCACCTGGGAAGACCCAGGAAGATGGAGGTAGAAACCTCAGCAGAATGTCTCGTGCACAGTGGGTAATTCAGTAAATATCTACTATTATGGTGACTGACAACACAACCTCACTGAGTAGGAACGACTGTGTGTGTGTGCACATAACCATGCACACATATGTCTACATGTGCGCATGTGCTTGTTCACACAGGTGTGTGTGTGAGGATGTGCCCTCACACACCTGCACAGTGAGAAGCAGAGTTGTGGTCACCCCTAGTCTCCATAGCTCAGTGGTTAGAGCACTGGTCTTGTAAACCAGGGGTCGTGAGTTCGATCCCCGCTGGGGCCTCTCACTTGCTCCTCTGTTGGGCCTTCCCTGGTGGCTCAGATGGTAAAGCGTCTGCCTACAATGCGGGAGATCCGGGTTCGATCCCTGGGTTGGGAAGATCCCCTGGAGGAGGAAATGGCAACCCACTCCAGTATTCTTGCCTGGAAAATCCCATGGACAGAGAAGATTGGTTGGCTACTGTCCATGGGGTTGCAAAGAGTCGGACACGACTGAGCGACTTCACTATCACTATCGCTAGTCTAATGTCCTGGTTACTGGAAGCCCACACAGAAGGCTTCAGCTTACTCAGCACCCTGGAGGCCACTCAGGTGACAGGCTGGGGGGCTCCCTAAACCACGGGGCCCATCGCCCCTAAGCCATGGGGCATTGTGCATCAGGGCTTCTGCTTTTCCCTGAGCATCTGTGCTACTCAAGGACTGACACATTGAAAGCACACATGGAATATTTTTATACCAGTGCATAAATCCAATGTGAAACTGTTTGTTATTTTTAAAAAGCAACAACCAAGAAAGGAGGTCGCTGGTTTAATTTCAAAGTTCACCGTCTCGGGGTGGGCAGTACCTTTATGCAGAAGCCATAGTCTGTGGGGGCACTGTACTGCTTCCTGCCAGCAATCAGGGAGAAGATGCTGCTGTCCTCCAGGTCGGCCAGCAGCTGCAGGTGTCTGGGCTCCTGCAGAGAAGTGGTCAGGTTTATAGGAGGGAACTTCTCAGTACAGCCAAGAGCAAGTGTTTCCTGTCCTTGTCAGCAGAGGGCAGTCTACGCGTGCTCTCAACACCTCTCCCCTTTGACAGTCTACAGGTTATAACCATGGTGTCACATAAGTGCCAAGTTAAAACCATATCCCCCAGCCAATTGGGATGCTGGGTGGTGCTAAAAACCCCACCTCCCAATATTCAGACAGATGGATACAATGTATCTGATATTCCGCCTTATAAGGTAATATTCAAAGTGGAAACCAGGACATTTGCAAACTATGGTCAAGGTTAGGAGCATACACTCAAATGTAAGTCCCCCACCACCTTTGTTATGCTGAGTAATCAGTGGCCAACTGCTCACAAAATGTCCCATCCTGTGCCTTAACAGTCCATCCTGCATCTATTTCCTCCTCTAGGCGACAACTGACCTGGGCCTCAGCAGCAATGAGGAGGACGCATAAGCCACACATCAGAGCTGGGAAATGAGGAAGTGGACCTCCCTGTGACCAAGGAAAACCTGCAGCCTCAGAGGAATGGAGTGCAGCCACGCCCCTTCCATCCAGCTCACGCCCCCTTTCCCTGGTGGCCACGCCCCTCCCTCCAGCTCACACCCCCTTTCCCTGGTGGCCACGCCCATTCCCTCCAGCTCACGCCCTTTCCCTGGTGGCCACGCCCTCCTCTCTGGTGGCCATGCTCCTTCCCTCCAGTTCATGCCCCCTTACCCTGGTGCCCATGCCGGTTCCCTCCAGCTCACACCCCCTTTCCCTGATGGCCACGCCGCTCCTCTCTGGTGGCCATGCCCGTTCCCTCCAGCTCATGCCCCCTTTCCCTGGTGGCCACGCCCTCCTCTCTGGTGGCCATGCCCCTTCCCTCCAGGTCACGCCCCCTCACTCCAGCTCACGCCCCCTTTCCCTGGTGGCCACGCCCCTTCCCTCCAGCTTACGCCCCCTTTCCCTGGTGACCACGCCCTCCTCTCTGGTGGCCACGCCCCTTGTCTCCTGACTTCCCAGAGCCTGATGCTGGGCCAGCACCCTCCCTTGGTGTCCCCAGCTCCTCCCCTCTCTCTCCTGCAGGAACAGAAGAGACTGCAGCTCTTGAATGGTATAAGCACGGCCAAGGTCAGCTGGGTGTGCTCCTATGGTAGGTGTCCTCAGATGTTACAGGAAAATAGGTCAGAAATGCAAAGACACCAAAAGAGACCCCAGGAAGGCCAGCCCACAACACCCCAACTCTCTTCAGAAGCCTGCAGCCATTTTCAATCCCTCACCTCCTCTTCCCACTGGGGATACACACAAACTGAAATTTATTCCATAAAATATCTTCAATAACATATATTAGATTGGCATCAGGGTGACAACCATCTATTGAATATCCTTATGGTGATCCTAGACACCAACTTCCAAATTACAGACACTAAGTCAGCATCTTCCAAGGGACTCGGGCAGCCATGAAGCCCTGCTACCAGCCCACAGAGGGAGCCCAGGCTGGCCCACTTGGTGGCAGGGGTGGGGACACACAGCCCCCAGGTCCCCAGGAACTCTGAGTTTAGCTGCTACACACTCAGCTTAAGTCACAAGCTGGGAGGAAGCCACGGTGCACATCTTTACTCGGAACCCTCCCAGCCTGGTGTGACCGGCAGTTGTGCCTTTAAAACTCACCTTCGAAGCTCCCTTTGTGGAGCAATAGAGGCCGGATCTCCGCAAACACACATACAGCTTCTTCCACGATTTCCTTCCCAGCTCCTTCACGTGCAAAAACCCTTGAATCTCAGGACAACTACTGGAGTTTAAAAAATTCTGTTAAAGAGCAAATTTTAAAAGTCAGATAATACTGACGTGAAATTATGAGGACATACTATGAGCATCATTGACACTGGAACATTTTATGAATTGCCAAAATACTCTTTTTGTGTTAAACTGAGTGCTTTCAAATATTTTTCCTTTCAAAAGTCTTAAAATTCCCATCTAAATTGGTGGTGCCTAAAATATAATTCGTGTTTAAACACACGAGCAAATAGATCTTTTTAACACTGAAAAACAGAAGTCGTAAATCTCCTAATAAGACCATATATTTAAGCATCCTGCCCTTTATTCTATTTTTCCTTAAAAATCCCAGTCTGATCCCAGAGCTGGGGCAACAGAAGTGCCAGAAGCACTGATCAGGAGCACGTGGGCTGGGAGAAACCATCTGGCCGTCACTTGGACCACATGTCCCCTGGTGAAAGCTGTGTATCCTGTGTCTGTCCGTCTCCTGAAACAAACACCCTGGTGACAGCCCACTGTCCCCATTAACTGCACCCACTGGCAGCACCTCTTTCTTTGGTAAAGAGGGCAGGAGCCAGGTCTGGGGTGACCCTTGTGGGTCCCCTCCACTGACTGAGACAGACATTTCTCCTCCTGCAGGTGGGACAGGCCAGCTGGGCAGGTCCTAGGGCCTCCAGGCAGTGCTTCTGGGGTCTCCAGAGATCACTGTACCCACTCACCAAGCACCAAGTCATCTCAAATCAGGCAACTAAGATGCAGGAAATCATTTGCCCCTCATTGTGCATAAACTAGGATAACTAAGTATTGACAACTCTAGCCCAGAGCAGACAGATGCTCTGGTGGGAGGGCCCAGGACAGAACACGGAGGCTCTCAGCTTCCAGAGGCAGAAGAAATAAAGCAGGAAAGGGAGGGCTCAGGGAAGAATTCTATAGGAACTACATTCTAGTACTTTCTCTTATATTTGGTGCCACCTAGAGAGTGCTGGTTGCGTTAGTGAATTGTTTATTCTCTCACTTAACACGCTATTAAGAGATACGTTTTTGGGGGTGCAGGGGAATATTCTGACCTCCTAGAAGAGCATGAGTCAGCAGTAAGTGTGGAGAGGTAGCTGGTGGCCCCCTCCATCGGTGGGGGAGGGAAAGGCCAGGTTTAACTTGGAACAGACTTTAGGAAGTGAGGAGACAATGAAGATAGGTATGTTGGTTTTTTTAGAGTATAAGAAGTAACTTTTTAGAGCAACCTAATCAGTTTTGGGGAGAAGGCAATTGCACCCCACTCCAGTACTGTTGCCTGGAGAATCCCATGGATAGAGAAGCCTGGTGGGCTGCAGTCCATGGGGTCGCTAAGAGTCAGACATGACTGAGCAACTTCACTTTCACTTTTCACTTTCATGCACTGGAGAAGGAAATGGCAACCCACTCCAGTGTTCTTGCCTGGAGAATCCCATGGACGGAGAAGCCTGGTAGGCTGCAGTCCATGGGGTCGCACAGAGTCGGACACGACTGAAGCGACGCAGCAACAGCAACAGCAACAGCAATCAGTTTTGGGGGCTTCCCAAGTGGTGCTAGTGATAAAGAACACAACTGCCAAAGCAGGAGACTTAAGAGATGCAAGTTCGATCCCTGGGTCAGGAAGATCCCCTGGAGGAGGGCATGGCAACCCACTCCAGTATTCTGCCTGGAGAATCTCATGAACAGAGGAGCCTAGTGGGCTACAGTCCACGGGGTCGCAAACAGCTGGACAGGACTGAGCGACTTAGTATGCATGCATGGATCAGTTTTTACTATGGACGGACCCAATCCTTCTGTAGCGATTTCCAGGGACTTGTGCTTGGAGATGAGGGGGTGGTACTCGCAGGGAACATGGGAGCTACAGCTTCTCTACCCCACTCTCCTGCTCTGATGGCCTCTGTCAGTTTATCCTGTTTCTAAGTGCTTGTTTTGAGGGAGCCTGGCTGTGTGCGTGCTAAGTCACTTCAGTTGTGCCCAACTCTGCGACCTCGTGGACTGTAGCCTGCCAGGCTCCTCTGCCCATGGGATTGTCCAGCAAGAATACTGGAGTGGGTTGCCAGGCCCTCCTCTAGGGGATCTTCCCCACCCAGGGATCGAACCTGAGTCTCTTATGTCTCCTGCATTGGCAGGTGGGTTCTTTACCAGTAGCGCCATCTGGGTGCCTGGCTACACACAGCTTTCCCAAGTAAACGTTTATTCCTGGATACTCTAAGTTCCAACAGGAGCCAAGGCTCATATTTGTGAGGGTGAGCTCAACTGATCCAAGTTTCTACCAGGCCCCTGGGACAGCCCAAGAGCACCTGTGCAAAAACCCCAGCAGAAGCCTCTTCCTGCCCAGTACCTGCAGAAGCTGGGTGTGACTGCCGTTGGACTGCTGGCACCACGTAACCATCTGTTCTGGGAAGAAATTCTAGGATGTGGAAAAACAAAGACGATAAAGGTTAGCTTCCAAGTGGGGAAAACATACAGATATGCCAGTACTAAAAACATCCCTATAGGCACGATTATGGACAATCTGTATTTAAAATGATGGTCCTTTTAATTTATCACACAGTGGAAACACGGACTTCAAAAAGCCTGCATCTTCTGTTAAATGCAGGATCAAGTTTGAAGTCTGTGATGCCCTCTCTGGCCCATGCCTCACAGTGCACCCGGGCAGAGGACTGCCCCGCTCCCTAACTCAAAGACACAGGCGGGTGCACAAGACAAAGAACTCTTGACACCAGGACATGAGCATGGGGATGTGAAGAGCATGGGCATGTGAAGAGCATGGGGATGTGAAGAGCACAGGGATGTGAAGAAGCCTTTTCTGGTGCATTATCCAAAAGCAGTTAGCAAATCTCTTCTTTTCAATAAAAAAGCAGCTACATTATCAGGACCAGAAGTAGGCACTGGGACTTCTCCCCCCAGCTACCGCTGCTGTGACTCAGGATTGGGGCTCACGCTATGGCAGGTATGAGGTTCCCCATCCTGACATCCCACAAGGCAAGGGCCCCAGCTCCCCAAAATAGAAAACTCCAAGAAACTAGCTCAATATACCCGGATGTTGATGTCTCTACTGCTTCTTCCCCAAATAATCCCAAAACAATATATGCTACTTGCTGAGAGTAATGAGTTTTTATTTTATTGAGTATTTGACCAAGTTGCTCCAGTTGAACTAAGAACTTCCAAAGTAACTGAGGAAGCCCACCCCAGCTCTCTCTCTCCATTTAGAGACTGACCTCCTCACCCACTGTTACTTTTGGGAAAAGGAGATGGTTACTTTGGTCAGAACAAAGGCATTCAATTACGTATCAGAGAGACAGTGTTGAGCCAGTATTGCTGGGTTAACTAGCAACACTGATTCTCAAACCATCTGCCTCCCAGTACATCTCAGTCAGTTATTTTGTGATCAGCTACAATGAAACTCAAGTAGTTTATACTTGCAATATTTCCAGAGTTCCAAACCCCAAATCCAAAGGGATAAAACTCACCATGGGATTTTTGAAAAACTCATATTTTGCATAATTCTTCCTGAATAAAAATTTACTTTCACTTGCCATGGTGCTCTCCACCTGGACTACCAGCTCATGGTCTTCCAAGCAGCGCTCTGCAGGAGAAAGTATTGTCGGAGATGAGACAGGCAGAACCTTCCAGGCAGCCTTGCAAACAAATACAAAACCCGACTTTTCCATTCTTTAAGCATCCTGGCGAAGATGAGATTGAGAGCTAAACTAAATTGAAATCTCACTTTAATGCGTTCAGTTCAGTCGCTCAGTCATGTCCCACTCTTTGCGACCCCATGAATCACAGCACGCCAGGCCTCCCTGTCCATCACCATCTCCCGGAGTTCACTCAAACTCACGTCCATTGAGTTGGTGATGCCATCCAGCCATCTCATCCTCTGTCGTCCCCTTCTCCTCCTGCCCCCAATCCCTCCCAGCATCGTTATCAAGCGCTAAGAGGTCTTAGGACTCAGAGTATGAGGAACTCAGGTCAGTCTTTGCTTTTGCATACTTCTTTTCAATTTGGCATCAACAAAGCTTAAGGAGAGAGTCAATAAAGACTCTCCATAGGATTTCCCTAGTGGTCCAGCGGTTGAGACTTTACAATGCAGGGGATGTGGGTTCGATCCCTGGTCAGAGAACTAAGATCCCACATGTGTGGGGCAACTAAGACCCATGTGCCACAACTAAGACCCAGCACAGCCAAATAAAAACTGTCTTTAAAAAGGACTCTTTGTAAATGGTTTTGCCTTTAAATTAAGAAATGTCAACTCTTGAAAAGAACAGGGAGTCTAACAACTGGGAAAACACCCAAAGACAGAGCGGGGGAGCTCTGAGCATGGAGGATGCACAGGTGGGAGGATAGAGGGAAGCAGGCAGGGTATGGCTTTGATTGTATGAAACTCAGCCGCCCGGGGTGAACACGGGGCAGGGGAGCGACCAGCAGGCAACCTGTCCCCGTACCTGGCTGAGCGCCAGAGCCCATGCTAACCACACGCATCCTGGAGCCACTCTCACAGCTGGACCGGGTTGTTGGGAAGGACACGTACACTGCACAGCCCTTGTGCAAGCATGCACACACACACTCCTCAGCACAGGACTTGGCTTTGTCACCAACCTGGGGTAGGCTCTCCCTCATAGCCTGAACACTCTGGTTCCATGGGGAGCACAAGAAACCACTCTGCTCTACGGCTGGCACCCACCACGTGTCCACACGCAGCCTGCTGACGGGGTGGCGGGGAACCAACCTCATTCCCTAATGCGATAAATGACCAGAGGGAACCCAGGGCAGCTTCGAATGTGAACCGAGGCCAAAATGGTAGAGAAGTAGCTACTATCAAATTGACCCAAAAGGGCCGTGTCAGCCTTTCCCAGCCCTCACCTCCTTTTACATTGCCAGCCGGGAAGCCCCAGAAAGTCTCATCTTCAAGGAAGGATGAAGTGGAGGGTGACAGCATTCCGAGTCAAAGGCATCTCAGAACGTGGGAGAATTCCTGTCCATGAAGGACATGGTCACCAGGGCACTGGTCTGAGCCGGCTATGATGGCATGCAGAGCACACTCAGCCTTGGTGTGATATCAGGGCAGGATTCCCTGGTAGAGACATACTCAAAGCCTGAATTTCCTCCCCCTGATGGACAGAAAGCTCGGGCACCTCAGTATGGGCCAGACCAGGCACTGCCAGTGACCCACTGACAGGCCCCAGATGTGAGGGGAACTGGCCAGCAATTCAGGAACCACATGCACTGCCTGTGATCTCCCCAGGACAGAAGAGAAGAACCAGGGGCAGCCGGAGTATGCTTAAAACAGCTCCATCTGCCACCAAGACAGGGGTCAACAAATAGAATAAAATAAAAATAGCCACCACCACCAACAAAATAGGAATTAGCACATGTCTTCCATTTAAAACAAACTCATGACTTTCCTGAATATTTTAATTCAGAGAAAAATATTTCTGTAGTTATGGGAGGAAAACAACTACAACCCAATAGCCTATTGATGGTTGGTTTATAGAATTAAGGTTTATTCACCAGATAAAATACGGAGAAGGAAATGGCAACTCACTCTAGTATTCTTGCCTGGAGAATTCCATGGACAGAGGAGTCCACGGGGTTGCAAAGAGTTGGACATGACTGAGTGACTAACACACACACATAACAGGTAGAATAAGGAAAAATAAAAGAGCAGGCAGCAATGACCTGGTCCTCCGGACAGGAGCTGCCAGCTGCGTGGGGCACCCAGACGCCACGTCCCAGGTGGGCTCCTCTCCTCCCAGCCCAGCAGCCCTGGGAGAGCCACCGCAACAGCATAAGCAGACTGTCAAGGGTCCCAGCAGCAGATGCTTCTCTGCCCAGGGTCACTCTGCTGACTCCACCCGGCCCAGACACAGAAACAACCTAACTGTCCACGGACAGAGGATGGACAAAGAAGATGCGGCACACATATACAGTGGAAGACCACTCAGCCGTAAAATGAAGTAATGCCCCTTGCAGAAGCACGGATGGACCCGAGATTGCCATATCGAGGGGAGTAACTCAGGAAGAGAAGGACAAACACCATACGCTGTCACTTCTACATGGAGTCTAAAATATGACACAAATGCACAAGTCTACCAAACAGAGACAGACTCCCAGACACAGAGAGCAGACCTGTGGTTGCCAGGGGGAGGGGCTGGGGGAGGGAAGGACTGGGAGGTTGGAATTAGCAGATGCAAACTGTGACATGCAGGATGGGTGAACAAGGTCCTACCATACACCACAGGCCTGCGACAAACCAGAATGGAAAACAATACAAAAAAATATATATGTGTGTGTAGAAGTGAGTCACTTTGCTGTACAGCACAAATTAATACAATACTGTAAATCAACTAAACTTCCATTAAAAAAAAAAAAAAGCCTATTTTACTTATGTGGCCATGCAGTGGACACAGGACTCCTCTGCAGAAACCCCGACAGCCCCAGCGGGTGGGGTGGGGCTGGCAGACCCAGTGCCGAGCCCACAGCACTAGGAGGTGTCAGCATCCCCCTTTGCTGACCCCCGCAGCCCCTCAGTACCAGCACAGCCCACATGGCACGGATCAGAGCACTGAACAGTTGCCCAGGGCGTTGCCTGGCTATGCGGAACTGTGAGAAGCAAAACATCCCCCCAGAAGACATCCTGCTGCCTAGATCTGCCCAACAAGCAGCTTCCTACTAGGTGTATCCTTTAGTGGGGAAAGGGTGTCATTTGGTGCCGTGAGATGTAACAGACACAGAGATAGAGACGAGGATCAGCCTGCAAAGGCACCTGTGAGCACCAGGCCGAGGGTGGGCAGCTGCTTCTCCCACGACCGCTGTCTGCATGTGCAGATGTCGGGGTCTGGATGCGCTGGGCCCTCCAAAGGGCGGCTGCCGTACCCTTCTCATTTGAGCAGGAACAAACCCAAATCAGGAAACAGGAGACACAGTCACCTAAGACCACTGACCACTCAGGGCTCTGCCCCAGCTTTTAAGCCAAAGTGCCACAGGACCAGCACTGTAGGAGCCGACAGTAGCACCGGAGGGGCGTCGTACCTGGCTGTGGCAACAAGTCCAGGTCAGGGGGAGAGTAGGGAGGGCCCCACCAGCCAGAGATGCCGCCCACTCACGCCGGCAGCTGCCCCGTCCCTGTGCCTCTGTGAGCACGATGCTGTGCTGAGCGTACCCTCAGAGGCTGGAGACCCCGCACATATGCATGGTCTCTGACTAATGGAAAGGAAGTAACTGTCCCACATCTCCTAAATCATCACTCGTTTCTGAACGTGAAGAAGCTTAGTGCTGTTAAGGTTATCATAGCTTAGCTGCAAAGACTGGAACAGTAATTGTGGTTGGAAATCCTCAAATTCTGAGGCTACACATTGACTCCACCACTTGCCTGAGGGATCTGCACGCATCATCTCCCTTTGGCCTGAGCCACCAGCCTTGTACATATGCAGGTTCCAAGAGCATTCCCAACACACACTTGACAAGAGTGTGACCTTTTGCAGGGAGAGTCAGTGACCGGGGAGATGGGGCTGGAGGCTCCGCCCTGAGAATGGTTGGGGGAGAGGCGGCAGATGCATGTGCTGGGGGTCCTGGGAACACCAGGAGAGAACACCCCATGCAAGGGGAGTTATGCCGAAACACCCAGGCTGCTCTGAAAGGTGCTCCCGCAACCCTGCCCCGTGGAAAGCTTGAAACAGGTTGCCGGACCTTCCTCTTCCCACTACTGGGCGTCTGACCATTAAACACTGGTGGATAAATGGAAAGAACAGGACTTTCACCTAAAGAACAACAGATCAGAAAGAAAACGATAGGCTTCGATCACACAGAGAAGAACAGGCAGGGCAGACACAGGGATGGGAATGGATAAGCTCTTTGCGGACAGTGGGAGGTTTCCCCTGATGCTGCCAGACTTGGTGTGTCTAAGCCTGCAGAACCATCTACAGAACCTAGGCATTAGGACCATGGGCCTGCTCACTGCTCACGAAAAAGGAGCCAGTGGGAGAAAGTGAGAAGGAACCTTCTGAGGGGACTTGTTGTGTCTGTAATTCAGCTCACTGACTTCTTTTTGTCAAACAGGATCCAAATATTCTTTGTCATTTTTATGATTTTACTTGCTCCTCTCCTTCTTTGTTCCCCCTTTTTACTTGGTTATAATGAACTGTTGTTCCCTAAAGGGGAGTATGTCAATCCATCTGTGAATCAGACAAAGAATAAAGAATGAAACTTATGAGTATCACATCCCTGAGACTACTGTGTATGTGCATTTCATTTCTTATTCCCTCAGAATAAATTTTCTTCATGTGATGAATCATGTCCCAAGTTTTAACATACATCATGTCTCTACCATATGATGTTACAGAAACCAGGTGCTACGAAAAGAAATACGTGAATAAAAATTTCTCAAGCAGTCCTTGTGTGTGACAATGTTCTTGTATCTGCGTCCACTGCATATATTCTCTGTGTACAGTGACAGTCACGTATTAGAATGTCTGCTGAAGATGCTTTCATAGTTCCTTGTCAATTAAAAGCGGCTAGACTCTTGAATAGTCTTTCAATGATACTCATTTTTTTTGGATCTAATTATGCAGATACAGATGGTGACTGCAGCCATGAAATTAAAAGACGCTTACTCCTTGGAAGGAAAGTTATGACCAACCTAGACAGCATATTCAAAAGCAGAGACATTACTTTACCAACAAAGGTTCGTCTAGTCAAGGCTATGGTTTTTCCTGTGGTCATGTGTGAATGTGAGAGTTGGACTGTGAAGAAGGCTGAGCGCCAAAGAATTGATGCTTTTGAACTGTGGTGTTGGAGAAGACTCTTGAGAGTCCCTTGGACTGCAAGGAGATCCAACCAGTCCATTCTAAAGGAGATCAGCCCTGGGATTTCTTTGGAAGGAATGATGCTAAAGCTGAAACTCCAGTACTTTGGCCACCTCATGCAAAGAGTTGACTCATTGGAAAAGACTCTGATGCTGGGAGGGATTGGGGGCAGGAGGAGAAGGGGACGACAGAGGATGAGATGGCTGGATGGCATCACTGACTCAATGGATGTGAGTCTCAGTGAACTCCGGGAGTTGGTGATGGACAGGGAGGCCTGGCGTGCTGCGATTCATGGGGTCGCAAAGAGTGGGACACGACTGAGCGACTGATCTGATCTGATCTTATGCAGATACATCTTTAAAATTAATTCTCTATGCATGTCTGTACACATGTATATGGATATATATGCACGTGTGTATATGCATATGTATAGATGTCCATATGTCCATGTGTGTGCACGTGTGCGCACATACAAACTAGGGTTCTGACACTATCTAGGGCTCCGACACTATCTAGTTTCCAAATTGCTTGTGTGTCAGCAGATGCCTTGGGTGGCCCTATCAGATCACTAGGGCCCACTCACTGATGTCTCCCACCGGAGCTTCCCGTCAGTTGCTCTGCTGAGCACCGCTGAATGTACCCGGTAGAAGGTTGCTGGGGACAAAGGAAAAAGCCTCAGATGACACACAAGTGCACTGCACATCCGTAGAGACAGGAACGAAGTCAGAAGTTCTTAGTGCTTACTTTAAACCACACACCATCTGTCTGACAGCACAGGGGAGCCAGAACACGTGACCTCAAGCGATGCCAACTCAAATGTACCTCGTATTACGTAGGCTTAGATTGTATAACATGAGTTGCACAAATGCCAGTTAGTGAAAGGAATATTCCAGACCTAGGTTTAATTTCAATTTATTAATTGTTCTAAAAGGTTATAAGAAAGACTTTCAACTATGGGAAGAAGTTTGCAAGCTGTGCAGTTTTTCTCTCCTTCAAGACATGGAAAGAAAATACAGCTGACTTACATACAGAAAATTCTGGTTTTAAATACTTGCCAATGATTTTTGAAGCACCATACAGTATCCAGCAAAAAATTGAATGAAAGTTTGAAAAGCTTCTTTACCTGAAATAAGCCACCAAACAAACAAACCCCAAATTTTAGTAAGTTCTGTAAACAGTACACATTTCAAAATAATCTCTTGCTCTCTCAAATACCCACAGACACTGGGAAACTCAAACTTAGATGACATTGCCCCCTTGACTCCTGGGGGCCTCCCTGTGCCTTCCTGCAGGCTGTCACCACGGTTCCCTGACCCTGTCTGGTGAGGGAACGGCTCTGCAAAGCGATGCCAGAATCTTCCAGGGCACCTCTGGCTGACTCCCCAGAGCACAGGTGTGCAGCAAGCCCTGGGCCTCTCACAGCCAGTCCTCCTGCTGAACCAGAGGGACCCTCCTTCCTACTGTGTCCGATGCCTTGAGAATTACTGCTCCAAACATCCAAGAGCGAGATTCTGGAAGCACCCGAGGGGAGAGGGCCGCGAGCGAGGAAGGGGAGAGTTTAGAAGAAGAGAAGAAGCAGGAACACGGAAGCCACCTGCCCCGCTGGCAGGGACACTGCAGTGACAGTCTGGCAGCTGCTGGTGCTGGCCTTCACCTGACAGCACCCTGAGTACCCACTGCTGCTCCCCACCGGAGCTGCCCCTGCCCAGAACTGCCCCCACCCAGACCTGTTCCCTACCCAGACATGCTCCCCCTCCTGGAGCTGCCCCTGCCCAGACTGGCTCCCCACTCAGAGCTGCTGCCCCTCCTGGAGCTGCCCCCACCTAGAGCTGCCCCCTCCTGGAGCTGCCCCTCTCCTGGAGCTGCTCCCCCACCTGGAGCTGCCCCCCACCCAGAGCTGCCCCAACCCAGACCTGCTCCCCACCTAATCCCAGGTGTGGGTGATGCTCCACCAGCGCCCAGCTGTTGTCGTCCACACAGTGACTTCTGTAAACCAGCAGCTGGCACAGGTCCCTGGCTGTCATGTCTGCCAGAATCTCCACCACTTTGCTTGTCCCGTCTTCACTGAAGACTTTAACATCCTGCAACACAAGAAGGTGACACTTGCAGATGAACAACTTCGGGTCTTCAGAAAGAAACACCGATACAGCACACAACGGGAAAATTATAGATGACAGCGCTCCAACATGTATTACTGGTTTCCCAAGCAGCAGGTGACCGCAGGCTGCACCCATCAACACTCCCCTCTCATCCCCCTGCGGATGCACAGGGCACACAGGATTCCAACACAGGCTCTGAAAACACCCAGGAGACCTCGGGGACGTATGGCCAAACCAGTGTACGAGCTGCTTTTCCATGATCTGTCTCGGGAAGTCAACAGATTTCCTTTTAAGTGCTGCTGGTGGTCTTGGGGTTGGACAGTTTACAGCTGAACTGACTGTGAAAGCAACAGATGCCCCGCAGGAATTCCTAACTCTGGGTGACTCCAGCTGTTCTCCCTTTCAAGGGTCCCCAGTGCAGCAGGCAGCACCCACTGCCTCCTCCTGTCATGCCCTACCCGCCTCATGCTCACTGTAGCTCAGGAAGAAGATGAGAAAAGGAATATGAACACGCCGAAATTCAAACGACTGAAAAGGGCAGTCCTCAAACTCTTCGGCCCCTCCCCCTACAAAATTCCAAGCCAGCTTCGTTTTCCCAGCACTGTTCAAAGCCATGACCTTTGAGCAGCTCCCAGACAGGGGGATGGCCAAGCAGAAATCCAGAGGATCAAACATTTTCTCTGCCCCAGCTGCAAAATCAATAGGGGTGTAGCATTGAGAGGAAACACGAGACGCTCAGTAAAATCTTACCTCCACAGCATGGAAAAAGCAGTCAGAGGAACAAGATGGCATTTTAAATCGAGACTGTGTCTTGAAGGGGAGTATGTCCCCAGCCTCTCCCACCGTCCCTGGCAGGCAGGACCCCCACTCCGGGCGCTGACCCACCGACAGAAGCCCGGTGGGCAGGCTGTCTCTGTGCGGCAGGGCAGCTGCTACAAGGCTGCCTTCGGCTCAGTCCTCAAGCCACGCGGGGCAGACCAATCAGGGCCCTACCTGGGCCTGATGCAATCGCTCCCCTACTCGGTGCTCCTGCCCGAGCTGGAGGCGATGACAACAGGACAACAACACGAGGCTCAGACCAGTGCTCCAGCAAAATGCCCGCTTACTCCTCCCCACGGTCCTGATGCCCAGGCAGGACGCTTGGCCCGAGCACGTGTGTTCTCTGAACTCAGGCCTGGCTGCCAAATCTCTCAGCAACCTTGAGCCCGGCAAGGCATGCTATCACTTGCAAGTCTGGAGCTGGAGCTTTCTGTGGCCCAAGTGTCAGCTGGTCCTGAGGAGCTGGCTCCACGCCCTCCCTCCCCGCTCCAAGTCCTTTTTCTCGAGTTTTGATTAAATGCAGACTTGGAACATTTCTCTCCACTGCGAGGAGTCTCGCAGGATACGGTGAGTTGCTGAGATGAAGTCCACAGGGAGGGTGTGTTCCCCTGAGGACTGTCCACAGCAGACTTAGAGTCTCAGAGCCAGAGGGCAGGCAGGACCACCCCGGGGACTGAGCTGTCAGTGGGGCAGGGTCACTGTTCCCACCACCTCTCCACCAGCCCTCCAACCTGGGGGGGGATCAGGACCCAGGAGCCTGCTTATAACTCACATTCATCTTAAATGAAACCCACTCCACGTCTTTTCTGGAATTGACGTTTCACTGAACGACAGTTCTACTTCTCCAAAACCAATTAAATATTCAAATACAGATAACATGACTGAGTTTATGAAAACAAAATGGAATTTTAACAAAGAAAACATGTCTCTGGTGTATAGGTAAAAACTTTGTAAGAACAAATACATTAATACAAAAGAAAAACAAACCTAGAAAAAGAATTCATACAACTGATATATATGCTAAATATAAGTACATGTATAATCATAAATATGTAAATCATAAATATATAAATCTTCCACAGCAGTGCATACATACAAATACCCAAATCAGCATGTTCCTAATTCTCCTTCTTTCCTAAGTTTCTAAGTGAACGTATCTGTGATTACAACGAATAATATCTTCCCTAGGAAATTTAAATTAGGCTGAAGTGTGTTTCCTGTCTCTCTCCAAGTCTTTTCCTGCCTAAATCAGCTATAGCAGCAGCTTTTAAATCTTCTTTTCAGTCCTACTGCACTTTCCTTTAAACTCTTTCTTCACTTCCCTTTGCTCCAAGACCATGCTCCCAGAGGTCTAAATATAGACCTAGTATTAAAATCTAAGATGTGCTTTGTCATGTGGCCACATCCCCAGCTTTCAGATCCCCAGAGCCAGGGACCTGCTGGGGGTGGGGCAGGTGGGCTGCAGCCTGTGACACAGACAGACATGAGGGTCACAGGCTGCCAGGACAGGACCTCAGATCCCGTACTGTCAGCTCCGCCCCTGACACCGCGCCATCCAGTTATTGCTCCAAAGTCACCAGGGCCTGCTGACCAGATTAAACAGGCCCCAAGGCAGAAAGCCAAGGAAGCCACCAAACACGCTCACAGTCTCACCCATGGAGCCTGACAAGCTCGGGAGGAGAGTGTAACCAACACAGATACACAAAGGAAGGTGCTGTTGGAACTGCTAGCCTCTAAAGCCAGCAGCTCCAGAAGGGGCGTCTTGCCCTGTGCCCACCACCCCTGCAGTCAGCAACTGGGCAGGGCTGGGCTCATTCTGGAAACAAGAGAGGGTCTTCCATCTCAGCCTTTGGTGCAGCAGGCCTGGGCTGAGGGATGCTGGGGAGCAGGCTAAGCTCCCAAGTGAGATGCTCATGGTCCTGTGAGGGCGGGATGCAGGAGCTTCTTCTCTGTTGGCCTGCCAAGGCCTCCGCTCCACTAACTCACAGTTCAGCCAGGATGAGATCGACCCCGAGGGCACACAGGGCTTCAGGGTAAACCTGTTTGGGGAACACACAGATCTGGGTCCTGCGAGGTGGTTGGGGGGACAGGACTCGGAGCACAGACCAGCAGCGCCAGTCTGGCCCGGTCACTCCCTGGCTCTGTGACCCCAGTGATGGAAGAGGAAGCATCATTCATGACCCTCCTGGTTGAGGCAGGGGTTCTGGGGAGAATCAGACCCACTGCAATCTGGCCTCATCAGCAACTAGCCATGGGGACTTGGCTGGACCCGGCCTCTCTGTGCCTGTAAAGACGGGATCTGGCAGCAGCCTCACGGGGTCAGCCTGGCTGGGGCTAATGGGAGCCTCTTCCACAAAGCTCCTGGCCTCCTTTGCCCACCCCTGGGGTGCCCTCAGATGCCCTGAAAGCTGGGGACAAGGCAAGAGCTCGCTGAAGGCCTGAGACACAGGTGAGGGGTGGGGGACTAGACCCAGACAGCCATGACCGACTCCGGTTTGCAATTAAGACAGCAGACCTCATGATCGCTGAGATTCAGTGGGAACAATTCACTCGGAAAAGCCAACTGCTGAATTTTCCATTTTTGCACTGCAAAGGAAATTAAGTGGCTAATTGCTTTTAAAGACAAAACTACCATTTATTACAGAATAACCTATATGGGAAAAGAATCTGAGAAAAGACTAGATATGAAAATGAAAGTGTTAGTTGCTCAGTCAGGTTTGACTCCCTGTGACCCCATGGACTGTAGCCCGCCAGGCTCCTCTGTCCATGGAATTCTCCAGGCAAGAATAAAGAATACTGGAGTGGGTTGCCATTTCCTTCTCCAGGAGATCTTTTCAACCCAGGGATCAAACCCAGGTCTCCCACATTGCAGGCAGATTCTTTACCACCTAAGCCACCAGAGAAGCCTAGAATAGATCTATGTATGTGTATTAACTGAATCCCTGTGTTGTACACTTGCAACGAACACAACACCGTAAATCAACTATATCCTAGTATATAAACTCTCTAAAGTAGAACAATTTTTTAAATACCAAAAAACTAAAAAAAGAGCAAATCATGTTCAACATAACACCTCCTTATATACTTAGAAAATATGAGAATGTATGCCATCTGCTTGGCAGAATTCTGATTCTGAAATTTGTAATAAATTCCTGGACTGCATTGCTTTCTTGCTGTATAAATGATAAAAATAAATAAACTTTGAATTAAAAAATAATATTAGGGAGGGATAATTACATCAACAGCTTGAGACTCCTCCATCTCAGGGTTAATAGGGGGAGGAAGGTTCTACCATATGCAGTCCTCTGACTGGCTTGGTGCTGCAGCCCGTTCTAAAAGCCTTGATGTGGTAACAGAGGTTCCATCTTTCCTGCAGCTCTGCTGACACCTTTGCTGCATCCACTGTACAGAGAGGGGAGCAAGAGCTTGGATCTGTGCAAACTTGCAGGAAGGAGTTTAAGAAGAGCTGGGGTTGAAGATACATCATGTCCACGGCCCTCAACAGGCAGACAGACAGTGGGCACCTCCCTCCTGCCACCCTTATTTCTGCTTCGGGGACCAGACATTTCCTGCTGGGGCCTTGCAGGTCGGAGTCTTGTCCAAATCCTGCAGACTCTTGACACTGGCAGAGACCAACCCCTGAAAACAGCAAACGGAGGCCTCTCAGCGCTTTGTCCCAGGGTCAGCCAAGGTGCCGGGCATCCCTGGGGGGGTCGGTGGCCTCTCAGTGCTGTGGCTGAGCCGAGGACATAGCCTGTCCTCGGCACAGGACCCAGAGAGCCTGCTGGGTCTGAGCTGAGCGCTTGTCTCAGTTCTTTATCATCCAACTTTCTTCTCAGTTCAAAAGCTCTCTGGTTCCTGCTTAAATACATTTTCAAAGTGAGGATGTATGCTGGGCTTCTCATTAACTCCTGAAGCCTGCTGTAAATCCTGTGGGTAAACCCTTAGGGAGAAGCCAGGCTGTATCCAAGGGCCACCAGGGGGCATCCAGGCGGGAAGATCAATATTGAAAGGGAGGCCACACTAGAAGATGCTCAGCACCGCTACTGATTACAGAGATGTGAATCAAAACCACAGTGAGGGAGCACCTCACATGGGTCAGAAAGTCTAAGACAACTAACAAAGGAGAGGACGTGGAGAGAAGAGAGCCCTGCTGTGCTGTGGGCGGGTCTGTGAGCTGGCACGGCCGCCGTGGAGAACAGAATGGACGTTCCTAAAAACAGCTAAGGAGAAGAGCTGCCATGTGATCCTGCAATCCCACCCCGGGCGTGTATTCAGAGAAGATGAAAACTCTAATTTGAAAGGACACGTGCACCCCAGTGTTCACAGCAGTACTATTCACAAGAAACAACCTAAGTATCCGTCGTCAGAGAAGCGGATAGAGAAGATGTGGTACATATACAATGGAATTCTATGCAGCCACGAAAAAGTGTGAAATAATGCCATTGTGGCAACGTGGATGGACCTAGAGACTGCTGAGTGAAGCAGGGCAGGAAAGAGAAATACCATACGATGTAACTTATATGTGGAATCTCAGAAAATGGTGCAAGTGAACTCGTCTACACAACAGAAACAGACTCACAGACACAGAAAACTTTGGGTTACCGAAGGCGAAAGGGAGGGGTGGGTTCATTAGAAGTTTGGGGGTAAGAGATACAGAGCACTACGTAGAAAACATGAACAGCAAGGTCCTACCGTGCAGCTGCTGCTGCTGCTGCTGTCGTGTCAGTCGTGTCCGACTCTGTGCGACCCCACAGACGGCAGCCCACCAGGCTCCCCCATCCCTGGGATGCTCCAGGCAAGAACACTGGAGTGGGTTGCCATTTCCTTCTCCAATGCATGAAAGCGAAAAGTGAAAGTGAAGTCGCTCAGTCGTGTCCGACTCTAGAGACCCCGTGGACTGCAGCCTACCAGGCTCCTCCGTCCATGGGATTTTCCAGGCAAAAGTACTGGAGTGGGGTGTCATTGCCTTCTCCGACCACGCAGCTCAGGGGGCTATATCCAGTGTCTCGTAATAAACTACGATGGAAAAGATCTGAACAAGGAGATACATATACATGTGCTTTCCGTGTGCTAAGTTGCTTCAGTCATTTCCATCTCTTGCCCACCCTCTGGACTGCAGCCTGCCAGGCTCCTCTGTCCATGGGATTCTCCAGGCAAGATGAATCAGTTTGTTGTAAAGATGAAACCAACATATTGTGAACTAACTATATTTCAATTAAAAAAAAATCAAAAGGGAGGGAAGACTGGGTGATAGGGTTGGGAGGTGCGGAGGAAATCCTGGTGTGGCCGGGCTTCTGAGGAGGGAAAACAGCAAAGCCGGTGGTGCCTGGGCAGTGGCGGTACGCTCCTGAGCACTGCAGAGGCCACAGCGGGGCCCCACGCGAACTCCCTCCAAGGTCAGCATCCCTCTCTCCCAACCAGACACAGGGTGCAAGCCCCAAGACGGGAGGACCACTCTCCCAGAGGGAGGAGACGGGTCCACTGGGGCCCAGGTCTGAAGCAGGGCCTCTGCTGACTGCCTTTCTCTCTGTCTGCAAGAGGCTTCTCCCCGGGGGCCCTCAGAGCCCCCATGTGGGGCAGGCCTAGCAAATGTGGACGAAATTAGATGTACTTCAGATTAGGGCAGGGCCAGGGCTGGGCTGAGTTTGTTTTAGTGAAAAGAATGTAATTCCACTGACTTCTGTTTTCAGTTCTGTTCTAAACTGATGTTCTTTTGAGCCACAAGGAATGACAACTGAAGCTGCTACGGACGATCACATGGGCCCACCATACACTGCAACATCATTAGCATCATTCTGTTCAACAACGGGGACCCAAAGGGACTTTTAAAAAAACAAGGGTCTGTGTTATAATCTATTGATTTCAAGGTTTCAGAGACAATTAAAAATATTGTAAGTCCTCACAATCCTTTCTAAAGGAGTTAAAGTTCTAAATCAACTCACAAAGTAGTTCCCGGAAGTCAAGCACAGATCTGGAGCCCCCCAGGGACACCCTCGTTGCCTGGTGCTCGTGGGCAAGATTCAGGGTGCAAGGCTTTCTGCTGGCACCTCCAAGTCACTACCTGGCAGGATCAGTTTTGACTGGCTCACCTATATTTCTTTTCAAGTTTCCTAGAATAGATACATACAGCCTATTACTTTGAGAAAAGCAATTTGTACAGAGTGGTATCTTACAGGAAATAAAAATAACAGCTGTTTTAAAAACATCCCAGGGACTTTCCGGTGGTCCAGTGGTTAAGACTTTGCCTTCCAGTGAAGGGGGTGTGGGTTTGATCCCTGGTCGGGGAGTTAAGATCTCACAAGTCTTAAAGGCAAAAAATCAAAACATAAACAAGAGAAGCAATATTATAACAAATTCAATAAACCGTCAAAAATGGTTCACCCCTGCCCCTCTTCCCCGGCAAATCCTATTCTCTTTCGTTGAGGTATAGAGGAACCAAGAGGTCCCACTTCCATGGAGCTCAGAGAAGATTCTCAGCCCTTCTCTGGGCATCAGAGTCCTTGCATGCACAGGGCTGCTCTGGGGGCCCACCTGGCCCCCCACTAGCAGGGTCCTGAGCTGTCCTGGGAGTGTCTGTTCACATCTCTTTCTCTGCAGAGTGCTTGGGGCCTGGCCCGGCTTGCTGCTCTGACTGCCTGTTCACCCGGGGAGGCACTACCCCCTGCCTGCCATTCTGCCTCCCTTCTTCCTGGGCCCCAGAGCACAGCTGAGGCTTCCACTCCACCGCAGTGACCTGCTGTGACTCTGCAGCCCTGCGCTAAACCATTCTCATCTACAAGGCTCCCCTTCCCGCAAGCTTCCAGGACTAGGCACCATGGCTGGGCTCCGGGTCATGCAGGGTGTGTGCGAGTCTCTGCCGAGAGGTGCCCCGTCCTGCCTGCCCGCCCGTGGCCCTGAGACCTGTGGAGGATGGCTGCTTTACAACGTAAAGGAGAGGACCTCATTCAGGCACAGGCGACACGGGTGTTCCCACGCTCTGAGCTCTGTGTAAGGACAAGGGTGGTGGCCTCCAGGATATGCCAAGTCAGGATCAGACGGGATCATATAGAGGGGACATTCCTGACACATGCACATACGTTTTTGTTGTTCTTGCTAAGGCATGTCTGATTCTTTGCAACTGCATGGACTGCAGCATGCCAGGCGTCCCTGTCCTTCACATGTATATAAATATACACACATGCATATACACAAAAATGTACACACACAAACACACATGCATACACACATACATATACAGTTGACCCTTGGCCAACAGGGGGACTGATCTGAGTATAACTTTTAGTTGGTCAACCAGCCCTACACCAGCGACAGCAGCAGTCGTGTTTGTACTGAAATATAGCCACGTTTAACCCAAGTCATTCAGGGGAACACAGACACATTCATCTTTTCTCACAGGTTTCACTGTAACATGTTTGGAAAACACATACAGGACAAAGGAAAGAATGTGACCACCGCTGACAACTCCCAGATTCACAGTTACAGTTCTCGAGTGTGTCCTTCCTGTCTTCTCCTGCACAGCTGTTTATAAATAGATGCATGGACACCACTGGGCTCAGATGGCGTCTGAGGTTTTGCAATCGTGGTGTCAAGCTTCACGTTACACCAGCAACATCACGTTATACCCAGGTCATTGTATTTCTCTGGTGTATTAGTGCTAGTGGGGGATTTCTGCTCATGGCTGTGAGGAAGGCGGTGCTGTCCCAGGGCTGCCCACTCAGTGGCTTCTCAGTGATCCTTCTTCTCACAGAGCGCCCTGGCACATCTTTACATGAGTCTTGGAGTGTGGCATGAATTATTTTCTCAGGGTAAATGGCCGGATGTCAATTTCCCCAGAGTACCACCTCTAATAGGGGAAATATTTCCAAGAAAGGAGATGACATGTGTTTGGCAGGATGCATACTATTCCTTAAAGCACAGGTCTCCTCTGAGCATCTCCGAACCTCCACCACCCATTAAATAAGCACTCATCAAGCAAGCGCTGGGTGCTGGCCCCCCTCTCCTGGATGTCTAAGGCACCCCGCTCCCCACCCCCAACCCCACGCTTTCTAAGTGCATCATTACGGAGACTGTAGAAGCTGCCAGCATGGGATTCAAGCTCCTGCTCTCCACTCCCTGCACGAGCCATCCCACCCCAGATCCTCGACCCCAAACAGAGGGATGTTACACAGGCTGATGGTGAGTGTCACTCACAGAAATGCATGCAACACCACAGCCCAGAGCAAGTGCCCCGCATACGCTCACTCCAGACACACTGCTCTCGACTCCTCCTCCTGGGGCACCATGTGCCTAAAAGATCCCACTCCCCACAGGCTGCAGGACAAAGACTGTCCACAGCACCAATTCAGGAAGAGGGAGCACTTGGCAGGAAGTTCACCCTGGGCTTCTGCTAACCTCAGAGACTTCTATGGGGCTTTCAACTGTTTCTGGTCTAAGCAGTTGAAAATCCAAGAATTTGAAGTTTGCTTTGTATTTCAAGCAGCTGAAGCCCACGATGAGAAGGAGTGATGGTCCTTGAGAAAAGAGGCCCCATCATGGCCCGTCCATCCTGGGGGTGGTGAAGGCTGTGCCATGCCCAGAGCAGGGGTTGACCAGATGACCTGTAAGGGGTCTGCTGACTGGGTTCTCTCTCTAGCTCTGCTGGGCGCAGGCAGCCCTGAGGGATGAATGTGGTGCTGAAACTTGCAAGGTGGCCTGGGACTGGGTTTTTCAGTGTGGATCAGAGCCCCCGGGGGAGCAAACTCCCACGGCCAAGCCCTTCCCTGGGGTGGCAGTGTCTTGTAAGGGAATTCATGGCACTAGGGTTGCAGACATGCAGTGTAAATGCAATTCCTACCTGAGTACAAAGTTTTTCAAAAGTGAGATTGAGGAATTAGGTGTCACAATGGTATTCATAGTATTGTTAAGAAAACAGTCTGGATCTTTTATAGAAATAGACTGAAAGATTTATAGATAAACGATATGATGGCTGGAATTTGGCTCAGAACAATATAATATACAAGGGGGTGTGGTTTGACAGTTGTGGGGTCTGGGTGGGGGGCATGTGGGCTTCACCACTATTCTACAGGTTTGCACAGGTTCTATTCCTCATATTAAAAGGAGGATAAAGAAAGCCACCAGGAGAAATAAAGCAAATTTGAAGACTTCTCCTGGCTAATCTATTTGAAGAACTGAACCCACGTTCTCTCTTATGAATCATAAAATGTAGTAGAGAAAGCAGTACCCCTTCCTGCCCTGAGTGGTTCCTGACGGGGGCTGGACACCCCCCACGCCCCCACCGAGGCACATTTGGCCACGTCTGAGATATTTCTGCTTGTCACAAGTGGTGTGTGTTGGGGGCACTACTATCCTCTGTGGGCAGAGGCATGAGTGCTGCTGAACATAATCCAGGGCCCGGGATGGCCCCACATCACTGGGACAATGTGAGGTCAGACCAAACAAGGACTGCAGTGGCCACGAGTCACGGGATCCAGTAACCATTAACCTGCTCTTACGACGAATAAACGCACACACAGACACACAGCTGGGAGGGAAGCGCTGCTCATCCTCACGGCTGAAGGCCGACTGATAGATTAACGCCAGAATGGGAGTCGCCACACGGGAACCGGTAATATTTGACAAAACCAGCCAAAGGAGTTTGGAGGAGGACGCGTGTAACATGGCTCCAAGCTCTCTTCCTTTCAACTCCTTTCTAGTTACAAGGGAAAGACGCCACATCGCAATGGAGAAACCTAGCCAACAGGACTAATGCATACCAACATTAGTGACAAGAGAAACCAGCATCACAGCGTCCTGAACTCCCGCCCCGAGAACGAGGCAGCTGCCTGTGGTCTGCCCACCATGTACAGCCTGAAGGGGCCCCAAAGAAACCTCCTACAAAGCAAAGACAGGGCTCTAGTCACCGCGTATGTGATAGAGGAAATGGAGTGGCCAGATTGGGCCCCACGTGGAAGGAGAGTAGAGACACTCAGGCCAGTACAGAGGTGGGACCTGTATGGGTTCATGAACCAGAAAAAAAGAAGCCATAAAGGACACTGGGAGGATGTGTGGGTCCCGGGGGAAGGCGGGCCAGTGAGACGAGTTGGGAGACTGAACTGATGTATATACGCTATTGATACTACGTATAAAATAGTAACTAATGAGAATCTGCTGTGCAACACAGGGAAGGCTACTCAGCCCTCTGTGGTGACCTGAATGGAAAGCAATCCAAAACAGAGTGGGTCTATGCATAGTTGATCCATTTTGTTGTACAGCAGAGACTAACAGAACATTGTAAAGCAACTATATTCCAATATATATATATATTTTTTAAAGGACAATTAGAGACTCTGACTAAGGTTTGGATCCCTGCACTTATTAATGTGAACACCCTGATTTTGGTAAGTGCTGTGTGCTACAGTGCCTCCTGTTATACACACATCTATACACATTGGCATAAATGTACAGGAGCAAGGAAAATGGTTTAAATGGGGCAGCATGTGAGCGACTAGGGAATCTGAGCCAAGATCTACAGGAGTGCTCTGTGTCGCTACTGCAGCTGCTCTATAGGTTTGAAGTTATTTCAAAGTAAAAGTTTAAAAAACACATCGTGTGACAATAATGACACACAGGTCCCTCCTCAATCAGCATCTCACGCCTGCCGTCACCGACAGGGGGCAGGGTCACAAAGACAGCGCTCTGCACCAAGAGGCTCCTCCTCCTTCCCCAGGAAGTATCTGTTTTCACTGTCAGGAGGTTTAGGACCTCAAATCCGCAGGCATCAGGGTGTTCAGCCCCGGTCGGGGTCAGGAAAATGTGCAGAATGCAAAGACCGCGCTTCGGTTCACACAGGTGTGCGGCGGCACCTGCCCTCGGAAAGCCCACGTCCACGCCGGAGCACTGCGCGGCGGCCGCGCAGAGAGCCCGTCAGACAGAGCCGCAATGCGGCATCCCCTCGCCACTGCCTGTCCCTCTGTTCTGTGATGGCAGGGCAGGCCACCCCACAGATCAGCCCCCCAGACCGCCGGAGCCGCACTGACTAAGGTGGCTCTGCCCTCAGGCCAATGTACTATCTTTATCTCAAGCTCTGCAATGCATTTACCAGCATCCAGTTTCAGCGAACGTCTGACATGAGAGGCAGGGCAGGTCTTACGTGGTCTTTAGGGACGAGGGGGCCTCCAGCTGCGCCCTGAGCAGCATCCCCCGACCCCCGCCTCCCCCCGCTCAATGAGGGCGCAATATCATATCCTATGCAGACCTTGGCTCGCGCCTACTGGGCCAGCACAGGCGTCCCAGCCGCTGCCCTGCTACTGTGCTGACGTTGTTCTAGCAGGGAGCGGGCAGGGGAGGACACACAGCTGGATGCAAAGAACACAATACACCTGAAGACTGACAGATATACTGGAAGTTTAGAAAAAAGTGAAATCCGAGGAGCTGAGAGAGACATGAGTGGCTAGGTTACAAAGGGACCACAACCTCTAGACTTTCCTTGGGTCCAGAACATGCGGACAGTGAACCCCACACGGCTGCTGGGCGGGGCTACCATTTTTATTAAGAGTCAAGAATTCGTATCTGTAGATACAATTTTCACTCTCAAAATCCCAACTCCCCTCCAAAACATATCTGCTAGGAATGACCTTATACTAATAACCTTTGTACCACCAATAACACTTGATTTTTGGGAAAGTCAACTTATCTACCATTATGGTGAGATTACAAGAATACCGCTAAAGATCAAGAGTTAGTGACAGTAATTACTGAGAAGTTCCTTAAAAAGCAGAACATGTTCATTGGTTATCAGTGGGCATCCCTGTTTGCTGCATTTTCGTAACTAAAATCAGGCCACAGAAGGGAAACCCTTTGCTGAGGGCTGAGGCTGGATCCCTGGGCTGCAGCACCGTCCATCTGTACGAGCAGCAGGGCTGCTCAGCTCTGCTCACCTTAGACCAGGGATCCGCAGGGGCGAAACGTAAGCCAAACGCCAGTGGGACCAGCTCCTCAACAACCAGGAAAGCACAAGGCTCTGTCCAACATGGACTCAGAAGATGCAACGCCAGAAAGAGTGAAGTGCCTAAACGCGGCAGCACGCACCCTACCCCGCCCTGCGGCCACGGGGTCTCCAACTCAGGGGCTTCCAGCGCGACGCCTAAGCAAGCGCCCCTGCTGCAAACCTCCCTTTGGGTCTGTCTCTTTGCTCCCAGAAGGGCTCAGTAAATACCTTCTAGAGTTTCTTGAAGCTTCAGAAACAGCCAATGGAAATGACGGATTGCTTGGAGTCGGTTTCATCACGGGGGAGTGACTTAGCTGCCGCTCGGGGGCCAGTGAAATCAGACACAAGACACCCATACTGGGTTCCTTTGCTCCTTGAGCAGGGGTCAGCCAGGCTCCAGGGCCTTCTCATTGTACCATACAGGGTACACAGCCCTCTGATGACAATTATAAAAATGAGCTTCATACACACACAGAGAGTCATAAACACACGCAGCCTTTAATCAGCAATCGCTGTGCTGAGAATCTAAGTTTACCAGTATATCTATCTATCTACCTACCCATCATCTACCTAACCACCCAGCTCTCCACCATTAAGTGACCAAAGACCCATATGCAAGAATGTTCGTTTCAGCTTTGTTTACAATAAGAAAGAACTGCAAACAATGACACTGTTTGTCATAAGAGGGTTAGGTTAAACCAAGTACGATCCCCACTCAGTGGAGTGCCAGGAGGTTTTTGGTGGAAATGTGATAACACAGGTAAATTCTGGACAAGATAGACAACATCCATCCACACTGCTCATGCCTGAAGAATGAGGCGAGAGCTGGGCAATGAGGAGAAAGGGAACTTTACTTTTTATTGCAGACTGCCTTGTACTATTTAAGTTTCACTTTTTGATCTTCCTGTGAGCATGTGTTACTTTTATAATTTAAAACAACTCATGTTTTGGCCCCTGGTTGAGCACAGGTGACTTAGTAGTAAGTCAGGCCAGTGTAGTCCCTACTCTTCCCTGTGTTCAATGCCCCCACTTGCCAAACTGTGTGGTCTATCTGAACAGACTAGCTTCTCTGGAAGGATGCAGACGAAGGAGAGACTGCTTTGTGAAGACCTTTGGGGGAGGGGAGTCAACCTCTGATGGACTTCTCTCCCATGGAGGGGATGGCTCTGGGATCAGCTGGAATAAAGACCCAAAGTCCAATCCTGGGTCTCAAGCACAGGGAGCTCCCACCAGGAGTTGAATTTTTATTAACAGTTTATGCCACCTAGAATTTATTTCCGTCTATGTACATACAAGGGCTTCCTCAGTGGTTCAGTGGTGAAGAATCCGCCTGCCATGCAGAAGCTGTAGGTTCGATCCCTGGGTTGGCAAGATCCCCTGGAAGAGGGTACAGAAACTCACTCCAGTGTTCTTGCCTGGAGAATCCCAGGGACAGGGAGCCTGGTGGGCACAGTCCATGGGGTCATAAGAGTCAGACGCGACTGAAGCGACTTAGCACACACACGTGCACACAAATGGGGTGGCTCGCCCAGCGGTACTATCCTACAGTTCTGGACACTGGACATCAGAGACAAGGTGGTCCCCTCTGAGCGTTATGAGCAGTGTTACCTTCTATGCCTCTCCCCCAGCTCCTGGGGACCTGCTGGCCATCACTGGCAGATAAACATCACCCTGATCACTGCTTGCATTTTCAGGGCTTTCCCCTCTGTGTGGGTCCAAATGTCCCTTCTTTATAAGGACACCAGTCCTACTGGGTTGGCCCACCTACTCCAGCACGAGCACATCTTAACTTAATGACTAACATCTGTAACTACTCTATTCCCAAACAGAGTCATAGTCAAAGGTCTCAGGGGTTTCAGGACTTCACGTCTGAACTGGGGAGGGAGGTGCCATACCGTTCATAGTAATATGCAATAAAGGATAAGACCCTAATTCAGCTCTTCCTCCAAAGAGCTGATAACTGCTGGAGCACAGTGAATAAATCATGATGCCTTGTTCATGGTATTCTGATGCTTGGAGAGGCTGGCTCCTTCTCTGGGTACCTGCTCTAGAGCACAGATGTCTCTGCTTTTAAACCAGAACCACATGGTTTTCGACAGCAGCTTTATAAGGCCAAAACCACTCTTCTAAAGGGGGAACCTCTCATGCTCAGAGGTGAAATCTGGTTGGCCTCTTCTAGGTTCCCATAAAATTCAACCTTTCAGCAGCCTGGAACCCAGTGACAGCCCCTCGCCGCCCAAGACCCCAGGCCCGAGGCTGTTCTTGCTCCCACTGTGACACCTCGGGGGTCTGCGTGAGTCTTTCCTGGGGAAGGGACCCTGCCTATTCTGGAATCTTTAGGTAGGAGTTTGGATTTCAAGTTTGTGAATCTGATGTGTGCTCCTGGTTGCATATGGGGTTGATTCAGTGACTAAGACAATATAAAACTAAATTAAAACAAGCACCCCACCCATAAAAGTAAGTGGACTGGTATCCAGGATAAAGAGAAAAGAGCAGCACCCAGCTGGGAGTTCTGTAGGCCTCCTTAGGGTCCCTGAGACCTGGCCTGCTGGGCAGCAGGTCCCTACGATGCCACCAGGGCCTCTGCCACAGCAGGAGGGCATCTGTTCTGGTCTCTGTGACAGCCCACTTGCCGTGACAACCTCAGAGTTATACAAGCTGCTTGTCTTTATTAGGGGAATTCCAAATTACTCTAGAGAAGATGGATACGGAGAATAAGACATGAAGGGCCTTCAGGGGGTTGGGGTCACAGACCCAGCTGCTCCTAAAAGAACAGGAACAAGCGGCTCCTTGGTCACTCAGGTGAGACAGAACAGTCTTACCTGAGATCCAGAGAGAGCCATGCTCATCAGAGGTCCAAGAACCCCTCAGCAGGGTGAGATGGATTTGGAGACTTCCACTGCTTCTGACCAAAACCACCCTAAAAATAACCAGGAGTCATGGCAGCACGGCACCAGTGAGAACTGACACCAAACAGGCCTTCTTTACGCTCTTCAGGTCTTTCTACCAGAATGGTTTTTCTTATGCATCCCCGACACTGTCTTTGCTTCTTACTCTGGCTGAGGACACCTGAGTTAGTGTATGACTAGGAATTATTAGCACTAGATGCTCCTTTGATTCTTGAAGGGTCCGCATCCCTTCCTTCACTAACACAGTTCAGTTTCATCACCTCACATTTCATAGGCTCATGACATTCTTGGTACATAAAACAGTGTGCGTGGAATAAAGTGAAGATTTTTTTCCCCCGCTTGGTACCCGGTTACTAATGATAAGTATCTGCTGAGCACAGATCACGGGTCCTCCTTAACCTCTGTTCTGGCAGCTCCCCTGAGCCAGGCCGGCTGGGAGGCCAGGCTGGCTCCTGGGCAGCATCCTTCCGGGCACTGGCAGCAGGCTGGAGCCGCCGTGGCTCGCCCTCCTCGCCAACCGTGCCCTGGGCACCAGTGTGTGCCCCTAGGGGAGACTTGGGCAGGACTGGAGAGGTGCCACAGCAGGAGGCTGGAGCCCATACCACACGGCCACGGGCCAGGGTCACCTCTCTGCTGACCTCTGGCCAGGAATTGTATCTGTGAGGGCCTCGTGGGCACCAATGAACATCCTGTGGCATGCAAACCAGGTCCCCTCAGAACCTGCTGAGATTTCAGACACAAAACCTCTCTTTCATAAACGAAGGAATATCTTCCCAACAACAGCTTCAGCTTTGCATGGCTGCTTACGGGTTGTTTCCAGACAGAAAAGCCCTGAGCAGGAAGGGTGCTGTCTGCTCTCTGAAGTCCACACCCTGGCCCAACACCCCCCAAAAGAAAAAGAAAAAACACTGGAGACCACACGGCTGCCAGCTGACCACCCAGCTGGAGCAGCAACAAGTCAGGAAAAGGTGCTACTGCTGTTTACAGAGCCTGCTTATCAAACCCCCAAATATCTGCACAAAGAACCTACCCAGGCCAAAAGGGGGCATCTAAAGTCAGCCTTCCGGCGGCGCAGATTTGGTGACAAGACCTTCCTCCTGTGGGTTCTGGACATCCTGGTACAGAGTCCCAAGGAGACCAGCCAGCAGCATCCCTCTGGGGCTGGCGCGGCCTTGGAGGAAACGTAGTGTTTTACTTATGGTCCTGCACATTTTCTTTACTTGAGGACCCTTCACAGTTTGAGGCTCCGACACTAACACTGCAGGAATTTCTTTCCCTTGGTTGCGGTGTATATGAACTGGCATCGAGGCTGAGCGTGGCAGAGACAGACCCACTCAGCACGTCCCGCTACGCCAACAGGACTGTGGCTACTGCGTTCCTTGTGGGAGGAAGGGAAAGAGGGACCAGCGTGTTCTCGCTGACGCTCTCCCAGGACAGGGCCATGTCTCCCTTTGCCAGCAGCACCAGTTTGAGCGCTCTGATTCGGACGTCGCAGAGAACCAGCCAGGGCGGCCGCCTCACCCCTCGGGGTCGCTGGTTGGGGCAGGAGGGCCGGAGGGTGTGCGCATTTGTCTCCCTTGGACTTGTACTGACTGTGACAGGACGTGATGGACTCCTGTTATGTTTTCTAGGATGTTGCTCCTCTTGGGGAAAAGCACCCTGCATAAATCTGTGCACAGAGAGGCTTACTGGGTTTTTCGCATTGTTTTTCTTTGTTCAGCATTTTATCTTGAGAACATTTCAGGCTAACGGAAAATGTGTGAAACCTAGTACAATGATTTTTCCACATGTTTTCCATCTAGGTTTATGTGCTTCCCAGGTGGCTCAATGGTAAAGAATCCGCCTGCCAGTGCAGAAGACGTGGGTTCGATCCCGGGGTCAGGAAGATCCCGTGGAGGAGCAAATGGCAACCCACTCCAGCATTCCTGCCTGGGAAACCCCACGGACAGAGGAGCCTGGCGGGCTGCAGCCCATAGGGTCTTAAGAGAGTCGGTTACAACTCAGCAACCAACCAGCAGCAGCAGCAGGCTCCCCAGTAGCCCCGTTGGCTTTATCATCTTCTTACCCTCTGTCCCTGCCTGCCCAGTACAGTGAGCCATAGACAGCTGGCCCTGCAGCCCGGGACAACTTGATGTACATTTCCTAAAAACAGCAACTCTAACCACAGTTCAAGGACTGGAATGAGGAAATCACATCCACACATTACCATCAGCTGTCTGCATACTTCAGTCAAATTTAGCCAGTGTCCGAGTAGCATCCTTTTTGGAAAAGGCAGCTCCTAAGAACACATGCGCGGGTGTGTGTTTGGCCGCGCTGGGTCTCACTGCAGCCTGCGAGGTCTTCGGTCTTGTTGGGGCACGCAGACTCTTTCAGTTGTGGCATGTGACCTCTCAATCGCCGCACATGGCCTCCAGTTCCCTGACCAGGGATCGAAACTGGGCCCCCTGCATTGCGAGCACACAGTCTCAGCTGCTGAACCACCGAGGAAGTCCCCAAAAGGCAATCTTTGAATTTAGGATCCCCTCTGGGCCCACTGGCCACCTTCAGCTGCCCGGCGTCTCCTTGGTCTCCATCAGCTAGACGTCTCCTTGGATTTGCTTGTCCCCGATCTCTCGTTTCTTGGGGTCTTCTAGGACCTCAACACCATTGAGGAGCCTGGCATTTACTGGAAGGTTCTGGGTCCTGGTTTGAGTTTCTGGCCCCACAGAAGTGGATTCTTTCTCGGGATGCCCCCTCTGGCTGTTGCTGGTGACGTTACCTTGGTCTGTAAGGTGGCCCCTGCTGCCCTTTCCACGGCCCTGAGTTGCTCCGTTACCTTTGCCCTTCGAGAAGCTCCTCGTTCCCCATGACAGGACCCCCTGCATCCATCAAGCATCTCCTGTGAGGCCCTGACTGCTGAGTAGAGAATGGAATTTAGGCGCTAACACCCAAGGCCAGGGTTGGACATATTTTTAAAGGAGTGAAGCAGAGCTGCAAGTTATCATAGAGACAAGAAAGCTACAGAAAGGCAAGAAGTCACCATGCGCTGTTGCTCTGCACAAATCCATCCAGTCCCCCGACCTCAGCTCCTGCTGTGTCCTCCTCCTACCTGGCTGTCCCCACAGCTGCCATCCTGTGCATAAAATCCAACATGCAGACTTCTGCAAGGGGAAGGGGACTGGGGACAGGATGGAGTGGGGGTTGGGGTTAGCAGATGCAAACTAGCACTGGGTTGGTCAAAATGGTCATCTGGGGTTTGCTGTGAAAAAATCTGAACAAACGTTCTGGCCAACCCAATGTAGATAACACGGATAAACAACAAGGTCTGCTAACCCCAAGGTCCTACAGTCTAGAACAGGAACTATACTCAACTTCCTGTGATGCACAATCATGGAAAAGAAGATGCAAAAGAATGTACATACACCTGTATAGCTGAATCACTTTGCTGTTCAGCAGACGATAACACAACATTGTGAATTGGTTATACTTCAGTTAAAAAAAAGAAAATCTGCCTTGCTTGTCTTGAGACACTCGGTACAGTTTGCTCCTCAGAGATGGATCCCTGCCAGGCCTCCAGGCCCCCCAATCTCACCCCGTGTCCCTCCTGATTGCCTTCCCTCCCTCTTTCTGGAACATTCTCTGCCTCCAACCCAGGTACCATTTCCTCATCCTCCAGTCGCAGCTGCTTTGCTGGCTGGTGCTTTTCCTGCAGCTGGAAAGTCCCATGTCTACCCGCTGGTGCCTCCGGGCACTTGTCTCTCACAGCAGTTCCTGGGCTCCTGAGGGCAGGGCTGTGGCAGTGCCCAGGTGTGAGGAAGCCTCCCAAATCACCCTGGGGAGTGGGTCCGTGAGATGGAAGCAGCGGTGGAGGAGGGATTTCCTGGTTGGACCCGTGCCAGATGAGAGCAGGCAGCAGTCGGCTTCCAGGGGTGCCCTCTGGGGATGCATTCTCAAGGCCCTGTTGGTCACTGTCACCAGGGTGCTCCCTCCTGGTCATCTTCCCAGACTGGAGACCATGTGGGGGAGGTTTGAGGGGGGCTGGGCTACAGACTTGCAGGTGATGGGCAGCCTGAGCCTGGGCCCAAGTCAGGATGTGACCACTGGACCCTGCTCGCCACGCCTACATCCATGCAGTGGTCCCCCACAGCACCACACATGGAACATTCCTTACATCAAATGGACCAGAATCTCCTCCTCCGCCTCTGCTCTGTGGGCGCTGCAAGGCCACACACCACTACATGCCTAGAAAGAGCCTCGGAACAGCCAGAGCTTTGCTAGGGCAGCCATGGTGTCTGAAGACCAAGAGACGGTGTGTTCAACCACAGGGATGGGGCAGGCAGGACCAGCTGGCTCCTTCTGTGTCCCCACCACAGTCCTGGCCCTACAGTCCCTGCAGCCAGCAGCTGCCCACCTGGGCAGGGAGACCACCCAGGTGGGGGACGCTCGCAGACAGAACACCAGCAACGACCTAGTGTGGAGTCAGGGCTGAGAAATTACGAAGCTCACCCTGCCCTGACGGGAACAGAGGCCCTCCCAAACATGCAGCAGCACACGGCTGGAGCTGCAGAACACCACGGACTTGGGCTAGAAACCTGGCTTCTGCGGAAGAATCAAAATGTGACAAACGCTACATCACATCACTCAGGGACGCACCACCCACAGGACAGCCAGCTAACTGGAAACCATGCAAATATCCAGCCCTGCCCAGGGTCTGAGTGCAGCCCCCAAACACACTCCTTAACAACTTTCAGCTATTAAAAGTGCTTTTTGCAGAGATCACGGAAGAGACACACAGAACACTTGCGGGATAGTAAATATGAAGTGAAAGTCGCAGAGTGAGACTCAGTCGTGTCTCACTCTCTGTGACCCCGTGGACTGAGGCCCGCCAGGCTCCTCTGTCTGCGGAACTCTCCAGGCAAGAACACTGGAGTGGGTTGCCATTCCATCCTCCAGGGGATCTTCCTGACTCAGGGATCAAACCTGGGTCTCCTGCATTACAGGCAGATTCTTTACCATCTGAGCTACAGGGGAAGTCTAAACAAATATAAACATATATGCCATTAGATCTGCTTTGTCCAGAACCAGATAAAATACAGGGGGCCAAGGGCCGCAGTGGAGATGGCGCTGTCTGCCACTGTCGCTGACCATGGTCTGCACGAAGCCAGTGGTCCTAACACCGAGGTCCGGTCACAACGGCACTGCCGCCGTCTGGAGGGGATGACGTCCCCACCACAGGCCAGCTGTCTCCACCTGCCCTTCCTGTGATGCAGTCACACAGGACACTGACATCTGGACCTGTGCAGCGTTTCCTGATACAAACGAACCCCGAGAATCCAGGGTTCTAGAAACAGGGCGGTGAGACACCGCCGCTTTGATTCCCAAGCAACTCCGTGTGGGATTACAACGATGAAGCTGTGCTGGGGCAAGGGAAAACAAACCGCGTTCATCATGAGTGTTCGGTTCTAAAATAAAATTTACCAGTGGAGGCTGTCCACTCAGAATCTTTCCCAACGAGGTCATATCTGTCTTCTTTTTTCCTAGAAATGCAGAGACTTGGCTGCACAGCAGTGACAGGAGGGGTGTGGGCGGATGTTTACTGAACTCTCTCTCTGGAGACACTCAAAACGCCTTTCCTTGGTTTCCTCCAGTGGTTCTTGTAATTTTTTAAAAAACATTTTTTTTATTACTCAAATTGCTTTTCCTTCATGCTTGTTAAGAGAAGGAAACAAGAGCCCAGGAAAGGGATGAAACAGCTATGGTGGGAAAGAGAAGGGCAGACTCCAGGCAGGCACTGGGCTGCATAGCAAGGGGTGCCCACCAGGCCAAGGCGTGGGCAGACCGGCCAGGAGAGACGCAGAGACAAGAAAGGCCACAGCCAGCAGGGGGACGTGAGTATGGAAGGCTCTGCTGAGAGTCTTTCATGATCGTGGAAAGGCATGGACCCGGTCCTGCCCCAGGAGCTGGAGGAGACTTTGCCAAAGCATGGAACCCCTTCAAACCAAGACTGAAAACTCTGATAGGTACTTTTCAACCTTGTGACTTCATAAAACACTCTAAACTGCAAAAAGAGACACATTTAAAGACCACAGAATGGAACCAGAGTTCCCTCCATGAATGTCCACAGGCTTTTACGAAAGCACAGGTGTTCACGTTCCATGCACGTGGCAGCTTCTGCACGGGATGAACTGTGAGGGTGTTTAATCACACGCATTTATGACAGAGCCATCAGGGAGGGTAATCAGGCCAAAAGTTCATTTTGTGATTCTTTACTTTCCCTAAAGAAATTTCAAGTCACAGCAACAGCAAGAATCAGCAGATTCATTTGCCAAGGGAACTCACTTCTTGATCCAGCAAAAGAGGCCGCCCTTTCTGAGCCTGTCTGTGTGCAGACCCCGGCAGCTGTTTGCTCTGCTCTCCTGGCCCCTCATTCTGCAGCCGGACCCGATCACAAACACCCACACTGGGCAAGGCACGCACTTGGATTTTTGGTAAAAGTACGGGCATTTTTCCCATGAAAGACACAGATAATTTAAGTGTCCAGTGTTCCAGTGCTTCTGACAGCTACAGCTACTGAGATGTTCAATGCTGTCATAAACGATCTCCAGTTGAAAGAATTAATATTTAAAAAGATATTAATAGTCCAGAGAAACACTAGTGGTTGAGATTTCGCAGGAGGTTCCTTCAGCCCTCGCAGGAGGCCCGACAGTCAGGGGTCTCCTCCAAGCCCAGAGGGTGCAGCGCCAGGGCCTGCAAGGGGCGGAGAGGACCCCGGGGGTGACGGACTCATCTAAGTTCACATGCTGCCACCGTGCCTGGCCGGTGGGCTGGGGTTACCCACTATGGAAGCAGTCTCCCCCTTGCCGTGTGGAGTGGTGCTGTGACAGTTAAATGTGCAGCAACCGCCATGAAACAGATGCTAAAAATCCCGGCCTTCCCGGTGGGATTGCAGGACCTGCATGGGACCACCTGTCAATATCACTTGGTTGACTGGCCGCCTCGCTTATCTGTCTCAGACGGGAGGGAAGCATTCTCATGCTTTCCAGAGAGCCCACCACAGACACACAAGTGACCCTCAGAGGATCTAATTCAGCCTCTGCCACTCCACAGGTCCCCTCCAGGGTCCACACTCATCGTGACTCAGCACACTTGCTGTTGCGCACTTTCAGGAAGTGCTTCTTTGAAACGGCACCCGCCATCCTCACCCCAGGGTGAAAGACAAGGTCTGGGTCTGTCTCTGGGGCCCACGGGAAGAGCTGCACCCACACAGCCCAGAGAGCCAGGGCTGCTGGGACTCCGTGGCTGCCCACTCCCCACAAGGGCAAACACAGGCCTGCACATGTGGCTGGCAGACCGTCCTATGGGCCCCGGACCCCTTCCCTGACTCCTGTCTTCCCCACGTCTGGTCCCGCCACCTGGGGGCTGGTACCATGTTCCAGGTCCTCTGGCCGCAGCAACTTGGGCTAGAAGGGGTCTTCCTTTCAAGTGGCTGCTCGAATGTGTCACTCCTTCCACCCCCTTTGTCTAGTGACCAGAGAGAGGCGTCCAACTCCCCCCGCACCCAGCTCCTTCCGACAGCTGCCTCTTTCCCTCTTGACCTCCTTCTTCCAGTGAATGGGGTGGCATTAGGTGAGTCTCCTGCATCCAGGGCGCTGCATCCATTTTTAAGTCACTTCAGAGCTCCGACTGGTTGCTGATCCCTGTCTCTTCCGACTCAGCAGGAAGAGAGGGCATGGCGGGTTTCTCCTGCCCTCAGGTAGGTGACAAAGGAGGCTCCCCACTCCCGTCACAGCCTGACACTGAGCTGGTGAGGGTGCTTGAGACTGCGAGGCATCAACACCAGTGGTACCAACAAAACACATGTTTCAGGAGATCAAAAGTCAGGACCAAGTGTGGCAAAGAGGCATCCCTTTGAGCCAGTTAGACAACAAGGAAGAACACCAAGTCTCTACAAGTAGGGCTAAGTGTGGTGCATCCTTCCTGGCTGCTGGTCCCAAAGCGGGGTGCTATCTCGGGAACAGAAACAGAGGCACTGATGCCAAGTTCTCGTGGGGGAACTAGCTCCGATCCCAAGAAAAACAGGAGGCAAAGCCCCTGGGTGACCTGATTCTGCTCACAGAGTTGGACAGTCCACGGGGTGGAGGCCTGTTTCCTTGCCAGCCACTGGGAGAGCCAGAGAATATTTTCATGGTCTTATTTTAGGATGGGTAATGTTGTAAACAACCTCCATGCCCAATCCACAGACAGCTTGTCTAGACCCTGATGTGAAGCAGAAGGTCACCAGGGAGACAGACGTCCCTGACAGACTGCAGGCATGTGACGAGGGCTGCAGCCTGGCCAGCGTGGCCGCGGCTGGGGACGCTGACCTCGCCTCTGCGCGTGACGTGGGGTGCGGGGGACGGGGGGCTCACGAGGCGTGAGGTCAGCAGGCAGCAGAGCTCAGGTGAGCCCCGGAGAAACGTCTTCCTCCTGAGTGCAGAGCCCATGTGGCCTGGGGATAAGTTTGCAGAGGAAGAGGATGTGTGGTGCATGATGCCTGAGGACAAGGAGGAGAGTGGTTCCGGCGGAAAAGGCCTTTGCCTTTTCTGAATATGCTTGCTGCAAAGAGGGAACACCAAGGGCCCAGGGACACCTAGCATAGCAGCTAAAATCAGGGGCGCCAGATCCTGGGGTCAAGTCCTGCCCAGCTCCACCACGTACACTGGGGTCCCCTGCTCCCCCACCCACCCTGGGCCGCCTCAGCTCCACCACCCACAGTGGGTCCCCCAGCTCCCCCACCCACACTGCCCCCCAGCTCCCCACCCACTCTGGGCCGCCTCAGCTCCCCATCCACAGTGGCACCCCCCAGCTCCCCACCCACACTGCCCCCCAGCTCCCCACCCACTCTGGGCCCCCCCCACCTCCACCCCTCACAGCTCGGCCTCAGTTTCCCAGATGCAGTACACAGCTGCCATTTGCACCTAATTCTTAGGCTTGTTCTGAGGAGTAAAAGTATCTGCTGCACATAAATATATAAACCACTGAGAACAGTACTTGGTACAGAGACCTTACTCAGTGAACGTTAGGTGTTGCCGTCATCTTTGCTGTTGTCGTTATTACTGTTGTTATTGTCATTATTATTATACCAGGCTGTAGAGTATCACGGGGCTTCCCAGGTGGCTCAGTGGTAAAGAAGCCACCTGCCAATGCAGGGGGCACAAGACATCTAGGTTCGATCCCTGGGTCAGGAAGAACCCCTAGAGGAGGAAGTGGCAACCTGCTCTAGTATTCTTGACTGGCAAATCCCATGGACAGAGGTGCCTGGTGGGCTGCAGTCCATAGACTCACAAAGAGGTGGACATGACTGAGCACACACTGCAGACCCCATGGTAGAGAGAGCATCACTGGTCTCCCTCCCAAGCCTGCCAGCCACAGGGGCCCAGGCCCTGCCAACCGGGAGGGGAGGAGCTTCCGGCCCATCCCTCTGACAAGGTGATGACTGGTGCTTTGACCTGACTTACTGAAGCTCAGCCTGCGTCCTCCCTTGGGGATGATGTCTATAAAATAGGCACCTCCCAGTCTCACTTTACGGCAGAAACTGCTGGTTTAAAAGGTGGCTGTCACCTTTTGGGCCAAGTTGAAATCCCTCCACCCTGAGCAGATCCTACTCAAAGTCAGGAATGTTACAAACTCTTCAACTACCGTCCAGCCCAGGTACCTGGGAGAGCCCAGGTTTAACGCCTCATTTATCCAGACGAAGACGACAGTGGTGACTTTTTTTCAGAGAATGAAATTCATCTTTCCACACCAAATGATTAGTATTATTTATCATTTTTATGGGAGTCTTTGTATAACATATAAACATCTAAAATGTCCTAAATATGGTTTCTAAAACCTCCCAGACCTAAGCAACATCTTGGCTGACAGATTGAAAAGCCCTGCCAGGCGACAATTGTGGGAGCACCAGGAGAAGAATGAAGAGTGAAGACCCCACAGTGTCCCTCCCTCCCTCTCTAGGCCATGGGTCAGCTTGTGCGTCCTCACTCCACCCACGAGCGGCCTGGCGCTCCAACCAAGGCTGGGCTCACCTGCTTCGCGGCAGCCGGGCCAGGAGGTAAGGAGCCGGGTGTGAGCGCAGGGGGGCTCCCAGGGCCGCAGAGCTCGGGGAAGGGGTTGGGGATGGCTGGCAGCGACGAGGTCCTCAAGTGGAGGTCTTCCTCCTGCAGGCGCCTGCGTGGAGAGATGACGCCCATCAGAAGCTGCCACGTAGGGACCCTGCCGCCCACATCGGGGGATCTGCCCAGGACACCCTGCTGAGTAAGCCTGGTGCAAAAGACTGACCCCGCAGGCCCGCACTGCAATGAAACCACCCGAAATGAGCACACTCAGAAAGGGGGTGGAGGGTGGGGGCTGGGGACAGGGGAGCGGGGAGTCAGGCTCTAATGGGGACAGGGTTTCAGATTTGAAAGATGAAAAAGTTCAGCAGACAGATGGAATAGATGAACACCCTTCCTATAATCACGGGGCCATGTGCCAGGGAGCTTAGGGAGGGTCTTGGAGGGAGACGCTTGGGAATAGCCTGGGGTGGGCATGCTGCACAGTCCTGGGGGTGCCCCACCTGCCACCGAACATGTACTATGTGGTGATTCAGTCTACGCTACGTGCATTTTACCTTAATAAATTATTATTTTTTTAAGAAGTCCCGTGTTTCCTTTACGGTAGTTCACAAGCATCACTCAAAGCAAAAAACTACGTGATATTAGACATAACTGAAAAGAATCCCATTCAAGAGGCCTGTGGCCACGGGATCCATCCCTCTCTGATGAGCAGCATCAGTGGAGCTGAGGCGCAGGGGGCGAGGTCAGGGACGGGAGGAGGGGTGGGGCCGTGCCTGTCTACCTGTCCAGGTGAGAATGCACCCCCGGCCCCCTGCCCAGCTTCACTGCAGTCCCTCCTCCTCCTCTGATCATCGCCTTGCACTGCCTCCAGCTGCTGCTCAGCACCTGCCTCCCTGAGCCCTCTCCAGCAGTGTGACAGTCTCATCACCCCCACCCCTGATTCTCCCCTCCCCAGGCAGAGATGGAGCTGAGCTGCCCCCAGTGCTCTGGCCCCCACCCCTCCAAATCCAGGAGCTGGAGGACTTTTCCTCAAGCCCTCATCTGGGTCTGTGTCCACTCACCAAGTGTGGGCCAAGTCACTGCCCCCGGTGCCTCAATTTCCTTACCTGGAAATGAGAAGCTGCCACACCACCCCCTCAGTGAGGCTGCAGTGGCCGCTCCATTAGCTGCTCATACACAGGAGGGGTTTAGCACACAGGGGAGGTGCTTGTGAGCACAGGAAGTCCTCAGCAGACCCGTTCACAAAACGAGCCTCTGGGCATCCTATACTGGTCACCTGATCTTTAACAAGGCACCTGACAGTTAGAAACGCTAGGATTGAAATAAAGAGAAGCATCACTTGAGAAAAGGTTGGCCTGGAGCCAGGGTCCACTCTCCAGCAGCGGGCATGCCTCGCATGAGCCCATCCGTCCCGTGGGACTCAGAACCTGCAGCCCCGGAGCGGAGGGACAAGCACGGCCAGGATCCCAGGCAAGGGTCCTGGGCAGCTAGCTGGCCGGAAAGCAGGCCTTCCTGCACCGCATCTGCCCTCTGCCCAGTCCAGCCTCAGGCACCGTCACCAGGGCTGCTGTTCCATCCCACTGGGCCTCCCCGAGGCCGCCACATGTGGGCAGCTGACACCCTCCAGACCCAGAGAAGCTCAGAGGAGAAAAGACTATCTCCCCCCAGACTGAACTCACCAGGAGCTCAGAACACGAGGGTGCTGGTGGAGGGAGCAAAGCGGTCCACCTGCTGGAAGGACGGATGTGACAAAGCGCAGGAAGCCGAGAGGAGAGAAAGCGACCCCAGGCCACCCAGGCTGCTGTGCCCCGCTGCAGACAGCTCTGTATTTACTCTGGTCCCCTTCTCCAGACAGACTTGGCCGCCCTGGGCAAAAGAGTCATCTGGCTGCAGAAGACTTAGGATGCTGGGCTGCAAAGAAGGCTCACAGAAGTTTCTGGAAGCAGAGGGAAAGCTCCCTCCCCAAAAGGTAAGGAAAGGAGACCCAGAAGATGCTCCAGCCAACAGATGCCTAAGACCCAGCACACTGCACGCCTTCCCCTAGAAGCCCAGAGAGGCACCAGATGTCACCCCCTTACCTACCCCCACCTGAAAACCCACCAGAGCCGGCAGGGGCCTGGGTGGGGGTCACAGAGAGCTTGTTTGCTGGGTTTCACAGAAGTCTCCGCCCAGGAGGTCTTCCATCACCCCACCTCACAACCGCTGGCCCCGACATTTCCCGCCTCCCAGGCAGAAACAGAGCTGAAGTGCCCCGACACTCTGCCCCCACCCTCTCCAAACTGGAGCTGACAGATCTCTTCCACATCCTCCACCATGCCTGGTCAGGACAGCACCACTCCGGCTGGTCGCTGAAACAGCTTCCGAATCCCCACCCCCATGAACCGAGGCTGCCGCAATGACCTGCCAACTAACCCAAGTCCAGCCTCACTCGCCTTTCCCCACCTCTGCCCTGGGAGTGGCTCCCGCAGGCTGCAGATCTCACCCCAACTGTCGGGATCTCTTTTCTAATCCACCTCTGAGGTCTGATGGACGCTTGAAGCCCCGTGTATTCAATGTGTACAACTAGATGAGTTTAGAGAGAAGAACTCGCTGTGACCCATCACCATGGTCTGGCCACCACCTCTGGACGTTCACGCTCACCCTCTTCACTTGATTATTATTATCACCTTGTGTGCACGTGTGTGATGCGAACACGTCACACAGGACCCGAACCCCTCGCTGCTAACTCAGGTGGCTCTACACAGCTCGTCTGCTGCCTCGTCCACGGGTCAGGCTGCCCCTCTGGATCTCCCACCAGCACCGCCCGTCTCCACCCCAGCCTCTGGCAGCCCTCTCCACTACCTGCGTCCTCACTCCTGGGGCTTTCAGGTTTCTTGTGGAAGTGGAATCACAGAGTAACTGTCCTTCTTTGTGGGTCCTATCTACTTGAGCACACTGTCCCTGTTGTCCAGTGATGGAGGAGCAGACACAGAAATCATGGTATACACACGTGATGGAATATTATTCAGTCACAAAAAAGGAGGGGCCGGGCCACTTTAGACACCAGGGATCATCTCTCTTCCTCAGGAAGTCTCTGCCTCCATCCCTCAGTTCCTACTTCCCCTTCAACACCCAGTTCAGAAGTCTGCCTCTGTGAGGGAGATTAGATAAACAATCTTGTTTAGGCTTCAGAGACAAAGCAGAGCAGGCCTCTGACCTTGCGTCTAACCTGCCTGGACACTGCCCCGACTGGGAGTGACTGGGAGTGACCGCCTGCTGTGAGCTGAAGACTTGCAGCATCTTAGATAAGATGGGGGAGGAATCTTGAGGTTGTTGAGCCCCTGGGGTGGGGGCGGGGTTCCTGGCCAACCAAGCCCCAGACTTAACTGCATTCCAAGTTTTACACAACAAAACAAATAGCACTGACAAGGAAGCAGGGCTGCAATTTGCTCCCAGATTGATGATAATATCGGTTTGAGTCCATCCTGGGGTTATAAGTGGGAACCCCAAACTGCAATCTCTGAAGTCTCACCCAGGGAGCAGATGTGCTGCCTGGGACCTTTTCCCAGCTGGGACTCCAGATGTGCTGTGACATGGGATTTCCCAGTGCTGTTTAAGTCTGGATGTTGGTCAAAACCCAATTTGGTGATGTATTCTCTGCTCTGTCTCTTTTCTTTTAATGTTAGTGTATTGAAAGCAAGTTAGATAATTCTTTAATAAATACTGGTATTATTTATGTATATCACAAGTGGCTTATTTTGTTAACAAATCCTTTGAACCTGAGATGAAAGTGAAACCTTTCAGCAAAACAGCCTCCTCCAGGGAGGCCTCCTCCACTCCCCAGAGTCCTTTCCATGAAGGCTGGGCCTCTCCATGTCAGTCCCTGGGAAACGTGGTCAGGCTGCACGTCTCTGTCCCCAGGCCCTGTGCTGGGTAGTGAGGTCTGAGAGCCCTCCAGGGACTACTTGGCTGTTCATTCACTTTGGGCTTCCCTGGTGACTTGGTTGGAAAAGAATGCCTGCAACGCAGATCTGCGTTCGAGTCCTGGGTGGGGAAGATCCCCTGGAAAAGGAAATGGCAACCTGCTCCAGTATTCTTACCTGGAGAATCCCATGGACAGAGGAGCCTGACGGGTGATAGTCCATGGGATGGCAAAGAGTTGGGTATGACTGAGCTACTAACACAATAATGTCCTTGGACAGTGTTTCTGTATACCCCCACTGACCTGGCACAGAGCCAGTGCACATAAAACTGATCTGAACTGAACTGGGTACCAGGTCCAACCCCCAGCGGCCCTGCTGGATGGAGGGAAAGAAGGGGTCTGCCAAGCAGAGCCCGGCACCGTGACCCTACCACCCACCCTATGACCCCCAAGGGGAGGCAGGTGGTGCAGTGACCCCACCATCCACCCTCTGACCCCTGAGGGGAGGTGGGGTGGTTCAGTGACCCTATCACCCACCCTCTGACCCCTGAGGGGAGGTGGGGTGGCACAGTGACCCCACCATGCACCCTCTGACCCCTGAGGGGAGGTGAGGTGGCACAGTGATCCCACCACCCACCCTCTGACCCCTGAGGGGAGGCGGGGTGGTTCAGGGACCCCATCACACACCCTCTGACCCCTGAGGGGAGGCGGGGTGGCGCAGTGACCCCATCACCCACCCTCTGACCCCTGAGGGGAGGCAGGGTGGCGCAGTGACCCCACCACCCACCCTCTGGTCCCCGAGGGGAGGCAGGGGCCCACCTGACCGCGAGGATGCTCACGGGCTGGGACCGCTGCACCCTCTGCCTCGGGGCCGCCTGTGGTTGCAGGACCCTGGCTCTGGGGACTGGGCCGCGGCTGTGCTGGCCGTTGTGCAGGAGGGGCACTGTCTCCGAGGCTGCACACAGGCTCTCCAGGGACGCATCCATGTCGTTCACCAGCGCCTCCAAGTCCACGTCGTCCTCTGTGCATGGAGAGCAAAAGACAAGCATCAGCAGCAGTGAGTGGCCACAGCCAGGTGGGCGTCCCAGGGACCGGGCTCTGAAACTCACGACACTTTAAAACATGAGGAGCAGACGGAGGACGCTGCCTGAGACAAGCACAGCTTTCTGTGAAGACTCATGGGTTACATGTATTACCTGTTGATCCGCCAGAAGCAACCCTGTAATGATAGCCCATCTGCACTTCCTGTCTGTACAGAAGACCCTCTCAGGGCATCTGCTCAGCTCACACGCTCCTCGGGGTTGGGGAGCCCACACAGCCTGGACCCTCTGCCCCAACCCCAGCTGGTGGGTCCCAGGGGCACACGGAGCTCTAATAAGGCCAATCAGGGCTGCTCCCTTCCCCAAAATTCCAGACAAGAAGCAGAGAGATGGGAACGGGGAGCGCCCGACCCTGACCGCAGTCTCGCCTTGCGAGGCCAGCAGTGTCGCACCAGAGGCAGAAGGGCTCTGAGGGTGGATACCTGCAGGGCTCTGGGTGCCTGAGAACCAGAGGAAGCCTGTCCGCATACAAGAAGGCCTGAGGCCGATGAAGAGAGAGGACCACAGAGAATGCCAGAAAGAGATGAGCACGGAGGGACTCCAGCAGGTGATGCTATGCCTCAGCGAGGCTGACACTGGTCCACCATCATCCTAGATGTTTCTGTGAAGCTGTTTTTAGATGAGAGTGACACGTGACTTTGAGGGCTCTGGGTAAAGCAGACAGCCCCCCATCATGTGCGTGGCGATAAGACTGAGGACCCCCACAGAAATGGACGCGGCCTACACAGGTGTGCATGCCAACTCCTGAGACACCGCGCTCAGTCGCTTAGTCATGTCCAACTCTGTGACCCCATGGACTGCAGCCCACCGGGCTCCTCTGTCCATGGGGTTTTACAGGCAAGAATATTGGAGTGGGTTGCCATTTCCTCCTCCAGGGGATCTTCCCTACTCAGGGACTGAAACTGCATCTCTTAAGTCTCCTGCATTGCATGCGGATTCCTTACCACTAGCACCACCCAGGAAGCCCAACTCCCCACAACAAGCACCCCAAATGCAGCAAAGGCACACCCCGTGAGCTCAGTATCTGGAGACCTGTCACTGTTTAACAATGTGGCCAACACAGCTGGGCTGCGTCTAGTGCAGTAGGTCACATGTCACCCAATTTACAGTCCATCTGCTTCCTCACAGCACGGGGTCACCCAGGAACAAACCAGAGCTTAGGGCCCAGACAGTCAGGCGGCCTGCCCCAGCCCTGCCCCCGCCCTGCCCACGCGGTGGGGGCGTGGCCAGGTCTCCCTCTCAGGCCTCCATCTCCCATGCCTGTATCTCTGACTGGAGCTCACAGGGGTACCTGGCCCACAGGTGGGCATGAGGTCAGTGAGTTATTACTGCTCTGCGACAGAGCCTGAAGCAGGGTAAACACTCAGTCAATGCTATTTATTTGCTCTATAAGTGACAATAGGGGGGTGACTATTAACCTGGTTTACAGGCGAGGAGATTGGTCCAGAGTGGGGTTGGGGAGAGGGTGGGGCTGAGCGGGCAAGTACCTCGTCCCAGATCACACCAGAAGGGAACCTGAAAACAAGTTTGCAGCTGCCAAGGTGACCTCACCAGGTGTGCACTGATCAATGAATTCACAGATCTTTTCAGAACACTGACCTCCCCTGCTTCTCTGCTCCCTCCTTCATTCAGCCTCGCTGTCTCACTGGGCAGGAGGGCAGAAGGAGACAGAAACAACCAAATAGAACAACAAAAGCCCTTCTAGAAGGCTTGGAAGCTGCAGGGCACAGGGGGCGGAGGTGGGGGTGGTACAGGCTGGAGGAGGCTGGGATGGGGGATGGAGTGCAGGCACTGGGAGACCCAGGCAGAGGTGGGAAGACCACAGAGCAGCCTCCTCCCAAGGTTTCCTTTCCCTGCAGGCAGTGGTGACCAGATGAGGAGTCTGGGGAGGGCCTGGACCAGACAAGATGCTACAGGCAGCAGGTAGGGCCCCAAGGAGGACAGACAGACACACAGATGGATGGAAAGATGGGCAGGGGGCTGCTGAAAGAGCCAAGGACAGTGGCCCAGGCAGGATGAATGGAGCAGCACTGGGGGAGAAGGAGGGTGCTCGGGGGGAGTGCATTGTCAAATATTAAATACTGACAGATATTAAAGAGACAATATGCTATATCAATAATTAATAATAACCATGAAATCAAAATTAGCAAATCACAAGGGAGAACGTGGGAGTCAGCAGGCAGGGCTTTTGCACAGAGCTTGGCAGGCAGGAGGCTGGTGCAGGTGGGGAAGGACCTGGACAAATCAGAAAAACCCCTGCAGGGGGTCCCTACATGGAGAGTGGGCTTAGGTCCTCATGCGTAAAGTGGGAAGCAGCATTTGACAACTGGACAACAGCTGCCTAAACAGAGCCAGCTCTATCAGGAGACCTCTGCCGCTGTTTCTGGAGCCCTTGACTAGACATCTGATAAGGAAAAGTGTTCGTTGCACTGGAGTTCTCAGATGGAACTTCTGTAAAGTTCTAGAATGTGTCCATCAGGGAGGACTCATCTCCTCCACTGACACGCAACTGGTCTGTAACCGAGGCTCATCTCAGACTCCGTAAAACATTAAGACCACATGCCACCAGCACCTTATTAACAACTCAGGATTTCCAGCTTAACGGACCATTTCAGAATCAATAGGAAGACATGCCAGGTCCACTGGAATTACAGAATCAGCCTTTGCTGTGGGCAGCGGCCTCTGCCATGGACGGGAGGCCCTGGCGTGGATGGGCAGCATGGGAGCAATGCTGGGCGCTGCGTTAGGCATTACTGACAAAAATGGAGGCATGGCCCCAACCCCCTCTCTGTCCCGCAGGCACGGACCCAGGATGAAGGAGTTAGGCTTTGTGATTCTGACTTGTTTTTTTCCTTTCCTCGGCTGAGTTGACTGAAAAGGAGTATTAAGGTGCTTATTGTTCTTGAGAGGAGCATGATAAGATGCAAAGCCTTCTGCAGCTGTGCTCAGAGAATAATTCATAAAGTTAGTCATTGACATTTGTTCAAGGACTTTTACAAAAGAGTATTCCAGGATGAGCACATAGGCTGTAGCTTGAGGCCATGGAAGGTATTGCTATCTGAAGCCTATTTGTGAAGAAAATGTTTATGGCAAAGGAGTTTACTGAATTTACAGCTTAGAAATAATTAAAATAGTTACAAGTTGAAGATTTAAGGAATGTTGTAATATTAGCATATTTTATTATAGCTTATAGAGGTTAGGATTTTTAGAGATACTATAGCTAGAAGCCTTTTTAAGAGATAGTGAGCTCAGGATGTTAGGGGCAAACAGGATTTAGAAAGGTAAGAAATAAACTGAGGAATGTAGCATGAGTTACAATGTAATCACAAGTTAACTATAGGACACATAAGAGGAAGTAGATAATAGATGGTAAAGCTGATTCCAAGAGAATCCCTGAAGCAGGAACTCTGTTTGAAGAGCAACAATGATTTATGGAGAAAATAAATCTGGGTGAGGGGGAACAGAAAACGTCAAACCTCTGACCTAATGCTTTTGTAAAAGTATAAAAGAAAATCTTAAACTTGAAATAAACAGGCAGTCCAAGAAAACTGAGAGGCTGCCTCATTTTCTCGCCAACACCGTTCCTCCCTTCAGGTTGAATCCCTGGCTGCTGGAGCTGGACTCCGGCAGAGCACAATGGGGATCTGAGGGCATTTCGTCACCAGTGGGGTAGCCTACTTGATTAACACAAAGGCCACTGTTTTCCTGGCTTTCATCCTGCTTTAGAAATCAAACAGGAATAGTATTCTCACTCTCTGACAGATGTCTGCCAAGAAAATCTCCCCTTAAGTAGATTTTCCTTCAAGTTATCTTCCTTACATGTTCCCGAAACAACTGAGTGACTGAACAACAATGTATTTCTGAAACCCCTGGCTGTGCCCGCCAAGGGCAGTCCTCCGAGGGTCCTGTCCTTTCCTTCCTGCTCCTTCCCCCACCAGCCAGGCCCTTCCTGGGCACCCGCTCCTTGCACTCAGGAACACAGTGATTCTGACATCAAAGTACATATAAAGGGAAAATGGTAAACACAAAGGTAAAAGGTGTATGTGCAATGCATGTCCTTCAAGTGCTTTCTCTCTCCTCTGAGGTCGGTTATTAATGAAATTGCTTTCTACTTTAATAGAAAGCATTCACCTGTGGATCTATTAGAGCCAGGCCAATCATTTAACAATATACTCAGTGGGTTACAAGTTTCATGAATAGACTCTGCACTGGCATATTTCAAACTTGCCTATTTTATACGGCCCAGATGAAAGGAGAAAGAACACTTGGTACCCATGGTTGGTGGAATATTACGTAGCCAGAAAAAGGGACGAAACTGGGTCATCTGTAGCGATGTGGATGAACCCAGAGTCTGTCAAACAGAGTGAAATAAGTCAGAAAGAGAACAACAAGCATCGTTTCTTTAACACTCATGCATGGAATCTAGAAGAAGGGTACTGATGAACCTCTGCAGGAACAGAGATGCAGATGCAGGGACTGGACTTGTGGGCACACTGTGGGGAGCAGAGGGCGGGACGCATTGGGAGAGCGGCACTCACATATACTAACTGCCATGTGTAAAACACAGCGGGGAGACGCTGCGCCACGCATGGAGTGTGGTCTGATGCCCTGTGATAAATTAGAGAGGTGACATGGGAGCGGGGAGGGAGGTTCAAGGAGGAGCGGAAATCTGTGAGCCTATGGTTGATTCACTTCATTGTACAGCAGAAATGAACACTGCTAAGTCACTTCAGTCGTGTCCAACTCTGTGCGACCCCATAGACTGCAACCCACCAGACTCCCCCGTCCCTGGGATTCTCCAGGCAAGAACACTGGAGTGGGTTGCCATTTCCTTCTCCAATGCATGAAAGTGAAAAGGGAAAGTGAAGTCGCTCAGTCGTGTCCGACTCCTAGCGACCCCATGGACTGCAGCCCACCAGGCTCCTCCATCCATGGGATTTTCCAGGCAAGAGTACTGGAGTGGGGTGCCATCGCCTTCTCCGGAAATGAACACAACATTGTATAAAGCAACTACAGTAAAAAAAAAAAAAAAAGTCTAATAAAATATCCTAATCTAGGACAGACTTCAAAATTCCCTCCAGGGTCATTTATGAATAGCATTTTGTCTGGTTAGATAATAAAGTCACTTTGGGTTGTCTGGTTTTACTTAAACTTTGTCCAACTCTAATAAAGACTAACAATCAAACCTTCCAAACAGGAGTTTTAAAGGATTGATTCTAAAGAGGACACGGCTATATGCCATGGTACTTTTAAAATAATAACTACACTGAGATTTTTCTGGATTAACATTCAGTCCTTTCGAACGTTTCATGACCCGGTCCGTTGTGAAGGGACATTGCCCATGTCTCCTACACGCGTTGCTGCTGCACGCATCGCCAGGGGTCAGCACTCAGCCACGTGAGGAAGCCTTCCTACAGGTCAGGTAAGCGGCCTCTGTAAATGACTGTTAGCACTGCTAACTTGAGGCCCAAATACCATCTGTGAGCCAGGACCTCTGAAAGAAATCCTGTAAGGGGGATGAAAAACAATTTTATATGTAAAATTTCACTCCATGCAGATTTCTGAGGGTATATTTACTGGACAGATGTAGGTCAAACAATACGGTTTAAATCAAGTTATTAATAGTTATTTTCCTTCCTTAAATAGCCCAGTCCTTAGCTGGGCACTGACTTTTGTTCCAGATGTCTGAGTTGATCATCTAATTATAAACGCACAGATACATCTGGTCTCACTGTCATTAGCAAACGGAGGCACAATGAGGTCTAAAATGAGTACAAATTCAGTGAAACAAATTCATGTTCGGACTAATAAATTATTCGGGGGGAATGTCTTCCAAAAACAAGCCAGGAAGAGACCAGGATGCAGGCAGAGGGGAGAGTGAGTCATGCGAGGACCTGACTGGTATTCCTTAACCTTCTCCTGGCTCCCCCTCACCAGCTTCACTGCCCCCTGCTTGGTTCACAGCACCCTCTGGTGGCTTCTTTAATTAGATAGTTAACATGACACTGGATCCACTTAACAAAACCATTTCGCCACGTTGAAGAAATGCTATTTGCACCTCGAGTACAAGATGCAACCTTTCAGCCCTTCCAGGTCTTCCTCCCTGGTTCCTGGTTCCTGGAATGCAGCTCCTAACATCCCTGTTATTTCCTAAGTGATAAGAGTAAGGGGAGGAGCGTCTTTTCTTTATCTGGTCTTCTGTTGCTGCTGCTCCTGAAATAGCTCCCAAGCTACTATTAAAGGTGAAAGAAGTGTTTTTTGTTAACAATAACAAGCCCCTTTCGACTAGACCTGAGTTTATGTGAATGAGCTGACTTCTGGCAAGCCTGCAGCCACCTGATGGAGACTGGCTGTCAGATGAACCAGCTGTGTGATTAGAGAGGTGGGACTTTCAGCGCCACCCATGTCCTCCAGGGAGGGGAGAAGGGATAGCGGATACACAAATGGCCAGTGATTTCACCGACCATGCCTGTGTGGTGAGCCTCTGTAGAAACCTTAAAGGACTGGTCCCTGAGAAGCTTCCAGGTTAGGGGGCAGGTGGGGTGCTGGGAGGGTGGCCGGAGAGCAGGAAGCTCCACCCACTCCCCAGTTATCTTGCCCTCGCACCTCTTCACCTGGCATTCCTGAGCTGTACCCATTATAGCTAGTGAGGACACTGCCTTCCTGACAGCAGGCTGCTTCAGTAAATTGGGTGGGAGATTCCCTTGGAGTAATTCTGAGAACAAGATATTCAGCAAGAGAAGAAAAGGAGAATCCTCTTGACAACACTGTACCTGAAAATTCCCCAGTGCGTGTGCAAAGGCCCCAGTTCTAACCCATTTCTACCTGGACAAGAACTAAAGGTCTGGCCTCCAAAAGCACTTTCAACTTAAACCACGTTCCCCAGGAGTTACTTCTGTTGACCTCTAGGCAATTAAAATCTTGCACAAATATAACTCAATACGCTGCTGAAATACCTTTTTTTCACACCAGTTCATCTTCAATTCTCATGTAATTCCAGTCCCATGTATTTAATTTTTATGTATGTAGAATTGATTGGACATAAGTAAGCAGAATAAGAAAATCTAGTATTCTATCATTAGGGCTGTCTTGAGCATTCTTTTCTGTTCTGATCATGGTACTTAAAGATATTCAGCAAATATAAAAGCAAATCACCTAACCACAACTCCAAACGAAAATACAAGGGGAACTCCCAAATCCTATCACTTAAAAACAAAACAATGTTTTATTTCAGTGGTTAGTATGTCCAGGCGGGAAATAAAAAACCCTTAGAATCAGTCTGTCCCACATACACAGGGAAATAAATATAAACACAGCACTGGAGTGATCCACAACTCCTCATGTTCTCTGTGTTAACAAGAGAAACATGTTCACAACATCTGGGACAAAATAGCTTCTTTTTGCTCTCTACCCCTGCAGACAACAGTAATTGCCAAATTCAATGTGTATTAATTGAGAAATACAGGTCAACACATTGATTACTTTAACAAACTGTAAGAACTTGCATGGTATTTTTTTCATTAGGATCAGATATATTCTAAAAAGAGCTGCTTGCACTTCCGGGGTAGTTGTGGGGCTCAGAAGTCCCCCTCTTCCAGGACCCACAGGCCATGGGGTTGGAACCATCACCCAGAGCATGGTCAGGGTCAGCCAGTGACATGAAACTGGACAAATACACCCCTCCCCCAACACACACACATCCTGGGATCAATCCAGTTAGACGGAGTGACCATGGTAACACCCCTTCCAATCCGCTCATGCTGGGGAATCTGTGTCTCGCTTTGTATTGATAGCTGGGAGCCTGATTATTTTTCCTGGAAAGTCTTTCCTTCTCCTAAGCCAGATGCAGGACTGTGTGCTCAGGAAGGAGGTACCATATTTAGTCGTGTGCCTGGTTCCTTGAGAGCTCTGGCACTTTCCTCTGTTATTAGGAACTGCACCCAGAACCCTCCCTAGAACACCCCACGACAAGTGAGAGAGCCAGCATCCACCAGGCAGCTCTGTCAATAATGCAAAGTACGCAGGCCAGTGATGCTCGGCTTTCATGCCCTCTGTAACCAGCTTTCCTCAAAGCCACGTTTAGACCAGTGATGCTTGGCTTTCATGCCCTCTGTAACCAGCTTTCCTCAAAGCCACGTTTAGGTCTACACATTCCACCTAAGGGCCTCCCTGGTAACTCAGCTGGTAAAAAAAAATCTGCCTGCAATGTAGGAGACTCCAGTTCAATACCTGGGTCAGGAGGATCCCCTGGAGAAGGGAAAGGCTACCTACTCCAGTGTTCTTGGGCTTCCTTTGTAGTTCATATGGTAAAGAATCTGCCTGCAATGCGGGAGACCTGGGTTCAGATCCCCTGGAGAAGGGAATGACTACTCCGGTACTCTTGCCTAGAGAATCCCGTGGACAGAGGAGCCTGGCAGACTATAGTCCATGGGGTTGCAAAGAGTCAGAGACAACTGAGCGACTTCACCTTCACATTCCATCTAAGGGGCTTCCCAGGTGTCGACAGTGGTAAAGAACCCGCCTGCCAATTCAGGAGACATAGGAGATGCCGGTTCAATCCCTGGGTCGGGAAAATCTCCTGGAGGAGGGTATGGCAACACACTTCAGTATTCTTGCCTGGAGAATCCCATGGACAGGGGAGCCTGGTGGGCTACAGTACATAGGTTCACCAAGAGTCTGACACGACTGAAGCGACTTAGCACACACACATGCATTCTGTCTAAAGAAGCACCACCCCTTAAGATTGTTTAAGTGTCTACAGCGGTGACTCAGATTCAGTACCATCAAGAAGTGATGGGTTTTCCAGATGGCTCAGCAGGTAAAGAATCTGCCTGCAATGCAGGAGATGCAGGCTGGATCCCCGGGTTGGGAAGATCCCCTAGAGGAGGAAATGGCAACCTACTTCAGTATTCTTTCCTGGAGAATCCCACGGACAGAGGAGCCTGGTGGGCTACAGTCCACAGGTTTGCAAAGGGTCGGATTTGGCTGAGCACGCACAGTAACAGTAACACAGATGAGAAAGTCTGTGGGCGCTGCTCACGGGTTAGTGACTGTTGGGAGCAGAGGCAGAAGGATGAAGGGAACCGGCCAGTTCTGAGAGCCTTGGGCTCCTCCACCCCAGAGGCCACTGCATTTGCAGGGACCCTGGGCTCCGTCTCTGCCTTGGGCTACACGTTCAGGCTCTCTTCACTCTGACCCCAGGGGAGACGTTGTAAAAGACTGCGGCTGCACAAATCCTTCCATCTTCATTTCAGTTCAGTTCAGTCGCTCAGTCGTGTCCCACTCTTTGCGACCCCATGGACTGCAGCATTCCAGGCCTCCCTGTCCATCACCAACTCCTGGAGTTTATTCAAACTCATGTCCATTGAGTCAGTGATGCCATCCAACCATCTCATCCACTGTTACCCTCTTCTCCTGCCTTCAGTCTTTCCCAGCATCAGGGTCTTTTCAAATTAGTCAGTTCTTTGCATGAGGTGGCCAAAGTATTGGAGTTTCAGCTTCAGCAGCAGTCCTTCCAATGAATATTCAGGACTGATTTCCTTTAGGATGGACTGGTTGGATCTCCTTGCAGTCCAAGGGACTCTCAAGAGTATTCTCCAACACCACAGTTCAAAAGCATCAATTCTTCGGCACTCAGCTTTCTTCACAGTCCAACTCTCACATCCATACATGACCACTGGAAAAACCATAGCTTTGAGTAGACGGACCTTTGTTGGCAAAGTAATGTCTCTGCATTTTAATATGCTGTCTGCTTCTGCTGCTGCTGCTGCTAAGTTACTTCAGTCATGTCCGACTCTGTGCGACCCCAGAGACGGCAACCCACAGGCTCCCCCATCCCTGGGATTCTCCAGGCAAGAACACTGGAGTGGGTTGCCATTTCCTTCTCCAATGCATGAAAGTGAAAAGGGAAAGTGGAGTCACTCAGTCGTGTCCGACTCTTCGAGACCCCATGGACTGCAGCCTACCAGGCTCCTCCATCCATGGGATTTTCCAGGCAACAGTACTGGAGTGGGGTGCCATCGCCTTCTCCGAATATGCTGTCTAGTTTGGTCATAACTTTTCTCCCAAGGAGTAAGTGTCTTTTAATTTCATGGCTGCAGTCACCATCTGCAGTGATTTTGGAGCCCAGAAAAATAAAGTCAGCCACTGTTTCCCCATCTATTTGCCATGAAGTGATGGGACCAAATGCCTCCATCTTAGGCTCCCTCAATGCACCAGGGTTAACCAAGAATGGAGAAAAATCAGAATTCCAGGGATGAGTGGCTAAAATCATATCCCCCTCAGGGAAGGTGAGGATTCCAGCAATCCCAGAAACCCGAGACCCAAAACTCCTAAGTCACCAGCAGCACCCCAGGTGTACTGGGTCCTCTTGTCCGCTAGCGCACAGCCTACCCTCAAGGATTACAGCCCCATCTGGGCGGCGGGACTGAGTCAAGTTAAGGAAGTTCTTGCAACATGTGATAGCAGACCCTGGACACGTGTCATGTGCGTTCCTGTTCGCTCCGTGAACCTGTTTCCCAGATGCTGCATCCCCCTTTCCTGCACAGCGAGGGGAGCGCCCCGGAGCAGCCTCCTGCATCGCCTCTTCCTCTTGCCCCGACAGAGGGCAGTGCCATCCTGAGTTAGTGAATTGGTGCTGGCCACGTGCCCTCACATCTCACATCGCTGGCTTCTTTAATCCTCCAAACACTAGGGATAATAACAGCTCTTTAGCAGTGAGGCAAATAATCTGCTGCTCAGGGGAGTGAAGGTCCCCTGGCTGCAGGAGACAAAGCCTGCAGCAGAACTCCGATCTCTTCTCTGAAAAATGTCAAACTGCTTATTCTAATTACACAGCAGCCGCTCCATGATGCTCCTGGAAGGCCAGGCCCCGGAAACTTGGCCCAGGAGAACCTCACAAGCAGTGTTCTTAGCCAAGAGCTCGGCACCTGAGCACAGCTCCTCTGCCCACCTGGCAAGTCTCAGCAAGCATCACTTTCCCCAAAATTCAGGACTTTGAGAACTTCCTCTAAAACATGGACTAATGCTCTGACTGTATTTCTTTGGTGTAAATGGGAAAAGTGGAAACCCAATGAGAATAACAGCAAATGAAATCAACCCAGGGACCTGCAAACTCAGATAAACCAGGTCAAGATAGCAGCTGCTACAAAACAAGTGCAGACACAAAGTAACAGATACATTAATTTTTGATGATGTACAACAGCTTTTTTTTGGAAATAGAAAAGGCATGAAAAATAAAACCAAAAGCGGGTTTTATTAGGATGTCCCTTTGCTAGGATGACATTGAGCCTACGTGGGATCATTGCCTTTTCACTAGTCTCACAAATCCTTTTTCACACTTGACCAAAGGAGACGGATGGCAGACACGCTGTCCCCCTCCTTCCTGAGGGCACATGAGCACAGCAAGTCCCACTTTGGTCCCAGAGCCCAAGGGAGATGTTAGCAAAGCTTTAGACAAAAATGGACAGAATCTGGTGACCCACTCCAACAGATATGACCCTGGTCCCCACACCTGGAACTCACTGGATGAGGGCAGAGGGGCAGGCTGGCCCCAGTCAGCCTGTTAGTCTGGGCATTTCTAGGGAGAACTGCCAGCTGTTCCCAGAGCCCCTGGCCTCTCTGTGCCCTGCGAGTCCCTTCCCAACACCTCAGCTCCATGAGAAGCCAGTCCTGGACAAGGAGGGGAGAGCAGAACCCCGGCGTGAGGACACGAGGGTGACTGTAGCTGAAGGAAAGCTGAACACTGCCCCCGCCCCAGGCAGGCCGTCGAGAGGTTGTTCGGACACCTCCTGGATCCATCAGCTGGGGCTCAGCACAACACCAACTCACCTGGTGCTAGAAACTCCACCAGCTGGCACTTTCTGACGCAAAATTAAACACATGCAATGGCACCACGCTGGGCAGTGGTTTTAAAGCATCTTGGGTTACTGTTCTCTTTTATAACTCGTTTGCTTCTCCAGATGAAAATTTTCTACATGAACAAGCCTTACTTTAAATCAGAAATGGGTATTTACACTTGGAAATATATCTGACTCTGAGGCTGGGTGGCCAAAGGAACTGGAATTAAAGCTCAATATAGAAAACGGTTTTGGTTTGTCTGCAGCTATCATTGTCTCAGTCTAATCAAAAAGGGAGTCAGGGCAGGGAGGGGGTACTTCCTCCGTGGTCCTGCAGTTAAGACTTTGCCTCTCAATGAAGGGGATGTGGGTTCAATCCCTGGTCAAGAGGCTAAGAGCCCACATGCCTCATGGCCAAAAAAATCAGAACATAAAACAGAAGCAATATTGGGACAAATTCACGAAAGACTGAAAACGGTCCACATCAAAAAAAATCTTCAAAAGGGGAGGATGAGAAACACGAATCAAGTATACTTCAGTGCTCATCTTGCAATGAAAAATCTGGGTTTATTAATATTCAATTAAGAAGCTTCAATAATTAGATCGAAGAATTTAGATAGAACCTGTTTTTCTTCTAGGAGCCGTTTTTAAAAAGTAAAAGCAGGTACACACCTCTCTAAAAATGGAAAGCGAGACTTCACAGATATTCACACATTCGTGTTCAGGGCAACGTGACACACAGAGCCGAGGGGTGAGAAAGGCCTGGAGTCCACCGATGAGCAGATACACCAAACGCATGAAGCTGAGCCACGTGACAAGGCCGCACTTAGGATACCCGCGACCACACGGGTGAACCCCGAGGGCGCCACGCCGAGCGAGGCAAGCCCGGGAGCGCGAGCGGACAGATATGCGCGCCAGTGAGAGCCCTATGAGGAGACTCATACAGTGCAACGCATGGAGGCAGGAAGTAGGACGGCGGGCGCCAGCGTGAGTGGGGGCGGGGAGCGGTAACGATTATTTACTGGGGGCAGGTTCCACTTGTGTAGGCGACCAGAGTGCTGCCCGTGGACAGTGGCAACAGCTGCGCCAGGTGAGTTCACTGACAGTTACTGGGCTGCATATCGAAAAACGGAGAAGATGGCGATTTTATGTTAGGCATATTTCAATACAAAAAATATAATAGTAATATAAATATAATAGTAAAAGCATTTTTAAATTGGAATGTTTAATATTCTCAAATGGTGCTGGTTCAGTCGCTGAGTCGTGTCCAGCTCTTGTGACCCCATGGACTGTAGACCGTTGGACCTCTGTCCATGGGATTTTCCAGGCAAGAATACTGGAGTAGGTTGCCATTTCCTTCTCCAGGGGATCTTCCGGACCCAGGAATCAAACCTGGGTCTCCTGCATTGCAAGTGGATTCTTTACCGACTGAACTACACTATGGTCACTTAAGGTCCTTTTCTGACTAATCTACTTGGGTGCCTTTGAGAGCATGGAACCAATGCCACGCACTTGGACGCAAGGTGTCGTGGACTGCACCCCGCAACACACGGCCCATTTCAGGGGACACCCTGCTGGCCCAAAGCCTCCAGCCCTGCCCCCGGGTGGACAGATGCCCCTGGCCTCCATTCTGCATACCGGAGGTCCTCACTTCTCCCCAGCAGAAAGCCACTCCCCTACAGCTCCCTGTCTGCACGCGTGTGACTTCCTCCACCAGCAGAAAGACACGGCCATTGTGGTGGTGGGGGGGTGGCTCTGGAGGCCAGTGAGGTGGCCCAGGGTGACCAGTGGGGCCAGGAGTTTAGTGTGGAGAAGAGTCCAGGGTCTATCTCAGGAAAGAGATATTTCATCTAAAAAATGGAGGACCTAAGAGGTAAAATAAGATTTGGGACGTGCCCAGGCTGTGGAGGCTGAGGGCCATGTGGGGGCCCCTGGGGCTGGCTTCTTGGGTGACCAGTCAGGTAGACTAGCTCATGAAGGTACATCCATTTCCAACATTACATGAAACTTGAATTCCTCTTTCCAGTTACCACTAAGCTTCAGTACATACGTGTACATTTCTCCAGTAACGCCATGGACTGCGACAGGTACGTATTCAACTGTATCTGTGCACATCCTCCAGTAAGGTGTTGGTGTTATGAGGGGCTCATGCAGAGCCCAGCCATCAACAGAGGCTAAACAGACAGACCTACAGAAACACAGCCAGTCTGCATCCTCCCACATAGGCCTCACCCATCTCACTGGAGCAGCTGGAAGGGGCCTGGATACTGACTGCAGTGACTTTCAGGGAGAAGGCCAGGCTGCTCTCACCACCAGGTGTGTTAGACCCAGGAGGCTGCGACACGCGGAGGGCAAGATGTGTCACAGTCTCCAGGGCAGATAGAAAGTCAAATATACACATCCTGGCAGCCGGACACATGGGCTCTACCACCAGAGCAGACAAACAAAAAAGTGATGAGTGATTACTCATTCTGGACTCTGACTCCTGTGAGATGCACTCATTCAGTCTATGTCTTAGAGAAGTGCAGAGTGATTCTATCCAAAATATAAATCAACAAAACAGGGAAAGCTACGCATTCCACTCAGTGTTCCCATTCACTGACATTCAAGAGCTTGCCTCTGATTTTCCCTGAAAAGAGTATGTTTCCTTTCTTTCTTGAACTTTTATCCTGCTACACTGTTGCCAGGAAGGGCCTGGACATCACACAAGCTTCTTTCAGGTCTTTTAAGACTGTTTTTGCTCGGCACCAAAAAGTTACACCTGCCAAGCAAGGAACTACAGGCTACAAACTACAGGAAAAAAGTGGATTCCACTGTGCAATCTCTATTTTTCCTAAGAGGACAACTGGGGAGAAGAGGAACATACAAAATGTTACACAGAAAGGGCAAATGATTCCTTGTATCTTTCTCAAGTCTGCCTTAATGATCTGTCCCTTCTGAGCCTTCTGGTTTTGATCCCCAATTCTTCTATTACATCATAAACCTGGCAGAAGCCTGGGCGCAAGAAATGATGCAACAACTTGTTATTCTGCAAGGTTCCCATTCCCCGTTAATCCTAAAAATACTAATCCGAGAACACTGGAATTGTCAGGGAAGATCCAGGTCCCAGTCCAAAAGTCTGCCACTCACTGGCACTGTACTCACAAACCAGGCAAAGTTTTAAGGATAAATTAGATGCCTGGAGACCTGATCCCACTCAGCATCAACCCTCTACAATTCTGAGAATTTATCTCCATAAACGCAAATTTCCTTCTAAGTTGTAACCCATGTTTTTCTTCATTGAACAAATATTCCGTGAGCACCCACTCTGACACTGTTCCAGCAACTGGAAATACAGACATTAACAAAACAGACAAGAATTCTGCCACCTGAGCATAATATAGTCCAGGGCAACACACTCTGGAAAAGAATGATGGTGCAAAATACAAACTTGCAAGGGAAGAGATGAAACTTCTTTCACCTCCTCTGGAAAAATAATTCCTGCCCTGAAGAAGCTAAAACAAGCTCCGGGGTAGGGGACGCGGGGATGGACACACCCTGGAGACTGGGCTCCTCACGGAGGGGTAGCCTCAGCCCCAACAGAGCATCTTACAAGAGGGCTTAGGGACATGGGGGCAGCTGACGTGGCAAGGAGGGCGGTCTGCGTCCTCGGGTGGAAACAGCCTTGGTAGAGTTAATGAACTACCTAAACCAGAGAAGGATCCCAGAGGCCAGCTGCTCTCCCAGGACGGCTGTGCTCACTACTTGGCAGAGAGGATTTTACAACAAAATCCCAGTTATGTAAGACAAGACAGTGAAGAGGAGGCCACTTGACTTCACAAAGAGGCCAATTTCTCGGGGATGGGGAAAGTCCTTTCAGGAGAACGTACTGGGCGATTCCAAGAAAGGGTACATCTCCCAGAACTGCAATGCCCAGGAGAGCGGAGCTGTCCTCTCAGGAGGTGATGGAAACAGGGCTTCAGTAGAAGGATGGGACATTCAGGATGGGGCCGGGGGTGGCTGCGGAGATCCTACCCGCTGCATGCTGTCTGATGAGCATGCCCCCGAGGAGGCTTGCTTGTGAGAACAGGTTCCTGGGACTCGCCTCAATTCATTCTGAATCCAAATCTCTGGAGTGGGATCAGGGGAACAAACAGTTCCTAAGTGAGGGCTTATGAGTCTCGTGGTAAGAAAAATAACAGCACATGTATAAGTGGCACCTTCTGAATAATGTCCCAGGAGAAGGAAAACTCATGATGGTCTGTCTTGGAATTTGGGCTCGATGGATATGAATTCTGGAGAAGCAATCCCAGAGAAAGGCTGCATGTACTGGACCCATGAGAGAGGGTTTTGACTTTTACTTTCTGCACACATACCATCGCACTTATTCATGATGATGACACACAAGGGCTAGCGTGCTTTGACCACCTACAAAGCCCCAGGTTTTATGCCAGGCACAGCTCGTAGCTCAAGCAACTTCCAATCTTTCTAGCAAAACAGCCAAATAGGCATATTTAAGATTTCAGAAGCAGCAGCTGAGGTGCAGGGTCACTCAGCTCCCAAGAAGGAGTTAGTGTTAGTTGCTCAGTTGTGTCTGACTCTTTTTTGACTCCATGGACTGTAGCCCGGCAGGCTCCTCTGTCTGTTCATAGGTTTAATCAGGCAAGAATACTAGAGTAGGTTGCCTGTCCCTTCTCCAGGGGATCTTCCTGACTCAGGGATCGAACCCAGGTCTTCTGCACTGCAGGCTGATTACTATCTGAGCCACCAGGGATGGACAAGGAGGTTAAACCCAGCTTCAGGGGTGGACAGGCCACTTTCCTGGTACACTGTAATTTTAACTTTCTTCAGCTGTTTTCCCATTGAACTTTAGTTTTAGCTTTATTTCCTGTTTTATTTCCTAGTGACATCATTCTTTGTCATTACCCTTGAGTTTCTAGAGGCTGGGCCTGCATGTTTTTTCTCCTTGGGCTCCCTACCTAACTTCACAGCTGGCACACAGGAGGTGATCAGCAAGTGACAGCTGATCGTGTGGACAGTGGAGTTACCGAGTCTCCATAAATCACATATAGAACTTTACAGGTCAGACAGGCAGAGTTCCCAAACTCTCTGGGGTTTGCTGAGTCCCAAGTCCCTTCATTCCTTAGAAAAAGGCCTACCAGACAGGTCACACCCAGGCCACCAGGTGAATAAAAGGCAGAGACTCCAATTCCATTAGGGATGGAGGGCTGTATGAGGTCTTGGACATCCTGCAGGAAGCATCACCAGTCAGGCCAGGGCTCTGCTGTCCGTGTGAGCCTCCCTGACCACATCAGGCCTGCCTGGCCGTCCACAAAGTCGCAGGAACCATAGAAGGATCTGATTCTGTCTTAGTTCAGGACTTGCAGCCTCTGCCATGTGCCCCTGGTGGGCACCTCCCTCTTGGCGGGCATGTTCTTCCAGGCACAGATGCCTTGCCCTGGGCAGAAGGTTCGCTTCCCGTTACTGCCTCTTCACTCCAGCAGCATGTAAGCCAAGTATGGGTCCTTCTAGGTACCAGGAGCCTTATGATGTACGATCAATCTCTCCTTAAACCACTGCCTTTAGTCCCAAGCTCTGCCCACAGATCACACTGGAACATGAGCAGCTGGCATCTGGTGGGACGCTGGGTGATGCCTTGGGCAGGATTCCACTTACAGATGGAAAGTGGAAAAAAGGGAAGGCTTTATAGGTCCTGAACTCACTGTTCCCGACTCCAAGTTCCGACGTGGCAGAGCCTAATTCAGTGTTTTCAGTTCAATTCAGTCAATCAGGCATGTCTGACTTCTTGCGATCCTATGGACTGCAGCATGCCAGGCCTCCCTGTCCATCACCAACTCCTGGACTTTACGCAAACTCATGTCCAGCGAGTTGGTGATGCCATGCAACCATCTCATCCTCTGTCATCCCCTTCTCCTCCTGCCCCCAATCCCTCCCAGCACCAGGGTCTTTTCCAGTGAGTCAACTCTTTGCATGAGGTGGCCAAAGTACTGGAGTTTCAGCTTCAGCACCAGTCCTTCCAATGAACACCCAGGACTGATCTCCTTTAGGATGGACTGGTTGGATCTCTTTGTAGTCCAAGGGACTCCCAAGAGTCTTCTCCAACACCTCAGTTCAGAAGGATCAATTCTTCAGCGCTCAGCTTTCTTCACAGTCCGATTCTCACATCCATACATGACTACTGGAAAAACCATAGCCTTGACTAGACGGACCTTTGTTGGCACAGTAATGTCTCTGCTTTTGAATATGCTATCTAGGTTGGTCATAACTTTCCTTCCAAGGAGTAAGCGTCTTTTAATTTCATGGCTGCAGTCACCATCTGCAGTGATTTTGGAGCCCCCAAAAATGAAGTCTGACACTGTTTCCCCATCTATTTCCCATGAAGTGATGGGACTGGATGCCATGATCTTCGTTTTCTGAATGTTGAGTTTTAAGCCAACTTTTTCACTCTCCACTTTCACTTTCATCAAGAGGCTTTTGAGTTCCTCTTCACTTTCTGCCATAAGGGTGGTGTCATCTGCATATCTGAAGTTATTGATATTTCTCCCGGCAATCTTGATTCCAGCTTGTGCTTCTCCCAGCCCAGCATTTCTCATGATGTACTCTGCATAGAAGTTAAATAAGCAGGGTGACAATATACAGCCTTGACGTACTCCTTTTCCTATTTGGAACCAGTCTGTTGTTCCATGTCCAGTTCTAACTGTTTGCTTCCTGATCTGCATATAGGTTTCTCAAGAGTCAGGTCAGGTGGTCTGGTATTGCCATCTCTTTCAGAATTTTCCACAGTTTATTGTGATCCACATGGTCAAAGGTTTTGGCATAGTCAGTAAAGCAGAAATAGATGTTTTTCTGGAACTCTCTTGCTTTTTTGATGATCTAATAGTCATGTACAGATGTGAGAGCTGGACCATAAAGAAGGCTGAGTGCCAAAGAATTGATGCTTTTGAACTGTGGTGTTGGAGAGGACTCTTGAGAGTCTCTTGGACTGCAAGGAGATACAACCAGTCAATCTTAAAGGAAATCAACTCTGAATATTCCTTGGAAGGACTGATCTGAAGCTCCAGTAACTCTGGACATCTGATGCGAAGAGCTGACTCACTGGAAAAGACCCTGATTCTAGGAAAGATTCAGAACAGGAGGAGAAGGGGGTGACAGAGGATAAGATGATTGGATGGCATCACTGACTCAATGGACATGAGTTTGAGCAAACTCTGGGAGATAGTGAAGGACAGGGTCGCCTGGTGTGTTGCAGTCCATGGCATTGCAGGGAGTCGGACACAACTGAGCGACTGAACAACAACAAATTCTCTGTCTGCTGTGACCAACACGCTGCACAGAGGTCAGCAGAGTGATTTTCAGAAAGAGTGGGGGGAGTCACTACAGGAGATGTGCTGCAGCATTTCAGGTCACCCCTGTACTACACCCCCGAGCTATCTCACCCATATCACAGGGTTAGACAGCCAAGGCCCAGAGAGGTTAAAACACACACACAACCTCACTCAGCTATTGGCCAAGTCTTGATATTTACTTCAGTTTGGCTAAAGAACCAACAGTCTCTCAGTTTTCCCCAAAGATTAAAAACAAAAACAAAAGATCCCCAATCTCAAGGAACCTAGAAATAAATAAGAAAGACACATATGTATTTGGCATGCCATAAAACAAAGTGTCGGAGAAGTCAATGGCACCCCACTCCGGTACTGTTGCCTGGAAAATCCCATGGACGGAGGAGCCTGGTAGGCTGCAGTCCATGGGGTCGCAAAGAGTCGGACACGACTGAGCGACTTCACTTTCACTTTCCACTTTCATGCATTGGAGAAGGAAATGGCAACCCACTCCAGTGTTCTTGCCTGGAGAATCCCAGGGACGGGGGAGCCTGGTAGGCTGCCATCTATGGGGTCGCACAGAGTCGGACACGACTGAAGCAACTTAGCAGCAGCAGCAGCAAAACAAAGTATGATAAGTTTGGGAAAGTAAAAAGCCATGGGAGAAAACCCAAGAGGAAGTAGCTCATTTAAGAGGCAGGTGTCCTGGAAGGTGGTCATGGCGTCTGAGTCAGGACCGAAGGAAGGAGTAGTGTGTCCGCATGGAGAAGAACAGCCAGTGTTGCCAGTGGGGTGGGCTGAGGGTGCACAGACTAAAGGAGAGGCCAGAATGGGAGAGGCCAGTCTGTGCAGCTGGCGTCCAGGGGACATGTGGGCAGGTACAGTTTGAGCAGAAGCCAGAAGGGAGAGTGAGGTCTTGCCAGGTGGGTCCGTAAATATTGCAGCAGCAGCAGCTGGCCGTTCATTCTGTAGCCACACCAGGATCCGAAAGGGCCAGAGAGAAGTGCCGCAGCCACACAGCAGAGCCAGATAGACGATCAGGGAGAAAATGTGCAGAAAACGGCTTCTCACACCAAGGCTCCCGATGCTTCATTAGTGGCATGAGAAGGGAGGGGCTTTGCTAACTGGTCTTTGTCGCTGCACACCTGGAATCAACAGAACTCCCCATGTGGAAGATTCACATGGGAATGCAGGATCTTCCTGGGAACCACAGGTGCCTTCAGAAATCCTTTAAACCAGTATCTACAAAGTCCAACTCTGGACAAGGCACTTCAGCAGAACCTTTGAAATCATTAGTAGGACATGCTTCCTGCCCTTAAGATATGCATCATCTCAGAAGAAAGGGGAAAACTTTGATACACGAAGTAACACTTAGAAGGTGGCTTTTCTGTACAGGTGTGTGTTATGTTTCCCCTCCATTATCTCAAAACGTAAAGGGGGAGAGACTTGTTGTTGGCTCCAGTTTCACTGGCGTGTGACTTCTCTGACATTTCTGGATGCGCGCTGACCTCGGTTTCCCCCTCGGTGCCTTCGATGACTAGATGACACAATGGGACACGCACAGGATCCCAAGTTATCATCATCATCATCACTGTTATTAATTTTCATAATAATTATGCAAGATGGGCGTATGCAAACGAATAATCTATATTGCAAGGCTCTTACTAACTCGCCCACTGTCACAGGGCAAGATAAACCAAGAGGCAGAGCAGCCGCCTCACGCCTGGCCACCCCCAGCGTCTGGGGACATCAGAACGGTTCCTGAAGGGGACCATCCAAAACAAGATGATCTTTATGGACCTACATTGCCAGCTCTGGTAAACGACAGTCTTTTTTAATTTTGGTCTTTTCTACAGACTACTCCATGAAATACCGAGGTTTTTGAAATGGCCCCACTCTACATCCTTCCTCTCCACTGCCCCTAGAAAAAAGCACCCCACCAAATACAACTGTGCACACTAAAACTGCACCCTAGTAACAAGACTTCTGGTCTAAAGGAAACCCAGAGAAGTAAGCAGAGCAGAAAAGAGCTGTGACGGGGCAACAGGACCATGGGAAGCCAGAGTCCAGAAGGCGTTCCTTGATGCAGGGAGACGAAGGCTGGATTTTGGAGTCTCCTTCTGAGTCAGGGAACTGATTCTGTTTTTGAGGTTCAGGACTCTGGGGATCATGGGTGATGTTTTGATCACATCTCAGGAGGCTTGGCCGTGTGCACACATGGTTCCATCTCCAAAGAGAACGCGGCCACAGTGCGTGTGCAGGTGGATTTCAAACCTCTCTGCTCCTCAGGGCATTTCCGCTCAGTTGTCATCTTCCAAGTGGACCAGGACATGGCCAGACCACTCAGCTTCAGTGCTGAGCAAGTATTTGCTCAGACACAACTGTTTAAAATGCACAATTTTCTGAAGCCTCACATCTCAAAAATATTGTCAAGAAAAAGCTAAACATAGAATTCCCATAGTATTAAGAAATTCCACTCCTGAGTATGTACCCAGAGGAACTGAGAGCAGAGACTAAAACAGCTATGTGCATACCCATGTTCTTCACAGCATATTCACAGCAGCCAAAAGGCGGAGGCCAACCAGGGGTAGGCTGACAGCTGAAATGGTAAGCACATAGAGTCTGCAGACAACAAAATACGATTCAGCGAGAAGAACGGAATTCTCATACATGCTACAACCAAGATGAACCCTGAGAACATTACACTAAGTAAAACAAGCCAGACACAAAAGGACAAGTGAGTCCACTCACATGAAGTACCTAGAAAAGGCAAACAGAGAGTAACACAGAAGTTACCAGGAGCTGAGCGGATTCTCACTTAACGGTACAGAGTTTCTATTCGGGATGGTACAGAATTTCTCAAATAGACAGTGGTGAAAACTGCACAACACTATGAACGTAATGAATGCCATTACATCGTATACTTAGAAAGGTTAAGACAGTAAATGTTATGTTGTGGATAGTTTACCCTAATAAAAACACAGTTTTAAAATACTGTCCAGACAGTAATCCCAGCTATTGCAAAACCACCCACTGTCCAAGGAAGAGCAGCCCTTCTGTAGCCTGCTGCTGGGAAATGTCCGAAGCATGTTTAGCAACCCTCACACAAAAATAAGCTGCTTATGTTAGGAATGAGCTAACAGAAACCAGAGTGTAAATCCTCTTTACCAGAGGGAAGGAACAGGTCAAGGAAAGTCACAGCAAATCTTTTACTCTAACATCAAGTCCCTTGCAAAGGACCAGATCAAACACATCACAGACACCTGAGGCCGAGTCAGAGCCTCTGGATGCCTGAGGGTTAAGGAAGCACCAGAGAGCAGCACTCTGTCTCTGTCAAGTGCTGTCCTGTGCCCCGAGGCGTCTTGTTAGCAAGAACTTCCAGAGCAGAGGTACCAAGGGAAGGAGGGAAGGCTAAAGGATGCAGGAGGGGGTTCCCCACAGGGCAGGCTGCAGAACCACCCCATCTGGGAGGGCCCCCACTTCTGTGCTGCACTGCGTGATGGCTGCAAACCCAAGCCCTGCTCCCCTACACACACACACACACACACACACACACAGAGTACATGGACACAGACATACAGGGCTGCTGGGGCGCTAGATGGATGCTGAGCAATGTGGCACCTGAGACAGAGAAAAATAAAGAAAGCGTTAGTCACTAAGTCATGTCCTATTCTTTGAGACCCCATGGACTGTATGTAGCCTGCCAGGCTCCTCTGTCCATGGGATTCTCCAGGCAAGAACAATGGAGTGGGTCGCCATTTACTTCTCCAGGGGATCTTCCCAACCCAGGGATTGAAGCCAGGTCTCCTACACTGCAGGCAGATTCTTTACCTTCTAAGCCACCAGGGAAGCCCTGCTCTACTCCACATCACAGACCTGGAGAACAGGCTCCGCCCAGCCCTCCCAAGCCGGCCTCCAGGCTTCCATGTAAAACGAGAATCCGGCATCAGATATACAGCATGATGGCCTTTTCTGCAAACTGCTCTTGCTTTTTGCCAGTTTTTCTATTTGACTGTTTCTCTCACACATAGGACTTTTCTTTCTTTCTTTCTCTTTTTTACATTAACCATGTGGTCCACTGAAGAAGCAAACGGCAAAGTACTCCAGTATTCTTGCTGTGAGAACTTTGTGAAAAGTATGAAAGGCAAAAAGATAAGACACTGAAAGTTGAGCTCCCCAGGTTGGAAGGTGTCCAATATGCTACTAGGGAAGTGTGGACGGCAATTACTCATAGCTCCAGAAAGAATGAAGTAACTGGGCCAAAGCAGAAACGATGCTCAGTTGTGGATGTGTCTGGTGGTGAAAGTAAAATCCAATGCTGTGAAGAACAGTATTGCATAGGAACCTGGAAGGTTAGGTCCATGAATCAAGGTAAATTGGACGTGGTCAAGCAGGAGATGGCAAAGAGTGAACATTGACATGAACTAAAATGGAAGGGAATGGGCGAATTTAATTCAGATGACCATCATATCTACCTCTGTGGGCAAGAATCACTTAGAGGAAATGGAACATCCCTCATAGTCAACAAAAGAGTCCAAATGCAATACTTGGGTGCAATCTCAGGAACAACAGAATGAGCTCAGTTCATTTCCAAAGCAAACCATTCAACATCACAGTAATTCAAGTCTATGCCCCAACCATAATGACAAAGAAGCTAAAGTTGAACGATTCTATTAAGACCTATAAGACCTTCTAGAGCTAACACCAAAAAAGGTGTCCTTTTCATCATAGGACATCTTAGTTCTCAGAAAACTAAGATCATGGCATCCAGTTCCATCACTTCATGGGAAATAAATGGGGAAACAGTACAAAAAGTGGCTGACTTTATTTTTTTGGGCTCCAAAATCACTGCAGATGGTGACTGCAGCCATGAAATTAAAATGTTTACTCTTTAGAAGGAAAGTTATGACCAACCTAGATAGCATATTAAAAAGCAGAGACATCATTACTTTGCCAACAAAGGTCCATCTAGTCAAGGCTATAGTTTTTCCAGTAGTCATGTATGGATGTGAAAGTTGGACTATAAAGAAAGCTGAACGCTGAAGAATTGATGCTTTTGAACTGTGGTGTTGGAGAAGACTCTTGAGAGTCCCTTCGACTGCAAGGAGATCCAACCAGTCCATTCTAAAGGAAATCAGTCCTGGATGTTCATTGGAAGGACTGATGTTGAAGCTGAAGATCCAATACTTTGGCCACCTGATGTGAAGAGCTGACTCATTTGAAAAGACCCTGATGATGGGAAAGATTGAAGGCGGGAGGAGAAGCGGATGACAGAGGATGAGATGGTTGGATAGCATCAGCGACTCAATGGACATGAGTTTGGGTGAACTCCAGGAGTTGGTGATGGACAGGGAAGCCTGGTGTGCTGCAGTCCATGGGGTCGCAAAGTCAGACACGACTGAGAGGCTGAACTGACTAAACTTCATCACAGGGAACTGGAATGCAAAAGTAGGAAGTCAAGAGATACCTAGAGAACAGGCAAGTTTGGTCTTGGAGTACAAAATGAAGCAGAGCAAAGGTTAAAAGAGTTTTGCCAAGAGAACACACTGGTCATAGCAAACACCCTCTTCCAACAACACAAGAGAAGACTCTACACATGAACATCACCGGATGGTCAATCCTGACATCAGATTGATTATATTCTTTGCAGCCAAAGAAGGAGAAGCTCTATACAGTCAGCAAAACCAAGATCGAGAGCTGACTGAGGCTCAGATCATCAGCTCCTCATTGCAAAATTTAGGCTTGAACTGAAGAAAGTAGGGAAAACCACTAGGCCATTCAGGTATGACTTAAATCAAATCCCTTATGATTATACAGTAGAGGTGACAAATAGATTTCAGGGATTAAATCTGGTAACAGAGTACCTGAAGAACTACGGACAGAGGTTTGTAACACTATATAGAAGACGGTGACCAAAACCATTCCAAAGAAAAAGAAATACAAGAAGGCAAGTGGTTGTCTGAGAAGGTTTTATAAATGGCTGAGAAAAGAAAAGGCAAGGGAGAAATGGAAAAACATAGCTAACTGAATGCAGAGTTCCAAAGAATAGCAAGGAGAGATAAGAAAGCCTTCCTCAGTGAACAATGCAAAGAAATAAGAGGAAAACAATACAGTGGAAAAGACTAGAGATCTCTTCAAGAAAATTGGAGATATCAAGGGAAAATTTCATGCCAGGATGGGCACAGTAAAGGACAGAAATGGTATGGACCTAATAGAAGCAGAAGAGATTAAGAAGAGCTAGAAAGAATATACAGAACAACTGTACAGAAAAAGTATTAATAACTCAGATAACCAAGATGGTGTCATCACTCACCTAGAGCCAGACATCCTGGAGTGTCAAGTGGCCCTTAAGAAGCATTACTGTGATGAAGCTAGTGGAAGTAATGGAATTCCAGCTGAGTTATTTCAAATCTTAAAAGATGATGCTGTTAAAGTCCTGCACTCAATATGCCAGCAAATTTGGAAAACTCAGCAGTGGCCACAGGACTGAAAAAGGTCAGTTTTCATTCAAATCCCAAAGAAGAGCAATGCCAGAGAATGTTTCAACTAATATACAATTGTACTCGTTTCACATGCAAGCAAGGTTATGCTGAAAATCCTTCAAACTAGTCTTCAATAGTAAGTGAACTGAGAACTTCCAGATGTACAAGCTGGATTTAGAAAAGGCAGAGAAACCAGAGATTAAACTGCTAACAATCATTGGATCATGGAGAAAGCAAGAGAGTTCCAGAAAAACATCTACTCCCTCTTCATTGACTGTGGAAAATTCTTAAAGAGATGGGAATTCTTAAAGAGATGGGAATACCAGAGTCCTTTACCTGCCTCCTGAGAAGCCTGTATGCAGGTCAAGAAGCAACACAGAACCAGACATGGAACAACTGACTGGTTCAACATTGGGAAATGAGTATGACCAGTCTATATATTGTCACCCTGCTTATTTAATTTTTACACAGCATACATCACGCACTATGAGGGGCTGGATGAATCACAGGCTAGAATCAAGTTTGCCAGGAGAAATATCAACAACCTCAGATATGAAGATGATATCACTTTAATGGCAGAAAGCGAAGAGGGATTAAAGAGCCTCTTGATGAGGGTAAAAGAGGAAAGTGAAAAACCTGGCTTGAAACTAAACATTAAAAAAAACTAAGATTGGGGCCTCTTGGTCCCATCCCTTCCTGGCAAACAGAAGGGGAAAAAGTGGAAGCACTGACAGATTTTATTTTCTTGGGCTCCAAAATCACTGTGGATGGTAACTGCAGCCATGAAATTAAAAGACGCTTGCTCTTTGATAGAAAGCTATGACAAATCTAGACAGCATATTAGAAAGCAGAGACATTACTTTGCTGACAAAGGTCTGTATACTCAAACCTATGGCTTTTCCAGTAGTCGTGTACATAAGGGAGGGTTGGACCATAAAGAAGACTGAGAACCAAAGACTTGATGCTTTCAAATTGTGGTCCTGGAAAAGATTCTTAAGAGTCCCTTGGACCGCAAGGAGATCAAATCAGTCAATCCTAAAGGAAATCAACCCTGAATATTCAGTGGAAGGACTGATGCTGAAGTTCTAATACTTTGGCCACCTGATGCAAAGAGTCTACTCATTGAAAAGACGTTGATTTTGAGAAAGATTGAGAGCAGGAGGAGAAGAGGGCAGCATAGGATGAGATGGCTGGATGGCATCACCGACTCAATGCACATGAGTTTGAGCAAACCCCGGGAGATAGTGAAGGACAGGGAAGCCTGGCATGCTGCAGTCCATGAGGTCACAAAGAGCTAAACACAACTTAGCGACTAAACAACAACAGTCTTATTTAGAAACTTCCTTCTCAGCCTGAAGGTATAAAGATGCTCACTTCCCATTGGTTCTTCCTATTAGAAAAGACATAAAAGTATTGTTTTTAAAGAGTCACTGACCTGAAATTGATGATTGTGGATCATGGATGGCAGGGACCCAGGAGGTCCCCCAACTCCTGTCCTCGCTCAACTCTGGAGGAGTCTCAGGCCCCCTATCCTCAGGATCTGCCACAATTCCTCTGTGGGGTGCTGCTTCTGTAACTGTGTGGGTCTCTTTAGGGGATGTCTATCTGTCCACCCTTGACACAACAACATGCTTTGCTAACGGCAATGCCTCACAAGCAGCCTTGCTGCCTAATGGCGAGAATCACCCTTTTCTGTCTCCATGTGCTTTGCTCATCTTCTAATTTGTCTCTGCTGTTATTGGCTTTCACTCGTCCATATTAGAGGAAAGAGCCATCTGTCAAGTCACACCAAAACGATTCAAAACTTGGTTTCAGCTGCACTAAATTTAAACTTGGGAAGATGTAACACTCTCATGATTTGTCTTATGATTTGTGAATATATGATCAGTCTCCACTTATTCAGGTCTTTTTTATGTCCTTTAACAATGTCAAGTAATCTAGTTGGATTTATTTCTAGATACCTTAAATTTTCATAATTATGTAAAGTGGGATTTCCATTTGCATTGTTGTTGGTATAGTCATTCAGTTGTGCCTGACTCTTGTGACCTCATGGACTATAGCCCACCAGGCTCCTCTCTCCATGGGATTTAACCAGGCAAGAATATTGGAGTGGGTTGCCATTTCCTTCTCCAGGGGATCTTCCCCACCCAGGGATCAAATCCCGGTCTCCTATACCGCCAGATTCTTTACCAACTGAGCCATCAGGGAAGCTGTTGCACAAGGTATTATTAAATTTTATCTGTTTATCTCACTTATCCACCAGTTTGAATGGTTTAAATGGGTGTTCTATATGGATAATAGTGTCATTTGCAGAAAGGCGCTGATTTCCTTTCTTCCTCTCGGTGTTTGTATTTCTCATTTTGTGTTTGTTTATGATACTGGTGAAGACCTCTTGTGACAGCAGTCCTTCCTGTCATTCCTGATTTTCAGGGACATACTCCAATATTTCTCCATCATGGATGCTGGTTCTATACATCTTCATTTCAGTTCAGTCACTCAGTCGTGTCTGACTCTTTGTGACCCCATGATTCGCAGCACGCCAGGCCTCCCTGTCCATCATCAACTCCCAGAGTTCACTCAAACTCACGTCCATCAAGTCGGTGAGGCCATCCAGCCATCTCATCCTCTGTCATCCCCTTCTCCTCCTGCCCTCAATCCCTCCCAGCATCAGAGTCTTTTCCAATGAGTCAACTCTTCCCATGAGGAGGCCAAAGTATTGGAGTTTCAGTTTCAGCATCAGTCCTTCCAATGAACATCCAGGACTGATCTCCTTCAGGATGGACTGGTTGGATCTCCTTGCAGTCCAAGGGACTCTCAGTCCAACAGCACAGTTCGGAAGGATCAATTCTTCAGCGCTCAGCTTTCTTCACAGTCCAACTCTCACATGACCACTGGAAAAACCACAGCCTTGACTAGACAGACCTTTGTTGGCAAAGTAATATCTCTGCTTTTGAATATGCTGTCTAGGTTGGTCATAACTTTCCTTCCAAGGAGTAAGCGTCTTTTAATTTCATGGCTGCAGTCACCATCTGCAGTGATTTTGGAGCCCCCCAAAATAAAGTCTGACACTGTTTCCACTGTTTCCCCATCTATTTCCCATGAAGTCATGGGACCAGATGCCATGATCTTCGTTTTCTGAATGCTGAGCTTTAAGCCAGCTTTTTCACTCTCCTCTTCTTCTTCGGTGGACTTTAAACAGCTTGCGGAGGTTTTTGAATTTCCTGAGTGGTCCACTAGTTAAGACTCTGCTCTTCCCGTGCAGGGGGCCCAGGTTTCATCCCTGGTCAGGAAAACAGATTCTACATGCTACAACTGAAAGATCCCACGTGCCTCAACTAAGACCCAGGAAAGCGAAATAAATCAGTCCAGTTCAGTTGCTCAGTCGTGTCCAACTCTTTGTGACCCCATGGACTGCAACACACCAGGCTTCCCTGTCCATCACCAACTCTCGGAGCTTGCTCAAACTCATGTCCATCGAGTTGGTGATGCCATCCAACCATCTCATCCTCTGTCGTCCCCTTCTCCTCCTGCCTTCAATCCTTCCCAGCATCAGGGTCTTTTCCAATGAGTCAGTTCTTCGTATCAGATGGCCAAAGTACTGGAGTTTCAGCTTCAGCATTAGTCCTTCCAATGAGAGTCAGGACTGATTTCCTTTAGGATTGACTGGTTTCCCAGGCCAAATAAATAAATTTTTCCCAGGTCAAATAAATAAATAGATATTTTTTAAAAAAACAGGTCACAGCGGTTTCTTTCAATACAGACAGCCCCTGACTTAATGTACTTCCACTTACTGGTTTTCGACTTCACCGTGGTGAGAGTGATGCACATTCAATGGAACCTGCACTGTGAGTTCTGAGCTTTGACCTTTCCCAGGCTAGTGACACGTTGTCTAACCCTCTCTTGTGACGCACAGCAGTGAGCCTCAGCACCCAGGCAGCCCCTACAGTTACAAGGGGAAACCATCGGTACACTTACAACCACCCGGACTGAGACAACTGTTCTGCCACTCACTTCTAAGCATTCAATAAATTAGGTGAGATAGTTCATTATGAAATTGCTTTGTGTTAGACTTTGTCCAACTGTAATGTAACTCTTCTGAAAACCTTTAAGGTGGATGAGGCTAAGCTCTGGTGAGTTAGGTATATTAAAGGCATTTCTGACAATGATGTTGTCAACTTGCAATCAGTTTACAGGGGTATGTAAGTTGAGGAAGATCTGTCCTGCTTTATATATGACAATAGAAAGTGCGTGGTTGTTATTGTCTGTTTCTCGTTATATGAGTGGGTGAACTTTGTTAATCTTTTTGTTTCCAGTAAGATGATCATTTTCTTTTCCTTTAATCTTTTTGAATGTTAAATGTGTTCAGTCTAATGATGGAAAGCATCCTTACATTATTATGATAAACCCAACCTGGTCATAACATTTGTTTCTGTTTTATTTAAGTTAAACTGGTAAACTCGATTCATCAATGGTATCCAGACTTTCTAGTTGTTTGTTAATATGCGAAATAGGTCTGTACTTGAATTTCTTGGACTGTCTCTTGCAAAATTACAGAACATTATAAAATGGGCAGAAAAGCACGTGCCCTCTCTCTTCAGCCACTGGCATAAATAGAGACATGATATTTTATTTGAAGGCTTCGTGACACTCATCTGCAGAACTCCCTGAGCATTTCTGAGGAGGTGGAAGTTCTAAGGGACTCCGTCTGTCAGGGTTCTTTAATAAAATTTTGTATTTCTCCAGGAGTCCACTATGTTTCTTCTTTTTCAACTCTCTTCACTATTTCCTCAGGATTCTCCACCTAAAATGTTTCAGTGCTGTCTACTCACAGAGCTGTATTTTCCATCAGGTCAACAATGTTTAATTCACATGGCACAGAAGAAAAATGCTTGGTTTTCAAAGGTAATCTCTAAGCTATTTCTTCTTTCATATGCAACCAGTTTTGTTGTCTTTTTAAAGACTTTTCTCTAGAGCAGTTTCAGGTTTACAACAAAATTGAAAGGGAGATTCAGGGATTTCCCATTTATCTCTGACCCCCATACATGCATAGCCACCCTTCCATGATCCCCATCTCTCACCAGAATGGTACCTTTTTTACCAAGGATAAACCAACACTGATACATCGTAATCACGCAAAGTCTAGAGCAGACCTTAGGGTTCACTCTTGGTGAATTTTGGTGCACTCTATGGTTTTGAATAAATGTGCCCATTGTGATGTGCTGTGCTTAGTCACGCAGTCATGTCTGAGTCTTTGCAACTCCATGGACTGCAGCCCACCAGGCTCCTCTGTCCATGGACTTCTCCAGGCAAGAACACTGGAATGGGTTGCCATGCCCTCCTCCAGGGGATCTTCCCAAGTCAATGATCAAACCCAGGTCTCCCGCATTGCAGGCAGATTCTTTACTGTCTGAGCCACCAGGGAAGCCCAAGAATACTGGGGTGGGTAGCCTATCTCTTCTCCAGGGATCTTCCTGCCCCAGGAATTGAACCAGGGTCTCTTGCACTGCATACAGATTCTTTATCAGCTGAGCTACCAGGGAAGTGATGATGTCCAGCGTTATATCACACAGAGTATTTTCACTGCCCTAAAAATCCTCTCTGTTCCGCCTATTCATCTTTCCCCACAGCTGCCTTTGGCTATCACTGATTTTTTTTTTTTTTCTTTTAAACCATCTCCATAGTTTTACCTTTTCCAGAGTATCATATAGTTAGATTTGCACTGCATGCAGCCTTTTTCAGACTGGTTCTTTTACTTAGTAATATGCAGTTAAGATTGTCTGCGTCTTTTCATGGCTTCGTAGCTCATTTATCTTCAGCCCTGAATAATAGTGCGTTGTCTGGGTGTCCCACGTTTTATTTTTCCATTCACCTACTGAAGGACATCTTGGTTGCTTCCAAGTTCTGGCAATTATGAATAAAGCTGCTATAAATATCTGTGTGCAAATTTTCATGTGGATAAAAATTTTCAACTCCTTTGAGCAAATACCAGGGAACATGACTGGCTGTTTCATATGGTAGGAAGATGGTTTGCTTGTAAGAAACTTTCAAACCATCCTCCAGAGTGGCTGCACCATTCTGCATCCCCACCAGCAAAGATAAGAGCTCCTGTTGCTCTATATTCTCTCCAGCATTTGGTGTTGCAATTTTGTTTGTATCTCTTTGCAGTATGTTAATTATCCATTTACTGCATAATTTCACATTTACTGGCATAAAGTCATTCATGGTTTTCTTATTTTACTTTTTTAATCTCTGGCCTGCTGTTCATATGATTCTCCTGTATGTCCTTCTTCCCCCTGAGCATTTGTGATTTGGGTAGATTTTAGGAAAACACTGGCTTTGGTTCTGTTCCTGTCTATTGATATTTTCTTCATCATTTCAGTAATTTCTGATCTTAATTTTTGTAGTGACTTCCTTCTACATTCCTTAGAGTTATTCACCTTTCATTCTTCTAATTTCAATTTTCCCTCCTTTCAAAGATCAGAAATTTAGTTTTAAACACCATTTTGGTAGCACTATATAACTTTTCAATCTATAATAGATGTCCTTTTTATTCAGTTCTAAGCAACTGGTATTTTCAGTGATTTGCTCCTCGTGCACATGTGGTAAAGTTATGTGTACACAAATATGCTTACACATTTTGTTTTGAACTTTTTCTCTTGACTTCAGATTTAATCATGCTGGGTCAAAGACCATGGCATGCATGAAATGGACGGCTTAAAATGTAGTTCAACTTCCCATATATGGTCAACTTTTTAGAGTTATACAGATTTTAGAGAAGAATCAGTCTGTCTCTTAGGTGCAGGGTTCTGTGTATTTCTACTAATTTGAACCTATCAATACTGTTAGAGGTATTCTTGGAATGACACCTCATATTTCATACCTTGTTTGACATCCTTTTTAGTTCATATCTTGTTTTTATTCCTTTTTTGCTTGATGTTGCTTGTTTTTTTAATAAAATATAGATTCCCTTATATTTTTTTCCTGCTAGGACATAAACTAGATTATAGACATATTCTTGTGTGTGTGAGAAGTCGCTCAGTCGTGTCTGACTCTTTGCGACCCCATGGACTGTAGCCTGCCAGGCTCCTCTGCCCATGGGATTCTCCAGGCAAGAGTACTGGAGTGGGTTGCCATTTCCTTCTCCAGGGGATCTTCCCAACCCAGGGATCAAACCCGGGTCTCCTGCATTGCAGGCAGACACTTTATCCTCTGAGCCACCAGGGAAGCCTACACATATTCTTAATTATAATCAATAATTTAGTTGCATCTAATATTGAGAAACCTAGACAACGTATTAAAAAGCAGAGACATCACTTTGTCAACCAAGGTTCGTACAGTTAAAACTATGGTTTTTCCAGTAGTCATGTACGGATGTTCGAGTCGGACCATAAAGAAGGCTGAGTGCTGAAGAATTGATGCTTTCAAATTGTGGTGCTAGAGAAGACTCATGAGAGTCCCTTGGACAGCAAGGAGGTCAAGCCAGTCAATCCTAAAGGAAATCAATCCTGAACATTCATTGGAGGGACTGATGCTGAAGCTGAAGCTCCAATACTTTGTCTACGTGATGTGAAGAGCCGACTCATTGGAAAAGACCCTGATGCTGGGAGGGACTGGGGGCAGGAGGAGAAGGGGACAACAGAGGATGAGATGGTTGGATGGCATCACGAACTCAATGGACATGAATTTGAGGAGATAGTGAAGGACAGAGGAGCCTGGTCTGCTGCATTCCATGGAGTCACAAAGACTTAGAGACTGAACAACAACAACAATATTTTGAAACACATAACTATCTTTTTTTCCTCATGTAGTCTCAATTACTCTACAATCTTCTTACCCTAACTAAAGTCTTATTATGATTTGACCACACATTTAAACACACAATCCCACTGGCTAAATACCCAAAGTTTTAGTTTTACCTTATTTGAACAATCCACATGGAATCCAACTCAAGACACAGAACCGCTGTCTCAGTTTGTTATCGTTCTCATGCTTCGGGCCTTCCTCACCACTCATATTTCTTCTCCTAGAAGTACAACTTTTATTCACTCTTCTAGTGAGGATTACCAGTAGCAAAGAAATGGCAACCCACTCCAGTATCCTTGCCTGGAGAATCCCATAGACAGAGGAGCCTGGCGGGCTACAGTCCATGGGGTCGAAGAGTCGGACACGACTTAGTGCACTGTCTCTCTCACTAGTAGCAAACTGCCTCAATCTTCATCTGAAAGCTTTGTTTTGCTTTCACGAGATGTTGGTATAAAATTTTAGATGAACAGATCTTTTTCCCTCAACAGCTTGACAAACTCCAGTATCATTCTCTGGCTCCTATAGGGCCCATATCACCCATCCGTCCATCGGCCATTCCTGGGCTGGGAAATCTGTCTTTTCCCTTCAGAGTTTCTCTTTGTCTTCCATTTTCCAGAATAATGCAAAACACTCTTGGATGTGGGTGAATCTCCATTTTTCCTCTTAGTCTTCTGAGTGCAGCTGGGATTCTGTCTTCTCAGTTCTGGCCCGTTCGCCACCAACATCTCTTCAAATCCCACCCCCACGCCTTCCACTCTCCTGTCCCCATGGGTGTCGGTGACTGTGTCCAGTGCTGGAGGGAGATGACTCAAGCTCACCCAATCTTTTTAGACCAAATCCAGCATTTTGGAAATGGCAATGGCTATTCATCTCATTTCCCAAACTTCTCAGGGTCCCCATCTTCTTGTTTCATTTCTTCCCATCATACTTCATAGTTTCTTGTCCTCCTTGGTGGATGTTATTCTTGCATTCATCTCCAGGGCATTACAGACACACTCATCTGTGTGTGTAAAGTGGCGATCTCACCATCCCAGGAGCTGCAGTGCCTACTAGTAGACAGCTGCCCATTCTGGGGATGCTGGCTTGCAGGGGCATCTATGCTGCACTGGGCTTGTGTGTTCCCTGCCCATCCTCCCAAGTGCTTAGGGCTTGGAGTGCTCAGGGGTGCTCCTCAGGGGAGTCTGGGGTGCTGTGGGTCTCTGCCTAGGACCATTTTCCAGGGTCTTTCAGGCACAGGTTGAGGTGTACCCTGCCCTAGCTCCCAGCGAGCTGTATGAGTTTGGTCCCTACTGTTCCCTGGGGCCTGAACTGCCCGCCATCAGTGGTGCCTTTGGAGCCTGCAGCCCACTGGGCATGGCGTCAGCATCACTCACTGCTCTGCAGACAGCTCCAACTTGTGTGAGCCAGGCGGAGTCCCCTTGGCTTTCCTGTTTTGTGGGCTGTGTCTGCAGACTGACTGAGGATGGAAGGGGAAGGTGGTCCATGTCACGATGGGCCTGACCTCTCTGGGAAGCTGAGTTTACCATGGAGTCACGTCTGCTCACTTCCCCATGCCTGGCTGCAGTTCCCAAGTCAGGGCAGACCCCAGCTCACTCACTCCCTGTTAGCAGAGAAATGGAATCTTCCCTAAGTTTCAAAGCCAACATGATCAAATTGGTACTCCTACCCTTGCATCACCTACTGCAAAGGTCTTCTGAAAGGGGACCCTACAGTTATGCTTGACACAGGAATCCTGACTGCTTTTACAAATCTTCTAATACTTGAGAACACATCCTTTTGACTTCATGGTCACCTCCCTGACTTTACTATTGCTAAATTTCACTCTCTTTCTCCTTAGGTAATTAAGAAAACCTAAGCATTCTAACCTCTACCAGCTCTAAACCCTACAATTTCTGTTACTTAAACTCTCCAACAGGGACTTCCCTAGTGGTCCAGTGGTTAAGGATCTCCCTGGCAATGCAGGGGACACGCTGCATCCAGGTTCAATTCCTGGTCCTGGAAGATACCACCTGCCATGGGGCAACTGAGCTTGTGCGCCTCAGCTACTGGATCCCACAGTCCAGGGCCCATGAGCCACAGCTACAGACGCCTGCACACCTACAGCCCGTGAGCTGCAACAAGAGCAGCCACCCCAACAAGAAGCCCACACACGGGGACTAGAGAGGAGTCCCCGCTCACCGCAACCAGAGAAAGTGCATGTGCAGCAATGCAGATCCAGCGCAGCCAAAAGCAAAGCGCTCTAATCATCTAAAGCGCCCCCTGTGTGCTTTTCCTGTCCCATCACACAATCATCTCTTCCTAAACCCTGGACTACATCAAAGCTTGGGCTTATGAGACCTAATTTACTAAGTCCTTGTATCTCTTTAAGACACTCCCTCCTCCCCCATGGTGAGTCCATCAGAAATTCACCAGAAGGAATAGAAGGCATCTCTACCTGGCTATGTAAACAGCCGCCAAGTGCATATAAGCAAGACTGTCAGAGTGGCCAAAAAATTCATTCAGGGGGAAAAAAAAAATTCATTCGGTCTTAACTAAAGGACACATTTTTCATTTTCACTGAGAACCACAGTGAACAATGAATTCAATAACCGAATTAATTTTTTGGCCATCACAATAGTTTCACTGCCAATAAAAATGCCAAAAACTAAGAAGATCTCCCCATGGAGGAGCCCTGAATATGCCTTTAAGGTTATGCTTAAGTTGAATCCTGGGAAAACTCACATGAAATAGATTTTTAAGTTTCAATCACTGGAGTCGGCTCATTGAAAGAAAACTCTATGAACATATAACCAAGTACCTCTCTTTTACAAAATGTGTTTTCCTTAAAGGGGTAAAGTGGAGCTGAGACCAGCAACTTCTTACGTCAGTGCCAGGAATGGATTCCTAAGACTGCGATGCTGAGCACCGCTGCACAATATAACGGGAATCACAGCCTGGGTCAGGGGAGCGCTCGGCTCATCCTTACCTTGGTGGCTCGCCAGCCGGTCGGGCGGCGCTGGGAAGCCAGGTCCTGCCAGCTCCCCAGGACGCTGAGGAGGTGTCTGCTCCACCTTATCCTGCAGAGATGGGTATGGAAAGGCTCTGGTCAGAAGCAGCACTCCACACCTGCCACACCCACCACCCTCACTTCACACTTGTCACACTCACCACCCCCAGCACTGCTTTTCTTCCCCCAGTTCTTCCTTCCTTCCAATTTTTACTTTTTTTCACTTTAAATGACAGTTGTTTAAAACACACTGTAAAAGGAAAATTAACCACGAGAATGGACAGCCTGCTTGGCAAGGGAGTTGGAAGAAAAGTTACTCTTGTTTTCTGGCTTAAATTGCTTTCCCTGAATAGCAATTCAAAAAGAATTATTGTCAACGGCAGGATTTAAGCCATGAGTGCAGAGAATTAGCATTCCGTGGAGCACAGGATTTTCTGTAACAATTACCGGTGATCACGCCCTGGGCGGTCTGTCCCCTGGGATGCAAACACCCAACGACCGTTTTATAACCAGACCCTCCACAAAGCATCAGCAGCTCAGAGGCATTAAAACAATTTTTTTTCTAATATTATAGATTTATTCAGACTAAAACTTTTTCTTACATCAGTTTTAATAAGTTATATTTTTATAGGAGTTTGCCTATTTTCATCTAAAATTTCAAATTTATTGTCAAAACACCCTCTGATTTTATGATCTGAAGAGACATCACTATTATTTTGCTGTTATTAGTTGTTGGTAGGATTTTTCTTGATTCATTTCATTGATTAGTGAGATAAACATTTTATTGATATTTTCAGAGGATAACTTTATAGCATTTTTGATCCTCTCTACTGTCTGGTTTGTATTCAGTATTTTCTCTCTCTCTCTTTTTTTTTTTTTTTAAATTTTTATCAGAGTCTAGTTGATTTACTGTGTTAGTTTTGGGTGCACAGCAAAGTGATGCAGTTATACAGATCTTCATTCTTTTTCAGATTCTTTTCCCTTATAGGTTATTACAGAATACTGAGTAGAGTTCCTTGAGCCACACAGTAGGTGCTGGTTGGTCATTTATTTTATACATAATGGTGTAAATATTCAGTGGCACTTTTCAGACCTCAGGTAAAGATAAAAATTTTCAGTAAAAGTTAAAACAGTAACTTAAAACCAAGCCCACAACTCCAGAAAAACCTCTTCGTGGGATTATAATCAATCCAATGAAAGACTCAATAAGATGTGGAAAATGGGCCTGTAAACTCTTTACATGCCGAGAGGAAAATATTAGCAGTGATTAACCTGGGGTGAAGAGATAGCAAATTTCTCTGGCAGATTAAAGAAACTTTGGGAATTATTATAATGCACGTTTTATCTCTGTAATTAGGTTTTAGAACTGTGTCAGAAAGTATAAGATTTTCATGGAAAAACCTATTAATAAAAATTAACATGAACACACAAGCAGGTGCCATCAGCAACCTCCCCTTCCTAGTACTGCAAAACTCTGCAGGTGCGAGATGCCCCCAGTCCACGAGCGCCAGCATCCTGCGGCGCTTCCTCTGCCAGCTGGCCACAGAAGGCACAGCCACCCAGCACCACCCCATGACTAGAGGAAGCCCTGAGACTGGAGCCCAGGCAGCCGGGCTTCAGAGCACACATGCCTTCCCTCCCATGCTGCCCAAGAAACTCCAAAAAAGCACATCATTCTGACAGATGCTTCAGGGCCTGAATGCCCCCTAGTCAGTGGCTTCTGCACCCAGAGCCTCTGTCTGCCTGAGTGAGAGGGGACGGTTGTGACTCCACTCTCTGTCCACAGGGTGGGTCTGGTCCACACTCTGCTGGGGGCCACCGTGGGGAGCACTGCTCAGAGAGCCCAGGAGGGAAGGAGATGCTTGCTCCCCAGGAAGGCAGAGTGGCCTTCACACCTCCCTCCAGAAAACCTGGGAAGAGCAGACAAAGACCTCTGAAGGAGGGAGACTTTCACTTGCTTCCCTCTCTCTGTTCTCTCCCTTCGAAAGGAATGGCCAGCTCTCTTTCGGTTTTTAAAACCACAGATGTAACGCTTGCCTGTTAGGAAAATCTAGATGCTAAGGGACTTCCCAGGTAGTGCCAGCGTAAAGAATTCACCTGCCAGTGCAGGCGATGCAAGAGACACCGGTTCAGTCCCTGAGTTGGGAAGCTCCCCTTGAGGAGGAAATGGCAACCCACTCCAGGATTCTTGCCTGGAGAATCCCATAGACAGAGGAGCCTGGTGGGCAACAGTCCATGGGGTCGCATTCAGACATGACTGAGTGACTGAGTACACACAGATGCTAAAGAAAAGGATAAAGATAAAAATTAAAATGAACCCCTTTCACCCATGGATGTTATCCAATCAGTTTTTGATCTGTTCTTTCAGAGGAAAACAAAAATCCACACACAGGGTATGCGCAGATGCAATGTCTGAATTATTTAGGGACAGCATCTATGCTACATTTGAATCACATGGGGGTTACAAATGATCCTGATAAGAACGGAATCACCATCATGACACCCACTGCTGTATTTTAACGCATCTTTTCAAAAATTTCCATGGCAACAAGCATTCCCCAACAGCCCTTTCAAAATTCTAGCATACCACATTAAGTACCCGTGTAACATGATTTCTTTCATTAATACCCTACTGGCAAATGTACAATTTGTTAAGAAACTTAAGTTTTTGATTAGGAAAGAAGGGAGAAATTGGTTTCGAGGACATGGTGTCTGGGAGCCAAAGGGATGCTGGTAAGACCCCCCTGAGGTGCTGAGAATAGAGCTAGATTGCCAAGCCTAGAGAGCCGAGCGGTCCCTGCCCGCCCCCGGATTCAGCAGTCTCCCCATCTAAGGTCACCCACCCACTTCTACAGCTCCACAGTCCAGTGTTCTCCGTTCAATCAGCCTTTACCATCTGAGAGAAATATCTTTCCTTTTTCCCCCAATTTTAAAACTACCCATATAAGTATTTGAAAATACAAAGTAGAAATAAAAATTCGCCTAAATTCTATGGACATGAATACGAACAAACTCCGGGAGACAGTGAAGGACAGGGGAGCCTGGCGTACTGCTGTCCTTGGGGTCGAACAGAGTCAGACATGACTGAGTACCTGAAGAACAGCGACCCAAGACAGTGGAGTAAGGCAGCATTCTTCTGAGTTTTGCACCTTCACCACGCACAGCTGGACACTGTGCATATCATAGGGTATAAACATTTTTCTGTTCTGAAAAAATGTAAATTTTCCCCCAATTTACATCACAAAATGTTCTTTATTTAAAAAAAATGGTAAGTATCATTTTTCCAGATTCTAAACTACTCTTGGAAACACTTTCAGTCATTTGCAAATTTCGGGTAATATAAATACAATCAAACAAACACCTTTGTGCATAGAACTTGTCCACATTTCTGATCGTTCTCTTAGAATCCCCAGAGTAGAAGGAGCAGGTCAAAAGTTATGTGCTTTTTGTTTTGAGTCTGGATACACTGTCCAGCTCTCATTTCCAGGTTACCCTCCACTGGAAACAGAACAGCTGCCTTCCCAGTTCCCAGGTACCGGCAGGTGGAAGGTAACAATTTTGGAACTTTTTCTTGCCAATCCCAGAGGCAGGCAGTGGTTTTCACAAGAAGGTCTTAAATAATGGAGTTGAATATCAGCCCTTTGTCTTTCTCCTTCTGGATTATCCTGTGACAGGCCAGCTGGAGCAGTGCAGGTTTTCCCAGTCCAGCCCTCCATGAAGGAGCCTCACACCATCACCCAGCTGAGGGTTTAGGGCCAGTGTCCAGACTTGCTGGGTTAGGTGGCAAATCTAGAAGATGGGCTACACGACCCCTGCAGGACGCCTGGGCGGTCCCGGCTCACCAGAAACATCATCAGTCTGCTTCTTAATGCTCCCAGGATAAGCTCTTTAAAATAATAAGAAACAAAGCTTGATCCCTTTTGTAGCGAGTAATTTTCCCACCTTGTTTGAAATTTACTCATATTTTTGATTCTCAGAGTTTAACTCAATGCAGCCAAGTTTCCTGAACTTTTGTTTTAGGTTTATTATTCTCACCTTGAGAACTGCTTTCACTCATTATAAAGAAAAATAAATAACATCCTTTATGTGTTGTCCTGGTTTCTTCTCCAACCAGAAGCATTCCCTTTCATTTCTCTGCCATTTATATGGCAGGGCACAAAAAGATGAGGCCATAAACTGACCAGTCCATACAGGCCCATTTATCACTCAATCTTCACTCTCATCACACATTACAACCTACGCAGACAAGGGTTTGGCATCCTCTCAGAGACACAGAGCTGCCTCTTCCTGGGTGAGCACCCAGGTTTCCACGCTCACAGCTGCCTGGCATGTTCATTATCAGCATCTTTCCCCTTTTGCTGCTTTGATGTGAACTCCTCAGCTGTTTTCTTCTAAGTAAGTAGTATCAACAATAAAAAAACTAAAAACAGAACTACCATATGACCTAGCAATCCCACTCCCGGGCACAGACCCAGAGAAAACCGTAATTCCAAAAGACACATGCACCCCAATACTCACTGCAGCACTATTTACAACAGCCAAGACACAGAAGCAACCTAGATGGCCATCGGCAGATGACTGGATAAAGAAGACATGATGCAGGTATACAATGTAATATTACTCAGCCATAAAAAGCAATGGAATTTTGCCCTTTGCAGAGATGTAGATGGATCTAGAGGCTGTCATACACAGTGAAGTAAGTCAGAAAGAGAAAATCAAATATTGCATATTAACATACATATGTGGACATCTAGAAAAATGGTACAGATGAAGCTATTTGCAAAGCTGAAATAGAGACACAGACATAGACAATAAAAATATGACCATCAAGAGAGGAAAGGTCGGGTGGTGGGATGGACGGGGAGGCGGGGATTGACAAACACGCTCTTCATATATGAAACAGATAACTGGTGAGAAGAGACGGCATAGCGCAGGGAACTCTACTCAGTGCTTGTGGCGAGCTAGGTGGGAAGGAAACCCAGAAAAAGAGCGGCGGTATGTCTTCATGTAGCTGACTCATTTTGTTGTACAGCAGGAACACAACACTGTAAAGCAACTCTGCCCCAATAAAAATTTTCTAAAACAATAAATAAATAAAAATGAAGTTAAAAAAAGTATCACAGGAAAGAACAAACCTGACCTCATATTAGACCTATTTCTTTTACTTTTGTATTCTATTGCTCTTACTTCCAGTTAAGAACGTTGCTTATAATCTGAAATACACAGGATAGCCCATTCTCAAGGCTCAGACTTAAGGGAATAACACTCTTCCATTAATATAGAGACAAAAAATTGCAGGAGAATAACATTTGTCTTGTTGGAGGTTTACAGGAACATCGTGACCTGACCTACGTGGACAGCTGCAAGAACCAAGTAGTCTGACACCAAAAACTCTGCAACAGCCAACCACCCCTCTCCCTCATCTGGCCTTTAAAAATGCTTTGCTGAAACCCTTCAGGGAGTTCAGGGTTTTGAGAGGCGTGAGCCACTCATCTTGCATGAGTTCAGTTCAGTTCAGTCGCTCAGTCGTGTCCGACTCTTTGCGACTCCATGAATTGCAGCATGCCAGGCCTCCCTTGCATAGTCCTGCAATAAACCTTTCGCTGCTCCCCAAATTCTGATGTTTCAGTATTGTTAGGCCTCCCTGTGCATCTAGCAGACAAACTTGCATTTGGTAGCAAAAGTTTACTTAAACTATTAAAACTTCTTGTCCAGAATATTTCCTTATATTTAAGTAATGGTTACCCATTACTAATATGAAGGTTGCGGGTGGGCCATCTGATTAAAATCAGACCACATAAGCATAGAGCATAAACCAGGAAGTTGAGCCCCACCCCCCCACTCCATGCATCCTGGGGGCTGGCATGACGCGCTGAGTACAGAAGCACTGGGGGTTTCTGGTGGACACGCCAGTCTGAGACCCAGTCCAGCCAGGCGCTGACACACTGCCCTCCTGAAAACACCCCTTTCCACTGACGAGCACACCAGACCCCACCGAGACCTTGCTCCTAAGACAAGTCACCTTCCAACCTAAGTTAAAGGCAAACTTGTTTAAATAGTGTGATCAGATTTAGCTAGTAAAAAATACAGGATGTTCAGTGAAACCTGAAATGTCAGACAAACAACTAGTAGTTTTTTTGGTGTAAGTATGTCACAAATGTTACATTGGGCTTATTAAAAAAAAAAAAAGTTTGTGGTTTATCTGAATTTAACTGGGCATGCTATACTTTATCTGGCAACTTTATACCTAAAGTAACATTGGAAATCTGGCAGGCTTGCATGACAAATTACAGCAGTAAGAACAGAATCTTGCCTTGTTTGTTCATATATAAAACTGCCATATCCAGAGAGCAGAAGTCAACATAGAGAAGCTTCAGGCAAGCATTCCATTATCTTGCAAAGCCAAGAAAAATGTAATAGTATGGAAAACGATGGTGTTTATAACCTAAAGGCAGAGCATGAAGGCAGCCAGGAGAAGCGCGTCACGGCTGTAAAGAACAGAAACTCCCCACATGGCTGGAAGGCCAGGTATACGGAAGAGACACAGACACATACTGATGGAGGCTAGGGTGAGCGCAAAGGCTTCTCGCTGGCTGGCCTGGTCTCTTCCAGGGCTGGTTGAGCCATCCCAGGTTGGTCAGGGATGGCTCCCTTATGAGTCAGGAGGGCAAGACAGCTGGGCCATGGCCGGAGGCCAGCAGGATAGAGCCTCCTCATCTGCAGAAGGCCCGGGGGACGCAGAGGAAGGCACGGATCCTTCCCTGTAGGACACAGCCTCCTCATCTGCAGAAGGCCTGGGGGACGCAGAGGAAGGTGCGGACCCTTCTCTGCAGGACACAGCCTCCTCATCTGCAGAAGGCCTGGGGGGCACAGAGGAAGGCACGGATCCTTCTCTGCAGGACACAGCCTCCTCATCTGCAGAAGGCCTGGGGGATGCAGAGGAAGGTGCAGAGGGATTGGGGGCAGGTGAAGAAGGGGACGACAGAGGATGAGATGGCTGGATGGCATCACCAACTCGATGTGCATGAGTTTGGGTGAACTCCGAGAGTTGGTGATGGACAAGGAGGCCTGGCATGCTGCAATTCATGGGGTTGCACAGTCAGACACAACTGAGCGACTGAACTGAACTGAACTGAATATTCCAAATATCTAAAGAACTTATGCAGCTCAGTAGCAAAAAGAAAACAAAAAACAAAAAAACACCCCATTAAAAAAACGAGGAGAGGAGAATGGCGGCTAAAAGTTTCTACAGTAACAGCCTCCAAACCTGTCACTGTGTCTCATCAGGTGTGTGTGACTTCCTGCTTTCTGGAATGGACACTAAGGCTGTGAATATGTGAAAAAGATTTCACAATTTTATGTCCAACACATCCAGGAGTTCAAGAGAAAGAAACTCTTGCTAATGGAGGTCATTAGCAGCTGCTGAAGGAGGAACTGACCCGTGTCAAAAAGAGATCTGCCCTGAGCCTTTGAAGTAGGAGCACTGACTCCAAGACCCTACACTACCAGAGAACTAACCCTAGGGAGTATCAACTAGTGAGAACTCACACAAAGGAAACCACTGGAATACAAGACCCGGCATCACCCAACCACCAGTAGCACCCTGTGCAGGATGCCTCCTCTAAACGACAAACAAAACAAAAATATAAAACCAATCATCAGCAGAGAGGATTACCACCTCACTCAGCCTTGCCCATCAGCAGGGGTTGGGAGGGAGGAACTCAGCACAAATTTCACCCTATATGAAATACACAAACCACTGGACCAACCTTAGGAGGGCAGAAACCAAAAGGAAGAAAGAATTCAACCTTGAAGCCTGGGAAAAGGAGACTGCAAAGACAATAAGTTAAAAAAAAATAATAATGAGAAGGCAGAGAAATACTACACAAATGAAGGAACAAACTAGAAACACAGAAGTCCAAATAAATGAAGAGGAAATATGCAAACTACCTGAAAAAGAATTCAGAATAATGATAGCAAAGATGATCAAAAACCTTGAAAACAAACTGGAGAAAATGCAAGAATCAGTTAACAAAAAACTAACAGAATTAAAGAATAAACATACAGAGACAAAAACACAATTACTGAAATTAAAAATACTCTAGAAGGAAACAATAACAGAATATCTGAAACAGCAGAACGAATCAGTGAGCTGGAAGATAAAATGGTGGAAATAACTTCTGAAGAGCAGAATAAAGTAAAAGAGTGAAAAGAACTGAGGACAGTCTCAGAGACCTCAGGGACAATATCAAACACTCCAACATTTGCATGATAGGAGTCCCAGAAGAAGAGAAAAAGAAAGAGTATGAGAAAATCTTTGAAGAGATTATAGCTGAAAATTTCCCCAACATGGAAAGGAAAATAGTCAATCAAGTCCAGAGGTGCAGAGAGTCCCATACAGGAAAAACCCAAGGAGAAACACACCAAGACACATACTAATCAAACTAACAAAGATTAAACACAAAGAAAGAATATTAAAAGCAGCAAGAGAAAAGCAACAAGTAACATACAAGGGAAACCCCATATGTTTAAAAGCTGATCTTTCAGCAGAAACTCTGCAGGCCAGAAGGGAATGGCAGGATATACTTGAAGTACTGAAAGGGAAAAATCTACAACCAGGATTCTGTACCTGGCAAGGATCTTATTCAAACTTGATGGAGAAATAAAAAGCTTTTCAGACAAGCAAAAGTTAAGAGAATTCAGTACCACCAAACTAGCTTTACAACAAATGTAAAAGGGACTTATATGGTCAAGAAATACAATAGAAGAAAAAGATCTATAAAATCAACCCCAAACAATTAAGAAAATGGCAATAGGAACATATATATCAATAATTACTTTAAAAGTAAATGGATTAAATGCTCCAACCAAAACACACAGACTGGCTGAATGGAAACAAAAACAAGACCCATATATATGCTGTCTACAAGAAACACTTCAGACCATAAGACACATATAGACTGAAAGTGAGAGGATGGAAAAATATATTCCATGCAAATGGGAAGTAAAAGAAAGCTGGAGTAGCAATCCTCATATCAGACAAAATAGATCTTAAAGAATATTACAAGAAATAAGGAAGCACACTACATAATGATCCAAGGGATCAATCCAAGAGGAAGACATAACAATTGTAAAAATCTACGCACCCAACATGGGGGCACCTCAATACATAAGACAAACACTAACAGACATAAAAGGAGAAATAGAGAGTAACATAATAATAGTAGGAGACTTTTAACACCCTCTCACACCAATGGACAGGTCATCAAAACAGAAAATTAATAAAGAAACATAAGTCTTAAATGATACATAAGATGAGATGGCGCTCATTGATATCTTCAGGACATGCCATCCAAATACAGAAGAATAACCCTTCTTTTCAATTGCACATGGAACATTCTCCAGGATAGACCACATCTTGGGTCACAAATCATCCTCAGTAAATTTAATAAAACTGAAATTGTATCAAGCATCTTCTCTGACCACAATGCTATGAGACTAGATATCAATTATAAGAAAAACACTGTAAAAAACACAAACACAAGGAGATTAAACAACATGTTTCTAAATAACCAACAGGATACTGGAGAAATCAAAATGGAAATCAAAAAGTGTCTAGAAACAAATGACAATGAAAACACAACTCAACACCTATGGGATGCAGCAAAAGCATAATCCTACCTCAAAAAACAAGAAAAATATCAAATAGACAACCTAATTTTACACTTAAAACAAATGGAAAAAGAAGAACACCCCAAAATTAGTAGAAGGAAAGAAATCATAAAGATCCAAGCAGAAATACATGAAAAAGAAATGAAAGAAACAATAGTGAAGATTAATAAAAACTAAAAGCTGGTTCTTTAAGAAGATAAACAAAACTGAACAAACCTTAAGCACACTTGTCAAGGAAAAAAGAGAGAAGAATCAAATCAGCAAAGAAAAGGAAAATGAGAGGTTACAACAGACAATGCAGAAATACAAAGGATTATAAGAGACTATTATGAACAACTATATGGTAATAAAATGGATAACCTGGAAGAAATGGAGAGATTCTTAGAAAAGTTCAATCTTCCAAGACTGAACAAGGAAGAAACAGAAATTACGAACAACCCAAATACAAGCACTGAAACTGAAGCTGTGATCAAAAGTCTCCCAAAAAACAAAAGCCGAGAACCAGATGGCTTCACAGGAGAATTCTATCAAACATTTAGAGAGGAGTTAATGCCTGTCCTTCTAAAACTCTTTCAAAAAATTTCAGAGGAAGGAACACTTCCAAACTCAGTCTATGAGGCCACCATCACCCTGACACCAAAACCAGACAAAGACAACACAAAAAAAGAAAACTGCAGGCGAATACAACTGATTAATGTAATGCAAAAATCCTCAACAGAATTCAGCAACACGTCAAAAGCTCATACACCATGACCAAGTTGGGTTTATTCCAGGGATGCAAGGATTCCTCACTATATTAAGATCAATCAATGTGATACACCATATTAACAAACTGAAAGATAAAAACCATATGATCATCTCAATAGATGAAGAAAAAGGCCTTTGACAAAATTTAGCATTCATTTATGATTAAAACTCTTCCAAATATGGGCATAGAAAGAACCTACCTCAACATAGTAAAGGCCATATATGATAAGCCTACAGCAAACATTATTCTCAATGGTGAGAAACTGAAAGCATTCCCCCTAAGGTCAGGAACAAGACAAGGGTGTCCACCTTCCCCACTATTATTCAACATAGTTTGGAAGTCCAAGCTACAGCAATCAGAGAAGAAAAAGAAATAAATGATCAGAAAAGAAGTAAAGCTCTCACTGTTTGCAGATGACATGATACCGTACATAGAAAACCCTAAAGATAGTATCAGAAAATTTCTAGAGCTAATCAGTGAATTTAGCAAAGTTGCAGGATACAAAATCAATACACAGAAATCACTTGCATTTCTATATACTAACAATGAAAAATCCTAAAGAGAAATTATGGAATCAATCCCATTCACTATTGCAACAAAAAGAATTAAATATCTAGGAATAAACTTACCTAAGGAGACAAAAGAACTGTACACGAAAAATTATAAGACACTAATGAGAGAAATCAAAGATGACTTAAACCAATGGAGAGATATTCCATGTTCCTGGGTAGGAAGAATCAATATTGTGAAAATGACTATACTACCAAACACAGTCTACAGATTCAACACGATCCCTATCAAATTACCAAAGGCATTTTTCACAGAATTAGAACAAAAAAATTTCACAATTCATATGGAAACACAAAAGACCCCATATAGCCAAAGCAGTCTTCAGAAAGAAGAATGGAGCTGGAGGAATCAACCTTCCTGACTTCAGGTTATACTATAAAGCTACAGTCATCAAGACAGTATGGTACTGGCATAAAGACTGAAATATAGACCAATGGAATCAGATAGGAAGCCCAGAAATAAACCCATGCACCTATGGGTATTTTATTTTTGAAAAAGGAGGCAAGAATATACAATGGGGCAAAGACAGCCTCTTCAATAAATGGTGCTGCGAAAACTGGACAGTTACATGCAAAAGAATGAAATGAGAACACTTCCTAACAGCGTATACAAAGATAAACTCAATATGGATTAAAGACCTAAATATAAGACCAGAAGCTATAAAACTCTTAAAGGAAAACAGAAACACTCAATGACATAAATCAAAGCAAGATCCTCACTGACCCATCTCCTAGAGTAACAGAAATAAAAACGAAAATAAACAAGTGGGACCTGATTAAACTTAGAAGCTTTTGCACAGCAAAGGAACCTCTAAGCAAGGTGAAAAAAGACAACCCTCAGAATGGGAGAAAATAATAGCAAATGAAACAACTGACAAAGGATTAACTTCCAAAATACACAAGCAGCTCATACAACTCAATGCCAGAAAAACAAACAACCCAATCAAAAAATGGGAAAAAGACATAAACAGACATTTCTCCAAAGAAGACATACAGATGGCTAACAAACACATGAAAAGATGCTCAACATCACTCATTATTAGAGAAATGCAAATCAAAACTACAATGAGATATCACCTCACACCGGTCAGAATGGCCCTCATCAAAGTGTCTACAAACGATAACTGCTGGAGAGTGTGTGGAGAAAGGAGAACACTCTTGCACTGTTGGTGGGAATGTAAATTGACACAGCCACTCTGGAAGACAGTATGGAGATTCCTTAAAAAACTAGGAATAAAACCACCATATGACCCAGCAATCCCACTCCTAGGCATATACCCTGAGGAAACCAAAATTAAAAGAGACACATGTATCCCATTGTTCACTGCAGCACTATTTACAATGGCTAGAACATGGAAGCAACCTAGATGTCCATCGACAGATGAATGGATACAAGAAGCTGTGGTAGATGTACCCAATGGAATATTACTCAGCCATAAAAAGGAACACCTTTGAGTCAGTTCTAATGAAGTGGATGAATCTAGAACCTATTATACAGAGTGAAGTAAGTCAGAAAGAGAAAGATAAATATCATATTCTAACACATATATATGGAATCTGGAAAAATGGTACTGAAGAATTTATTTTCAGGGCAGCAATGGAGAAACAGACATAGAGAATAGACATATGGACATGGGGAGAGGGGAGGAGAGGGTGAGATGTTTGGAAAGAGTAACATGGAAACTTATATTACCATATGTAAAATAGATAGCCAATGGGAATTTGCTGTATGGCTCAGGAAACTCAAACAGTGGCTCTGTCAACCTAGAGGGGTGGGAGGGGGCGGGAGATGGGAGGGAGGTTCAAAAGGAAGAGGATATATGTATACTCTATGGCTGATTCATGTTGAGGTTTGACAGAAAACAAAATGCTGTAAAGCAATTATCCTTCAATAAAAATTAAATTTTTTAAGAAATGAGAAGAAAATCTGAATAGATATTTTCCCAAAGTAGATATACATATGGCCAACACACACATGTAAAGACACTCAACACCACGAATTATCAGGGAAATGCAAATCAAAACAATGAGATATCACCTCATACCTGTCAGAGTGACTTTTATCAAAAAGACAGGAAATAACAAGAGTTAGAGAGGATGAGGAGAGAAGAAACCCTTTGGCATTGTGCACTAAAATATAAAACGGTGCACGCAGCCACTATGGAAACCAGGTTAGAGGCTCCCCAGAATATGAAAAACAGACTTAAATGCAGTAATCACTAAGCCTCAAGAATAATAATAATAGTGGGAATATTTATTAAGGTTTTGAACGGCTTAACATTTAAAACATGTGCTCCAACAGAAAAAAAGAAAAATCCAGCAATTCTGTTTCCAAGCATCAGAAGAAAGCAAAACACTAATTTGAAATGATACATGCATGCCGTGTTCACCGCAGCATTACTTACAATAGCCAAGCCATGGAAACAACCTACATGTCCACTGAAGGAGGAATGGATAAAGAAGATGAGTCATACAAATGTAATGGAGTATTATCCACATCTAAAAAAGGATAAAATCCTGCCACTTGTGACAAGGGTGAACCTCAAGAGCATTATGCTCAGTAACAGATCAGACAGAGAAAGATAAACACTATATGACCTTTCAGTCTCTCATGTAGGTGGAATCAAATAAAAGTAAAACCGTAAGATACAGAGAACAGATTGGTGGCTGCTACAAACAGTGGATGAGGGCCAGGAGAAATAGATGGAGGAGGTCAACAAAAGTGTTAAAAAAAGCAATTCAGCAATGGAAGGGTTCTAGCACGATTTGTGCATTCCTAGAAATCATCAATTTCTAGATGATTCTATGCATTCTCATCTCTGTCCTTTCTTTAATAGGTACTGTCTAACCCCCATTCTTACAGATGAGTACGTAAGGGACGGGACCCCAGCAACACAGCTAATTACCTTGTGGGCCACATACAGTCTGATAGAAGAAAGATAGAAGAACGAGCTACATACACAAGCTGTCACTCTGCTAAGCAACCATTCCAAGTCCTAAAACATGAGAGAATTTGATTAAAGAGCAGCACTCCACATTCTGCAGCTTGCCAGCTCTACACAATTAGCCACTGCCCTCCATGGACATAGGAGCCTGGCAGGCTACAGGCCAAAGGGTTTCAAAGAGTCAGATGTGACCAAGCACACACAAGCACACTAACGGAAATACACTCATAATCAATGACCTAGGGTCAGTTTGTGCCCCAAATGGCACTCTGACTGTTTATTCCACGCAAGAGCACAGAGAACAAGAGATGTACATCAAACTGACCCTAAAACCAAATCACACATTTGGATATATCTAGGTCCAACAACTTGTGATAACAGTGTCCACAAAAAGCTGGTCAACAGCCTATCTAAGAAAGACAAAAAAATTTAATTCGAGCCAATCTGAGGATTAGAACCTGGGAGACAGTCCTTCAGAAACCTCCAAAGACTGTTCCATCTGTTAGAAGTCAAAGCAAGGTTGTGCAAGTTTGTGCGACAAAGCTTTATACATCAAATGAAGTGCTACTGACAGTTTACACAGCCAGATCGCCACGTCATGCGTCATCATGGCCCCTCACAAGATTATGAAAGATTATCTCCTAGGGAGTAGTGACCCTTGATGAGATCAAGAGGGAGTTACCTCCTAAGGAGGTCTGGTTCATGGAGATGCATAACCCACACTAAAGGTGGGGGAGGAGGTCCAAAGTAGAACTTAAAGCTTCCTTGTCTCGACATAAAATATAAACTTTATTTCATCAAGAAAAGGGAAAGTAGGGACTTCCTTCGTGTTCCAGTGGTTAAGACTCTGCCTTCCAATGCAGGAAGCACGGATTTGATCCCTAGTCCAGGAACTAAGATCTGTCAGCTGAAAAAAGCCAAAACAGAAGCAACATTGTAACAAACTCAATAAAGACTGTGAACACAGGTACTGACTCTGACAGGCAAATTCCTAGACCATCTCAGATCAAGAGAGGTACAAAAAACCTCTCCAAAATAGGAAGACTTCTTCCTCATATCACTTATTCCACCCCAATCCAGGACAGCGCCCATCTCCTCTCCGGCACCCCAATAAAAAATCAACTCTTGCACTATTTGAAGGCTCCTAGAGTTGGACTGTGAAGAAAGCTGAGCACAGAAGAATTGATGCTTTTGAACTGTGGTGTTGGAGAAGACTCTTGGGAGTCCCTTGGACTGCAAGGAGATCCAACCAGTCAATTCTGAAGGAAATCAGTCCTGGGTGTTCACTGGAAGGACTGATGCTGAAGCTGAAACTCCAATACTTTGGCCACTTCATGCGAAGAGTTGACTCATTGGAAAAGACCCTGATGCTGGGAGGGATTGGGGGCAGGAGGAGAAGGGGACGACAGAGGATGAGATGGCTGGATGGCATCACCGACTCGATGGACATGAGTCTGAGTGAATTCCAGGAGTTGGTGATGAACACCGAGGTCTGGCATGCTGTGATTCATGGGGTCGCAAAGAGTCGGACACGACTGAGCAACTGAACTGAACTATATCCAAGCTCTTAATTACACATAGAAGTTAACACGTAAATAACACCAGGAGAGGTAACATAGGAACTAAAACTCAGGGCTGGGTGACTAACAGCAAAGACCAGATTTTGCTTCAGAGAAGGGGCAGCCGTCCCTCGGAAATGGACATGAAGGTCAGCGGTTGGCAAATACCAACAGCCTCCCAACTGTACACTCTTACAAGGGTTCTGTGTCTCGGGATCTGGGAAAGGTGAGAAGTTCCTGCCAAAACAATCACTGTGGCTCAGGAAGGCGGCCAAAGACCTCAAGTCGGTGAAACGGTAACTAACCAGAAACGTGATGTCACAGACAGCCCGCTGAGTGAAGGACAGCACAGGCCTCCCCGTCACTCACTTCACATCTGTCCTTGCCTTTCAATGAGGCGGGAGGTTTTCCAAGTTACTAACTTATTGACTGTAAGTGCAAGAGGGGGGCTCCTGTCATAAACTCTGCCATGGGTATCCTGGCTGTCCTCTAGGGCCCACAGAGCTCCCCCGATGAAGGTGATGAGCTGGAGGCCACCTGGCTCTCCTGAAAGAGGACCCCCGGCTGGGTTGCTGGTTCTCAGCCATACCAGGCTGTTTGCCTGGGTCAGGCGCCCGGGCACCCAGTCTTCATCCTTCCCCTCCCAGGAGGGACCAGCGAGTCAGAGTCAGGCAGCACTCTCCTGATGACCCGGTCACTCAGCCCTTGCAATGGCAGAGCAGGGGTTCACTCTAGATAGAGCACAGCTGCAGACGTGACCTGGCCCCAGACGGCCCCACCCCCAGCTTCCTGCCGCCGATCCCAACCGGCACAGGGAGGCATGAAGCCCCATCACGTCCCATTTAAAAGACTGCTGCAGGAGGGGATGCTGGGACCGTGACAAGCATGTGAACAGCAGAGGCAGCACGGGAGGGCCTGCATGCCACCACCCACTCACTTTGTTCCCTGGGATCCTCCCCCGCTGGAGAAAAGGGAAATGAGTCAGGACTAAACATCCGTGAGGACTAACCCCACAGACATCTGTCAGAAGGGTCAGCAAGCAGCACCTGGGGCCGCTTTAGGCTCGAGAGCCACTGGTCTGAGAAGCAAGTGGACACGGCCCCTCTAATTCACCCAGCCACGTGACAAACAGCAGAGTTTCAAACGGAAGCGACCCGTGTTCTGAGTCTGCCAGCGCTGAGCTTCAGGGAGCATCAGGTACCAAGCCAGGTGTCAGCCACGGGCCGAATCCCTTCAGGAGGAAGAGGCAGTCAGGTTGCTCACCCACACAAGGACCTCAGATGGCAAGGGCTGGGTAATGCAGCTGGGTGACGAGAGCCCGGCTCTAAAGTCTGGGAGATTGGGTGAAGATCTGGGTGCACAAGCCCGGGGATGGCTCCTTACTCCCTAAGCCCCAGCTTCCAGGTCTAACGTGGGAACCCAGTTCTGAGGTCCCCCTGGTGGGGTGCACAAGGCATAAGATCAGGAGGGCCCAGGCCCTCAAGCAAAGCTCTGCACATTCTCCCGGGCACTGACTCCGCCCCACGTCTACATGCAAAGCCTGGCTCAAGCACCTGCCCCTCACCACTGAGTGCTGCCGGGATCAGCCAGGCAGGACCCCCCGCCCAGCAGAGCACCAGTCCCCCACTTCCCACCCCTGATCAGCTGGGTGAGCACAGACCTCTTCCTTGAGCTTTCTCAACAACAATCTCAGAACCTGGAAAAGGTTCTCACCACCCTGGAGGACCAGGAAAAGGCCCCAGGGCTGAACATGATACAATCCCCAAGGTGGTTCTTCCTTATCTCCATGTCCCTCTGGAGGGCAGAGGGCAGGAGGCCGCGGTGAATGGCAGCCCCTGGCTGAGGGTCTGGCGGCAGAAGGAGGGAACCTGGGTCCCCACAGCGTCCAGCCTGCATTTCCACGCTGCACCTGGGTGAGGTGTGATAGCTCCCCAGAGGGCAGGTGGGGGTGGGGGCAAAACAAAGCTTCTGGAAGCATGCAGAAGGGTCCAGCTGACAGGTCAGGTGACATTCTCCTGAAGCATAGCTTCCATGGAGCTTCATGCCAAGAAAGGGGCCAGGACAGAAGTGAAGGAGCAGTATAGGTCCCCGGCACAGCACACCCGCTTCTCGGTCCAAAGGCACCTCGCCTCTGCGGGACAGGACCTGGCCCGCCCTGCAGCAGGCAGGGTCACAGGGTCCCAACCTCAGCACCGGCCAGGAGCAGCACAGTGAAAAGTCTCACTGCGGTACGAGCCAAATGCTTGTAAATTGCTGCTCTGACCAACTCTCTGATCCTGAGCAAATAACTGTAGGGGCCGTGCCTGGTTCCTCATCGACCGTGTGACATCTCTGGACCACGTGGTGTCTCTACTCCTTTTCAGCACCAAAGCTGATTCCGTGTATTACATACAAATGTGCCAAGCCCGATCTATTCCTAGAACCACGGTTAAAATAAATTATGGAGACTTCTGTGCTTCCAGCCGAGATGGACAACCAGGATCACAATCACCCTCTCTCCTGAAATAACCAAAAAATGGAACCAGAAGCAGGCTGCCTGTTTCTTATACTGGACAACAGACAGCAGAGGACAGCAGCTCCAAAGGACGGGAAACAGATGTGGGGAGCCCGCCCAGGACTCCTGCAGGTGGGCTCCACTTTCCAGTCACGTGCAAGAAAGGGATCGCAGACCACGCCTCGGGGTCCCTCTAAGGAGAATGAATTCAGAGCTCGGGGAGGCGGGCAGAGAGGAGGGGACAGCACGGAGGAGGGTCCTGGAGATGTGCAGAGGGGGTCCGAGAGCACGTATGGCCAGGAAAGACCCAACAGAAAGAAACAGACAATGAACATTAGTGTACATGTGTCTGAATTGTGGTTTCCTCAAGGTATAGGCCCAGTAGCAGGATTGCTGGGTCATACGGTAATTTTATTCCTAATTTATAAAGGAACTTCCAAACTGTTTTCCATTGTGGCCGTATCAATTTACATTCCCATCAACAGTGCAACAGGGTTCTCCTTTCTCCACACCCTCTCCAGCATTTGTTTGTAGATTTTTTTGATGACGGTCACCTCATTCTGACCTGTGTGAGTTGATACGTCATTGCAATTTTGATTTGCATTTCTCTAATAACCACTTAGAGGAGTGTGATGCAAGGCGGGGAAGGAGGGGATATACATATAATTATGGCTAATTTGTGTTGCTGTACGGCAGAAACCAACACAACATTGTAAAGCAATTGTTGTTTTTCACTCAGTCCTGTCTGACTCTTTGCAACCCCACGGAATGCAGCAGGCCAGGCTCTTCTGTCATCCACTATCTCTAGGAGTTTGCTCAAACTCACATACATTGAGTCAATGATGCCATCCCACCATCTCGTCTTCTGTCGCCCCCTTCTCCTCCTGCCTTCAATCTTTCCCAGCATCAGGGTTTTTTCCAGTGAGTTGGCTCTTCGCATCAGGTGGCTTCAGCATCAGTCCTTCCGATGAATATTCAGGACTGATTTCCTTTAGGATTGACTGGTTTGATCTCCTTGTTCAAGAGAATAAAGCAATTATCCTCCATTAAAAAAAAGAAAGAAGCGGGCAGAACAAGTCCCAGAGCTCACACAGGGCAGGGAAAAGTCTGCATTCGTGCCAGTCAGGTGGGAAATCTTATACACGAGACACTAAATCACTTCTTCGGAAGAGTCTTGCCTTAACAGTAAGGGCAAATTAAGCCTGGGCCTAAAGTGATTCTAGGGCCAGCTGCTGCTGCTGCTGCTGCTGCTGCTGCTAAGTCGCTTCAGTCGTGTCCGACTCTGTGTGACCCCATAGACGGCAGCCCACCAGGCTCCCCCATCCCTGGGATTCTCCAGGCAAGAACACTGGAGTGGGTTGCCATTTCCTTCTCCAATGCAGGAAAGTGAAAAGTGAAAGTGAAGTTGTTCAGTCGTGTCTGACTCTTAGCGACCCCATGGACTGCAGCCTACCAGGCTCCTCCATCCATGGGATTTTCCAGGCAAGAGTACTGGAGTGGGTTGCCACTGCCTTCTCCGCTAGGGCTAGCTGCTGCTGCTGCTGCTGCTGCTAAGTCACTTCAGTCGTGTCCAACTCTGTGCGACCCCATAGACTGCAACCCACCAGACTCCCCCATCCCTGGGATTTTCCAGGCAAGAACACTGGAGTGGGTTGCCATTTCCTTCTTCAATGCATAGAAGTGAAAAGTGAAAGTGAAGTTGCTCAGTCGTGTCCGACTCTTAGCGACCCCATGGACTGCAGCCCACCAGGCTCCTCCGTCCATGGGATTTTCAAGGCAAGAGTACTGGAGTGGGGTGCCATTGCAGTAAAAGCAAGGTTCAAAAGGATCAAACTGTTTCCAAGAAGCCTAACTGTTCTTGCAACAAATCCCCCAAATATTTAAAGGAATGCTGCTGCTGCTAGTCACTTCAGTCATGTCCAACTCTGTGACCCCCAAGGACTGTAGCCCGCCAGGCTCCTCTGTCCATGGGATTCTCCAGGTAAGAACACTGGAGTGGGTTGCCATGCCCTCGTCCAGGAGATCTTCCCGACACAGGGACTGAAACCGTGTCTGTTATGTCTAGAGCCACCTGGGAAGCCCCATTTAAAGGAATACCCCTGGAAAGAAAAAAAAGTCAGCACTCAAGCATGTAAAATTCACGATGCCTGGCATCCAATCAAAAGGGGCCAGGCATGAAAAGAAAATCAGATCTACCATGATAAGAGGAATCAACCAAGAGAAACAGACCTAGAAGTGTCAGAGACGACAGCATGAGAAGACGGGTGTATTAAAACAGCTGGGGTGAAACACATGTGTTTAAGAAGGGAAAGGAAAGTGTGACCTGGTAAGGAAAAAAATGAAAGACACACAAAGACCAAATCTGACCTCTGGAGATGAGAAATCCACTGACGGGGTCAACAGCAGACAAGACGCTGGACCCCTTCCCCACAATGTCCAGCCTTCGAGCACACACCGGGAAGCTCCCTCTCACAGAGGGCTGGAGCGACCTGGGGTAGTGGAGGCCCCATGAAGACAAAGCAACAGAAACACTCAAAAATAAAGCACAGAGGAGACACGAGGAAGGCTGTGATCACACCCCTCCCTCAGATGTTGCCCAAGGTGGGGAGAGGGGGAAGGACGCGGCTTTGGGACAGGGAGAGTGGAGGGTGGACCAACACCCTGCTCCAGCTGTCGGATCTGAGCTGTTGCATCCCCAGACATCCCCGAGCTGCGGTGCCATCTGGACAGTGAAGCTCATTTCAGAGGGTGTGCTGGGAAGACCCTGTGAGATGAGGCACAGAACAAATGCCAACTCCTTTCTCAACCCCCAGGGAGGTGGCGACCTACTGTATCCCAGCCTCACGTATGGGTGTGGGATGCATGGAGGGACCCACCGCTCTCTCAGAGCTGCACATGCCCAAAGTCACCCTGGAAAGGCAGCTGTACATGATGAACCCCCAGGGGCTGCTCCAGGCTTGAATGACTGCAAGGACATCAGCCAGCCAGACTGTGACTCCCAGTCCTGTCACCAAGGGAGTCATACCCGTGACAGAAGACAGACACATGTGTGCGTGTGTGTGTGTGTGTGTGTGTGTGTGTGTGTATTAATGGCACCACACGTGGAAACACAGCATCACAAATTTAAAATAGAGAGAATCTACAGGCTCTGAAAGAGCCCTTCTTTACCCAACACCAAGGCTATAAAATACTCTTCACCCCAATCCTCCCCTCAAGTCCCAAGTCCCGTTCCCCATCAGCAGGTCTGCAGGGCTGGGCCTCTGGCGTCAGCAAACCTCACCCCAGCACCTGATGAAGCCGTGTTTTGACACCACTGCCTGAAGAATCCTCCTCTATAACCAAGTCCTGGGCTAACAGAAGACACAGTGACAGGTCCTGGCAGGACCGAAAAGAAGCAGGCACAGGCCATGACCATGCACCACACAAGCTGACTGCAAATGGCCAGGACGACCCTGTGGGGAGCAGAGCCACCCAGCCCAGAGCACCCATGCACCCTCCCACCCTCACCCCCCCAAGGGCATCCGGGGTCTCCAGGGAGCCTGGTAGGCCCAGTGCCAGGCCACCAGGCAGCATGGGGCTTCCCCAACCAGAGCCAGGGCCACGTGCAAAGAAAAGGATGTGACGGAGGGGAGGACGCAGGAGGGGCACAGGCCTTCTGCAGGGAGGGGGCCAGGGGGACAGCGCTGACACAGGAGAGGGGAGCAGAGGTCAGTTTGGCGAACAGGAAGATGAATCAGATTTGAAACATCTTTATTTTTAAATGCTGGCCCCAGACATGCTTCAGTGAAGGCCACTTGGCAGTCCATCAGCCCGGTGCCTAAGCCAGACACAAGGGGGCCTCAGACACTTTCTAATCCATGCTGGAAATGACCTCGAGCCTGGCAACCCAGCCCCCCGAATTCAGCGTTCACCCAGGCTGTCCTTGTGGCCACACAGTACCCCAAGGCCAGGCCACACCACGTCCTGCCCTGAACCGAGACTGGAGGGGAAGCTGAGATGTGAGCACCACACACGTGTCACACACCAGGAGGGAGAAAGAGGATGAGCCCAGAGGCCCCATCCTCACTCTGCACCCCTGGTTCATTTCTGAGAATTTGCTCCTTAAGAAGCAGGTTGTATAAACACATCAACACCCAGTTCACTGGAACCGAAAACATATCACACTCACTCTGAGGATCAGCCCTGGAAACCGCCCTTCACAGCTCACAGGTACGAGAAAGCTTGCTGAACCAAAGAAAAGAAGCCTGTGATGAGTGACTGATGTCTTTAAGTTCATGGGGATGACAGAATCCTCTCCTGGGTGACACAGTGATCAGGGCAGCAGTTACAGTGCTTCAGAGATGAGGGTGCCTGACCACCTGGTCACCTAAGGTCAGAGAAACACAGTCCATCTTCAATGAGACTCAACCAATCCACAAATACTCCTCGAGCTTCTATTATAAGGCCAGCGTGTTAGCACCTAAAGCAAAGATCCTGTCTTCCGAGGACAGGAGAAAATAAACTATATCTGGAGAAAATAAATGGTAAGCAATAAGCATTCACTACTGAAGAGGGTGGTGCCATGGAATAATAAAAGAAAAACTGAGAGCAGGTTAAACTGAGAGCAGGTTAAGTCAGGGACTGCGTGTGTGTGAGTTAGTCGCTCAGTCGTGTCCGACTCCTCACAACCCAATGGACTGTAGCCAACCAGGCTCCTCTGTCCATGGGATTCTCCAGGCAAGAATACTGGTGTGGTTAGCTGTTTCCTTCTCCAGGGGATCTTCCTGACTCAGGGATCAAGCCCAGGTCTCCTGCATTGCAGGCAGATTCTTTACCGTCTAAGCCATCAGGGAAGTCCCTAAATAGGGGAGGAAGCTGCAATTTAAATAAAACTGGAGGGAAAACCTCACATTCTAGAAAGGGGCCCTGAACAAAGACTGCAGGGCAGAAGGCACAGGTTTCAAGGGCGACAAGGACCAAGGACCAGGTCCAGGTGGCAGCCTGGGCAAAGTGCATTCAGTATCTTCATCCTGATGGTGACCAACCTTAACACCTGCAAGGAAGGCTGGTTTCCCTGTGAGATAAACTTCAGATGCAGCTTCTGACATTTCTATGCTATTTTACAAGTTTCTACCAAAAATAATGTTGTCTTTTTGCTACGAGCTTATGTTCCTTTTACAGTTTTTTTAATTTTTATTTTATTTTATTTTTTAAGCCCAGTCTCTTTCTCCTAAGCAGGCTCTCAGCGCACTGGAAGCAACTGGTGGAGACAGCCTGCTCCCTTCCGGCCCCAGTGGTGGGGGCACGAAAACCTTCACATAACTTCCCTCTGTGTCGGCAAGCCCAGGAGAACTCCCCAAAAGCTGAAAGCCAGAAAAAGAAATACAAGATTCCTTATCGCCTTTCCAGAAAAACTAAAGCAAAGTGACAGAAAATTCAGTAAGATCTTTCCTTAAACATCAATTACAGGAAAATCTCATTGATGTTGGTAATGCTAATCTTAATTAGAGTAACCTCAAACACTTGCCATTTCTCCCTGGTTAATAATACAATAATAATAATAATTTTTAAGAGGCCAGTTGCCACGTTCCTAGAGTCTCCTTCACAGCATGCAAAGTATTTAGCATACGCTGGGGAAAGTGACAAAGTGAGTGTTCAGTGTCTATGAAGATTGTTGCTGGTGAAAGGTTGTTCCTGAAAGAAAAGATGCTGGGATTCTTGGCCTCTGGAGGAGCAAAATTCAATCCGGGGCCAGAGACGAGGCTTGATTGCTCAGAGCTTTTGTGTAATAAAGTTTTATTAAAGTATCAAGGAGAGAGAAAGCTTCTGATATAGACATCAGAAGGGGGCAGAAAGAGTACCCCCTGCTAGTCTTCAGCGGGATGTTATGTAGTCACTAGCAGTCTGTTAATGAAAGAAAGGAATGTTTTAAAACTCAGAATGGCACCAGGCCCCTCACCCATAAGATGCATTTTGGGATAATCTTGGCACCAAATGGTTCATCCCAGGCCATAAAACGATTGACTTGACTCTTGTAGAAGGGCAGGTTACCACACAAATTGTTTCGTTTACATAGATTAGGGGAACAATGTCTGAGTATAACATACTGGTTTGTCAAGTAGGTTCTGAGCCATTAGGCAGACCCGGAACCGACTTGAAGACAGAGTCTGGGGTAAATGCATAGTCATTAGCATAGCCTAAGACAAACATTTCCATAAGAAGAAGGCACTGGTTATCTCTAGGTTCGAGATTAGTTAACTTCAGGTGAAACCAGGTGTCATTATGGCAACACAGTATTTTAAGAGAAACCTCCTTTTAAATTTGTATAGAAGGAAAAAAATATCGCTAGTTTGTTTCCTCCTGCTGCTTAAGAGAGATAAAAATGTCTGACACTTGCAGCCTATTTCCTCCGTCTGGAGACCCCTGGCCTGCCTGCCTGTTACCCTCTCACTGGGTTAATAACTGGTGGCGGTGGGAGCAGGGGAGGCAAGGCCCAGGGAGCAGAGGACACATTTCCAAAGAGGAAGAAATAAGCAGGAACAAGACAAGGACCCATGCAGGCCACTATGAGGCTCACTACAAGACAAATATCCCACAGGATATAAGAATACAATTTAAACTAGCTACCACTTTGGCTTCCCAGGTGGCACAGCGGTAAAAAACCTGCCTGCCAATGCAGGAAGAACAGAGATATGGGTTCAATCCTTGGGTTGGGAAGATCCCCTGGAGGAGGAAACGGCAATCTGCTCCAATATTCTTGCCTGGGAAATCCCATGGACAGGGCAGGCTGGCAGAGCTCCACTTTAAAGACCAAACACTTAAACAGGAAATTGTGTTAAAATTACTCCATATGCTTTAATAAAAGTAATTTTAAGGTTCCTCCTGCTCCCCAAAGCCACCATTTTATTTTTTTTAATATATTTTATTTTTTAACTTTACAATATTGTATTGGTTTTGCCATATATCAACATGAATCCGCCATAGGTATACACGTGTTCCCTTTCCTGAACCCTCCTCCCTCCTCCAAAAAGCAGTTGCAACTTTCAAAATTTCCATCCATCAAAGCACTGTCTGCATGCTCACAACCTACCAATGTCCTCTGGCTGCTGGTCTGAGGCACCTGTAAAAGTAACCAACTTATTCCTCCCTTCACAGCCAAGCCAACAGAAGTTCTTCAGAGCCCAGAACCCAGCCAGGGAAAGTGCCATGTCACCCCATCACCTCTAAGACTGGACAGAGAGACGCATCCTGCTTCATCTCCAAGAATAACCAGTAGTTAACAGGACCACTGCGTGCACACCAGGCCATGATCAGATGTCATAACACGGTGTCAGGACCCCACCCACGGTCCCGTCTTCAGACTTGTCAGAGCCACAGAAATTGCCTGCAGCCTCGGTGCCCCAGAAGCCACCTTTCACCAGACCGCAGGAGGCAGGCAGCCCCGGGAAGGACGCCCCTGGGCGGGCACAAGGACCGTGGTCTCCCTGCAGCGGCCGGAGCCTGCTTTCCAACTGGAAACCAACCACGTGGGCAAGCCTGGAGCCAGCCACCCCCGCCTCCAACACAGCCACCCTGCTCCGGCAACACAGGCCTGAGGTTCCACACGGACCCAGGCACCAACGCAGGGCTGGACGTGGTGGTCACGGGGGCAGAACGAACGGTGTGGACCAAGGCAGAGCAGCAGGTGGTGCTTGGGTCTGTGACGGACAAACCAAGACCCCGTCCACCTCCCTGGGGAGGTCTAGTCCCCTTTTCTGCAGAGATGGCGCATTAACCTGAGACCAGAGAGACGTGTGAGGAAGAAGGCGTGCTCACCGGGGGCCAGGTCCATCCACGGGGAAACGTGAAGAAGTGGGGTGCCCTGACAGCCAGTGGGTGGCAGGTGGCGGGAAGGTGACCAAGGCCAGGAGCAGACAAGCCAGGTGGGGCAGTGGCGGCCACACCAAGCAGGACCGCCCAGGCCCCACGGGATGACGCAGATGATGCTCACAGTCCAGCTGATACCAGAAAGGGCGAGTGCTGGTGAGCAGGCTCTGTCCTGTGACAGCAGCAACCACGTGTCGGGGGGCAGGTGGGCGAGGGGCTGACATCAGAAACCAGGCCACCCCAACACTGAGCAGCCTGCGAGGAGCCCAGGGCCCCAGCAATCCTGCCCTCTCCCTGCCACCTTATCGTCCTGCTGGCCCCAAGTCCCCAGCCCTGCAGCCTTTCTGTTGGACTATGAAATCTCATTTGACAGAGTATTGATTAAGTTCAGCCCCTCAGTCAATCGATCGGCCTATAGGCAGGCATCGCACACCTGTCCAGCCAAGCACAGGTGCCCAGGAGAAGGAAAGCAACAGGGCGGGGAGACCCTGACCCACAGACCCCACCCCCGCCTACCAGGCACCAGCTACCTGAGCTGGGAGCTACCAGCATCTTTAAGCCCCGGTCCCCTAAACAAAACAGAAACCTAACCCATGCACCATGCTTGCCATGGTACCAGACAGGGAACAGAAAGAACACAGAGAAGGTATTCAGTAAATACAGCTCTATGAATCCTTCAGAAGGAATATAAGACCTGAAGCCAACCCTCTTTCAGAAAATAAGGTTCGGGTAAAACAAATAAAACATTCAGAACAGAGCGAGTCTGTCCCTCCCTGATAAAAATTTTTTCTTAATTTTTATTTATTATGTACTTACTTGTAGTATTTCACTGATTCTAAGACACTCCTCCAATTTTATGATTTTGAAATTCAAAGATTTTCTAACCAATGCATATTTAATGATGATATGTGATAATCTTTACTTTGAATGAAAAGTTGTCATTAAAATTGATCCTTTAGGGACTTCCCTGGTGGTCCAGTGGCTAACACTCCAAGCTCCCAGCGTAGGGGGCCTAGATTCGACCCTCGGTCAGGGAACTAGATCCCACATGCCACAACTGTGGGCCACAGCGAGGCCCGGCACAGCCAGATAAATAAATAACTTTTAAAACTGGGCCTTTATCTCATGGCACTTTAGGCTCACGGAAGTTCAGTGAGTGCAGAATCCCAGGACACGAACACATCGCATCACTGCAAGGCTCTGCAGAGACTGGGACACGTGTGGCCCCCACAACGTGAACACTCACAGCCCCCATCGGTAGGAGTGTTGAGAAAAACACACCTATCGCCTGGTGCGGTCACGGCCTTCCCTGCCTCACAATCCTCATCTGTAAAGGGCAGAACATGAAGGACTCATCTCACAGAGTTGTGGCAAGACTCCTACTTAGAAAAATCCAAGTAAAGGCCTTGGTTTGACAACCAGTGCACAGTGAGTGCACTGGTTTTCTCATCTGTAAAATGGGTATCCTGAAGGGATGGAGGTGGTGTCTCCAGTGGTTGGTGGAAGGTAAGAGAGCCCAAGACAAGCCAACAGAAGGGCTGAATCCTTTCCCCGCTACCTGGCCTCCACCGAGTGCTGAGGGTCAGGTTCCCTGAAGAGATGACACAGGTCCCCACCGGTCCAGTCACGCAGAGTGTACCCTCATTACATTCACCAGTCGCCAGCTCCACCTCACAAAAAACATCTCTATTAAACAGTTCAGTTCAGTCGCTCAGTCCTGTCTGACTCTCTGTGACCCCATGGACCGCAGTACGCCAGGCCTCCCTGTTGTCGTTACTAAATCCAGAAATAATCTCCAAAGATTTACAAAAACCACTTTAGATGAGGGTCCTATCTACTGGAAGAGTCTCATAAAAACAAGTGAGGTCTCAAGTCATCCTTGCATCCATCTCTCCCACCATGGCAAGTGGAAGGAAGTGTCCACAAATTTCTTAAAGAAAATATAGCCCAATGAAACACTCTTTGCCAATACACGTGCGTAAGATAAAAAACAGAGAAGCCACAGGATGACTCTGGTTAAAAAAAACAGTGACACTTACCAACTTTGGGAACAGAATTAATTTCAGAGAATGACCTTAAATCCAGACCATAAGAGATGAGACTGTCCAGCTTCTCCAGAGAGAGGCAGGAACCGGAAGTAAACAACTGAAGACTCTAAGCTGTGTGACTGGCAAGCGAGGGCTCACAGCCAGGCTGCGTGGTGTTCCTGCTGCCCCCACGGTGAAGGGGGTCACAGGCGGGCATAAGGGGGCCCACTCTGCTCTCCATCTGCCCAGAACTCATATCACTAATCAAAGTCCTAAAATAGGAGTTGCTTCGGAGGGCCAGGCTCTGCTCAGCTCTGCTGGTGAGGCCCCAAAGCAGCCAGAGACAAGATACAAGTAAATCAGTGTAGCCGTTTTCCAATAAAACTTTATTTACAAAAGCAGGCAGGGGCTAGATACGACCCACAGGCTGTGGTCTGCCAACCTCTGCCCTGCAAAGGGAGGCTCCTTGTCAGAAGGCTCAGGAATGTACAACTGAAATGGGGCCAAGGAAGCAATCTGCAGAGACATGGGGCTGGGACAGAATTTATGAAATTACCCTACAGAGAAGCGGGGGAAGAGAAGCCATCACAGAAGGCTGTTTTTCTACTCTCTACTGACAAACAGGGGCTTCCCTGGTGGCTCAGTGGTAAAGAATCCGCCTGCTAATACAGGAGACACAGCTTCGATCCCTGGGTTGGAAAGATCCCCTGGTGGAGGAAATGGCAACCCTCTCTAGTATTCTTGCCTGGAGAATCCCATGGACAGAGGGACCTTGTGGGCTACAACCCACAGGATCACAAAGAGTCGGATGTGACTTAGCGATTAAACAACAACTAGCAAAGAGTCTCTGGAGATCAAGATCACAAAGACAGCTTCTACAACATTTTACTTCCAATACAGGTGGATGTGTTTTCAAAAATCAGGGAAAAAGTTATAAAAGTAGAAATAAATATTTGGGTTAAATACCTGGAGATGTGCCAATAATCTTAACAACTTATCTCAAATTTACATTTAAGAATCTTGTTTCTACATAACAGCTCAACATTCTATTCATTCTATTTTCTAGCAGTTTTGTGTGTGTATGTGTTTTGAAGCACAGCAAATGTCTTACGTATAATAAATAAAATACATATCATAATAGGTGCATAATTCCTTTATCAATAACCCTGAGGGTACAGCTGGAAATTAAGAATGGTCTGGACTTGAGAAAGATGACACAGGGTCCAGGGTGGCCCTGTCACCAAGCCCCTTCACGTGCCTAAGGGACCCAGTCCTGATTGATCGGGCTGGATTCTCTGAGACATGAGAAACAAAGAAACTTCTTGGTTCAGAGGTTTGGGGATTTTAGAACCGCAGAGAGTGGGCTGTGGGCCTCTATCTAAAAAGCCTCAAAGACCTCTCAGGCTTCCCTGTGGCTCAGTCAGTAAAGAATCCACCTGCGATGGAGGAGATGTGGGTTTGATCCCTGAGTTGGGAAGATCCCCTGGAGAAGGAAATGACAACCCGCTCCAGTATTCTTTCCTGGAGAATCCCATGGACAGAGGAGCCTGCAGGGTTACAATCCATGGGGTCGCAAAGAGTTGGACACGACTTAGCAACTAAATCACCAACACCAAAGACCTCTCGTTCCTAAGGGACAGATATCCATTCCCGTCCCTGGCTCTCCAGGCCAGGTGTGCTGGTCCCTGGTCCCGAAGAGGCTCTGGCACTGCCAGGCCAGAGCACCACCCCAGCTCCAGGCACACCCTGGCAGGGGGCCTCCCTGACCTCCCAGCATCTCTCCCCCACTGTCCTGTTTTACTTGCTTAAGAATCACCATCATTACTCACAAGCATCTCATACACCAGTTTCCCCAGGACTGTCTCCCTCACCAGGAGTCAGCAGGGCCCAGGAATGAACCTGCTGGAGGGGAGCTGGCACCCAGCACTGACATGGCACCCAGCTGGCGCTCACTCAACACCAAGGAATTCTGGTAACAACCCTGGGTGGGCACCTAAGACGGGGCTGGCCCCTTACTGAGCACTTCCCACACCGTTCCTCCAGTCCCACAGCACCCTGACGTCACTCACCCATTTTCACCAGCAGGGCCCCTGAAGCATCCCATCATTCCCCCAAGGCCATAGAACTATAACAGTACAGTTCAAAGGAAGAACCAAAGCCTTGCGGAGTGAAGCCATTCATCTCCCCTCCACCAGGTCCCCCCGCCAACCCCCACCAACCTGCCGCCAACGTCTCTGAAGCAGGAAGCAGGGTGATTAAATACACAAAATCCTTCTGGTGCTTCTGCGTCCAGAAAACACTGCCCAGCGGCTCACTGACGGAACCTGCACCTAATCCAAAAGCCACAGCGATGGCTGAGCAGCTAGAATGAGAACATGATTTGTTTGCTGAAGATCGTACAAAGAAATTCCTCTCTATAAAAACTTGGAGATTTATCTCTTTGCTGTAACGACATATTACTCAAGACTGAATGCACTGTAAATCATCCCATGTTCTGAGAAATTCTGGAACTGTCAGCTGATTTTCCAGGAACACAGGATAAGAGCTGCCAAGTTGGCCTGCTGGACTCACAGGAGCGCGACAGCGCCTGTGGAAGCCACTCAACAGCGTGACTGAGCACTTCTCCCCGGGGCGACAGGGTCTGCTGGCAGGCCCACGGTGCGGCCGCCTCCTTCTGGCTCCTGCAGAGAGCCGCGGGCAACCGGGACGCCAACTACAAACACCTCACAAGTCTGAGAAGCTGGGCACCGGCTGCAACTGGCAATCCTGCCGTCTCTGCCTGGACCAAAGGAAGTCTGAGATGCCAGGGCGATGAGCTAAGCGGGCCTCAGGCGGCTCCTTCCCTGCGCCTTGTTGAGCCCTCATGGTCTGCTCGGTGACCAGTGGAGAGAACACTCAGCTAACTTACAGGCCTATTTCCTGGGGGAAGGCTGCCCCTGAGGATCCCTGATCCGGTTTTCCTGGGAGCACTGGTGCCAAGTGTAAGGCAGAAGGCTGGGGGACAACCGGCCAAAGCTAAGTGGCCAAGTGAGGGCTGCAACCATGACCCACGGAGGCAGCTCGGAGTGTCAATCAACAGGGTGAGGCAACCCGGCCTTTTTAAGACCAAGAAAACAGTCCCACAGGAGGCAGAGGACAGGGCCTGGAAAAGCTCACCCACTGAACACGCCCGGGGTCACCAGCAAGCTTCACGGCTCTACCGAGGCTTGAGCCCTCTTTTCTCACTTGAAACTGATGGTGGCTTTGTCTCAAATTCAGTGATCACAGTGGATCCTACTCCCAGTCTGTTCCTAGTCTCCAGTCTCTCTTCCAAAATCTGTTTCTCTATGACACACACACACACACACAAATCAGGAGGACACCCCTCTGCAGCTATGATGCTATACGCAAATAATCATCACCACAACTAAACAGGATGTCACAGACGAAGAGAGACAGACCAGCTCAGAGAAGTGCAAACATCGGATCAAGGGACTTCAAAACTTAAGACCCTGCTGGTAAATGGAGGCCAAGAGATGATTCAAGCGCTTTATGTGCTACAAGACTCATAAGGAGAAATGCAAATTCTCTTATCCAGTCTAAAGATCTAAGGATCCAACGTGCCCATCTACACCATAAAGCAAAGGTTCCAGTGGAAGCCTGCCTCAGGAGATACATACAGGAAACTGACTGGTGAAACTCGTCCAGGGGATACATACGGGAAACTGACTGGTGAAACTCGTCCAGCAGCCCCTGCAGAGGGGCTGGGGGGACACCCGCTGCCCCACACAGGCTGCCTGATGCTCTCAGGGTGATAAGGGCCCCACCTGTGACAGGCAGGTCACTGCCAGGCCAAGAAGCTCCTCTGACCCACTTCCCACCCTGAAAGCTCCTGTCTCTCCTTCAGCAGCCCAATGCCTGCCACCATTCCCACTCGCCATCTGGAGTTTTAGGGCCCAGCAAGGAACAACACAGGGCCTGATTCACTGCAGGCAAGTGTGCACCTCAATGACAACCCTGCAGAAAAGGATGCTGTGGCCACAGAGATGAACTCTCCCAGAGCAAGGAAGCAAGGCCGTGCAGACGCGCAGGACGTGTTCACGGCCCCGCCCAGCACCTCCTCACTCATCGGCTCGGGATGGCGGGCAGGTTATGAGCTCCGCCCGCGCCCTGGCCCTTACCAGCGCCCCCCATCAGGGCCCGCCGTCCGCGCCCCCCTACCTGGTGGTACGGATGGTGCAGGAAGGAATCTGGGCCGCCTGCTAAAGCCATCGGTTCCTCCCCGCGGTCTTCAAACCACATGGACTGCACAGGACCTGGAACAGAGACAGCCTGTGAGAAACCCAGACAGAGGGAAGGCCCACTGCTCTCTAGGGGCTCAGGGGCAGGGGGCTGACCCTGGACACCACTTGCATTCTGGGTGAGTCAGGGGACTGGCACCAACTCCACAACCTTGACCTGTGGTCACAGGGCCTGTCGGGCAGAGGTGCTCAGAGGGGTGAGCCACACAGAGAACTGAAAGCCGGACCGCTCAGCAGTCCCCATGAGTCACCTGACTCTTCTTCTGAGGACAGTTATACAACACTCTGAAGACTTTCTCATACTGTGGGCAACACAGGCTTAGCCTGCGGGGAGGTGGGGCGGGTGGTGCTGGGGCCCTCTGAGCACCACCCATGTAAATGCTGCCTTGACCAGCCACAGCCTAGAACCCTAACCCTAACCCTAGGAGGTACCCTCTCAGCAGACATCAAACCACCATACACAGATCCAACACACTCCCTGCAGGGACCGCCTTGGAGAACAGCCCTCACAGCCACAGCCTCTGGAACAGATGTGAGATGTGCCACCTCCTAGGAGTGCCAGAGTGACTTCAGCTCCGTGAAAGTGCACACTCAACTCCAACAAGGAGCCCCAGACAGGCAGGGAAGTAAGATCCCATCTTTCTCTTTAATCTCCTGTGGCACAAGCCATACATTTGATTCATACAGGATGGTCCATGAGAGTTCCAGAACTGACCCCGACAAAACCCACCCCCCCAGCAACGCAGAGGACTGTCAGGGGTTGGGGGGCAGGAGGGAGGAGGGCACAGCAGCTTGGTCTGCACTGGGGACCCACCACCCAACACTCGCAAACCAGAGACCATCTATAACACAACCTCTGCAGCACACATCTTATCTTCCACATCTCAGCAGAAATCAGAGTTTCATTTCCATGAAGACAGAAGACTGTTACAAATCACACTCTGGACTAGAGCAGGAGGAGAGAGGAACCAGTATTAGAGTCAGAAAGATCCCTCACACCAATCTTCTCAGAAATCATCAGAAGTAAGAATATTTTCAGGAACAGTGGCAACAGCCATCAACATTCTCTGTTGTGACCCACTTCAGAGACACTCAGACCCTCCTCAGCTCCCCCAGCAGCCCAAGGACCCTGAGCAATTCATAACTCCTGACCACATGAGGCTCTCTCTTGCCTCTGCATCCATAGTGTTGTTCTGAGCTCTGTCAGCTGCTATAAGTGTTACGGCCCTATAGGACTGAGCTGAGGGGTCACCTCCTCCAGGAAGTCCCCTTGGACTGTCCCTGACCAATCACCACCGCCCACGATGGTTCAGTCAGCATCCACTCTGGGCTCCTGGGCCACATGCTGGGCTCACAGCCCTCTTTCCATCTGCCATGCAGAGCTGTTAATGCCCCTGCTTGGTCTCACTCCCCACAAAGGAACCATAACCATGTGCTTACTAGTGACAGAGGCTTGCTCTGTGCAAACTCTCAGGAAGCACCAACAGAGAGACACTGGCTGTGCAGGACTTGAGTCCCTGACAGGCTTTCTGCAGCCACATTCACAGAGACAGGATGCCCAAAGGGGTTCTTGGGTCATCGGCATCATCCCATCAGATGAGGGAAAGCCAGACAGTTCCAACACCCACCCACCTTGTCCTGGGCCACCTGGAGAGACCCTTCTGCCCCACAGGTTCCCCGAGGGCACAGGTGGGTGTCCAGCATCCCCTTCAAGTAGATGGCTCAACTTCGGTTGCGTTTCAGTGAACGGCAGCCAGAGCCTCAGTGATGGGCAAACCAGGACCCAGAGCTGAGAAACCATTTTCTGATCTAATCCTCTGGGGCCTGGAAGGACTTATTTCCCTGACGTGGCTTTACTTTGAGAGAAATAAGAAAAATTTACAAAGTGGCTCACTTATCTTAATGAAAAGTTAGAAAATCAGGGCAAAAAAGGGGACTGGAAGAAATACTGCAGGCAAAGATCTACCCAAGACAGACAGACAGATGCTGGGAGTCTTCAAAGATCTCCCTAAGACAGACAGAAAGATGCTGGGAGCCTTCACATCAGAACTGACATGTAGCAAACAAAACCCATGGAAAAGAAATTACAGAAGCCCCGTAAACAGCCCACAGAGAGGGTGAGCCAAGCGCAGGGGCGCAAAGTGACAGGAAGGTTAGGACAGAACGTGGGACACAGCGGACAGACTGGCAAAGACCAGAAACCCCAGAAAGTGTCCCAGGACAGAGCTCGTCATGGTTCAGAGTTCTCCTTCAACTCACAGGCTCAATTTTCTAGAATCCAGAATTAAAAGACTCACAGAAGGTTCTCAGAGGAAAACTGAACGATTTAGGTAGGGCATAAAATTAGGGATATTAATTTACTGCTGTTTAGTCGCTCAGTCACATCCGACTCTTTGCAACCCCATGGACTGCGGCCTGCCAGGCTCCCCTGTTCATGGAATTCTCCAGGTGCCACCACTGAGATGGGTAGCCCATCCCTTCCACTCGACTCAGGGATCGAACCCACATCACCTGCATTGCAGTTGGACTCTTTACCACTGAGCCACCAGGGAAGCCCTAGGGATATTAATGCCACCAGTCAAAAGAGCAAAATTATCAAGGTAAGATCCAGTTATGGGCCGAACTGTGTCCCCTGCCCCAAACTCATCTGTTGACGCCCTTAACATCCAGGATCCTCAGAATGTTGCTGTATTTGGAGGAAAGGTCTTTAAAAAGGTAACTAAGGTAAAATGAGGCATTACTGTGGACCCGAACTCAACAAAGGAGATGAGGACACAGACGCACGTGGACGGAGGACCATGTGAGGACCCAGAGAAGACGGCCATACACACGCCAGGAGAGAGGCCTCGGGGGAAGCGGCCCTGCCCACACCTTGACCTCAGGCTCCCCACCTCCAGCTATGAGAAAACAAACTCCTGTTGTTTAAGCCACCGAGTCTCTGGTTCTTTGTTACGGTAGTTCTAGAAAACGATTACAGACCGAAAATTCTTAAAACACCACCAAACTGTCACCATAGCTAAGAGGAACAGAAGCACCCTAAGCCTGTAACATTTACCACCAGTCATTTATGTTTTCCACAAGGTCTCTGGGATTCTTTAAAAATCAGCACAGAAACGCAGGAATGGCCCACGAGAGGCTGCTGGGCTGGAGAGACTTGGTGATGACAAGATGGCAGGGGTGGGGGCGGGGGGAGGAGTTCGTCCCCAGAGCAAGACGGGTGAGGCCTCCGCAGGAGACGGCAGCCCACAGGCCTCCAGGCTCCCCCAGCTCCAGGAGCCAATCTGCCCCGTGGCAGTCAGTCTCACGTGCCCTTCTGTCCAGGCTCTACCACCCAGCCCTTTGATCAGACTCCAAAGTAGCTTTGTTCCAAAGGCATTCTGGAGACATGGTAACATCTGCAGTCACTTGGCCCGAATTCCCGAACACAGCGGGGTGGCCCCTCATCCCATGTGCTGGAGGCCTTGAGGGCAAAGACTGTAAAGGAGCAAAGACTCCAGGTTTCCTGGAGAAGAAAGAATCTGGCCTCAAGGCTGCAGCGAACTCCTGCCCCACAGATCAGACATGCCAGACTATCAGTGGAGCCAGTTCCTTCAATCTCCTTAGACACACATGCATGGTCAGTTTCACTGAACAGCCATGACCTCTTCACCCCAAGCACTTGCGGCATGATCCCAGGACCGTACCATGATGCCTCTTCGGGCCTCCCCACCACAAACACACGGCCACACGGGTCTGACGGCTCCATCGGCCACCACTCAGCCCGCCTGCACGGCCTGCCCACCTCCCGGCCGCTTCCCCAGCACTCCTGCCGTCTTCCACCCTGACTGCAGCCTCACTCTCCTGGGCTCAGTTTCTCTCCCTGCACCCCCTCCCAGTGGCCTAGGGGAGGGGTCAGTGCCCTCTTGGCCCCTTGAGGACCCTCTCGGCACCTCTCCACCATCAGGCTGTCCGTGGCCCCTGCCTTCTCGTGCCTGCACTGCCCACTCTGTCCCCAGCTCACTTGGTATGTCTTGCCTGCCTTGCTGTGCAGGCCTTCAGGAACTCCCGGATGTTTTCAGCAAACAGAAACACATGACTTTCCCCTTGAGTTTCAAATTTAGTGGGTGTTAAGAATTCTGAAAATTTTAAATATGTCAGTTTTATTACCTAAATGTCACCTTTGAAAGACTCTGTTTGCCAGATGGAATTGCTTCTCAGCCAGAAAAATATATATTCCATAAGCTCTGTCGAGTAGGTTCTTAGTGAAAAGAAAACCACAGTTAGACACAGCAAAAGGTTTGGATTAACTGGCCTCTGATAAGATGTATCAAACCCAAAGCTAACATCAAATTCAGTGATGAAAGACGGAAAGCTTTTCCCTCTAAGATCACAAACGAGGTACCTATGATCCTTTCATCACTTCTACTGAGCGAACGATAGGAAATTCTAGCCAGAGCCATCAAGTGAAAAAGGAAAACAGGAAAAGAAGAACTAAAGTTATCTCTGTTCACAGAGGACATGATCTTATCTGCAGAAAATCCTAACAGTTACAAACACTTACAAACACACACCACCCTCCCAGAGCTAATGAATAAATTCATCAAGGTTATAGGATACAAAAATCAACATGCAAAAATCACATGTGTTTCTAAACACCAACAATGAAAAGGAGATCAAGAAAACAACTCCATTCAAAATAGCAACAATAATAATTAAGAATAAATTTAACCTAGGAGGCAAAAGACTTGTGCACCAATTATCAACAATTACCAAATGTTGCTATAAGAATATAAAGATGCTGTAAGGAAAACATTATGTATTCATAAGTTGAAACATTTAATATTGCTAAGATGAAAAAAACTATCCAAAGCAATTTACAGATTGAATGCAATCATTACCAAAATCTCACTGGCAGTTTTGCAGGGATCAATATATCTTTCTACAATTCCTAAGGATTCTCATGGGACCCCAAGTAACCAAAAACATCTTGGAAAAGAAGAACACAGTTGGAGGATTCACATTGCCTAATTTCAGAACTCACTACAAAACTGTGGTGCTTAAGACAGTGTAATTACCAGTGTAAGGTCAGACATGGACTAATAGGACAGAACAGACAGACCAGAAATAAACACTCACACAAATGCTGGATTGATTTTCAATAAAGGTCCCAAAACTATTTAATGGGGAACAGGACAGTCTTTTCGAAAATTGGTTCTGGGAAACTAGATATCCGCATGCAAAAGAATCAAGTTGGATGTTTACCTTACCATACAAACAAAAACTAATTAAAAAATGGATCAAGGACTTAAAGCTATAAAACTCTTGGAAAGAAACATAAGGAAAATTTTTTATGATATTGGATGTGACAATGATTTCCAGGATATGACTCCAAAAGTGAAGTCACTCAGTTGTGTCCGACTCTTTGTGACCCCATGGACTGTAGCCTACCAGGCGCCTCTGTCCATGAGATTTTCCAGGCAAGGGTACTGGAGGGGGTTGTCATTTCCTTCTCCAGGGGATCTTCCCAACCAAGGGATCGAACCCAGGCCTCCCGCATTGGAGGCAGACGCTTTACCGTCTGATGACTCCAAAGGCATTTGCAAAAAACGAAAATCACAGAAACTGGGCTTCATCAGAATTAAAAACTTTTGTGCAAAGGACATTCTCAAGAGAGTGAAAAGACCCAAGAAAGGGAAAAAAAATAGTTACAAATGATATATTTGATAAGGGCTTAATATCCAAAATAATACAACCACAATAAAAAAAGGGCCAAGGACTTGACGCTTCTCCAAAGAAGATACACAAATGATCAGTAAGCATGAAAAGATGCTCAACATCATTAGTCATTAGGGAAAGGCAAATCAAACCACAATAAGACACCATAAAAATAATAAACATGGCGAGGATATGGAGAAATTGGAACCCTTCTGCATTGCCAGTAAAAATGTAGAATGGTACAGCCTCCATAATAAATGGTATGTATATTCCTCAAAGAATTAAACATAGAATTAGCATAAGTTCAAGCAATTCTATCTCTGGGTATACACCCAAAAGAATCAGAAGTACCTGTATATCCATGTTCAAAGCAGCACTATTTACAGTAGCCAAAAGACGGGACTAAACCAAATATCCACTGACAGATGAATGGCTAAGCAAAATTACTGTAAACAAACAATGAGCTATTATTCAGCCTTGAAAAAGAATGGTATTTTGATACATGCTACAACATGGATGAAACTTAAAGACCCTATGGTAAGGGAAATAAGCCAATCACAAAGTACAAATACTGTATGATCTTACTATATATGAGTTAATACTTAAAGACAAAACATAGAAGTGATCAGGGTCTAGGTAGGAGGAGGGTTTGTTTAAAGGGCACAGAATTTCCATTTGGGATAATGAAATGGTGCTGGAAACAGCAGTGATGTTTACACAACATTATGAATGCACTTAATTCCACTGAGTTGCACACTTAAAAACAGCTGAAATGGCAAATTTTGTTTTTCATATTTTATCCCCATGTTGCAAAAAATTACTGAAAAGGTTATTCAGTGAGCGTCCTTTAATAAAATTAACAACTTTCACTAATTTTTTTTTTTTTATATAACCAATAGCGTTGGCAGAATTTCTTAGGATGCTAGAGCTTGGGGCTGTACAAAGTAGTGATTCTAAATACTTCTTTCTTTAGTCAAATTTGTACATTTCCATGTGTCTTGACCAACAATACAATCTCTCAGTTCTGCGATTCTGTGTAACCCAGCTGTCTGGGAGGGGAAATGGAATCCATCCAGCCAGATCCTACATAAAAATCATCTTACCATCCATACCTGACAAAGACTAAAAGTTCTAATATTATCCTACTCTCATGGAGACTGAAAAACTTGTACCATCTCTGGACAGGCAACCTCAATCTTCTTCTTCATTTCTTGTAAAGTATAGTTGATTTTCCATATTGTGTTGATTTCTGCCATACAGAAAAGTGATCCCATTATACATAGTGATATGTATTCTTTTTCATATTCTTTTCCATTATGGTTATCACAGGATATTGAATACAGTTCCCTGTGCTATACAGTAAGACGCTGTTTATCCATCCTGTATGTAACAGTCTGCTTCTGCTAACCCCAAACTTCCAACCCACCCCGCCCGACTTGTTCTCCATGTCTGGGCGTTTGAGAAAGCGTTTCTTCTAAATGTCGTACAGCAGCACAGAAGTTCTGATAGACTGTGCTACATTAAAGCATTTAAATGTTAAATCATCGGTGGAGTTAACAAGAACAGTGTGCTTATACAGATAAACAGGAACAGCTTCCAAAGCAGGTTGATATTGCAACTGTGTATCTATGATGATAAAAGGCATCTCATGAACAGGTGTAGAATGACTAAGAAACTGTACCAAACTATTGTCTCACTCTTTCGATTCAAGGGGTTCATTGGCAAGTTTTGCTCACTGTCACAGTTCCACACAACCCTTTAATTCTGAAAGTTAAGTCCTCTTTTGCACGAATTCCAATGTAAATAATGTATGCCACATTTTGACTGAGTTTTGAACTTGTGATAAAAATTCAGATACTCTTCTTCATAAAACTTGCACTTCTTCCCTTATTGGACTGTAGTTCAGAAAAACAGTTCAGGCAAAGTCAAAAGTTTGCTGATTCCAGAGTCAACATTTTTCTTAATACTGTAAATATTTACACTTCTGGATGGACCCAGCAGCTGAACTTGAACATGGCTTTGTTCTTTGCATTTCATGTTTATTTTTTTTCCACTTTAGGGCAATGTGTACTAAATTAAAACGATACAATGGTCATAAACTTGAAAAATGCTGCACTCAATAACACGTTTTCTGAAAAGTACATGGGGTATTCCCACCAGAAACTCTGGAAACACCAGCAGATGTGGATGAAGTGATTATTTATGCTTTTCAGGTCACAACCAGCTACACGTGATGCTCGTGGTAGATGTAAGGTGTTCTGATCCACCCTGCCGTGAGGGTGACGTTGACACGAGAAGGTCAACCATGGGAGGCGCTGGATGGTTCCCGCAGCCCCCAGACACCCTAGCTCAGCTGGCGTGGAGCCTCCACGCAGTCCACCCCGATTCTTCGCCTTCTGCTCTATTTTCCTCATTAAACATGCTTTTCATCTTGACTTGACTTCCAGGCACAGCAATGGGTTGCAACCCAGAATGTGAAAACGGGTCAGGTCGGGGCCTGTGGCCAACGCCCACCTGCAGCGTCCATGGGCTGTCCTCCTGCAGCTTGGAGGCAGCTGCCCTCCGACTGCTCCATTCCCCCACCCCAGTACCTCTCCTTCTGGGCATCAGCTCCTACCTCCATCTCCAACCCACTCCTACAAAAAGACCATGACATCTAAGGCAACCGGCCACTCCCAGGACCCCTGAATCCCGACTGTGTAAATGGTCCCTTTCTCTGTTTAGGTAACCACACATTCAAGATGTGCATTTAGTACTGTGGGGAAAGTCTGCTACGTGTCCACAGGAAACGTTCATAATCTCCAGAGCATCTGATTCATACATTCTCTTCTCTCTCCCCAAGCACCACCCCTCTTGCAGGACCCTCAGAACAGTCAGCGTGCCTGCCTCTGCCGACCCCTCAGCACACAGTCCAAGTTTACTGGCCTGTCACCTTTGGCCACAGTGACAGCCAGCACTGGACATTCACCCAGAATTCCTTGTGGGGTGTTTTAAACCCCTCCTCATTCAAGAATTCAGCCTTGAATTCTGCCACACCCGGACAGCACACGGTAGGGCTTCAGGAAGGATTTGTCAACTATTAGTTGGCTCAGTGAAAAAAAGTGAAAGTGAAAGTCACTCAGGCGTGTCCAACTCTGCGACCCCATGGAGTATACAGTCCATGGCATTCTCCAGGCCAGAATACTGGAGTGGGTAGCTGCTCCCTTCTCCAGGGGATCTTCCCAACCCAGGGATCGAACCCAGGTCTCCTGCACTGCAGGTGGATTCTTGCTATTAGAAGGTTAAACAGCATCATGATATGATATATATGATAGCATAAAACTAAATAGTATAATTGTAGTCATCATTCCATAGTAAGTCAAGTAATTACACAGTACAACAAACTTAGATGGTTTTATATGTCAATTATATCTCAATAAAACTGGAAAAATTAATTTAAAAATTTTTTAAAAATTGAAAAGAGAAGCTTCAAATCCTAAAATAAATCACTGCAGGATTTGTTAAAAAGAAATCTGTACCTCACATAAAAGCCTGCTCCTTACTGGGAAAACAATGTAACTGAGCGATGCTCATGATATATTAAGATAATCACTTGCAGAACTGAAAGGAGAATATTTGCATTTTACATCATAATAAGAGGATAAAAGGAAACTAATAATACTTGAAACATCAAAGGGAATTAGAAAATGGGCAGATGAAGAAGCATTCAAACTAGAAACAACTGTTCAGAAGACGGAGGACATGGAGCAATAAATGTCAACTGTCCAATTCCCTTCTTTTCAAACAAAAATATTCCGATGTTAAAAAAAAGAAAAAATACCCAGGGCAAATTGAAATTGAAAATTTGCTTTAAAAAGAGAGCTAGGAAAGGGAGACACAGAGACAGAGCAGGCAAATACACAAGAACAAAACACACACTCAAAAACCGCAACAACGGTGACGGCAGTGAGAGAAAAGTATGATTAAAGCAAAGAAACACCAGTCCCCATAGACTGCAGTAGAGTGAGCAACAGACAAAAGCAGTGTTAGGTCTCTACTCTCCAAGTAACAAATCCACACAAAAGTGAATCTTAAATTATAAAAATGGATGTTATGCTTCAGGAAAAAGTTTACGTTAAAAGCCAACCAACCAACCAAAACTCTGACACCTACAAGAAGAAATGGACAAAAAGTGTGTGCGCTTGGACACTTGTGCTCATCACTTCAGGCGAAAGAAGGAATCAAACTGGGATAAAAAGAATACACAACACTGCACCATGAAAGAGACTTCATGAATATGTATGAAAAGTGGGCATCTGCAAATATTTACAAATACCCGTGAAGTTTTAAAAATACTGCCACAAAAACATCAGTGCATTTTGCTAACACATCCAGGTCTCTGAGCTAAGGGACACCTGTGCTGAACTCCTTCCACCCAGCCACATAAAGGCACAGACCTGACTTCTCTTGTCCCAGGGCGGACACAGGGAAAGCCAACCACCAGCCAACCCGCCCTGAGCCAGAGCCAAACACAACACAAGGAGAAACTTTAAAGTACATGTAAAAAGCAACAACTCAGCCACCCGAAAATTAAAAACAATCCCTGGCCTCAATAGCTGGTCGAGGAGGAAATTAATATAAGAACAGTCTCCGGACAATTAGGTCAATGAATACCATCCCTCATGGAGAGAGGTAACACGAAGCAGGAGAAACAACAGGAGGACAAAGGCCACGATTCTTGCACCATGCACAAAAGGAAAAAGGCATTAAATGAAAAATGTGAATCCAGTCTTGAAGCAGAAGGCAGGAAATTTGGTCAAAAAAAAAAAAAAAAAAAAAAGGAGAAACCGAAACATGATGAAATTTATGAAAATCCAAGAATTTATTATCCAAGAAAGATAATAAAAGACAAATCTTTTAAGAATTTTAAAACCCACCTAAAATTAAAATAAAATTTTTATTTTATTTTTAAACTTTATAATATTGTATTAGTTTTGCCAAACATCAAAATGAATCCGCCACAGGTAAAATTCAAAATTAAAATAAAATTTTAAAATTCAAAATTAAAATTTTTAAATTCAAAATTAAAATAAAATTTTAATTGAAAAAAAAGGACTGTGGTGATTTCTTTTAATCATACAGTAATTCTATGGACATCAGTAAAGATATCTGGTGGCACAATGGTACCGAATCCACCTGCCAATGCAGGAGACATAAGAGACACAGGTTCAATCTCTGGGTTGGGAAGATCTCCTGGAGAAAGAAATGGCAACCCACTCCAGTACTCTTGCCTGGAGAATCCCATGAACAGCAGAGCCTGGTGGGCTACAGTCCCTGGGGTCGCACAGAGTCGAACATGACTGAGCGTGTACACATGCATGCAAAGAAAGAAATCTGGTAATGTCCATGGCACTATAACTTTAATTTAAAGTACATACCAAAATCAGAATAAACTAAAAAAGAAACCTTAAGATAGAGGGTCCCTCGAGTCAAGGCTATAATGGTCATGTATGGATGTGAGAGTTGGACTATAAAGAAAGCTGAGCACCGAAGAATTCATGCTTTTGAACCGTGGTGTTGGAGAAGACTCTTGAGAGTCCCCTGGACTGCAAGGAGATCCAACCAGTCCATCCTAAAGGAGATCAGTCCTGGGTGTTCATTGGAAAGACTAATGTTGAAGCTGAAACTCAAATACTTTGGCCACCTGATATGAAGAACTGACTCATTGGAAAAGACCCTGATGCTGGGAAAGATTGAGGGCAGGAGGAGAAGGGGACGACAGAGGATGAGATGGCTGGATGGCATCACCGACTCTATGGACATGGGTTTGGATGGACTCTGGGAGTTGGTGATGGACAGGGAGGCCTGGCGGCTGCAATTCATGGGGTCACAAAGAGTTGGACACGACTGAACTGAACTGAACTGAAGACAGAAAACATCATAGATGCAATTACATAAAACCCACCCTCCTTCCACATGTGTTTTTCCAATATAAACAGTGCCATGAACGTGTTTAGACCAGGCCCTGGGCTAAGCATGTCTATGAATGCGTGTGTGTATGATTACCATTGTTTACATGAGGAAATGAAGCAAGATGGTCAGGGTCCCAGAGCGAGTGATGGGAAGACCTGAAGGTAGTAAGTCACTCTGGTCCAGAAGCCCACTTTCTTAACTAGAACCCTATAGTCCTGTGGTTTTCAATTATGAACAGACAGCACAGGCATCATTTGGGAACTCGTTACAAAGCAAATTTTAGCCAAGACCGAGACGGACTAAATCAGAGACTCTGGGGTTGGGGCCTGCAGGACCACGTGTGCTTCAGGACTGCCAGGTGGTGCACATGGGCTGCCCTGGCCCCACCACTGGGCTGTGCCGCAAACCCCTTCAGGGAGCTCCTGAAACTCCAGGACTGGGCTGCACCCCTGACCAGAGAAAGCACGACTTCACAGCAGGGGAGGGGCCCTGTTTTAAGCTGCCAGAGTATTTCTGATATTGAGAACCACCAGGCTCATCTCTTTGTTTTATAATTATTATTCCTTTTTAAATAATGTCTGCTAGGGGGGAAAAAATGGAAGAAAACTGCAAGAAAGCTTTGAGGAATTACACCTCTGTAGGGGCCGGGGAAGTGGAATCTATGGCTCTGAAGCTGTTTGAAGTGAAACATACACTACACTCTGTCTGTGAGGGCTAGATTCCCAACTGGAGGCTTGTGCCTTGTATGTTTTTGCCTTTTAAACATTTTTTCCTATGCAAATATAAAGAATTCCTTTTAGAATGCCATTTTAGCCTTTTTCCACCAGGCATCGGTAGAAGCAGGGCAGGACACAGGTTAAATAGCTGTTAGAACCACCTGCAGCAAAGAATGACTCCATCATTTAAAATTGTGTGTCCTGAAAGACAGAGCTCTAAATCTGACCCCATGTGTGTGACCAGGACCTTAGGACTTCACATTTTCAGTACTTTGAAAGAGACTTGTCTGAAATACACTACTTGAACTGTATGATATGACTTACATGAAGAATCTAAAAATTACAATAAACCAGCAACCTGAAAGTCTCTTGGACTGCAAGGAGATCAAATCAGTCAATCCTAAAGGAAATCAGCCCTAAATATTTATTGGAAGGACTGATGCTAAAGCTGAAGCTCCAATACTTTGGCCACCTGATGTGAAAAGCTGACTCATTGGAAAAGATCCTGATGCTGGGAAAGACTGAGGGCAGAAGAAGCGGATGACAGAGGACGAGATGGCTGAATAGCAACATCAACTCAGTGGACAAGAGTTTGAGCAAACTTCGGGAGACAGTGAAGGACAGGGAGGCTGGACGTGCTACAGTCTATGGGACTGCAGAGTCGGATGTGACTGAGTGAGACGGAACAACAGCAAACTACTATAACAATAAAGAGGCAGACTCATGGTAAACTTGGTAAACTAATGGTTACCAAGGGGTGTCGGCGAGGGCCAATATAGGAGCAAGGGATTAACAGGTATGAACTATCGTATATAAAATAATCTACAAATATTTCATAATCACCCTAAATAGAGCATAACCTTTAAAAATTGTGACTCACTATATTGTACACCTATAACATATATCCTACTGTACAGCAACTACCCTTCAATTAAAAAAGAAAAATAGGCTATTTGAGTCCCAAGTCCTTCATCCCTAGGTGGGCTGCTCAGCATCCTGACAGAAAATCAGTGGGATTTTCAGATGAACACATGACCGTGAGTCACGAGGATGACACACGGTAGGAACATGCAGCCCCACTGCAGCCTGCTTGATGCTGGCCATGCCCCTGTCTGCATTTACCTGTGTGAAGCATGGAATCCTTTCCACATTCCCTGTCAAGACACTATTACTGTCCCAGCCCAACAGACCTGGAGACAGAGAGTGATCAGCCCGCTGGTCATTGCACAGCCACCTCACCAGCCTGGCTCTGCCCAAAGCTGGGGATCAGATGCAAACTCCCCAGGAATGGGACTCGGGTATGCGGCCTGGAGGGGCCAACGTGAGACCCCTGACCCTTGTGCTGCCCTCACCCTGGCACTGGGCTTGGGGACACTCTCCTCCACCCCAGTCCTCCCCACGGTGCAAGCAGGTGGACCTGGAGGTCATGTGTCAACTCTCCAGTGTTTCAGTGAGGAAGGAAGGACCTGCCTGACAAGGTGGCATCACTGGGCAGTTAGGAGATGAAGGGAGGAGGACAGTCCAGGGATGGGGAGGTGGCACAGGACACGCGCCCTGCAACTTCACCGACGCAGGCCCAGGGGCAGCAGTGGACACCAAAAGGAACCTACACGAACACCACACAAGGTCCTGCTCACGTCCACGTCCGTGGAGACACCCACCCACCCTGGGTAAGCGTGCGCAGAGGACAGGCAACACCCACACAGGGCAATGAACCCTGAACAACATGACAGCTACGAGTGCAGTCATCCCAACGTCTCAGACACGGACACCAGCTCTGCGATGCTCGGTGACCTGCCCAGGGCCACAGAGGGACACGAGAGCTCATGCACAGGAAACTTCTGCAGGCCTGAGAGTCAGAGCAAAGGAAGGACAGGGCGCCCCCCACATCTGGACACCCTGCCCGCTTGTGACTGGGGCACCCTGGAGAGGGCAGGATGGGGCAAGAAGAAAAGCCATTATAATTTGAAATTGAAAATGAGGATTAATTACATACAGATCTAAAATTGGGGCCCTTTGAAAATAACTTACTTTCATATACATAAATATATATAAATTCATTAAAATTTTATTTTCACTATTGGCATCATCACTTATGATAACCCTGATCCTTGAGTTTTACGACTCACTATAAACTAACTGCCTCTTGGTACCTTCCAAGGGATACTTCTTTGTACATGAAAACTATAAAAAGAGAAACAGAAATTAAGAGACTAAATCAATGAAGTCAAAAAGGGAAAATGACCACGATGCCACCCACATTACCAGCCACAGCCCCCACCACCCCAGCAGCACAGTCATCAGAAAAACTAAGGCTACGCTACAAAACAGCCCCTGATTTAAATACTTTATAAAATACGGACACTCCAAAATCCTTCCAGCCAACGTCGAAGAGGAAAGCACTTGTCCCTATAATAAAACTCAGATTACTGACAAGAGACTTCTTTTCTTGTAAAGAAACTTGAAAAGAAAGCCCCAAGAAGTTATACCTAAATCACATTTTCCAGATTCTGCACTCAGGTTTCTGGTAAAAATACGGCAGGTGATGGCAACAGATCTTCTTAGTTTCCTTCTTTCAATGATTCTCATAAAGGCCTGGGATTCCCTCTCATCAGCTTGAGCGTCAGTCCTTGCAATGATTATTCAGGGTTGATTTCCCTTAGGATTGACTGGTTTGATCTCCTTGCTGTCCAGCGGACTGTCAAGAGTCTGCAGCATCACATTTCAAAAGGATCAATTCTTCGGAACTCAGCCTACTTTACGGTCCAATTCTCACACTTGGACATGACTACTGGAAATGGCTTTGAGTCTATGAGACCTTTGTTGGCAAAGTGATGTCTCTGCTCTTCAATATGCTATCTAGGTCATAGCTTTCCTTCCAAGCAGCAAGTGTCTTTTAATTTCAAGTCTGCAGTCACTGTGTGCAGTAATTTTGGAGTCCAGGAAAATAAAATCTGTCACTGCTTCCACTATTTGCCATGAAGTGATGCAACAGGGTGCCATGATCTTATTTTTTTTAAGGTTGAGTTTCAAGCCAGCTTTTTCACTCTCTTCTTTCACCCTCTTCAAGAGGTGCTTCAGTTCCCGTCAAAAGAGGAAAGGATAAAGAACATGTGGTATATATACAATGAAATATTCAGTTCAGTTAGTCACTCAGTCATGTCCGACTTTTTGCGACCCCATGAATCGCAGCACGCCAGGCCTCCCTGTCCATCACCAACTCCGGGAGTTCACTCAGACTCATGTCCATCGAGTCAGTGATGCCATCCAGCCATCTCATCTTCTGTGTCCCCTTCTCCTCCTGCCCCCAATCCCTCCCAGCATCAGATTCTTTTCCAGTGAGTCAACTCTTCGCATGAGGTGGCCAAAGGATTGGAGTTTCAGCTTTAGCATCAATCCTTCCAATGAACACCCAGGACTGGTCTCCTTTAGAATGGACTGGTTGGATCTCCTTGCAGTCCAAGGGACTCTCAAGAGTCTTCTCCAATACCACAGTTCAAAATCATCAATTCTTTGGTGTTCAGCTTTCTTCACAGTCTAACTCTCACATCCATACATGACTACTGGAAAAACCGTACCCTTGTCTAGATGGACTTTTGTTGGCAAAGTAATGTCTCTGCTTTTGAATATGCTATCTAGGTTGGTCATAACTTTCCTTCCAAGGAGTAAGCATCTTTTAATTTCATGGCTGCAATCACCATCTGCAGTGATTTTGGAGCCCCCAAAAATAAAGTCTGACACTGTTTCCACTATTTCCCCATCTATTTGCCATGCAGTGATGGGACCAGATGCCATGATCTTAGTTTTCTGAATGTTGAGCTTTAAGCCAACTTTTTCACTCTCCTCTTTCACTTTACTCAAGAGGCTTTTGAGTTCCTCTTCACTTTCTGCCATAAGGGTGGTATCATCTGCATATCTTAGGTTATTGATATTTCTCCCAGCAATCTTGATTCCAGCTTGTGCTTCTTACAGCCGAATGAAATATTACTCAGCCATAAAAAAGAACAAAATTTTGCCATTTGCAGTAACATGGATAGATCTAGAGATTGGCATATTGAGATAGAGAAAAACATTATATATTGCTTATATGTGGAATATAAAGAAAAAGTACAAATGAACTTATTTATAAAATAGAAATAAACTCACCCCATAAAAAAATTATGGTTATCAATGGGGAAAAGGGCAGGGAAATAAATTAGGAGCTTGGGATTAACAGATACACATTACTATATATATAAAATGGATGAAAAACAAGGACCTACCTACTATACAGCACAGGGATTATATTAATAACTTGAAAGACTGTAATAAAAAATAATATGAAAAAGAATATATATAACTGAATCATTCTGCTATAACTAGAAACCAATCAGATCAGATCAGATCAGTCACTCAGTCGTGTCCGACTCTTTGCAACCCATGCACGCCAGGCCTCCATGTCCATCACCAACTCCTGGAGTTCACTCAGACTCATGTCCATCGAGTCAGTGATGCCATCCAGCCATCTCATCCTCTGTTGTCCCCTTCTCCTCCTGCCCCCAATCCCTCCCAGCATCAGAGTCTTTTCCTATGAGTCAACTCTTCGCATGAGGTGGCCAAAGTACTGGAGTTTCAGCCTCAGCATCATTCCTTCCAAAGAAATCCCAGGGCTGATCTCCTTCAGAATGGACTGGTTGGATCTCCTTGCAGTCCAAGGGACTCTCAAGAGTCTTCTCCAACACCACAGTTCAAAAGCATCAATTCTTCAGCACTCAGCCTTCTTCACAGTCCAATTCTCACATCCATACATGACCACAGGAAAAACCATAGCCTTGACTAGACGAACCTTTGTTGGCAAAGTAATGTCTCTGCTTTTGAATATGCTATCTAGGTTGGTCATAACTTTCCTTCCAAGGAGTAAGCGTCTTTTAATTTCATGGCTGCAGTCATCATCTGCAGTGATTTTGGAGCCCAAAAAAATAAAGTCTGACGCTGTTTCCACTGTTTCCCCATCTATTCCCATGAAGTCATGGGACTGGATGCCATGATCTTCGTTTTCTGAATGTTGAGCTTTAAGCCAACTTTTTCACTCTCCTCTTTCACTTTCATCAAGAGGCTTTTGAGTTCCTCTTCACTTTCTGCCATAAGGGTGGTGTCATCTGCATATCTGAGGTTATTGATATTTCTCCCGGCAATCTTGATTCCAGCTTGTGTTTCTTACAGGCCAGCGTTTCTCCCAGTCCAGCGTTTCTCATGATGTACTCTGCATAGAAGTTAAATAAACAGGGTGACAATATACAGCCTTGATGTACTCCTTTTCCTATTTGGAACCAGTCTGTTGTTCCATGTCCAGTCCTAACTGTTGCTTCCTGACCTGCATACAAATTTCTCAAGAGGCAGATCAGGTGCTCTGCTTTTTCCATCTCTTTCACAATTTTCCACAGTTTATTGTGATCCACACAGTCAAAGGCTTTGACATAGTCAATAAAGCAGAAATAGATGTTTTTCTGGAACTCTCTTGCTTTTTCCATGATCCAGCGGATGTTGGCAATTTGATCTCTGGTTCCTCTGCCTTTTCTAAAACCAGCTTGAACATCAGGAAGTTCATGGTTCACATATTGCTGAAACCTGGCTTGGAGAATTTTGAGCATTACTTTACTAGCGTGTGAGATGAGTGCAATTGTGCAGTATTTTGAGCATTTTTTGGCATTGCCTTTCTTTGGGATTGGAAAGAAAACTGACCTCTTCCAGTACTGTGGCCACTGCTGAGTTTTCCAAATTTGCTGGCATATTGAGTGCAGCACTTTCACAGCATCATCTTTCAGGATTTGGAATAGCTCAACTGGAATTCCATCACCTCCACTAGGTTTGTTCATAGTGATGCTTTCTAAGGCCCACTTGACTTCACATTCTAGGATATCTGGCTTGAGGTCAGTGATCACACCATCATGATTATCTGGGTCGTGAAGATCTTTTTTGTACAGTTCTTCTGTGTATTCTTGCCATCTCTTCTTAATATCTTCTGCTTCTGTTAGGTCCATACCATTTCTGTCCTTTATGGAGCCCATCTTTGCATGAAATGTTCCTTTGGTATCTCTGATTTTCTTGAAGAAATCTCTAGTCTTTCCCATTTTGTTGTTTTCCTCTATTTCTTTGCACTGATTGCTGAGGAAGGCTTTCTTATCTCTTCTTGCTATTCTTTGGAACTCTGCATTCAGATGTGTATGTCTTTCCTTTTCTCCTTTGCTTTTCACTTCTCTTCTTTTCACAGCTATTTGTAAGGCCTCCTCAGACAGCCATTTTGCTTTTTTTCATTTCTTTTTCTTGGGCATGGTCTTGATCCCTGTCTCCTGTACAATGTCACGAACCTCCGTCCATAGTTCATCAGGCACTCTATCAGATCTAGTCCCTTAAATCTATTTCTCACTTCCACTGTATAATCATAAGGGATTTGATTTAGGTCATACCTGAATGGTCTAGTGGTTTTCCCTACTTTCTTCAATTTAAGTCTGAATTTGGCGTCCGAGGTCAGGAGCGGCGACGAGAGGAGTTACCCCATGTCCAAGGTCAGGGGCAGCAGCCGAGAGTGCCAGACTGCGACGGCGCAGGAACGGCCAAGAGGAGCTACCCCACGTCCGAGGTCGGTGGGGGGCGGCTGAGAGGAGATACCACATGCCCTTAAGCCCGAGGTCAGGGGCGGCAGCCGGGAGAAGATACCCCACGCTCTTAAGCCCGAGGCCAGGGGCGGCGGCCGGGAGGACCAACCCCACGCCGTGGCTGCACAGGCACAGGAAGGCCTAGAGGAGCTATCAATACCACGTTGAAGGTCAGGAAGGGCGGTGGTGAGGAGATACCCCTCGTCCAAGGTAAGGAGCATTGGCTGCGCTTTGCTGGAGCAGCCGTGAAGAGATACCCCACGCCCAAGGTAAGAGAAACCCAAGTAAGACAGTAGGTGTTGCAAGAGGGCATCAGAGGGCAAACACACTGAAACCATACTCACAGAAAACTAGTCAATCTAATCACACTAGGACCACAGCCTTGTCTAACTCAATGAAACTAAGCCATACCCGTGGGGCAACCCAAGATGGGTGGGTCATGGTGGAGAGATCTGACAGAATGTGGTCCACTGGAGAAGGGAATGGCAAACCACTTCAGTATTCTTGACTTGAGAACCCCATGAAAAGTATGAAAAGGCAAAATGATAGGATACTGAAAGAGAAACTCCCCAGGTCAGTAGGTGCCCAATATGCTACTGGAGATCAGTGGAGAAATAACTCCAGAAAGAATGAAGGGATGGAGCCAAAGTAAAAACAATACCCAGAAACCAATACAACACTGCTAATCAACTGTACTTCAACTCAGCTCAGTTGCTCAGTCATGTCCGATTCTTTGCAACCCCATGGACTGCAGCATGCCAGGCTTCCTTGTCCATAACCAACTCCCGGAGCTTGCTCAAACTCATGTCCATCAAGTCGGTGATGCCATCCAACCATCTCATCCTCTGTTGTCCCCTTCTCTTCCTGCCTTCAATCTTTCCCAGCATTTTTTCTGATAGTTTAAGCACATAAGTAAATAAGCACATCAACAAGGCATTTCCCTAGGGTGGTGCTCTAAGGTACTGGGGTGAAGAGGAGTGGAGAAAGCTGGGGGAGGAGACCTCTTAGCAGAGTACTGACAGCCACAGCGGGGCTGCTCTCAGGGGCCGGAAACTGGGTTGGGGGTCGAGGCTTAACTTTCCATGGAAGACCCTTTGGACCTGTAAAATGTTGTGCGAGTATCTGAACCACCTACCCCTCAAAATAAATGAACACAATCTCTATGTTTAAATTCTGAAAAGAACTGATGCAGCTCGAGCTCCTGAAACTTTGCTACGATTTGCGGTGAACTCAGCAAGGCATATCATTCTTTTCGGCTCTCATAGTATCAGATTCATATTCACTGTGGGTCAGAACAGCAAGCCTTGCTTCTGATCGGGCCACAGAGCAGCGAGGTGCAGAGCTCAGGATCTGAAGAGCATTTCCGAGAGGGCCCTGGGCAGGCCAGCTGCAAAGATGCCAACCAGCAGTGTGTCCTGTGTTTGCCTGTTTCTGTCAGTTCTGACCAGTACAGACGGTGGACTTACTCTTAAACTTCACGGTCCTTTCACCACAGCAGGCAGCAGAAAGTGTGTGATTCTGTGGTCTAACCCTATTCCCAAGCCCTGCTTTGTCCATCACCTTAACTATCTGGAGGCACACAGACAATCTTATTTTTAAATCTATTAATTCAGTGTTTCATGTAGTCACACTTAGCAAAAGCCCTGATATGTGAAGCCCTTCCAGGCTTTTCACCGCAGCCTAGAAATGTCTGGAGGAGCTCTCAGTCACAGGTCAGCCTGGAGACCCTAAGGGACCCTCAGACGGAGCTTCTGCTTCTGAGTTGTGTTACCCCCCAAGAGTCCCCTACATGCCAATCCACCAAACACAGGATTCACACTTCCTAAGTCTCTCTCCAGGGTGGAGTTAGGTGTCCACTCTCATTCTTGTAGGAATGGACACGAGTCCATCTAACAATGATGAAGCAGGGGGACTGGCACGGAGGATTTGCTCCCCTGCGTGTCCCTTCCCTGAGTCCGGGGCTGAGGCTTCCAGTCAACTTCTGCCCACAGTGCTCATGATGAACACACAGCCAGGACTGCACACCTTCTCACGTGATTCTCAGGCAGGGCCACAAGCTGAGAGGTGACGAGGCTTAAGACCATACGACGGTGCAGTGACCGCCGTCTAAGTTAACTGAGTGTCACGAGGCCAGGAGACCCTGTAATTCCTAGGGTCTGGCTGCCTCAAGCTGGATTCCATAACAGCAGCCCTGGAATTTTAAGCTTCATCACGATGGGTTTCCCTGTTTTGTTACTGTCTTAAGGGTCCCAGGGTATAAGACTGGACCGATTAGATCCAGTTTAGCCACAGGAAGTGTCCACGGCTTCAAAATAATCCGGATTGATTCACTTTAGATATATCAGTTTTAATTAAAGACTAAACTCTTTGCTGCTAAAGAATAACACTGTCTTGTTCCAGGTGTGACTTGATCACTCCCTCTGAGGAAGAAGCCACAAGCTACAGTGAAACATCAATTTTCTTACATTCAGGGCACCCAGATTCCAGTGGAGGAAGGGAAGAGTCTATAGGGTCACAAGAAAACTGAGACCATGTCACAGGGTGCTGCTTGGAGGACTTTCCCAGGTAGCATAAAGGGTAACATCAGCCACCAAGGCGCAACCTCGAGGGACCTCCCTGAATCTGGGATTTGTCTTTCAACCTGGGCCATCACTTTCTCCACAGCAGCAGTACTGCCGCATTTTCTATTACCCTGAACCTCCCTTCAGGCATTCTGCTGCCGCCCCCTGCAGAGAATCTAAACCCCTGCAGGGCGGCTTGGACCGGCCAGCCCTCTGCTCACTCCCGGCTCCCTGGCCCTCTGGCCCCTAGGTCTCAGAGCTCTTTCATCCCGCTGCCACACTGTTCCCTCCCCAGGCCGAGGAATGTGCCTATTCATTTCCCATATTAGGAGGACTAGAGAGAGGAAGAGGAGAAGGCGGGAGGGAAGGAAGGAGGGGGCACTCTCTTAATCAGCAGTCTCAGCCTTGCTGTCTCCCTGCATCCATCCGCAAATGTTGATACAGTAGCTTCTAAACCCACAGCCTGGATCCCCCAAATCAATGCGTTGCCTCACCACCGAAACTGTCTCAACAGTCCTCCAAAACCTGCCAAATGACTCTCTTCTCTGGGTCCCTCTCTGGGTTTGACTTCACAGTGGTTCTTTCCGCAGATCACAGAGGCTCTCTGGCACAGGAGGTGCGTTTCCAGGTGGTCTCACTGCCCCTCCTAACCCACCCTGGCTTATAGCTCCTTGTGGACAAGTCGTCTCCCAGCCCTGCCCTCAGCAGAGCACCTGTTCACAGCTCCCACAGCCCAGAGCTGTCCCCACACAGGTCCGCAGCCCTCAAAAGCTGAGTGACGCCCCGTAGATCCCCTCCACCTGCAGTCCCCATTCTGATTAATGAGTCAGTAGGTGCCTCCCCAGCCCCGCCCCTCCCCCACTAAGCAGACCCCCTATTCCCTCCCTCCTTCTGCCTGTGTTGGCCATTCTCAGTACCTCACAATCATCCCCATAGAATCCCGGTTCTTAGCTCTGGCCTCATACTAGAACCCCCGGAAATGAAAATGAAATGTTAGTCGCTCAGTTGTATTTGACTCTTGGCGATTCCACGGACTGCATCCCACCAGGCTCCTCTGTCCATGGTATTCTCCAGGCAAGAATACTGGAGTGGGTTGCCATTTCCTTCTCCAGGGGATCCTCCCGACCCAGGGATCGAACCTGGGTCTCCTGAATTGCAGGCAGATTCTTTAGCACTGAGCCATGAGGCGTTTCCAAGTCCTGTTCCAAGCCCCACATCCCAGTCCATCTGACTGAGGCTGAAGTTGGGCACAGAGCCTTTACCTAAAGAACTGTCCAGGTGTGGCTGCAAGGGGAGGCCGTGGGGAAAGGCGGCAGATACAGCTGCAAACTGCCTGCAGCCCTGGAGATCTCCAGTCACCTGCCCTCGCGCTTCACCACAGTGTTCTTAATCCAGGAGCCTTAAATGGGCACACAAGCACTTTTTTATTCCAGTGTGGCTAGAAATAAGCTAAATGCCTGGCTCTGGGGACCTGTGTCCAGGTTAGTGTGTGCGTATGCACACAGACCCCACACACACGTGCACGTCGTAAGGGCGCCGGGCTGTGGGAGTCATAGGAGCACCAGGGTGGCCGCCACCACAGGGTGATGCTTCCAAGTTTCTCTTCTGCAGGAAGATACCTAACTCTCAAGGCTGGTCATATTTTATACCCTGCAAACACCTGCACCTCCTTATTGATCCACAGTCTGCCTGCTGGGCTTCTGCACCCCTCACCCAGGCCATGGGCAGAGGTCAGCTCTGGGTCCCCCCCCCAAACCTCACCCCTGCCTCCCGGGAGCCCCCAAGGCCACACCCCCGCTGCCCTGCTCCCGCACCCACCCACCCCCAGTCCCCTTAGCAGTGGCCCCCCGACTTCAAGTTCCCTGAACAGTGAGGGTCCCAGCACCCACTGCTCAGATCTCACCCTCCCTCCCTCCCCATGGGCTCACCCACCTTCACCGTCTAAACATACCAGAAACTACAGGCGCCCTGGAACCTCGCCGCAAATTCTAAGGACACACGCACAGCCGCCCTGCACACTTCACTCCGCTGTCCCCCGGCCTCCCTGGTCCTCCAGAGGTCACCACTTCTGGGTCTCAGCAGAAATGCCCAGTCCACTGGCTCAGTCAGAAGACCACAATGCCACTTGACTCCACCCTTTCCCCCACATAGCCCACAAGGGATCCAGGCACCAACTGTGTCTCCCCGACGGGCCTGGTCCAAGCACAGGACTCTGCTGCCAGGTTTCTCGACTGCAGCTTCCCCAGTAGAGAAGCCAGCCCACCCTCTCAAACCCAAGGCTCCACGGTGCTGCTCAGCCCCTCACATGCCTCCAGGGACCCCCATCCCTCTCAGAGTGAAAGCCAAACCACAAAACAGGCTATGACGGGAAAGTGGGGGGGTGGGGGGCCGGGAGGACACTGGGGAGGAGGACAGGGCAGGGCCAGAGGCTGACCAGAGGACCACAGAGGAGGCCAGGCCAGGTCTGAAAAGCGCCCCATCCCCCTTTTGCTCAAGAAAGCCACTCTGCTCAATCAAAGGCCCAGAGAAGCACAGGAGGAAAAGAAAATCACCTAGCTTCACATAAAATGCATGCCTTTCACTGTGAGGTCTTTTCACAGTAAAGAAAGTGAGGAGTCAGGATCCTGCTTCCTCCCCCCACAACCCCGTTAAAAGGAAGGGAAACTGAGCAGAGCAAGGCCAGTGCAGACTGCCTGCCGCCAAGACCTGGAGGAGACCCTGGGTCCCACTCACCACGGGGCCACCCTCGGGAGTAGCCACTCAGGTCAAGGACATGGCTGCCTGCTACAAGGTGGGGCTCTGCCCACCACCGCCACACGCTGCAAATCCCGTGAAAGCCCAGATCACTCACTGCCTCCTTAGAGCATTCCCAGCTGTTTAAAAATAAAGCCTATATTTACCCCAGTTAAAGTCCTTCCAATTTAGATATAAACTAGCCTCAAATGTCACAGGAAAAGTTATCTGAAACGTTTAATCTGTAAGAGATGTTGCTGTTCAGTCGCTCAGTCCTGTCCAATTCTTTGCGAACCCATGAACTGCAGCACGTTAGGCTCCCCTGTCCTTCACTATCACCCAGAATTTGCTCAAACTCATGTCCATTGAGTTGGTAATGCTACCTAAACATCTCATCCTCTGTCGTCCCCTTCTCCTTTTGCCTTCGATCTTTCCAGCATCAGGGTTTTTTGCCAGTGAGTCGGCTCTTTGTATCAGGTGGCCAAAGTATTGGAGCTTCAGCTTCAGCATCATCCTTCCAGTATGTACACAACTTACAGAAACCAGGACCCAGGGAAGATCCCCTGGCCTCGGTGTGCAGATGTCAATAACCTGCTACCTGGGGCGGGGAAGGGGTGGGGATGCCAAAAGCAGACCTGCTTTAAACACACTGCCCTCCCCACCTTCAAGGGTCCCACCTTCAGGGGATCTGGATTATTTAACAAAGCCCTGGGCAGAAATGACTGGCCACTCTGTCTCCCCTGGCAGGTCGTGGGGTGGGGGTGGGGCGGGGCGGGGCAGGCAGGAAGGGGCTATCTGGAGCAGTCTGGAGGGGTGGGGGATACACATCGAGGAGGGGTACCCAACAGGTCCAGAATGCCCGCCCAGCCCCAGTCGCCAATCACGCAGTAGAACAGCTGAGCACAGGCCTGGCCTCGCAGGGAGGTGGGGACACAGCTAACATCACAGTCTGGACATCACACACTTCCTGGCACCTGAGCCCCATGCACTCCCGGGAGTGGTGTGACACTGGACAGTACACTCAGACCTGCACATCATCCCACACATGGCTGCGTGCTCTCAGTGGACACAAACAAGGGCCATAGTGGGTGGGCAGGCCAGGCTGCCTGGCAGGCATGCAGGCTGAGCAGGGCAAAGTGGAAGAAATTAGGCAGAGGTGGGCCCAGCTGGTAGGGGGCAGAGGAACAAACTCCAGAGATGAGGGAGCACGGATGGAGCCCAGATGGCTGACGCTGGTCCAGGGAAAACACAATGGCGTCCGTTCTGGCCGGAGATTCTAATATCAAACAACTCCGCTTTCATGGACAAGGCAAAAGGGGGAAAGCTACTGCAGCATTTCTTTCAAAAACATCCTGGATAAGTGCACCTGTGGCCGATTCATGTTGACGTACGGCAAAAGCCATCACAATATTGTAAAGTAATTATCCTCCAATTAAAATAAATTAAGTAATTTAAAAAATCCTGGGAAAATCACAATTTCTGCTTTAAGAAGACGACAAAATTAAAAATTTTAAAACATCTTGTCTACAATATAGATGATGCTGAAAATTCTTAAACTCCAAATATCTAGGTATTTATAAACATATTCATCTGTTATGTATGAAATTTGGCTTCGTATCACAAAGTTCTTTTTTTCATAACTATGAAACTTTAAACTATGAGTTTTAAATTGCTTTGTTTCCAAAAAAATTTAAAAAGATGTTGTATCTACTTGGCCACAACACTTCCACATTATCAGAGTCACTAAAAATAGCCACAAGGAGTTTTTCTTCTGGAGTTTACATAACTCACAGGATCTGTCATTTTCAAGGCAGTACTTTCCCCCATGGTTCCAAGAACTGCAATAACTAAGTAATAATCTCCTGATGAAGTCATCCACATCCATCTCACACCTGCTGGACCTCACACACCAACTCGAGTGTCTATGGAGTAATTTGTCAAAATACTCCTTGACAGTACAAATAAGCAGCACCTTTGAAATGTTACCCTTTTCCCTCCTCCGTGCCACGTTCGGGCCAAGCGCTGTTACTTCTGAAAGCATGCAACACTTTCAAATGGAGCTCTTTCATCAGTCTGTACTTTTCACAAATCTCATTGCATGTTATTTCATCCCTCCATCTTCTTTTGAGCCTCTAACTTAAAGAGAAACGAACCCTCCTTTCAACTAAGCCTGGACTGTCAAGGCCTGTGGATCCAGTGACACTCCAACTAATGTTGCTGCTGGTTGTCCTCACTCACAGGAAGAGAAAAGGAAAATGTGGTTCTTGACGGCAATTGAAATGTCTGGCCTGCAGACCACATGGGAGCCTGTAGCAGCCCTCCATGAGGAAGACCCTAGAAAGAGCTGCCTCTGCTATCCCAGGAGCCAAGATCGCCTGGGAGGTACCAAGGCAGGAAGTCCACTGGGAAATTACAAAGTTGGCCATAGGTAACATCTCAGATGTTATCATGTGAAATGCAAGGCTGGATGAACCACAAACTGGAATCAAGACTGCAGGGAGAAATATCAACCTTAGATATGCAGATGATACTACCCTGATGGCAGAAAGCAAAGAGAAACTAAAGAACCTCTTGATGAAGGTGAAAGAGGAGAGTGAAAAAGTTGGCTTGAAACCCAACATACAAAAAACTAAGATCATGGCATCTGTTCCCATCACTTCATGGCAAATAGGGAAAAAATGGAAACAGGGGCAGATTTTATTCTCTTGGGCTCCAAAATCACTGCAGATGGTGACTGTAGCCATGAAATCAAAAGACACTTGCTCCTTGGAAGGAAAGCTATGACAAACCTTGACAGTGTATTAAAAAGCAGAGACATCAATTTTCTGGCAAAGGTCCATATAGTCAAAGCTTTGGTTTTTCCAGTAGTTATGTACATGAGTTGGACCATACTTCAGTTCAGTTCAGTTCAGTCACTCAGTCATGTCCGACTCTTTGCAACCCCATGAATCGCAGCACGCCAGGCCTCCCTGTCCATCACCAACTCCCGGAGTTCACTCAGGCTCACGTCCATCGAGTCAGTGATGCCATCCAGCCATCTCATGCTCTGTCATCCCCTTCTCCTCCTGCCCCCAATCCCTCCCAGCATCAAAGTCTTTTCCAATGAGTCAACTCTTCACATGAGGTGGCCAAAGTACTGGACTTTCAGCTTCAGCATCATTCCTTCCAAAGAAATCCCAGGGCTGATCTCCTTCAGAATGGACTGGTTGGATCTCCTTGCAGTCCAAGGGACTCTCAAGAGTCTTCTCCAACACCATAGTTCAAAAGCATCAATTCTTCGGTGCTCAGCCTTCTTCACAGTCCAACTCTCACATCCATATATGACCACAGGAAAAACCATAGCCTTGACTAGACGAACCTTTGTTGGCAAAGTAATGTCTCTGCTTTTGAATATGTTGTCTAGGTTGGACATAACTTTCCTTCCAAGGAGTAAGCGTCTTTTAATGTCATGGCTGCAGTCATCATCTGCAGTGATTTTGGAGCCCCCCAAAATAAAGTCTGACACTGTTTCCACTGTTTCCCCATCTATTTCCCATGAAGTGATGGGACCGGATGTCATGATCTTGGTTTTCTGAATGTTGAGCTTTAAGCCAACTTTTTCACTCCCCACTTTCACTTTCATCAAGAGGCTTTTGAGTTCCTCTTCACTTTCTGCCATAAGGGTGGTGTCATAAAGAAGGCTAAATGCCAAAGAATTGGCTTTGAACTGTGGTGCTGGAGAGACTATTGAGAGGCCCTTAGACAGCAAGGAGATCAAACCAATCAATCCTAAAGGAAATCAACCCCAAACATTCAGTAGAAGGGCTGATGCTGAAGCTCCAGTACTTTGGCCACCCGATGCAAAGAACTTTGAAAAAGACCCTGACGCTGGGAAAGACTAAAGGCACGAGGAGAAGGGGGCAACAGAGGATGAGATGGTTGGATGGCATCATCTACTCAATGGATGTGAGTTTGAGCAAACTCCGGGAGATGGTGATGGACAGGGAAGCCTGATGTGCTGCAGTCGATGGTGATGCAAACAGTCAGACATGACTGAGCGACTGAACAACAACAACAGGAGATGCAGCTCTAACCATTCATGAGACCTATTTGGAAAGTTGAATGTGCTGCTACCATCATTTGATAAAGACCAAAGACTAAGAAAAACAGCTTTCCTTACTGCATCTCTTGTTTCTACCTGAGCAGGTGCACACACAAAGGTTCCCATCATCATCCTTCCTTGTGTCTCCACCGTGGGGCAGCCCTGTCCAACAGAAGCTTCCACGATCACCAACAGGTCAAGCTTGCCAAGAGTCACTTGTGGGGTGAGCAATTGAGCTGTATTAGGGTAGCTACTCTTAATTTCAAACAACCAACCGCAGGCAGAAGTACATACATAGTGAATTCCCCGGTGGTCCAGTGGTTGAGAATCCACCTGGCAATGCAGGGGCCATGGGTTCGAGCCCCGGCCAGGGAACTAAGATCCCACAGGCCATGTAGCAACTAAGCCTGCATGCTGCAATTACCGAGCCCATACTCTGTGGCTCTCGCGACTCAACTACAGAGCCCGTGCCTTGAATGAAAGATCCCACCAGACACAACCAAGATCGTGTGTACCACAACCAAGGCCTGGCAGCCTGGCACAGCTAAATAAATTTTATATATATATATATATATTTTTTTTTTTACAAAAAAGAAAGAAATACACAGGCAGATCTCAGGCTTAGGGTCTGCCCACTTCCCAACATGTGAAGCCAAGTCCATCCCAATAGCAAGGCAAGAAGGGCAAGTTTTTCTATCACAAAGATCCAGTCTATCACAAAGCTCCCAGTCTAAATTTGCTGACCACCATCCTAGGAAGACAAAGACAGCAAACACCTTAGATGATGGATCTCCCCAGAATGCAGATTTAGCCTGCGCGGACCTCCGGGTCTGGTTATAACTCACTGCTAACCAGGATGGGGCCTCCCAGACCAGTCTGAGCTCTCTGAGGAGAAAGCTACAATGAGTTCCCTATGCCCCCAGGAATCATCTCTAACCATTCCCAACATGAGTAAAAGCAGCAAAATAAGGGCAGATTCACAGCATCCACAGTGGTCTGGTCCCTGACACTATAATCCAGCTCGGAGAAAATTAGCGAGGTGAGGTCCACATGTGTCCAGACCTCTTTACCTGGGGGCCTTGTTCCCTGCATTGGCTGGCCTTGGAAATCATCTTCCTGACCAGCCCTACCCTTGCTCTCTCCCAGACCAGAACAGATGAGCTGACTGGCAGACCCGCAGCCACGCCCCAAACCAGAAACTCCAGATTTGGGCAGGAGAAGATGAGGTCCAGAAAGGAGGATGGCAGAAGGGCAGGGCACTCCTCGAAAGAGGGACCCAGGCAGTAAAGAATGCCAGCTGTATCGAAATCACAAAAACCTGGAAACAGCCCAAATGACTACCCACAGGTGGATGGATAAACTCGCTGCACTGGATCCACACAAAGGAATGCTGCTGCTGCTGCTGCTGCTGCTGCTGCTGCTGCTGCTGCTGCTAAGTCGCTGCAGTCGTGTCCGACTCTGTGCGACCCCAGAGACGGCAGCCCACCAGGCTCCCCCGTCCCTGGGATTCTCCAGGCAAGAACACTGGAGTGGGTTGCCATTTCCTTCACCAATGCATGAAAGTGAAAAGTGAAAGTGAAGTCGCTCAGTTGTGTCTGACTCTTCACGACCCCATGGACTGCTCCTCCATCCATGGGATTTTCCAGGCAAGAGTACTGGAGTGGGGTGCCATCATCTTCTCCGCAAAGGAATGCTACTCAGCAACAAAAAAGGAAGAAGTTCTTGCTACAACACAGATGCATCTCAAAATAATGATGCCGAGGGCAAGAGGCCAGACAAAATAAATCAGGCAGCTTTATCTGACGCTCTAGAAAATGCAAACTCATCCACTGTATTGGTTTGTGGTTATGAATAAACTTTTTTATAGTTATTACTTTATGTTCATCAAGTGCAACATTAACTTTTCATTTACTTATTTATGTTTGCCACACCATGCAGCATGTGCGATCTTAGTTCCCCAGCTAGGAGTCAAACCTACACCCCTGGCACCGGAAGCACAGAGGATTAACCACTGGGCCACCACTGAAGCCCCACAAATAAACATTAGCGATACGGGATCAGTGAACAAAGGCAATGAATGAGCTATATCTAACTTACTGGTACCTTGGTGCCCTCTCTGTAAAATGGGGAGAGTTTATATTCACTTCAGAGGGCTGTTGTGAAGATCGATAATTTAATCCACAGAACCACTTACTAGAGGCCCCCCACACACGCACACACGCACTTATTACAGTCGCCGTTTGGGGTGTCACCGCTATCTGGTCTCTGCACCTCCTCCCCCGAGGAGCACAGGCTCTGCATGGCTGTCATACCCTGGATGCAGGCCGAGCTAGGCATCCCTTCACCACGTCCTGGGACACTGGTGGCGTCACAGAGGCGTCGAGTCTGAGCTGAGAATGCTGGGTTCAGATCCTATGACTTATCTTAAGTAACCTGCCAACTGTACGCCTGCAGTGCACTTTGTCCACATTTAACTTTGACCTTGATTGTCACTGCTTACAAGCACGAAGCTTTAAGAAAAAAAGAGGGGGTATATGGGTAGCTGGTTCACCTGGTTGTGCAGCAGAAACTGACAGAGCAGTGCAAAGCAACTATACTCCAATAAAAATTAAAAAATAAAAAATAAGCTACAAGGATACACTGTACAATATGGGGAACATAGTCAATACTTTATAATAACTGTAGAGTATAACTTAAAAATTGTGAATCACTATACTGTGTACTTGTAACACATAATATTGCACATCAACTGTATGTCAATAAAAAGTTAAAATTTGAAAGAAACAACAAAAAAGAAATAATGCCTATTCAGTCCTAAAAAAGAATGAAAGACTGCCACATGCAGGCACATGGATGGACCTGGAGACGCTCATACTGAAAGGACGAAGTCAGAAAGACAAGTATCTTATGATATCACTTACATATGGAATCTAAAATATGACACGAATAAATATATTTATGAAACAGAAACAAATTCATGGACACAGAGCTCTAACAGACCTGTGGTTGCCAAGAAGCAAGGGGAGGGGGGAAGGACTGGGAGTTTGGGGTTAACACATGCAAACTTATCTATTACTGTTGTTCAGTCAGGTCTGACTCTTTGTGACCCCAAGAACTGGCACACCAGGCTTTCCTGTCCTTCGCCATCTCCCAGAGTTTGCTAAAACTCATGTCCATTGAGTCAGTGATGCCATGCTGCCATCTCATCCTCAGTCACCCCCATTCTCTGCTGCTTATCCACAGGATGGAGCAATAATAGGGTCCTACTGTCTAGATCAGATCAGATCAGATCACTCGCTCAGTCATGTCCGACTCTTTGCAACCCCATGAATGGCAGCACGCCAGGCCTCCCTGTCCATCACCAACTCCCAGAGTTCACTGAGACTCATGTCCATCAAGTCACTGATGCCATCCAGCCATCTCATCCTCTGTCATCCCCTTCTCCTCTTGCCCCCAATCCCTCCAAGCATCAGAGTCTTTTCCAATGAGTCAACTCTTCGCATGAGGTGGCCAAAGTACTGGACTTTCAGCTTCAGCATCATTCCTTCCAAAGAAATCCCAGGGCTGATCTCCTTCAGAATGGACTGGTTGGATCTCCTTGCAGTCCAAGGGACTCTCAAGAGTCTTCTCCAACACCACAGTTCAAAAGCATCAATTCTTCGGCGCTCAGCCTTCTTCATAGTCCAACTCTCACAGCCATACATGACCACAGGAAAAACCATAGCCTTGACTAGACAAACCTCTGTTGGCAAAGTAAGGTCTCTGCTTTTGAATATGCTATCTAGGTTGGTCATAACTTTCCTTCCAAGGAGTAAGCGTCTTTTAATGTCATGGCTGCAGTCATCATCTGCAGTGATTTTGGAGCCCAAAAAAATAAAGTCTGACACTGTTTCCCCATCTATTTCCCATGAAGTCATGGGACCGGATGCCATGATCTTTGTTTTCTGAATGTTGGGCTTTAAGCCAACTTTTTCACTCTCCACTTTCACTTTCATCAAGAGGCTTTTGAGTTCCTCTTCACTTTCTGCCATAAGGGTGGTGTCATCTGCATATCTGAGGTTATTGATATTTCTCCCGGCAATCTTGATTCCAGCTTGTGCTTCTTCCAGTGCAGCGTTTCTCATGATGTACTCTGCATAGAAGTTAAATAAACAGGGTGACAATATACAGCCTTGATGTACTCCTTTTCCTATTTGGAACCAGTCCGTTGTTCCATGTCCAGTTCTAACTGTTGTTTCCTGACCTGCATACAAATTTCTCAAGAGGCAGATCAGGTGGTCTGCTTTTTCCATCTCTTTCACAATTTTCCACAGTTTATTGTGATCCACACAGTCAAAGGCTTTGGCATCGTCAATAAAGCAGAAATAGATGTTTTTCTGGAACTCTTTTGCTTTTTCCATGATCCAGCAGATGTTGGCAATTTGATCTGTGGTTCCTCTGCCTTTTCTAAAGCCAGCTTGAACATCAGGAAGTTCACGGTTCACATATTGCTGAAACCTGGCTTGGAGACTTTTGAGCATTACTTTACTAGCGTGCGAGATGAGTGCAATTGTGCGGTAGTTTGAGCATTCTTTGGCATTGCCTTTCTTTGGGATTGGAATGAAAACTGACCTTTTCCAGTCTTGTGGCCACTGCTGAGTTTTCCAAATTTGCTGGCATATTGAGTGCAGCACTTTCACAGCATCATCTTTCAGGATTTGGAATAGCTCAACTGGAATTCTATCACCTCCACTAGCTTTGTTCATAGTGATGCTTTCTAAGGCCCACTTGACTTCACATTCCAGGATGTCTGGCTCTAGGTCAGTGATCACACCATTGTGATTATCTGGGTCATGAAGATCTTTTTTGTACAGTTCTTCTGTGTATTCTTGCCATCTCTTCTTAATGTCTTCTGCTTCTGTTAGGTCCATACCATTTCTGTCCTTTATCGAGCCCATCTTTGCATGAAATGTTCCTTTGGTATCTCTGATTTTCTTGAAGAGATCCCTAGTCTTTCCCATTCTGTTGTTTTCCTCTATTTCTTTGCATTGATCGCTGAAGAAGGCTTTCTTATCTCTTCTTGCTATTCTTTGGAACTCTGCATTCAGATGCTTATATCTTTCCTTTTCTCCTTTGCTTTTTGCTTCTCTTCTTTTCACAGCTATTTGTAAGGCCTCCTCAGACAGCCATTTTGCTTTTTTGCATTTCTTTTCCATGGGAAAGGTCTTGATCCCTGTCTCCTGTACAATGTCACGAACCTCATTCCATAGTTCATCAGGCACTCTATGTATCAGATCTAGGCCCTTAAATCTATATCTCACTTCCACTGTATAATCATAAGGGATTTGATTTAGGTCATACCTGAATGGTCTAGTGGTTTTCCCTACTTCTTCAATTTAAGTCTGAATTTGGCAATAAGCAGTTCATGGTCTGAGCCACAGTCAGCTCCTGGTCTTATTTTTGCTGACTGTATAGAGCTTCTCCATCTTTGGCTGCAAAGAATATAATCAATCGGATTTCGGTGTTGACCATCTCGTGATGTCCATGTATAGTCTTCTCTTGTGTTGTTGGAAGAGGGTGTTTGTTATGACCAGTGCATTTTCTTGGCAAAACTCTATTAGTCTTTGCCCTGCTTCATTCCATATTCCAAGGCCAAATTTGCCTGTTACTCCAGGTGTTTCTTGACTTCCTACTTTTGCATTCCAGTCCCCTATAATGAAAAGGACATCTTTTTTGGGTGTTAGTTCTAAAAGGTCTTGTAGGTCTTCATAGAACCATTCAACTTCAGCTTCTTCAGCGTTACTGGTTGGGGCATAGACTTGGATTACTGTGATATTGAATGGTTTGCCCTGGAAATGAACAGAGATCATTCTGTCATTTTTGAGATTGCATCCAAGTACTGCATTTCGGACTCTTTCATTGATGATGATGGCCACTCCATTTCTTCTGAGGGATTCCTGCCCGCAGTAGTAGATATAATGGTCATCTGAGTTAAATTCACCCATTCCAGTCCATTTCAGTTCGCTGATTCCTAGAATGTCGACATTCACTCTTGTCATCTCTGTCTAGATAGGGAACTATATTCAATCTCCTGGCATAAACTATAGTGCAAAAGGACACGAAAAAGAATATATTTATATATATTAAAGAAAAGAAAAGCTCTAACACTGTCTGTTCCTACCACCAAAGAGCCAAAAGAGCCAGAGCCTTCCCAGTGATCCCCACCCTATGCAAGAGAGCCACAGCCTTCCCAGTGATCCCCACCCTACCCCAAAAGAACCAGAGCCTTCTCAGTGATCCCCACCCTACCCAACAGAACTAGAGCCTTCCCAGTGATCTCACCTTACCCAACAGAGCCAGAGCTTTGCCAGTGATCCCCACCCTACCCAACAGAACCACAGCTGTCCCAGTGATTCCCACCCTACCCAATAGAACTACAGCCTTCCCAGTGATCCCCACCCTATCGAAGAGAGCCAGAGCCTTCCCAGTGATCCCCACCCTACCCAACAGAGCCAGAGCCTTCCCAGTGATCCCCACCCTACAGAGCCAGAGCCTTCCCAGTGATCCCCACCCTACCCAACAGAGCCAGAGCCTTCCCAGTGATCCCCACCCTACCCCAACAGAACCAGAGCCTTTCCAGGGACACCCACCCTACCCAAGAAAGGCCAGGGGTTAGGGTGAAATGTTCCCACCCACCCAGGTGTCAGGTTTCACCTGACTTCCCACCACCTTGGGCCCTAGCCTGTGGGTAGCTGGTGCTCAGGCTCAGAGCACCCTAACACTGTGCTGGCTGCCAAGAAGAGCTGGTCTTCTCCCTCCCACCTGGAGGAAGTGGACACCCAGCTCCCCTGCAGGGGCAGGGCAGCTTTGCCTCCATCCCTGATGGCGTCAGGAGAGGGTCAGGAGGTGAGAGGAGGGGTGAACTGGCATTTGCCCCCTCCCCCACATCCCAGTCCACAGGGGCCAGTGGGAGATCCATCCCACTCCACAGTGAGAAAGCTGAGCTCGTGGCCCTGCTCCCAGGGGCCCAGAGGAGGCAGGAAGGTGTGAGAGAGACTGAAGAGGAGCTGCACTCACCCACGCTGACCATATGAGCGGAGTGGTGAACCCAGCAGAATCACAGACCCCAAGGCTGCCGATGTCCACCCCACAAGGCCTGTGTCTACACTTCAACAGTGAAACTCCCTACCGAGAAGGTTACACAGGATCCAGAGTCCCCTGGTACAAACCCAAGGTGTCCAAAACACAGCTGAAACCCACCTGTGTCCCAAGAACCAGGATGATGCAACTGGACTGAGCAAGGACAGTTGACAAAGGCAGCCCTGGGAGACCCGTGTCCAAAGCCTCAGCACAGCAGTCACAAACACGCTTCCACAAGAACTGCAAACCCTCTCAAACAAATGCAAGCTGAAAAGCGACACCTCCAAGGGACTCCTAAGCAGGGGAAAACATTTCTCTTCCTTTTTAAAAAAAAATTATTATTGGAATATAGCTGCTTTATAACGTTGTGTTAGTTTCTCCTGTACGGCAAAGTGACCCAGCCATGCGTACACATATATCTCCTCTTTTCTGGTTTTCATTTAGGTCACCACACAGCACTGAGTTGAGTTCCCTATGCTGTTCAATAGGGTCTCATTAGTTACCTATTTTATACACAGTAGTGTATATATGTCAATCCAATCTTCCAATCCAGACCACCCCGCTGTCCCCCTTGGTGTCCATATGTTTGTTCGTTTTCGTGAGTCTCTTCTTCTGCTTTGCAAATAGCTTCCTCTGCACCATTTTTCTAAATTCCACATATGTGTGTTAATATACAGCATTTGTTTTTCTTGCTTCACTCTGCATGACAGCCTCTCGGCATTTCTCTTCCTTCAATCTTAGTGACTTTTGGGTTTCCTTTCATCAGAGAATAATTTGCTAAGATACAGCTCCAACATATCTGAACCCAACAGAGTTAATTAGACATTTACTGAGATCCTGCCATGTGTGAGGTCACTGGGCCTTGCTCAGGGTTGCTCACCTTGCTTCTGGGTTTAACCCAGTGATAGCGACAGGCACAGGCAACATCACCAGCTCAGGGCAGGAGGGGCAAAGTACCCAAAATGACGCAGGAATAAAACCACATGGGAGCTCTGCAGGAGGGCGCAGTCAGCCCAAACAATAAGGATGCCCTGAGTGCCGAGATGGCAGCAGACACAGTGAACAGGGGAAGTGAGGGAGGGGAAACAGGAAGCAGACACAGAAGTCAGGGGAGCAGCTGATCCAGAAACCGAGAGACGAGCGGATGCACAGGAAGGAAGGAAAGAAGGCACGCGTCAATGCATGCGGGCGTCTGAGAGACCTGTTCACGGTGAGCTGACGTGAGGACCAAACAGCTGGGCACATGCTGTGATCTTCTGCCCTCGAAGAGAGGAAGGCAGAAGCTGTTCCATCTTTAGTGAGATTCTGAGGACACTTTGGTTCAAACGATACTGTAAATGGGAAGGAGTGACTGATCCATGCAACTAGGCAGAGAAAAGGTCTCTACCCTTAGCCAAGCCCTGTCTTGCTACGTAAGTTAAAATAACTGCAACAGCAATAATGAGCTCTTCTCTGCCCGTACCTCAAGGGCAAACAAGCCAGTGAGAGAGGCGCTCTCCCACCAGCCACCCTGCAGGGGCAGGACAGCCTCTATGGGCCATGGCGGGGGTAGGGGCGCTCGCCAGAGGCTGGGCCATCAGTGGGGCCGCGGCAGGGACACTGAGCCTGGGGACACGATGCTCTGACCCAAGTGAGTTAAAAGCTATCCAGCAACAACAAAACAAGCAGCCAGAACACGGGACCCGAGGATGGCGAGGTGGAGAGAAGCACTCAGAGGCCTCTTTGGGATCTGGAGTGGGAAGACAGAAATCGGATGATAGAAGTCATCTGCACCTTTATCTCTCTCATCACCATGACCCCAAATCAAACAGGTCTCCTGAGATCCAGTAAACTCTGCTGCCATCCTATCCATCCCACCCCACTTTACCACCCACAAATCCACGATTTCCATACTGGGTTCATCCAGGTTTGGGCTGAGTGCCCTGGTGGGAGCCACTGTATAAAGAAGCCTGAGGTGACAATAACCATTTCCCTAACTGCCCTCCCACCGGGCCCCCTCAGACCCTCTTATTTCGTGATATAACATCTTTCTGGAACTCCAGGGCTAGGTTCCACCCAACCCACAGATCCAACAGAAAGAGTGCTCAACGGAATCACGCTCCTCAAGTGCGTTTCATGCCTGCAGACAAGGCACCCCCAGCACCAAGGCAGACCTGGTGTCACATGGCCGCTCACCAGGAACTTACAGAATAAGTAGATCAAAGTCAGGAAAGTAAGAACGGATTTATTGACGGTTTCAATCAAGCATGCTATTTAATGTGCTCAGGTGAGTTTAACGTGGGTCAAATGTGTTCCCTGTACTACAGAGGCTCATCAAGGATGCCAAGGACCCCCACCCTGCACCCTGGCGGGCATGCATAGTCCACAGAGCCTGCTGTAATGGTCTGAGCGTGGAGTCCATGGACCTGTGCACCCCCGAATCCCTGCACATCCCACCAGCATGCATTTCAGGAACTGGCCAGGGCGAAGGGTGCAGTATGCAGCCACGGAATACCACAAACCAGCTTTAGAAAGCCAAAGGCTTTCCACCCTGGCTCATCCCTGCTGAAGCCCATCACAAGAATGGTCACAGGGACACAGAGAAGCAACAGAGGCTCCCACAGCCCTGCCCCTCCGGGTCAGTGGGGGCTCCAGGCCCTGTCTCAGCCGTGGGTTCCACAGTGGTGCTGGGACAGGGCATCTGAGCAAGAGTCCCGGTCAAGGAAGGGTTCTGGGGCTGAAAACGTTTTGGAAAGTCCCCACAGGACACTCTCTGGGGCCACCCTTTAGTCACTGTACCTGCTGAACCTCTGGGGACCAGGGCTGGGCAGTCACAGACACAGCTCCCCACCCTCGGGGGTCGGTGGGATGGATCCCAAGCTGTGCCTTCCACACCAGTGGACCCACTGCCTAAGCTGCGTGGATAATTAGATTTTGAGCCCAAACAGGAGGATTAACTGTTAAACGAGGCTTCATTTCAATGCTGTGTCTGTGCCAAGAGGTGCCCAGCCCGGCTGTCAGAACCCACAGGTTTAAGCCTTTTGTGTTTGACCAATCTGACCAGAAGGAGGACAGGCGGTGCAGGCTGGTCAGGTGCGCTGAGAAGTGGGGACTCGGGAGGCTCAAGGGTGTTTTCTCGCCTTTTTCAGATGTGTCTGTTATACTATGAAGGCTCGGCAGAAACAAACACAGTCCCCATCTTCCAGGCATCTCAGGACAATTCGGAAGGGCTACAGGTGAAGGGGAGGCAGGACCAAAGAGCAGGGGACCATCCTGAGTGCATCATGTGGCCCAGGCCCCAGAGCATCCCACACAGTCTACACAGGGACAAGGCGAGCCCCCGACACCTGGGCCTGTGCCCGAAGCCTCAGACTCCAGAGGTGGCGCTGTCATCAGCCACAAAGTGTGTATTTTCACTATAACTTATTCTCCCAGGAGACAAGGTGCTTCTGTGATCTTCATACACCTCTGCTGGGAGGAGAGGATAAAGGTCCCATGTCACAGAAAGGAGTCTGTCTAAGGGCACAATCTTCCCACCACGAGGGCCATGAAGGTTCAGGAAAGTTCGAGAAGCCTCACTGACATCCAGGGAAGAACATCACACTGCAGGAAACATCAACCGCCCTGCCCACTAATCAGAGGGAAACATGAAAACGTCACATGTGCACTTGTTGAACTCAGAACAGAATATGTACCAAGTTAGCCTCTAAGATAAGGAAGACACTCGGTAAGCATCTACTGAATGAACCCAAAAGATTAAGAACCCTTCTTTGCTCTGTGGACCACAGAGGAAACCTGCAGGGGAAGTACAAGGTCAGCAAGGAGGCAACAGAAAGGAGAGGTGGAGAAATGAGCTGGGAAGCAGGAAGGACACAAGTGGACAGAGTATACCCTTCCTACAGAGGACGGTGGGCCCCAAACCCCAGTCCCCCTTCAGCCACTTGGCCTGGGGGGTGTTCCCCACTGTTAGGGGATAAATTCAAAACAGCCATGGTTAAGCCCTAACCTCCAGGATCTCAGAATGTGACTGTGCTTTAAAGACATAATGCAGATAAAATGAGGACTTCCTGGAAGCCTCATCCCATATATGACTGGTATCCTTCCAAGAAGAGGACGTAGAAACACAGCCTGTGAGGTCACAGGGAGACTACGGCTGTCTACACACCCGGAGACAGGCCTCAGGAGAGGTTAGCTTGCCCACACCTTGATCTTGTACTTCTGGCCTCCAAGATTGCCAGCCGGAATGTGGCATTTATTCCAGCGGCTGAGCTGACTGATACAGTCTCCACTACCCACTACTCTTTCAGAGCAAAGGCTCCAGCAGACGCACGTGCAGGAAGGCCATCCAGCCTCTGCTCTACCAGACACTTCAGACATACCAACAGCATGGTAAGAATCCATAGCCAGGCCAGCCGGGGTGAAAGAGAAGGTCCATCGCCGCGTCAGCCTCCTCAGGAGGCAGTGAGGTGCAAGGGGCCAGCACCTGCCCCAGGCCATCACAGCGCATCTGCCCTGGGCCGTCACGGCGCACCCACCCCGGACCGTCATGGCACAAACGCCCCCAGTTGCAGTGGTACAGGTGGGCAGACCTCCAGCAGAGGGGAGAAAACAGGGCCTGAGCAGGGCCCTCCACCTCGGCTCTAAAACGAACAGCTGACAACTCTTGAGGGCTTGCCATGAGAATCTCAGAATAACCTGGAAGCATATCAGCACTCAGGCCTTCCCAAGTGGCTCAGTGGTAAAGAATCTGTCTGCCAATGCAGGAGACACAGGTTCAATCCCTGGGTTGGGGAGATCCCCTGGAGAAGGAAACAGCCTTCTCCAGTACTCTTGCCTGAAAATGCCATGGACAGAGGAACCCGGCAGGTTACAGTCCCCGAGGTGGAAAAGATTCAGACACGACTGAGCAGCTGAGCACACGTGCAGATCAGCACTCACTGCACAGAAAGCAAGGACTGGAGTGGGTGAGCAGCAGGAAAGGTGGCTCAAAGGGTGGGCTGCAGGGCCTGGACCAAGCTCGTTGTGATCTCCCCTCCCACCCACCTCAGCTCAAAGATGGGGATGGGGGGAGGCCACCGAGCAGGTGGGGCTCCCTGCAGAAACCCTGGAAGGAAGGGCCCAGTGGGACGTTTCTGCTCACACTTAGTGATTTGCAATAAGATGCATTTATTATTCTCCCTTTCATCAACAGTGAACAGACCCACGTCCTGCAAAGTAACCAAACAGAGCTTACCTGTCGGGGGCTTGCTGGGGCTCTGGGTGTCTGGCGGCCACCTGGCTGGAACGAGGCACCTAGAAGTAGCGGCTGGTCACGGTCACAGGTCACGGTCACGGGCCACTGCCCCCTGCAGCCCCCTCTTCAGGCTCAGCATGCTGCCCAGCTCCGAAGCTGAAAGGCAAGGAGGCCTCCACTGAACATGCTAAATTTGCACAAGTGTGAATTTTATACCCTGCACCCAAGAATACAAGTTTTAAAACAATTTTTTAAACAAACAGATGTGTTTTATTTTTTTTCCTTCTTTTCAAAGAGACTGTTTAAAAGACAGACTCTTCGAAAGGAGTCCACAAGCAGCGGGTTTCTAGTTGCCATGGTGCTGACCACAGGGACAAAGGCCCACAGACACCAGAAATGCCTTGGGAAGCTGCTGGTCCCAGGTCACTGCCCGAGTGCTTCCCCCAGCCCCACCAAAAAAGCAGGCAGGTAAGGACTGGGCAGGCCTCTGCTCTCTTGCAAGGCCAAGTCTATACCTGTAAGGCATCCCTGGCACCTAGATCACAGCCCACATCCTTCCCAGGTCCTCCCAGGCTACAGCCCTCATCCCACCCCCTGGGGACCATCCTCATCTGAGACCATGTTCTGGCCATTGTGCCCAGTGCCTGAGAGGCCCTGTGCAGGGCCCATGCGTGTGCCATGGGGGGAGTGGGAATCCTGGCTACTTCTCCTGATTCAATGCTCTCACTTCTACTGTGAGGGCCAAGACACTGCTCCAGAGTCGGGGGTGAGGGGGACAGAGACAAAGGTTCCCCCTGCCAGAGGGGAACGTCTGGCCACCAAGAGAGCTCTGTGTGTTCCCCTCTGCAGAGGGGAGAGAGAGCTGCCTCCCAGAGGACCCTAGCACCTGATACTCAATGCCACAAAATCTCCCCAAGTCCAGAAGAAACACACTCACTCGATGACTCAGAGAGATCAGCAGAGAGCAAAGGTTCCGTGGACAAAAGTCCCGAGCACCGCTGTGCCCGTGTGTCTGTGACACGGTGTCCTTGGGTGGAGGACACATCACCCAGGGATGTGGAACTAGCTTACCCTGACCACTCAATGGTGGAAACAAAGCCTGCCCTGCCTCCAACCTGACGTGGGAGAGGCCAGGGTTGAGGACTTAGAAAGCTACAGAAGAAGGTCCGTCTGGGCACTCAGGCTAAGAATCTGGTGCGGGAGCTGGACAACATCTGCCACCTCCTGACCCCACTCCCTCTCAGTTGGTGACCTGGGGGCAGATCACCCCACTCTCTGAGCCTCAGTGCCCCCCATAGCAAAATCAATATGAAGATAACATCTCCCTCCAGAGCTTCTATGAGCATGAAGTGAGCAAACGCATGTAAAGACTTAGGATAAAACACACAGTAAATGTTAGACAAACGCTAGTTATGAGCTCGGACACAGCAAGCAAGTCCCCTGCTGTCAGATGCTGAACACAGCGGCCACCTGCAAGCTGCAAAGGCTGCTGGTGTTTAGAGGGGACACTGAACTTCTAGGATCAAAAGGGGAGAGACCCCTCATATAGGACTCTCTGACTGCTCAAAGCTGAATATTACCCATGCATGCAAAGGCATTTGATGAAAGGTGCCTGCTTTCATCCTCAAAGAATGTGTAAGCCTGAAAAGTGTTATAATGTTCATGTCGAGTGGAACAACTCTAAATTCCAGTAGCTAAGTTGACTCCAAGTTTAAAAATCTTAAAAAGAAATAAAAAGGCGAACGGTCACACAGGCATGAGGGTCTTTGAACAACAACTGGCTGGCAAGTTGGCAAGGGCACCAGGTCATACGACAACAGAGTATCACATGCCCATCATCACCTCTAACCCTCACATCCTGAGAGGTCTCCCCTCATTTCCAGAGGAAAAATCTTTCCTTGGACATCATCCAAAAGCCCCAGGACCAATTCCAAATGCATCTTTCATGCCTGTGACCTTCAGCTGACAATATACATTCAGGAGATTTACTTTTTATACTAAAAGTTTTTTTTAAATGACATAGTTGCCTGTCAAGCTGTTCACCACTTCAAGCATTTTCATCTATCTTTAAGAAAGTGGATATGTAACTACAGCAGATAAAACAAAGACATGATTTTTGAACCTGATGAGCTGAAAAGAGGTACTAAGATACAGCACCCTCCTCAGGAAGAAAGGCAGAGGTGCTATTTCCAGGGCCCCATCACCTGGACCCCCACAGGCTTCCTGTAGGAACCGGACCAGCTGCACCCAGACCCACAGAAGAGATGGAACTCTCTGGGTGCTGATCACCAATTGGGTGGTTCCACAGGCAGACATGACAAAAACTTGAAATCTTCAAGAATATACAAACTTGGGCGAAAAAGAAATGTCTTCACTTACTTCCAAAATGTTTCAGAAACAAAGGACCTCTTGATTTCTGTTGAGTGCCTCTGATCCCTTCCAGAAATTCCTGAGTTAATATAAAGTTTTCCTTCTGTCTAGCTTTCTCACACTAAATATTTAGAGTCATAACAGTCACTATTTAGACACTCAACAAATCCCAAGCTTCACGATGAGGCTGTTCGGCCAGTTTGGAATGAAGGCTGGGGCTTCTCGAGAGGGGACAAAATACCTTTCATCAAAAAAATTAAACTCAGGATTGTACTGACCTCAGAGGCCCCTCTGTTTTCATGGCGTAAGAAGGCGCTTAGAAGACAAACTGAGAAATATATGAATGAAATGGAATTGAAGATAAGGCAACGTTTTCTAAGTGATGATAAAAATCTCGGGATGCTATCGCCAGAACCTTTGGACAGCTGAAAAGGGAACACAGTTAAAGCTGAGGACCCTCACTGTCCCCCATTGCCATCGGATGCACCTAGACGGGACCTGCATTCCAGTGATGCTACAGCTACTTCCAGGGCAGAGATGCTAGAACGTGAGGATAAGGATGCTGGCAACACACGGAAGTTCAAACCCAGGATCGCTCCCATTCAAATGCCAACATCATGCTTTGAAAACACACACAGGAAGGAAAGGTCTGGGAACAAGGGCAGTGACACTGACCCAGTCTGGGAAGGGCCTTCCCACGGTGGCCCGTCCACCAGCACACAGCCCGAGCTCCCCAGGATGCAGAGCACGGCCCAGGACAGGGCACTCGCACCCCAGAAGGAGCTTCCCAACTGAATGCCATCATGCAAACTTACCCAAGGCCTATGAACGGGTCCAGACCCTATCTGGTTCTCAAGTTCAGGGTCAAGCGGAACCAAGGATACTACCAATCCTCACCATGGGGCTTCTGGGGGACACCAAGCACGTCTGAAGATGGGCTGTCCAAAGGAAGCCTGTCGAAGGCCAAACAGGACAGAAGTGCAGTGGGATGAGGGGACTGCCTCCCTGGAACAGGCAGGACTCTTCTCCCCAAAACGGACCCAGAGTCCACAGGGCAGCGAGGGGCAGGACACACAGACATGCACGTAAGTGACTAGAAGACAGACTGAAAATAGCCACTCTCCACAGCTGGCACATACACGCCTGTGCTAGTTCAGCACTACGACCAGCCCAGCAAAATAAACACTATCACCACCCCATGAGAGAGATAAAAGGCCTAGCTGTCTGGAAACATAAGTTCCTAAACGGGAAGACTAACCGTCACAAAGGTTTCCATCGTCTTCAAATAATGAACTTAAAAATTAAAATTAATTTTGTCAATGAAAGACAGTATCTCATGAAAACTGACAAAATACAATAAAAGGTAAGACTGTCCAGCATAGAGCATTAACAGAACAACGTTCTCATCACAGAAGACGCTGTAAAGTGCAGTGAAGTCACTCAGTCATGTCCGACTCTTTGCGACACTGTAAAGCAAAAGTCATTAAAACAGGGTGATGCTGTATAGAAATCCTTCTAGTACCACCAGAAGGGCTGGGCTTACAAATATGAATGTTACCATTTCATTACAGCAGCACAAACTATCCTAACAGGAGACTGTGTCCGAATCGCCAAGCTCCCACAACGAGCACACAGGACCCATGGGATGGGAAGCCCTGAGTCCCCTCTTCCCTGACTCTTCCGATGATGCTGCGCAAGATAAAGATGACACCATGATGATCCAGACGTGGCCATGACCACCTTGAGTGACAACGTCTTGTGTCAGACACCTCGCCAAATGCTTTACAACTGTTTTCGAAGATTAAAAGGAGTAAAACGACATGAGACTCATAATAAGACACAAATGCTGCTAAGTCACTTCAGTCATGTCCAACCCTGTGCAACCCCATAGACGGCAGCCCACCAGGCTCCACCGTCTCTGGGATTCTCCAGGCAAGAACACTGGAGTGGGTTGCCATTTCCTTCTCCAAAGATACAAATGAGTAGTTCTTAATTAAGAATAATGAAATATTATCAATTCTTGAGGTAGAATTATGACCCCATTTTATAGGTGGAGAAACCAAGCCTGGGAGGCAATATAGTAGCTGTCGAGCTCGCACAGCTAAGAAATGGAAGAGGTGAGATTCAAATCCATAGATGTTTGAATCCGCCTACCTGCTTTAGTACTTTGCTGATAAACTATCATTTGCATAAGAAGAAAATAGACAACCTTTGCACTTATTTGTAAAGTTGTTCTTCATTTTTTTTTCTTTCAATTACATTGTTTGGAGCGTAGTTTATCTTTTCTCTTTTAGAGAAATAGAAAGTAGCCATAAAGAAGAGCCTGAAATTCAAAGCATAGAGGATAGGGGAGGGGGGGACCTCCTGCTTGCAGGAATTAAGATTTCAGTGATGGGCATAAAATAAGGAGCCTTCTTAACCTTATAACAGGCACCTACCAGACACCTCCTGCAGGCAGGTGGCCGACACAAGACAGAGGCACCAAAAGATATACAGACCATCTGGAGAAAACCACGGTTACAAAGGACACAGGCACCCCAACATTCACAGCAGCACGATTCACAACAGCCAAGCCACGGAAGCCACCCAACTGTCCACTGACAGAGGCATGGATAAAGAAGATGTGGTACATATATACAACGGAATAGTACTCAGCCACCAAAAGTGAAACAATGCCATTTGCAGCAACCTGGATGAACCCAGACAGAGAGTATCACAGTAGGTGAAGTCAGAAAAAGACAAATATCATATGGTATCACTTACATGTGCAATCTAAAAAAAATGACACAACAGAAAAGACTCACAAACATAGAGAACAGACTTACGGTTACCAGGAGGTAAGCGTGGGAGGAGGGATAAATTAGGAGTTTGGGATTGACATATACACCCTACTATACATAAAAGAATCGACAGGACCTACTGTATAGCACAGGGAATTTTGCTCAATATTCTGTAACAACCTAAATGAAAAAAAGAACCTGAAAAAGAATGGATACATGTGTATGGTTAACCGAATCACTTTGCTATATACCTGAAACTAACAACATTGTTAATCAACTATACTCCAATATAAAATAAAAATAAAAAACAAAAAACAAAAAAAACATACCAGACTCAAGTTCTTCACCAGGAGGCAAGGAAGGAGAAACCAACTCATCTACAGCCAAAGACCATCTGTGCAAAGTCCAGAGGGAAGCAAAAAGCCTCGAGAGAAACTACCATGAACACAGGCAGCAATCTGCACTCAGTAAATCTCTCTTATTAAAATAACATGGGATGAGCAGCCCAGTGCAAAAACAGGGAGAGGACAGAAGCAAACAATTCGTCACACACACACGAAACACACTCAACTTCCCAAGTAACCATGGAAACACACTACAGCAGCAATGAATGAGCTATATATTTTGACACATCTGACTGCTGAACATTTTAAAAACTGACATGACCCCTGGGAGTTGGGGTGGCCTTGGAGCAAGGGGGCTCTCCTAAGCCATAGGCGGGGCTCCTGAACAGGCTCTGGGCAGCCGAGCATCTCCCAAACGTCAGTGTTAGAAGCAGGAATCTCACTTTTTGTAACTTATTGTCACCTGAGCGTGCAGACACACACACAAAGAGCGATTACTGCCACACCCAGGAACACCGGAAAGCTGGAGCAACCCAGATACACCTACTCACCACCACCTCCCCCTTCAGCTCCCAGCAGTGGCTCCCAGCAGGTACGCGTGGCAGAAACCCAGGGGCTGCCTGTGGCCTCCCTGACCCCCTGCCCATGCAACCCACAAGGCCACTTAATTTTGGCCGAAGAAGCATCTGAAATCTATCCACTGCCTTCAGCTGCCAACATCAGCCATCACTCCCCTATGACCATGACCCAGCTCCCTCCACAAGCTGCGCCTTCACCCCTCACAAGCCAGCTGAGCGCTTGGGATACACCTTGGGGTACACGGAACGCCGCCAACAGCACCGCCTGCCTTCAAGCTCCTGGGAAACAGCCACCTGCCCGATTCACCCTCCAGGCCCCTGGCCTCCCCTAAGTCCTGCCACTCCTCTCCTGCGACCTCTGTGTCCTCTGTCCAGGAAGCTCCCCTCTTTGTTCCTCCTCTCCTTGAAACCAATGTTATGATTAACCTCTCCATCCAAAACATTATTCCCTTTCTTGGCCCACACCTGGTCCCCTGGGGATTGAGGACTGACAGAAAAGAGAGCATGGAAGCCGAGAGGGTTCCTAGGGAGCCTCCCCCCACCGGGTACCAAAGCCCCTCTTTATCCCTATTTCTTGTTTGTACAAAAAGGCTTTCGTTTCCTATGCTTTTCCTGAGTTCCAAAGAGCAGACGCAAGCAGTTATTAACTAGGGAAGCGAGGGAATGCAGAAACAGAGGAAAGGAAGGAAACTAATGTCCAGCAAGGAAATTAATGACAAAAGCTCAGGGATAAAGCAGGGTCCCAGCTCCTCCTTAAGGGAGCATCATGACAACGTGATGCTCATCTGTGAGCTGTGCTGCAGAACTAAGACACCCCAGCTCCCCAGGTGGAGGGTGGTGACTACATACTGACTACAAGTGGGTAGACCCCAGACTGGCTGGAACCAGAAGGCTGATGACTCAGATTCCTGTCACCTCAACACCAACCAATCAGAAGGTCCAGGAGCTGCCCCCCTCGCCCCAAATGTTGCCTTTAACAACCATCTGCTGAAAGGATAGTGGATTTCAGGTCTTCTGAGCATGAACTGCCCCTTCTCCTTGTCTACCACCTGCAGTAAACACTGCACTTTCCTTCACCACAACCCATGTCAGCTGATGGGCTTTGCCGTGCCCCTGTGAGAAAACCCGAGTTCAGCTTGGTGACACCCTGCACGCATCCTCTCTGCCCCGTTCTGGCCCTACTCGCCGCTTGGATCCCGCAGGCCCTGCAGACCCATCCAGGGGGACTGCGGCTGCGTTCTTGCTGCTAACTCCATGTCTGCTTCCCCACCGAGGAGCTGCTCCACAGCCAGGGCCCAGGCCTGTAGCAGACACTGCAACACCCTCAGCTCCCAGCATGGGCCAAGGGTGCAAGGCTTTGCTGAGAGGGTGAAAACACCTCCCGATGGGAGCCTGGGCAGGTCTTCCAGTGCAGAGATTCTCCAGGCTGGCAGGTGGATCCAGTGGGGAAAACCCCACCAAGTGGGGTTAATAGCCCCAGCAAACAGCCCGCTCCCTCCAAGGCTGCAGCTTCTCGGTCCTGGGATGAGATGACCCAGTCCTGACCTCATGCGAGGATGCCGTGACGCGACTCCCACAGCGCTTCTCAGAGAACTGGCGAAGGGAGCTCTTGACTAATGGTGACTAAGATGAAGGAGGAAGCGAGATAAGGACTGACATGACACTCTTGCAGAAAGGGGGAACTGACAACGGTGTACAAGCTTGTCTGGAATTCCACAGAGAAAAAGACCCAGAAGAGCCCCGAGCATCTCTGACGGGAGGGAGGCCGCGGGGTGAACAGAGAGTGCAAGGGACTCGACTCTGCAGGCTTTGGAGCTGGAATTTTCACAGTTAGGCAATTATGTAATATCATTTATCTTTCTAGGAAGAACTGTCATCAAGGTTCAGAACAGTGGTCCTGCCTGCTCCTCTGCCTCCCCACCCCTCACCCTGGATCCTGATGACTCCCCGGCATCTCCTCCCTCTGCCCAAGCAGCCTCTGACCATTCTAGGAATTCCAGAGAATTCGCTGCCCCCTCCCGCCAACAATGAGGCCATTAAATGCTTCCGGGAGGTCACATGAAAATGATTTCAGGGCTCCTTTGTACAGGCTGTTTCTAGAAATGCCAAGGATGTGCCTCTATTTTCTTTTCTTTTCCTTTCTTTTGTACTTTCTTCTCTTCGGAGGTTAAAAAAAAAAAAAGAATGAGGAAAAGTAAATGAAGACACTGTACCTCGAGGAGAAAGCACACAGTTTACTCTTCAGGCAGCAACAGTTTTGCAGGAAGAGGATCAGCCAACAGCTGGGTAGGGCTTCTCCCCTCCTCACCAGATAAACCGACAGGAAATGGAGTCCATCTTGTTCAGAGGCTTTATTGCCACTCTGCAAATACCCCGTTACCAGCATGCGCTAGTGCACAGGGAGTACCCCGAAGTCCACCACCCCCTCAGCTTCACACTTTAGGTTTCAAAGAGAAACACATCTTTTCTTCCTCGGGACCATTGAGGAGTCATGACTGTGGGTTCTAGGTTTCTAGAAGGCAATGGCACCCCACTCCAGTACTCTTGCCTGGAAAATCCCATGGATGGAGGAGCCTGGTGGGCTGCAGTCCATGGGGTCGCTAGGAGTTGGACATGACTGAGTGACTTCACTTTCACTTTTCACTTTCATGCATTGGAGAAGGCAATGGCAACCCACTCCAGTGTTCTTGCCTGGAGAATCCCAGGGACAGAGGAGCCTGGTGGGCTGCCATCTATGGGGTCGCACAGAGTCGGACATGACTGAAGCGACTTAGCAGCAGCAGGATAAAGTATGACAAGCTGGTCCTCAGCTCAGACAGAAATCAACATTTGAGGAAGAATGACAGACACAGAGGATTACCCGAGGCAGAAGCGCTTACAACACGATGACCCGCAGGTCTGAGACGTGCTGTTGCACATGGAGGGCAGGTCTAGCAGGGCTGTGCACAGACCCAGCATGGAGGCACACTGGAAACTACCATGCTTAACCACTTCCTCCACTGCTGTTTCTCTCATAAGATCTAACAGCATGAACCTGCAATGGCTTTGTCTCCATGTGACAGTCCTCTTCATCCCTGCTCAGTCCTATCAGTGGCTCACCAAGTCCCTGCTGGCCGGGCCGCTCAGCCCTCGAGTAGCCAGAGAATATCACCAGCGTGCCCAGCTACCCCTGGTGTTCCATCCACAAGCCACAGCTGACCCCTGAAGGGGCGGTATAGGCCCTTGAAAGGCCCCCCAAATCCACATGTCAAAGCCCAGACCCCCAAGGTGGTGGCGCCTTTGGGAGGTCCCTAGGTGAGATGAGGTCATGAGGGTGGGGTTTCCATAATGGGATTAGGACCCTTGGAAGAAGAGCTCAGATGTAACATACAACACGGTGAATATAATTCACGTTGCTCACATTATACGTGAAACTTAAGAGTAAATCCTAAGAGCGCTCATTGTAATAGAAAACTTTTTTTCCCTTTTACTTTGTATCTATATGAGATGATGGGTGTTCACTAAACATACTGTGGCCATCATTTCATGATGGATGTATCAGAGCAACATGCTATATACCTTACAGGTATTCAGAGCAGTATGTCAATTACATCTCAAAAACATTGGGAAGAAGCAAAAGAGAGGAGACCAGAAAGCTAGTGTGTACTGCGTGTCCACCTCGGGAGGACATGGAGAAGCTGGAGTCTGCAAACTAGGAAGATGCCCTCGTCAGACACAGAATCTGCCAGCACCGTGACCTTGGCTGTCCAGCCTCCAGAGCCGTGGGAGGTGCACATGTATTGTGTGACAGCAGTCCCTGCAGACTAGGAGGGGTGGGCACCTGGAGAGGTGTGGGCACCCCCAGCACAGCTGCTCAGAAGAGACAGGAAGACTCTGTTGCTCCCTAAGCTCAGAGCATGAAGGACTTGAAGCCTGGCCCCGGCACCGTGAGTCACCAGCCCTCAGAGGATGGGCTCTCCTCTGCCACATGGCCCTTCACTTGGACCTACAGGCTCTGGGGCCACACTCCAGCAAGCAAACTGATCTGGTCTGGCAGGCGCCCCACGCTCTGGTCCTCTGAATCCACGTCTCCTAGTCCCACAGATGTCACAGCGTGGCAGCCAAGACAAGGGGCCCCTCCCACTGACCCTGCAGCCCCTGGGCACACTGCAGGAATGGCTCAGGCTCTAGTGTGACCACTGGGCCCGGGAACAGTCCACACATGGTTCTATATCAAGTCATCTCCCAGATGCTGTCTCACAGTGAGCCCAGCACGACACGGCCTGGCCACCCTGTGCCCACCATCAGCTCATCAAATATCCAATCTGTTCACACTGTGCCTGGGGCAAGGCTAAAGCTCTGACCAAAGGGGTGGCCGGACAGGGCAGACCCTCCCACCATTCATCGCATATTCCCATCCTTCCCACCCCCTGCCTGCACACTTGTCACACCCCAGTGATCCTGTTCTGGGAGCTGGGTCTGTGAGCAAAATTCCCAGGATGCTATGGATCTCAGGCTGCTTCTCTGTGTAAGGCGGGCATCTTCTCTTAGGGTGCAGAGTAAGGGTTTGCACAGAACAGTGCTGGGCTTCCCGAAATGCAGACGCAGCCATGGCATCACTCACGCCCCTGGGCTCGCATCCTCTCCTCGCCCAGCATTCGCTCCCAGGGACTTGACTGACTCTGCTGTGTAGGACAGTGCAGATGTGGAGGGGGGGGCTGGGCCCTTCTCCTAAGGTTAACAGTCCGCAGTATCACACACAGTCTGGAAAGCCAATGTGGCGTCAGGAAACACTGGCTCAGGCAGTTAGTTCTGTTTCTACGGGGATCTAGCATTTTGTGTAGAAAATGTGAGAACTCACATTGCTGCCTCGATTCCCAAGTAACTCTCATCCAGAATCAATTCCCCTGAAAGAAGAGCATGTTCTTTAGACACCAGTTGAAAGGTTCCTGCTGCTGAAGGCAGCACATCGCACTAAGGCTCTCGTCCACCCAGGAGTTCCCAGCCAACCACTGAACGGCTGGTACTGTCTTCCTTAACCATCTCTTTGCATGATCATCTGAGCCCTGAAACTCAGGATTCTTCTCCTGAATCCACTCCACCAACATGCATGGAGTGCTCACTATGTTCTCAATCCAGCTTGGGGAATCACAGAACCATCAGAATACAGTCCCTAAGCTTGTTTTCAATGCAAGATACAGGTGTCTGGCCAAATCTTGGTCAAGACCCTGGAACGATAATGTGGGAAGAGAAACAGCTTGCTGCACCCGTGCCAAATCATTGTTTTTGTCGATTCTGCAAAAATGGTTTGGACATGCTTATAAGACCTTCTGCATGAACTTGTTCTCAGGAATCCAGCAGGGGACTTTCAGCTGTTGATAATCCCCACGGGTAACAGCCCTAAATAACTGCTAATTTCTTTAGGAACCCAAGTCACTGACACATCACTGACCAAAAATCAGGTCCTCCCAAGTCTGGAAAAGTTTACTCCTTAGACCAGAGGAAAGGAAAAACAGGGAGACCATTCACCAGTCAGATGGTCTCTGAGGGGACTAGTCTCCCAAGCACATTATTCTCAAGCCCACCTGAGTTAGGTGAGTGCCCCTCAGAATACTCACTGTCCCTCATGTGAATGGTGTCCCGGGGGGTTGAGTCTCCTACTGCAAAGCTAATTCAGACTTCAGTTCAGCATCAATTTTCAAACTGAACATCTCATTCTCCATCTGCCCGTGATTTGAGCTATGTAAACAGTCACAACAAACTAACTTCCAATGGTCGCCTATACAGATGCCTAAAGTTCACTTTCATCTTCCTAGAATTCATTCTCTGCTGTTATCAAGATGACAGTTCAGTTCAGTCTCTCAGTCATATCTGACTCTTTGCGATTCCATGGACTGCAGCACACCAGGCCTCCCTGTCCATCACCAACTCCCAGAGTTTACACAAACTCATGTCCATTGAGTCAGTGATGCCAACCAACCATCTCATCCTCTGTCGTCCCCTTCTGCTCCAGCCTTCAATCTTTCCCAGCATCAGGGTCTTTTCAAATGAGTCAGCTCTTTACATTAGGTGGCCAAAGTATTGGAGTTTCAGCTTCAGCATCAGTCCTTCCAATGAATATTCAGGACTGATCTCCATTAGGATGAATTGGTTGGATCTTCCAATGAATATTCAGGACTGATCTCCATTAGGATGAATTGGTTGGATCTTCTTGCAGTCCAAGGGACTCTCAAGAGTCTTCTCCAACACTACAGTTCAAAAGCATCAATTCTAAGGCACTCAGCTTTCTTTATAGTCCAATTCTCACATCCATACATAACCACTGAAAAAACCATAGCTTTGACAAGACGGACCTTTGTTGGCAAATTAATATCTCTGCTTTTTAATATGCTGTCTAGGTTGGTCACAACTTTCCTGCCAAGGAGTAAGTGTCATTTAATTTCATGACTGCAATCATCATCTACAGTGAGTTTGGAGCCCCCAAAAATAGAGTCTGCCACTGTTTCCCCATCTATTTGCCATGAAGTGATGGGACCAGATGCCATGATCTTAGCTTTCTGAATGCTGAGCTTTAAGCCAACTTTTTCACTCTCCTCTTTCACTTTCGTCAAGAGGCTTTTGAGTTCCTCTTCACTTTCTGCCATAAGGGTGGTGTCATCTGCATATCTGAGGTTATTGATATTTCTCCCAGGAATCTTGATCCCAGCTTGTGCTTCATCCAGCTCAGCGTTTCTCATGATATACTCTGCATATAAGTTAAATGAGCAGAGTGACAATATACAGCCTTGACATACTCCTTTTCCCATCTGGAACCAGAGTGTTGTTCCATGTCCAGTTCTAACTATTGCTTCCTGACCTTTGTACAGATTTCTCAAGAGGTAGGTCAGGTGGTCTAGTATTCCCGTGTCTTTCAGAATTTTCCACAGTTTGTTGTGATCCACACAGTCAAAGGCATTGGCATAGTCAATAAAGCAGAAATAGATGTTTTTCTGGAACTCTCTTGCTTTTTCCATGATCCAGCGGATGTTGGCAATTTGATCTCTTGTTCCTCTACCTTTTCTAAATCCAGCTTGAACATCAGCAAATTCACAGTTCACATATTGCTGAAACCTGGCTTGGAGAATTTTGAGCATTACTTTCCTAGCATGTGAGATGAGTGCAATTGTGCAGTAGTTTGGGCATTCTTTGGCATTGCCTTTCTTTGGCATTGGAATGAAAACTGACCTTTTCCAGTCCTTTGGCCACTGCTGAGTTTTCCAAATTTGCTGGCATATTAAGTGTAGCACTTTCACAGCATCATCTTTCATGATTTGAAATAGCTCAACTGGAATTCCATCACCTCCACTAGCTTTGTTCGTAGTGATGCTTTCTAAGGCCCACTTGACTTCACATTCCAGGATGTCTGGCTCTAGGTGAGTGATCACACCATGGTGATTATCTTGGTCGTGAAGATCTTTTTTGTACAGTTCTTCTATGTATTCTTGCTACCTCTTCTTAATATCTTCTGCTTCTGTTAGGTCCATACCATTTCTGTCCTTTATCGAGCCCATCTTTGCATGAAATGTTCCCTTCAGATCAGATCAGATCAATCACTCAGTCGTGTCCAACTCTTTGTGACCCATGAATCGCAGCATGCCAGGCCTCCCTGTCCATCATCAACTCCCGGAGTTCACTCAGACTCACGTCCATCGAGTCAGTGATGCCATCCAGCCATCTCATCCTCTGTCGTCCCCTTCTCCTCCTGCCCCCAATCCCTCCCAGCATCAGAGTCTTTTCCAATGAGTCAACTCTTCGCATGAGGTGGCCAAAGTACTGGACTTTCAGCTTTAGCATCATTCCTTCCAAGGAACACTCAGGACTGATCTCCTTCAGAATGGACTGGTTGGATCTCCTTGCAGTCCAAGGGACTCTCAAGAGTCTTCTCCAACACCACAGTTCAAAAGCATCAATTCTTCGGTGCTCAGCCTTCTTCACAGTCCAACCCTCACATCCATACATGACCACAGGAAAAACCATAGCCTTGACTAGACAAACCTTTGTTGGCAAAGTAATGTCTCTGCTTTTGAATATGCTATCTAGGTTGGTCATAACTTTCCTTCCAAGGAGTAAGCATCTTTTAATTTCATGGCTGCAGTCACCATCTGCAGTGATTTTGGAGCCCCCCAAAATAAAGTCTGACACTGTTTCCACTGTTTCCCCATCTATTTCCCATGAAGTCATGGGACCGGATGCCATGATCTTGGTTTTCTGAATGTTGAGCTTTAAGCCAACTTTTTCACTCTCCACTTTCACTTTCATCAAGAGCTTTTGAGTTCCTCTTCACTTTCTGCCATAAGGGTGGTGTCATCTGCATATCTGAGGTTATTGATATTTCTCCCGGCAATCTTGATTCCAGCTTGTGCTTCCTCCAGTCCAGCGTTTCTCATGATGTACTCTGCATAGAAGTTAAATAAACAGGGTGACAATATACAGCCTTGACGAACTCCTTTTCCTATTTGGAACCAGTCTGTTGTTCCATGTCCAATATTCCCTTAGTATCTCTAATTTTCTTGAAGAGATCTCTAGTCTTTCCCATCCTATTGTTTTCCTCTATTTCTTTGCAATGATCACGGAGGAAGGCTTTCTTATCTCTCCTTGCTATTCTTTGGAACTCTGCATTCAAATGGGTATATTTTTCCTTTTCTCCTTTGCTTTTCACTTCTCTTTTTTTCACAGCTATTTGTAAGGCCTCCTCAGAAAGCCATTTTGCTTTTTTGCACTTCTTTTCCATGGGGATGGTCTTGATCCCTGTCTCCTGTACAATGTCATGAACCTCCATCCATAGTTCATCAGGCAGTCTATCTATCAAATCTAGTCCCTTAAAAATCTATTTCTCACTTCCACTGTATAGTCATAAGGGCTTGGATTTAGGTCATACCTGAATGGTCTAGTGGTTTTCTGCACTTTCTTCTATTTAAGTCTGAATTTGGCAATAAGGTGTTCATGATCTGAGCCACAGTCAGCTCCTGGTCTTGTTTTTGCTGACTGTATACAGCTTCTCCATCTTTGGCTGCAAAGAATATAATCAATCTGATTTCGGTGTTGACCATCTGGTGATGTCCATGTGTAGAGTCTTCTCTTGTAGAGTGTTTGCTATGGCCAGTGAGTTCTCTTGGCAAAACTCCTTTAGTCTTTGCCCTGCTTCATTCTGTACTCCAAGACCAAATTTGTCTGTTACTCCAGGTATCTCTTGACTTCCTACTTTTGCATTCCAGTCCTCTATAATGAAAAGGACATCTTTTTTGGGTGTTAGTTCTAAAAGGTCTTGTAGGTCTTCATAGAACCATTCAACTTCAGCTTCTTCAGCATTAGTGGTTGGCACATAGACTTGGATTACATTGATACTGAATGCTTTGCCTTGGAAATGAACAGAGATCATTCTGTCATTTTTGAGACTGCATCCAAGTACTGCATTTCAGACTCTTTTGTTGACTATGATGGCTACTCCATTTCTTCTAAGCAATTCTTTCCCACAGTAGTAGATATAATGGTCATCTGAGTTAAATTCACCCATTCCAGTCCATTTTACTTCGCTGATTTCTAGAATGTCGATGTTCACTATTGCCATCTCCTGTTTGACCACTTCCGATTTGCCTTGACTCATGAACCTAACATTTCAGGTTCCTATGGAATATAGCTCTTTACAGCATCAGACTTTACCTCCATCCCCCGTCACATGCACACCTGGGTGTTGTTTTTGCTTTTGCTCCATCTCTTCATTCTTTCTGGAGTTATAATTCTACTGATCTCCAGGAGCTTACTGGGCATCTACTGACCTGGGGAATTCATCTTTCAGTGTCCTATCTTTTTGCCTTTCATGGGGTTTTCAAGGCAAGAATACTGAAGTGGTTTGCCATTCCCTTCTCCAGTGGACCACATTTTGTCAGAACTCTCCACCATGACCCGTCCGTCTTGGGTGGCCCCACAGGGCATGGCTCATAGTTTCACTGAGTAAGACAAGGCTGTGGTCCATGTGATTAGATTGGTTAGTTTTCTGTGATTGTGGATCATGTTGACAAATGCTCAGGAAAGATAAAAGCCATCACTCCCCACAGGGGGCTTCACAGGAAGAAAGACAGTATCAAGACCCAAGAAGGAATCTTCCATTGTGACCAAAACCACCTGCTTCAGCTACGAGATCGTCCTCTTCGCAAACACATGCCACATGTTCCTCCCAGCCCCAGCCCTGTCCTCATGAGGTCCAAGCTCACGGGTTCTCAACACCCCAGGGATGTGCTCTGAGGCTTACATGTGTCACCTGGATGGTAAACAGATAAATATCTGGTCTTGTTCCAGTTCCTGGTACAGTACCCGTGAAACTCGTGGGAGTGGTGAGTGTCTTTTGTATGTTGATGAGGTGACAGGTGGCTGGGGGACTGGGGTTCCCTAAACAGCTTCAGAATTGGGGCTCACCAAAAGGCCTAGGCACAGTTTGAGGGCTGGAACCTGCAGCCTCATCCCATGACCTCTGGTGGGGGGAGAGGGACTGGAGACTGAATTAATCACCAATGGCCAATGAGTTAATTAATCATACATATGGAATGGAGCCTCCACATAACCCCTGAAGGACAGGGTTCGGGGAGCTTCCTGGTTGGTGACCACTCTGGGGGTGCTGAGAGGGGTGCACCCCACCTCCACACCTTAAACTTATGCATCACTCCCATCTGGCTGTTCTGAGCTGTGTCGCGGGGGCCGTGTCAGGCCCTTTAACCTGTCGGGTCTGGTTCTAACTCCAGGCAGATTGCATCAGAGCTGAGCTAAGCAGTAGGACACTCAGCTGGTGCCTGAAGAACTGGAGAACTGATGTTGGGAGGAAACACCTTACATTTGTTGTCAGAAGCGATGTGAGTAAAAACAGCTCAACCTGACAGTGAAAAACAGGTCCTGTGGCTAAGACTGTCCCACCCCCACTGCTGGTCTATCCTCCCACGGAGCTCAGGCCCCCGTCAAGGCCCCTACCCCCTACCCTGTGGGCTCTGTGGTCTCAGTGGGGTCCTTCGTGTCCTCGGGAGGGTGCATGCTTCCTGGCCCTTCAGATCCACCAGCAAAAGGAGGACCAGAAGGAAGAGAAGGCAGGTCCCTCTGCTCCCCCATCACAGCTCAGCTTTTCTACATTCAATAAATAGAGCACCCCCTCTGCCTTCTGGGTCTCTGCTGATTCACTCTCCTTAGCTCCCAACTGCTCTTAGAGGCACCTGAGACCCTTCAGATCCCCCACCTTAAACATGACGTAGGACAGGGCAGCCCGTACTAGGCAGGATGCAGGCAGGATGCGCTCAGCCAATGCAGCCAGACTAGATGTCTGAACCGCCCTCCCACGGCAGCCTGGACCATCGTGCAGAGCTTCCCCCCACCCACAGAGGCTGCTGCAAGCCCCCCGACCTGACTCTCCCCGACCCAGCCTAGAACACAGGTCACCTCAGCTGACCTGTGGCATGTGGCTCCTGCCATCATGATTTCCACTTTGCACCCAATATTTTAAACCCAAAGAGTCTGAGAATGCCACGAGACCAAAGATCCAGACTTCCCCTTACTTGGCCTCAGTAACTCTGGACCCAGAGACTTCTCCCTTAGGGAAGATTTTCTTAGAAATGATGCTGAACTTCAGAACTCTTCATCCAAGACGTGGCCCTGCAAACAGCATCCCTTGTCAGAGCCCACGTGGGCTCCACTCCAGGTGTAGAGGAGGGGACTCAGGTCGACCCCTCAGACCTTGGCTGGTTCCCGCCCTGATTCTGGCAAGACGCAGGGCTCTGAGTCCCCTGTTCTCCTTTGCCCCCAACAAATAAGCTACCAAAGTGGGCCCACAGCAGAGGGAAGATGTCACATGTCCGGTATTTCCGGAATGGCCGCAAGGTTGGGAGGTGGGGCTCCGGCTCCCCCGGGGAGCCAGGCACAGACCCAGAGAGCAGGGCAGACAGTGACAATGCACCTGTGTGCCCACCAGTGCCGACCCTGGTGGTGCTTCCCTCCTGGGGCCAGGGAGCCGCAGCCCCCTGGCGGCTCCCGCCTCCTCGGGCTTCCTCAATAGGATTACCACCCCCGGGGCAGCACCCGTGCTTAAGGAGGGGAAAGAGGATCTATTTCTGACCCGAGAACGTGAGATTGACTCTGCTAAATAGGGCAAGGGCCTCCATAATACCCGTCACCTCTATCCTCAGGTTCCTACTCCCCAGGGAGCCAAGAGGGACCAGTGTCTGCGCGCACGTCCTCACTTCGGGGAAGCCCCAGGTGACCCTGCCAGGCTTAGAAAAGGTCCTGTGGACTCAAATGGCACCTGAGTGCCCCCAAACCCAGCACTGACGTACCAGAGCCTACGTGAGGCTGTCACAAGGACGGAGATCGATGCAGGAGGACTTCTGCACCCTGGGAACCGCCCCCCGTGACCTCCAGGGTCTCAAGGAATAAAGAAAGGACAGAACTGTGAGCATGGTGGGGGCAAGAGCAGGTCCTACCTCCAAAGGCCTCAAACCCCAGGCCTTGGCTGTGACACTCCAAGCTCCAATGTGGCCACCCTGCCGGGAAACAGGGAGAAACACAGCCCCGAGACCGTCCTGAACCCCAGAGCCCCAGGACTCTCAGGAACACATCACCTTTCCTGCAAAACTCCCCCAGGAAAAGGGAAACGAATGAAGACCTACTGTGTGTCGGGAATTGACTTGCATTTTCCTTTAAGGTTCACAAATCCTGAGAGCAAAGAATCCGCATCCTGGCAGGGTCTGAGTGGGCAGAAACACACCCCCTCCCCCTTACCCCTTCCTCCTCCCTGGTGGCACCCAGGGGCACAGAGGATGATGAAGCTGGGGTCCCAGAGGGCAATTCTAACCCTTCCACCAATACAAACTTGACCCTGAACAAGGCATCTGTCTCTGAGGGCTCTGGTTTCCCCAGGTACCAGATAAGATCCTCTCTCCCCCACCAGCAGGGCTGTCCTGAGGGTCACATGACATGCATTCCTGTAAACTTAGCTTCACAAAGGAATCACCCCTCACCCAGCGCTTGCTCTGCTCCTTTCCAAACAGCAGCACGGGATCCTGGCGCAGCAGTTCTAGAGTCCCGCAGACTCGGCCCCATCACCCCACCCGGCAAGGACAGGACTAGGTCATCAAGGGGCTCGTAACAATCGCCTCAAGGCTGCGTGTTTCATACAGTGTTCTCCCAAAAGTCACTTACTCTGTGACTGTTCACATCTCAGTAGTCTGTCTGAAGCATAAAGATCATTCTAAGAAGAACGGCTTCTAGAGAAATAAAGGACAAAAAGCTGGAAGAGATGCACACCCTCAAAAATTGCAGACTGGTAAACTTCTTCCTTACCAGTAATTAAATGTAAAAAGATTAAACCCTCCAATCAAAAGGCAATGATTGGCAGAATGGAGGGGAAAAAAAAAAACCACATGATCCAACAATGTTCTAAGACTCAGTTTTAACCCAAAGACACAATCAGGTTGAAAATAAAATGATGGGAAAGACTATTTCATGCTAATATTAATAAAAAGAGACCTGGAACTACTATACCAACATTAGTCAAAATATACTGTAAGTCAGAACTGTTAACAGAAGACAAAGAAGGGCATCGTATGTTGAGAAAACAGCCTCAAAACATATGAAGTAAACACTTACAGAGTGAAGAAAACAGACGCACAGCACTACTGGCTGGAGACGTTGACATCCCAGGCTCAGTAAGGCGAGGAGCAACCAGACAGACAGTCAGTAAGGCAACAGAAGACCTCGCCAGCTCTACAAACCAAACAGCATGGACACAACAGAACACGCCCCTCAGCCACAGGACAACACGTATTTTCCTTAAGCGTACATGGAACATCCTCAAGGATAGACCATATGCTCAGCCAGGGAGAAAGCTTTTCAAGTATGAAAACCCGTAGCCACCATCTTACTCAGTGGTGAAAGACTGAAAGTTTTCCTCGAAGATCAGGAAAAAGACAAGCATGTCCACAACACTTCAATTTAACACAGCACTGCCAGAGCGATCAGGCAAGACAAAGAAATGAAAGGTACCCCAGTGGGAAAGGGGGCTTCCCCAATGGCTCAGGTAAAGAATCCGCCTGCAAAGCAAAAGATGCAGGTTCGATCCTGGGGTCGGGAAAATCCCCTGGAGAAGGAAAATAGCAACCCACCCCAGTATTCTTGCCTGGGAAATTCCATGGACAGAGGAGTCTGGCAGCCTATAGTCCACGGGGTGGCAAAAAAGTCAGACACAAATTAGGGACTAAACAACAACAAGCTGGAAAGAACTAAAATAATCTCTGCACATGTATCTTACATGTAGTACACCTTAAAAATCAGACACATGCAAGAAATAATGAGTTCATAAATGCATCAAAGTTACAAGACATAAAATCAAAATGCAAAAACTATCTATGTTTCTATATATTAACAATGAACAATCTGAAAAGGAAATTAAGAAAACAATTTTATTTACAATATCATCAAGAATAATAAAATAATTAAGAGTAAATTTAAACCAAGAGACAAAAGACCTGTACACTGGAAACTACAAAGCATTTCTACATGAATATAAAGAACACATAAATAAAAGAGTTATCTTAAGTTCATGGACTGGAAAATGTAGTATCAAATGTCAAAACAATCTACAGATTCAATGCAATCCCCATCAAAATCCTACTGGCATTTCTACAGAAAAATTCATCCCCAAATTCGTATGAATTCTCAAGGGACTCTGAATAGCCAAAATAATCTTGAAAAAGAACAAAGTTGGAAAATTCACATTTCCTGATTTCAAAACTTACTACAAAGTAATCAAGACAGTGTAGTATTGGCAGGAGAACAGGCACAGGCCAATGGGACTGAACAGAAGGCCCAGAAACCCTTACATATATGTTGGGTAAATTTTCAACATGATGCCAAGACTATTAATGGGGAAAGGACAGTGCTTTCAGTGACTGAGTCTGGGGAAACTGGATATCCATATGCAAGGAAATGAAGTGACCCTTTACCTTACCACATAAACAAAAACTAGCTCAAAATGGATCAAAGACCTAAACACAAGAGCTAAAACTAGAACTCTTAGAATACATGGGAGGAACATGTTCGTAACACTGGATGTAGAAATGACTTCATGGATACGGTACCAAAAGTAAAGGAAACAAAAGAATAAAATACATAAATTGAAATTCATCAGAATTACAAACTTCTGTGTATTATTGAGACAAGAGAAAGAAAAGACAGCCTACAGAAAGGGACACATAGTTACAGATCATATATCTGACAGGGGGTTAATATCCAGAACAGATTAAAAAATGCCTACAACTCAAGAACAAAATGCAAATCAAGACCACAATGAGATATCACTTCATGCCTATTAGGAAGGATGGAATGAGGGAGAGATATTGGAAATTTCCAATTATTAGTGTGGATGAAGCGACTTAGCAGCAGCAGCAGTATGGATGTTGGAGAAGGAAATGGCAACCCACTCCAGTGTTCTTGCCTGGAGAATCCCAAAGACTGCAGAGCCTGGTGGGCTGCTATCCATGGGATGGCACAGAGTCGGACACGACTGAAGCAACTCAGCAGCAGCAGCAGCAGTATGGATGTAGGAGAAATTGAAACACTTGTGCAGGGCTGATGGGAATGCAAAATGGTGCAGCCTGTGTGGAAGAGTCTGGATGTCTAGTCAAGAATAATAGCTCTTGTGATATGGATTAACCTTTGAGAAACATGGAGCTGTGCAGCATCACCACGATACTTGATAAGAGATGACAAGCGATCAGAGTCCAAAGCCCCATGGGACCCGTTAATGCATACGCTGCCCATCTAGGGTGCAAGAACACAAAAATTCCCCAGACGCATTACAGAAGGGAGGATATGGGTGGTGGAATTTTTCAAAAGGCAGAATGAAGAAGTGCCATGTAGAGTGAAGACTGACAAAGAAGGCAGGCTCACAGAGGGAAAGACCAGAGCTGCGACAAGGTCACTTTCTGTGATGGGAAACACCACCTGCCCCACATGCCTGCACGGGGCAGAACTCATGCTGACAGAATAACGGGAACAGGGTCCAAGCCCGGCCAGGCAGCCTCCTGGGGACACAGGTCTTGTCTTTTTCCACTGACTGAGGTCACCTGGGGTTCTCACCTGATGTTAAGACAGGATGGTGCCAAGCAAAGCCTCAACAGCCACGAGGGGCTGCAAGAGGACCATGTACCTTATTGTATTGTTATACAATAAGTAGGCAGGGTTTCCAGATCATTCATGAGCCAAAAGGCTGCAAACCTTTCTGAAAGTGCCAAACAAAAAAGAAACCACTGAAAACAACCTACAGGAACCCAACTAAATATCAAAGCAGGACTCAGCACGTTTTTATAAATGGAATAAAGTATAAACATATTTATGAATACAATGTGTGGATGGAATACTACTCAGCCATAAAAAAGATGGAAATGATGTCATTTGCAGCAACACGGATGGACTTGGAGGACATCATGCTAATGCGAAATAAGTCAGACAGAAAGGCAAATACTGCACAATATCACTTATCTGTGGAATCTAAAAAGAAACAAAATCAGAGAACAAACTAGCGGTTCCAAGTGTGTTTTGGCGGGGGTCAGGGGCAGTGGGCAGCAATATAGCGGTGGGGAGATACAAACTTCTGGGTGTAAGACAGGGTCAAGAATGTGTTATACAACATGGGGAATCTAGCCAATGTTTTGTAACAATGGTAAATTGGAAGTAATTTTTTTTAAAAAACTGTACAAAAATTTTAATTTTTTTAAATGGTAAAAAATAAAACAGAATGCCACATATAACAATATAGAGCTAATCACTAAAACCTGTCAGTGAAATTCCCAGATTAAGTAATAGCATCAGTAATAATAGCTCTTACAAGGAAGGTGAAGTGTCCTTTTAGGACAATTTCTAAAGAAAATTAAACAAAAATAAAGTGAGAGGAAATGCATGCACCTTAGTACACAAAAGGTGTTTGGTGGAAGGACTGATGTTGAAGCTGAAACTCCAGTACTTTGGCCACCTCATGAGAAGAGCTGACTCATTTGAAAAGACCCTGATGCTGGGAAAGATTGAAGGTGGGAGCAGAAGGGACGACAGAGGATGAGATGGTTGGATGGCATCACCGACTCAATGGACATGAGTTTGTGTAAACTCCAGGAGTTGGTGATGGACAGGGAGGCCTGGCATGCTGCAGTCCATGGGGTCGCAAAGAGCTGGACACGACTGAGTGACTGAACTGAACTGAACTGACCAGCAGCATGCATGTGACCTGGGAGCTGGACAGTCTGGCCCCACTCAGCTTACTGATCTGGAACCTGCAATGATAACCGCATCCCTCTGAGATCTGTGGGCATGCTGAAGTTTAACAAGTACCATTTTCAGACACTATTAATATTTAACTTGTGTCCATACAGAATTTTCCAGCTCCCTCAAGAAAAACACACACCATTTTTTTTTTTTTAATGGTTGTTATTGTTCAGTTGCTAAGTTATGTCCTACTCTGCGACCCCATGGACTGCAGCACGCCAGGCTCCTCTGTCCTCCACTATCTCCTGAAGTTTGCTTAAATTCCTGGTGATTGAATCAGTGATGCTATCTAACCATTTCATGCTCTGCTTCCCCTTCTTTTGCGCTCAATCTTTCTCAGGATCAGGGTCTTTTGCAATGAGATGGCTTTTCACATCACGCCAGCCAAAGTACTGGAGCATCAGCTTCAGCATCAGTCCTTCCAATGATTACTCAGGGTTGATTTCCTTTAGGATTGGTTTAATCTCCTTGCAGTCCAAGGGACTCTCAAGAGTCTTCTCCAGCACCACAGCTCAAAACCATCAATTATTTGGCACTCAGCCTTCTTTATGGTCCAACTCTCACATCTGTACATGACTACGGGAAAAATCATAGCTTTGACTATACGAACCGTTGTCATCAAAGTGATCTCTCTACTTTTTAATATACTGCCCAGGTTTGTCATAGCTTTCCTTCCAAGAAGCAAGTGTCTTTTAATTTCATGGCTACAGTCACCATATGCAGTGACTTTGGAGCCAAGAAAATAAAATCTGTCACTGTTTCCACTTTTTCCCATTCTATTTGCCATGAAGTAATGGGACTGTACAGTTCTTCTGTTTATTCTTGCCACCTCTTCTTAATATCTTCTGCTTCTGTGAGGTCCATACCATTTCTGTCCTTTATTGAGCTCATCTTTGCATAAAATGTTCCCCTGGTATCTCTAATTTTCTTGAAGAGATCTCTAGTCTTTCCCATTCTATTGTTTTCCTCTCTTTCTTTGCATTAATCGCTGAGGAAGGCTTTCTTATCTCCTTGCTATTCTTTGGAACTCTTCATTTAAATAGGTGTATCTTTCGTTTTCTCCTGTGCTTTTCACTTCCCTTCTTTTCACAGCTATTTGTAAGGCCTCACCAGACAGCCATTTTGCTTTTTTGTGTTTCTTTTTCTTGGGGATGGTCTTGATCCCTGTCTCCTATATAATGTCACGAACCTCTGTCCATAGTTCATCAGGCACTCTATCTATCAGATCTAGTCCCTTAAATCTATTTCTCACTTCCACTGTATAGTCATAAGGGATTTGATTTAGGTCATACCTGAATGGTCTAGTGGTTTTCTGCACTTTCTTCAATTTCAGTCTGAATTTGGCAATAAGGAGTTCATGGTCTGAGCCACAGTCAGCTCTTGGTCTTATTTTTGCTGACTGTATAGAGCTTCTTCATCTTTGGCTGCAAAGAATATAATCAGTCTGATTTCAGTGTCAACCATCTGGTGATGTCCATGTGTAGAGTCTTCTCTTGTGTTGTTGGAAGAAGGTGTTTGCTATGACCAGTGAATTCTCTTGCCAGAATGCTATTAGCCTTTGCCCTGCTTCATTCTGTACTCCAAGGCCAAATTTGCCTGTTACTTCAGGTGTTTCTTGACTTCCTACTTTTACATTTCAGTCTCCTATAATGAAAAGGACATCTTTTTTGAGTGTTAGTTCTAAAAGGTCTTGTAGGTCTTCATAGAACTGTTCAACTTCAGCTTCTTCAGTGTTACTGGTCGGGGCATAGACTTGGATTACCGTGATATTGAATGGGTTGCCTTGGAAATGAACAGAGATCATTCTGTCATTTTTGAGATTGCATCCAAGTACTGCATTTTGGACTCTTTGTTGACTATGATGGGTATTCCATTTCTTCTAAGGGATTCCTGCCCACAGTAGTAGATGTAATGGTCATCTGCGTTAAATTCAACCATTACAGTCCATCTTAGTTCACTGATTCCTAGAATGTTTATGTTCACTCTTGTCATCTCCTGTTTGACCACTTCCAATTTGCCTTGATTCAAGGGAGTTGCTGATGGACAGGGAGGCCTGGCGTGCTGCAGTTCATGGGGTCACAGAGAGTCGGACACAATTGAGCAACTGAACTGAACTGAACTGAATGGGACTGTATGCCATGATCTTAATTTTTTGAATGTTGAGTTTTAAGCCAGCTTGTTCACTCTCCTCTTTCACCCTTATCAAGAGGCTCTTTAGTTACTGTTTGCTTTCTGCCATTAGAGTGGTATCATCTGCATATCTGAATATGAAGAATTGATGCTTTTGAACTGTGGTGTTGGAGAAGACTCTTGAGAGTCCCTTGGACAGCAAGGAGATCAAACCAGTTAATCCTAAAGGAAATCAGTCCTGAATATTCATTGGAAGGACTGATGCTGAAGCTGAAGCTCCAATACTTTGGCTACCTGAATGGACTCATCAGAGAAAACCCCGATGCTGGGAAAGATTGAAGGCAGAAGGAGAAGGGGACAGCAGAGGATGAGATGGTTGGATGGCATCACCAACTCAATTGACATGAGTTGAGCAAGCTCTGCAAGTTGATAAACAGGGAAGCCTGGCGTGCTGCAGTTCATGGGGTCACAAAGAGTTGGACATGGCTGAGTGACTGAACTGAATCTGTATATCTAAGGTTGTTGACATTTCTACCAGAAATCTTGATTCCGGCTTGTGACTCATCCAGCCTGGCATTTCACATAATATACTTTGCACACAAGTTAAATAAGCAGGGTGAGAATATACAGCCTTGGTGTACTCCTTGTCCAATTTTGAACCAGTCTGTTATTCCAAGTTTGGTTGTAACTGTTGCTCCTTGACCTGCATCCTGGTTTCTTAGGAGGCAGCTACAGTGGTCTGGTATTCCCATCTCTTGAAGAATTTTCCACAGTTCTTGTGATCCACACAGTCAAAGGCTTTAGTGTAGTCAATGAAGTAGATGTTTTTTCTGGATCTCACTTGCTTTCTCCATCATTGAACAAATGTTGGCAATTTGTTTTCCAGTTCCTCTCCCTCTTCAAACTCCAGCTTGTTCATCTAGAAGTTCTTGGTTCATGTACTATTAAAGCCTAGCTTGAAAGATTTTGAGCATTACCTTGCTAGCATGTGAAGTGAGCACAATTGTCCAGTAGTTTAAACATTCTTTGGCATTGCTCTTCTTTGGGATTGGAATAAAAATGGACCTTTTCCACTCCTGTAGCCAATGCTGAATTTTCCAAATTTGTTGACATACTGAGTGAAGCACTTTAACAGCATGATCATCAACTTTTAGGATTTTTAAGCAGGTCAGCTGGAATTCTGGTATCTCCAGAATGTTTTGTTCATAGTGATGCTTCCTAAGGCCCACTTGACTCACACTCCAAGATGTCTGGCTCTAGGTGAGTGATCACACCATAATCGTTATCCAGGACCTTTTTTGCATAGTTCTGTGTATTCTTGCCACCTCTTCTTAATCTCTTCTGCTTCTCTTAGGTCCTTATTGTTTCTGTTCCTTATTGTGCTGATCCTTGCATGAAATGTTCCCTTGATATCTCCAATATTCTTGAAAAACTCTCTAGTCTTTCCCATTTGATCGTTTTCCCCTATTTCTTTGCACTGTTCATTTAAGAAGGCCTTTTATCTCTCCCTGCTATTCTCTGGAACTCTGCATTCAGTTGGGTATATCTTTCCCTTTCTCCCTTGCCTTTTGATTTTCTTCTTTCGTCAGCTATTTGTAAAGCCTCCTCAGAAAACCAATTTGCCTTCCTGCATTTCTTTTTCTTCGGGATAGTTTTGGTCACCACCTCCTGTACAATATTACAAACCTCTGTCCACAGTTCTTCAGGCACTCTGTCTACCAGAACTAATCCCTTGAATCTATTCATCACCTCCACTATACAACCATAAAAGGATTTGATTTAGGTCATACCTGGCCTAGTGGTTTTCCCTACTTTCTTCCATTTAAGCCTGAATTTTGCAATAAAGAGCTTGTATTCCAAGCCACAGTCAGCTCCAGGTTTGAGGTATACTTGATTTACAATACTACATTATTTTCAGATGTAAACCACAGTGGTCAAAATTTTTATAGATTCTACTCCACGTATACTTAGTACAAGGGTTGTGACCTGCTCCCACTGCAGAGGGTCAGCCCCACATACGCCACCAAAGGTCTAGGAGCAGAGACACGCACCACAGTCAAGGGGTTTATGGTCCCCAGGGCCACTCCTAACTGGACCTGAAGCTCAGCACTTTGCGGCATCATCAAAACCCCCGATCTGCTGGCCTTTCATCCTCACAGAGAACAAAGAGGGAAGGCGCCCACTTCCTACTCACTCGGCTGGGAGGGAGACGTTTGGCAGTAGAAGAGGCAGGACAATAGCTACCTGTGTGCGACGCCTCCAAGGAAATGTCTATCCACACCCTGGCCGGGACTCCTGCCGTCAACCAACAAAAGGCAACTGATCAAAGGGACAGTCCACGTGTTAACAGGTGATCTGGCTGAGTCTCTGAAGACAGTGGGCAAGAAGCCCCATCTGTGTTTGGAGCCATCAGCTGGACTCCATCAAGAACGCGAGATCTCCCCAATGTCTACATCATTCATGGTCCCGGAGGTACTGCCAACGAGGGCAAAGGCTCCCGGACAAAGACAGAGTGTGACCAGATGCGTTTGCCTGAGGCTCTGATGCCAGACTACACGCCACCGAGATTAATCAGATGTCCAGCCAGACCGTTTTCAGCAGAGAAAACTGCTAGAAGCCCCTATCTGCTCCCTTCCCCAGCTGGCTCCCACACCCACCGCCTGCCACTTGGCTCGGAGATAGTGGTTGGGTTTATCTGGGCACAGTTACTACTTGTTACACATTAAACAATGAAGATTAGAAATGGTTACATAACGCCACCGCCCCACAGCTAACGTCCACAGGGGCCATGGGATCCCAACTCTGGGGACAGGATGGCCAGAGACCGGTCCAGGATCCCAGGTCCTGAGAACTCACACCCCTGGAGCCCCTCTGCCGCCAAAAGCCACAGCTAGGAGGGTGCACTGCTGACCACCAGGGCCTGGGCAGGTGGCCCTGGGTTGGCCCCTCCCGGCTAGGGAGTGGACCAGAGCAGAGACCACTGTGGGCTGGACCCCGGCGCATCCTGGTGTCAGCCCACTACAGGCTGTGCTAGAGCCACCGCATGTCACTGCATGCTGGCAGGCAGGGCGCAGGCACCACAGGCAGGGCGCATGCAACTCCACCCCTAATCAGGAGCCTTCTGAACAGAAAACCAGATCCTGGGGTCTTTGGCACCCCTGTGCTGTGCTTTGTCATTCAGTCATGTCTGACTCTCTGAGACCCCATGGACTGTAGTCAGCCAGGCTCCTCTGTCCATGGGGATTCTTCAGGCAAGAATACTGGAGTGGGTTGCCATGCCTATTGCCAGAGGATCTTCCCAACCAAGGGATCGAACCCAGGTCTCCCCATTGCAGGCATTCTTTATCCCTAGACACCCCTAGATACAGCCAATCTGCTCTAACTCGGAGAAGCATGGAAGGCATCCCAGCGAGAGTGGGTTACCACCCTGCTTCATAAATGCGCTGGATAGGACTCACTCCATCATTCCACATGTGTGCACAGAACCCTACAGCAGCCCCCTGGCCTGCTGTCCTAGGCACACTCCTCTGCTTCAGGGGGAGGGCACTTCTAAGCCGGCCAGGTGCACCGTGAGATCCAGGACCACACTCCACGTGACAATGAATGGTCCACGACCTTGTAGCCTCTGGATCCCTGGTTCTCAAGGCTCTTCCAAACAACCCCTTCCTCCCTCCATTATCCCATCTGCTTCCCTCTAGGCCACCTCCACCCTGATGGACAAGGACACACTGGCCACTGTCAGATGCCAAAGTCCTCGTTACCCACCCTCAAAGCCCTGCAGAGCCCAACGCGTGGGGAAGTCTGAGTCAGACACAAGACTGGGCACCTCGACTCTCCTCACACCTCTGGGGCCCACGTGACCATCAAGGCCAGCCAGTTCTAGTTTTCCAGGGTCATACCTGCCCCAAAATGTCAGAGCAAGAATAGCAGGGATGGGAAAGGCTATTTCTTGAAGTCACAAGTGTAAAGCTATTGGATGTCATGGAGAAAGCAGGGCTTTATTTTAAAACGATCGAGGAACTTCCCTGGTGGTCCAGTGGCTAAGATTCCAAGTTCCCAGTGCAGGGGGCCCAGGTTCAATTCCTGGTCAGGGAACTAAATCCCACATACCACAACTAAGAGTTTGCAAGCTGCAATTGAAGAGCTTGAGTGCCACAACAAATGAAGATCCCACGTGCCATTAAGCAAGACCCGGCGCAGCCAAACAAAGGACAGTTAAAAAACAAAAGATACAAAGAAAATAACACACTACATGTAAGCAGGTCCTGTGCTAATCACTTCATATACATTCCACACATTCCACACATATAACCATACACACACAAATGCAAACACAGCCCTGAAACAAAGGATGACGAAGGCCGAGAGTAAGCGACTTGCATGAGGTGTCCAAGCAAGTGCTCCCTACCACAGCATGTGGTAGGAAGGACTGGGAGCTGTCCATGGCCCTTAGAACACTAAACTCGGATGTGGTGCCACGATCGGTCACAGGTACAGGGAGCGGCCCACTGGGGTGCCGTGTTCAGATGCAGAGAAGCCACCAGCATGCAGCTCCCGGGACAAGCAGTGAAAAGAGTGGGTGAAGAAGAGCAGAAATTCACCCCAGGAGGATGGGATCCACGGTGATCAAGACTCTGTTCTTTCAATATTTTAAAGTCAATCCAATGAAAGCTGGGGAGGCTGGTTCTGAGAGCAGAACTAGCAGGGTGTCCAACCTCAAGTGCAGGACCACGAGCCCTCCTCCCAGTCTGGGCCGATCACCACAGCTTGGAGGTAGACACTGCGGAGGGAACCAAGGCACAGGATCCAACCCTGAGAATCCAGAAGAAATCAACGTGCACAGGGATGACCTGGCCACGGTCCCAGAGACAGTCCCCGGAGGAGAGAGCCAGCTTTCCTCTGGGATCCGGACCTCAGGCGGTTCTGCCGCTCCTCGAGGTGTGCCGGCCCACCCGGCCACTGCTCCCACCCTGGATGCGAGCTCCTGGACCTGACCACACGCGCCCTGCAGCCTCGGGAGCAGAAACGGAGGGCCTCCAGAGGGGATCTTTTAAAAGGCATAAAGCTGGGGGCAGGGGAGGGGGCTCACTCACAAATCTAAGAGCAGAACACCCAGCCAGGAGAGGAGATGGAGACCCAGGCGCCGCAAACCCCAAGCATCAGGAACAAGGAAGCAAGAGGGGGCCCACGGGAAGTGCAGGGCTCAGTCTGATCCCTTGAGGCCCTGCTCTCACTCCAGGCACGTGGGTTCCTCTCCTGAACCAGTAACAGGGCTCCTGGTACCACTATGAGCACAGCTGCTGATGCCGAACAGCTGACAGCCCCAGACTACCACTGCCCTCCTAGTCACGGTGGAGAAGAGGCTTCTTCAGACAGTCTGGCTGCCAAGGAGAAGAGACCCCATACAGGGGCCCCAGGGTCTCCCCACACAATGAGGGCAACCAAATGGCCATACCCCGAGGCCCAGCATCCGCCTTCCAGTGACCTCGTTGAACACCAGTGGCACAGCAGGGCCCAGACATCGAAGCAAAGCCTTGAGCCCTAAAGACGAAGGTCACGCAGAATGGGTAGGACAGCACTCTTCAGCCTCACCTGCCTGGGCCCCTGTGTGGCCGCGGCTGGAGAGAACAGTGTGGGTGCGGGTAAGACAAGCCCCGAGGCCAAGGGCCACGTGCCACGAGGCCTTTTCCAAGCACCCACAGCTCCACGGAGGGAATGGGCAACAACCAATAGCTCTTCCTCTCCCCCACCGCCCCCAGGACTGTCTGGGGATCACAACAGTGGACCATCAGCTTCTCTCAGTGGCCCAGGTGGCCGGCTAGGGGCCAGCCTCAGGGCCCACCCTCCCTCCCCTCACAATGCCTCCCTCAGTAAGGAAAGAAAGTACAGTCGCTCAGTTGTGTCCGACCCTTTGAGACCCCATGGGCTGTAGCCCACCAGGCTCCTCTGTTCATGGGATTCTCCAGGCAAGAGTACTGGAGTGGGTTGCCATTTCCTCCTCCAGGGGATCTTTCTGACCCAGGGATCAAACCTGGGTCTACTGCATTGCAGATTCTTTACCCTCTGAGCCACAGATAAGTTCTTGCTTGTCATAAACTCTGCTTTCTGGGTAAGCCAAAAGTGCACAAAAAGAAATAATGTAAAAATTGGAGAGAAGAGAAACTATGGAAGAAAGAGCCCCCTCCCCCCCAAAAAAGGAAGTATATCCAAAAAGAGGTTTAAGAAAGTCGTGCATCTGTGATGTGAGACAGCAGTGCTGCGCCATGAAAGCGGGGGCGGTGGTTCGGACAGTGATGCTCCATGGCAGGCCCACTGCCTGTGACACACTCCCCGGAGGCGCAGCTGGTGAAGAACCCGCCTGCGCTGCAGGAGGCCTGGGCTCCATCCCTGGGTCGGGAAGATCCCCTGGAGAAGGGAAAGGCTACCCACTCCAGAATTCTGGCCTGCAGAATCCCCATGGAGAGAGGACCTTTCGAGCTACAGTCCAAGGGGTGGCACAGAGTCAGACACGACAGAGCGCCTTCATTCACTGGTGGGGGATGTTGACAGTGGGGAGATTTGGGGGCAGTAGAGCAAGGAGTATAAACAGTAAATCTCCATATTTTCTGCTCAATTTTGCAGTAACTGTAAAACTGGTCCAAAAAGTAAAGTCTAAATAAAGTAAAAATAATAATAATCAAAAAAGAAATAAAGAGGTCCTTAGAAGTTAACAATGAAAACAAAAATTTAAAATCCAGTTAAAAGCCAAGTTGATATACTCTACAACTTAAAAGAACTCAACGAAATAAAAGATAGAGAACAAGTCCAGCAGCTAACCATGAAATAAAAGTGATTCTAGGAAGAAAGAAGAGAAAACTGGGGGAGAGGAAAGAAATTAAAGAACTAATTTTAAAAAATCGGAGTCTCCAGCTTGAAAGAGCCTTGATGTGCTCTGCACAATACATATAGATGCCCAACACGGCATAGCTACAAGGAATTTTTGAATAAAGACACAAAGAGGAAATCCTACAAGTTTCCAGACACGGAAAAAATAAATGAATAAAAGATAAATAAAACACTGAAAAGTGAAGGGTTATAATAAGGACATTTTTGGACAAGCAAAGTCTCAAAAAACTTGAATGCATCTCTTCTTTGGAAGCTATGATGAAATGCTCTCCATCAAACTGTGGGAAGAAACCACAAAACAGGGGTCAAGAGAGCCAAGAGAAGAACAAAGGGCCCGCCTGGGACCATGGAGGAGGAGACGGGGACAGCGCTGAGCAGGGAGGCTGGAGGGCAGCCAGGCCCCTGGGGACGAAAGGCACACGAGAGACTGTTTCCCAGAGACACAACTAGCTGGATACCTCAAGGTGTCCAAGAGAATATTTGCACACCTGTGTTGGCTTGGAGTGGGGGTTGGGGTAGGGAGCAGTAAGTACATAAACTACCAAGCAAAGGCAAATACAACTCCAGAAGAAAACAAGACGTCCTGGAAGACAGAGAAAGTCTGGACCACGGCAGCCGCAGGGTGTGCTGGTCCAGCCAGTCTCACCAGGGACGACAGGAGACAGGATGTACAGGTCAGGATGCGAATGAGACGGAGGTCCACTCCTCACCTTCTAAGAAGGGTAAAAGAATCCCACACGAAGCTGAGCTTTGGGTGGGTGGGGGAGAAAGACAGGTGGTAAGGAACTGCAATACATTATTAAACATCTGCTTAGAAATACGGAGATGAATACAGAAAATGTTGATAAGCCTGGTTACTTCTGGGCAACTGACTCTTCAAAGTACGTACATGTATTGCTCTGATTAAAACAAAAAACTAAACTTCAAAAGTCTGCCCGAGGTATTGAGGGATTAGAAAGCTCCTGACCCTTTAAATGGACACAACTTGTGTGGGTAAGCCAGGCCAGGAGAGTGGAAGACAGGGCCCCAGCTGGGAAGAGAAGGACACGACATAGGCCAGGGGTGTCCACCACGGCCCTGCAGGCCCCGGGGTGGGGAAGGGCCAGGCCAGGTCTGCAGTTAGGTGATGACCAAACCAGGGAGCGAGAAGCCACCCTGACTTGCCCCTCCTCCACTGGGAGATGCTGAGAGGTCTCATGCATTCCTTCATCTATAGAAACATCCTGGCAGGGTCCCATGAAACCTACACAGTTCTTCAGAGGAATCCAACAGCATTTTGGAGCAAGAAACCTGGAGGCTTTGGGGTGACACACCCACAATCTGTGCTGGTCCACACAGGACATCACCCAGCTCAACCTCCCAGCCAATGGGAAGATTCCCCAAGCAGGGTCCCAGATTTCATGCTGGCATCACCCTCAGGCCTGACGAGACCTCCTATGCACATGATGTGTTCAGTCGTTTCAGGCATGTCTGACTCTTTGCGACCCCATGGACTGTAGTCCACCAGGCTCCTCCATCCATGGGATTCTCCAGGCAAGAATACTGGAGAGGGTTACCATTTCCTCCTCCAGGGGATCTTCCCCATCCAGGGATGGAACCTGTCTCCTGTGCTTCCTGCATTGGCAGACAGGTTCTTTACCACTGAGCCCCCCAGGAAGCCTTGTGCATGATGCTACCGTACAAACCCCTGAATGGAAACGCTCCTCAGTTTGTAGCAGCTTTTTGGTCAAGATGAGTTTCTTGGAGCACAGAATCCTAAGATTATTACTGATACGGGATATAATTAAAGTCTTCATATTAAAGTGTGTTCACAACTCATAAAAGACTGGAAGAAAACACTCCCAGGGATGAAAGTTTCCCAAAAAAATAAACCAAAAGCCCAGCAGGTGGGAGAACTGAGTACTCGCAGGGTCTCTCCCCTCCAACAAGCATCTCAAATTTGATCCAGGTGGCTGGGGGTCCCTTGCTGTTGGTAGCCACATGACAGGGGGTCTCCAGGTACCTTCTGGGTTCTCTCCTGCAGAGTGAGACAACGGTGAGCTCGCAGCCAGGGCCAGACAGGCAGGTCGCCGGTCAGTAGGGGCAGCGTGCAGACAGCTGAAGATCCCAGCCACCCAACGCAGTTTCAGCTGCAGTAACAGTGAAGAGGGCAAAAACACAGCAAACTCTTTCCAGGCCACGTGCTTTCTGAGCCTGTGCTACCAGGCGAGATTGCGGCTATTAGTACCCGGGCCCGCTGACCTGGCTCCAAGACCCAGCCAGACTTCTGGAAGATGCGAGGCTGCCAACAGCACCGCCCCAGACATGGTGCAGGAGCCACTTGGACAGGCAGCCCATCAGGATGTGTGGTTCACGTGCATTTTAGTCCCAGCTGAGCTAGGTGTCTGTGCAGACTCCAGACACCGAGCACCCTGGGGTCCTAAAGACAGAGGCCACCAGGCCCCGTGTACCTGCGCCCAGCGGTCTCCATACAGGCATCCAGCATCACAGCGTGTCTGAGCCTGTGTATCTCAGCCACTGCAAATGTCTTGTTCCTGGTCACAAAGAACCAATTTTTGATGTCTGCTCTTCCCCATGGTCTGGTTCAAGTGGTCTGTGGCCAGGCGAGGTCTCCATCCCACCATCTACCTCTGCTCATAGCATCCTACCCATGGGCTGCTCTGAGGCCAGGAGAGGCTTCCCGCTCACACTGACTGGTGCTGAAGGCAGAATTCAGCCAGTGACACAAGGTTTTGTACAGCTAATGGGTCCAGAATCAAAAATACAAAAAAAGTAAGTCTTCTTTCTAATTAATAGAAAGAGACCTTGTAAATTAACAGAAAGCAGCATGACCCAGCACGCAAGCTGTTCTAAGGCAGGCTTAGGTCACAGACGCAGCATCTCTGAGCTCTCACCACGTACCAAGGTGCACACGACCCTAGAGGCACCCCACCTTCCCTGCAGGTCTGCACCCCTGTGACTCTTGTTTTACATGAGCTAGTAAAAGCTAGCTCAATGAGCTCACCCCGCTGCTTAAAGAAGATCAGGAGTCCAGCTGAGGCAGAGTGCCCAGTGGAGTCATCAGTATCATCCACCCACCTGGGCAAAAGTGGAAAAGTACAACATGGTGGCAAAGGAGATGCTAAAACACACAGTCCAACCTGGCAGAGGAAGCCCAAATGGGAAACCCCTCAAATCAGGGGTCTGAACAATCAAGGAAATCACGCCCCAAGCCAGATGTAAAGTCACTGGTGGAAAAACAGGAGCAATGTTCGAGTTTTCCCAGTCACACCCAGTCATGACCCACTAACTTCATCCTATGCGTCTGGGCAGGGATTCTAAAGCAAGACTATGACTTAAGTTATTTCTACCTCAACATCCACCCAGATGAACAAAAGAACACTCAAGCAGGCCAGGCTCCGCTTATTCTCAAGCCCACCTCTCCCACTAGAGGAGCAAAAAGGGGTATCTCCTCAGAGTTGTTTTATGCCCAAAGCAGAAAGTCATGAGCACTCATTTCTAACTCTGGGGTGATTTTTGATGGCTTTTTTTGGTCTCAAAAACAGTCGTCCCATTTTTCCTTGTTATTACAGAAAAGCCAACAGACTGGTGATTTTAAGCCTTACCTGCTCTCATCTCCTTACAGTCAACAAGACATGATCATCAGGAGCACGGACACCAAACAGAGAAGGTGGGGGAACAGACAGCTCCCCAGAAACATGCCATGAAGCATTAACACAATGTACACGCCAGCCAGCGCCTGAACGGATGTGATCAGTTTTACACCCGTTGGTGCAAAAACCTTGTTGACGGTTCCCAGATCCCCAAAGCACCCACTTGCCCACCAAGTCACTTGTCTGTTCTAATATCTTCCTTAATCTTCCAAATGGCCAGTTAAGCAAAAGATAAAGACAGGTGAAATAAAGTCTCAACAAGCAGAAAAAGTTTTAGTGAAATTATGAACATATGACTGACTACATACATGAAAAGCAAAACAAATGTTTTCTCTTTACAGATCCACACGATTCCACGTTGGTTTGACAGCATGAGAAACTGACCAAGGCATCACACTCCAAGCCGTAAACACACACACTTCCTCCCGCGAAGCAGGACAGAACTCCCTACAGTCAGTGTCAGAGTTCTGACAGGCAGACCAGCCAACCACCGTGCATGGCTCTTTGCACCAGCGGTTAAGAGTTGGACAGAATTCCAAGGAAATAAGTTCCTTAAACTATGTCATCTTGAAAGTTTTATCAGCTATACCAACCTAGAATTTCTAAAGCTGTAAGAGGAAGGTAAAGACACGGTGGATGTCTTTGTTCATGCAGGAGCTTGGTTTCTATACATTGACAAGTCTTAGAACAGCCTCATCATCCAAAGCAAAAGTTTGAGAGTCTGGCTTTGTTCTCCTCTCCCGTTTGAGGGTCAATGGCCACAGAGATGGTCACTGTAACTGGGCCAGGCCTGTCCAGGTTCGGATCCTGGCAGCTACCACGCTACAAGCCCTGGCATGAACCTGCCCAGCTCCAGGTTCCTAGTCCACAATGAAAGGCATTTTGCCCAGTCCAAAAGCTGTACACACCACGGGCAATACCCAGCAGAAGACTTTAGCGGGGCACAGCTTTTATTAAAACACAGTTCTTATTACAGTAAACATAACCACCATATCAGACTCATGACTTCGTGGTATCAAAATTTCCTTCCAAAACAAATGTGTATCTAAGCACAAAAAGTGAGCGGACAAAAGAAAACAATGATAACAGCCTAGTGATAGGGCAGGTATCCAGGAGCCACGGGAATGGGAACAGAGTCTGCTGGTTCCCCGGGTATGTGACCGGCCCAGGGACGCTCCTAGGGCCATTTCTCTTTTAGATGCAAAGAAGCCTGAACCACAGAGAACTAAAAAAAAAATAGTTCTGGCATTTGCCAGCCATGTGTTTGGACATGCAATTTTTAACCTTCTGAGCCTGGGTTTGTGCGTGTCTGATTCTTTGCCACCCCATGGACTATAGCCCACCTCCTTGGTCCATGGGATTCTCTAGGCAAGAATACTGGACTGGGCTGCCATTTCCTACTCCAGGGAATCTTCCTGACCCAGGGGCCAAACCTGAGTCTCTTACATCCATCTCCTGCATTAGTTGGTGGGTTCTTTACCACTAGCGCCACCTGGAAGCCCAAGCCTCAGTTTCCAAACCTGTAAAATGGGGAGCAGGAGGGTGCAGAGGATTAAAAGTAATCAGGCTTTGAACGTGTCCCATAGACAGTGAAATGCCACACAAGTATCCCTTGCTGCACTTCTCAGTTACTTCCCAGTTGCTGGGTGTGTGACTGTCCTCAAATTCCCTCCCCGTGATCTGGGGATTGGCCTTCTCTTTCAAATGTGTCCAATAAAACTCAAATATTATATGCAATAATCCTAGAGTTCTGATTCTTAATCGGAAAACCTAGTCATCTAGAACCATTCCTGGAAACACTTTGGTTTCAGAGCTTTTTTCCTAAACAAAATACTAACCTAAAAGACACCACCATCACCAGAAGTCAGAACTTCTTTGGCCACAGAAACCTAGAACCTATTTTTCCTCCTGGAAAGAACGAAGGAATCAGCGAGCCAACTCCTATTAAAAACGTCCGGCTTGGTGCTGTAAACCCTAGTCAACGCCTGTTGCTGTGTTAACATGTGTTCTTAGTAAAACTGAGCGAAACGTTAGAGAAAACACCACTTCGGAAACTCGGGGGCTCCGAACCGCTGAATCAGCATTTTCAGAAACAAAGTGTTCTGGGTTAGGCCTTGTAAACAGCAGCAAAGAGCAAGTTGTGCAATAACGCGTGTTTACTCACGAGCGCTACTTGTTTGGGTCTTTTCTCCGCATCTCTTGAATGAAGCTGGGGACAACGTTTGCAATAAAGCTTTCTCTCCAAGGAATGCATCAGAAAGATTCGGGCCCGGGCAAAGTCACCTGTGGCTCCCCTACGTGACCCACCGTCTCACCGAGACAAATGACAGAAACTTGGCGTTTCTTCCAACCCCAAGACAAGAAAAACACAATAAAAAGTAGAGAATGTCTCATTTCCATAACGCACATGCTCCAGGGCCGTCCTCAGGCAGGCGCGGGGAGAGGCGATCCAGAGGCCGAGAGTTGCATCAGAATCGCCTTCGGAGAACCGCACGGCTGTTATCAGGTTTCCCCGGCTGGCGGGCCGCTAACCCGCGAACCCTCGACTTAGGGTTAGGCCCTGGGGGCGGGGAGACGGGTCGCCAGCAGAACCAAAGGGAAAGATCCCAGTATCTGGCTCGCTCCGGCTCCGGAGGGTCCGGCCCCACCGCCAGAGCACGGGCGCACTGGGGGCTGCAGGGGCGCGCGGCGCCCACCCTCCAGGCGATCCGGGAGCGCGGCCTTGGCCCTGACCGCCCGGCGGCGCAGCCCCCACCCCGGCCCGGCCCGTGAGCAGCCGGCGTCGGACAGGAGGGCTCCAGAGGGCGCCGCCCGGGCTCCCGGGTTCCCCGGGGTCGCCGACGCCGAGCGCCGCGCCCGGTCCCCGCCCTCGCGCGTCGCAGCCCCCGGCCCGAGGCGACGCCCTTCCGCCCGCCGCGCCCCCGCGGCGCCCGGCGTCCCCGGCCCGGGCGGCCCGCGCGCAGACAATGACGCCGGGACTGCAGCCCGCCCGCCCGCCGGCCACAAAGTAACTTGGCGCCTCGCTCGCCGCCCAACTCCGTACCTGCCACGGCGCCTTTCCCGGCCGCCTCCGCCTGGCCGCCCGCGACCCTCGGCGCGGCCGGGGCGGCGCGCGTCCCGCGAGGCAAGGGCGGCGCGCAGGGCGGTCCCGGCCCCCGCGTGCCGCCGCCCGGGGACCGCGCGCAAACTTTGGCTCCGCGCGGGGCTCCGCGGCTTCCGAGCGCCCAGCCCGCCACGGCGCGCCGCTCGCGTCCCTTCCTGCCTCCTCCCGGCCTCCCCACCCCCTCGATGGGCTTTAAACCCGCCCGGCCCCGCCCGCCGCCGCCGCCGCCTCCACCTCCGCCGCCTCCGCCTCCTCCCCCGGTCGCTTTTCCTGCTCCTCCTCCCGCCGCCGCCGCTGCTGCCACCGCAGCCCGGACCGCTCGGGGCCGCCAGCGCGGGCAGGGCCGCGGCCTGGGCGCAGGGCGGGTCGCGGAGGGAGCTCGGGGCGCTGGCGGGGTGCGGAGCCGGGCGCTTCCGGAGGTCGCTGCTTCTGGGGGCTGGCACGGGGAACTGGAAGCCGGCAGCTGGGCGTGGGCGCCCGGATCCCTCGTCCCGCTCTCGGGACTCCCGGACGTGGAACCGCGACCACCCAGCCTGGAGCGCCCTCGAAACACACATCAGACCTCTCCTGGAAGGCAATTTGCAAGCGAATTCTTTGAAACTCAAGTTGAAACTGTGCGGGCCCATTCCCTGTCCCGGGCGCAGCGGGAAGACTGCACGGAGGAGCCTGAGGAGCGGCTGCTGGACTGGCTGTGCCTTGGGCTGCGGTCCCGCCTGGAACCGGGGAACCCGGGCTTCAGCGTCCGCCCGCCGCTGGCGGGGTCTGGAGCCTTGACCCTCGTAGCCACAGTTTCCCTATCTGCGTACCCGCCCGGGAGCGCGCGTGGAGTGGGAGGCCCTGCTTATTTTCTTTATACTAACAGGCCTCAAAGTCCTTGTCTTTGCAATAGGCTAATAAGCCCGCCTACGAGTAATGTCCTGAGGGTTAAATGAGATGTTAACTTGTAACATAAAGCGAAAGGTAAGAAGGAACCCCTGCGTTCATCGACGCCATTGTAATTAACATGACTATTAATATCTCTATCGAATCAAAATTATAATACAAATAGGATAATAACAATAATTATGTCTTTTTCTGGGATTTGATATTATAAAAGCAGCTGCACTAATAACTTACCTTCGTTGAGCGTGCGTTTTGTGCCAAACATTTCATTAATCCTCTGATTTCACCCTCTGAGCTTGTTACTAGGAGATGCCCACTGCACAGACTAGGAAACCCAGTCTCCCAGAGGTTAGATAATTTGCTGAAGGTCAGAGACATTACTTTGCCAACAAAGGTCCGTCTAGTCAAAGCTTTGTTTTTTCCAGTAGTCATGTATGGATGTGAGAGTTGGACTATAAAGAAAGTTGAGCGCTGGAGAATAGATGCTTGAACTGTGGTGTTGGAGAACTCTTGAGAGTCCCTTGGACTGCAGGGAGATCCAACCAGTCCATCCTAAAGGAAATCAGTCCTGAATATTCAATGGAAGGACTAGTGCTGAAGCTGAAACTCCAATGCTTTGGCCACCGGATGCAAAGAACTGACTCATTTGAAAAGACCCTGATGCTGGGAAAGATTGAAGGCAGGAGAAGAAGGGGAGGACAGAGGATGAGATGGTTGGATGGCATCACCAACTCAATGGACATGAATTTGAGTAAGCTCTGGGAATTGGTGATGGACAGGGAAGCCTGGTGTGCTGCAGTCCACGGGGTTGAAAAGAGTTGGACATGACTGAGCGACTGAACTGAACTGAACTGAAGTAGCTCCTAAGTGCAGAATAAGGATTCTGCCAAAACCCTTTAGGACACTTTTTATAACTTTTGTGTTTCCCACCTTTGGCCTGATTTATCCAGAAAAGTTCATCCTTTCTTATAACTGAAATAAGCATCCTGAAAATATCTCCCCGTTGGTCCAAGTTCAGAAAACCCTATGAAACATCTAGAAAGAATAATGCAAAGGAACTTAGTTCCTGGAAGAACTTAACACAAAGATTCCTGTAATAGACAAAGGATCCAGAGCAAATTAAAGAGGAAAAAGACATGGGCCACTTGTGGAGAGCCATGTAAGTTTGACTCTTAACAGTTTTGCCAAAGGTTCCAGTCAGCAAGGAGACCGTGAACCAGCCAGAAAGCCTGATAGACAAAGGGCTTTTATAGGTGTTTGAAAAGCACCTTATATGTAGACATATTTTCCTGCATCATTTCTAAGTAAATTCCATACACTAAAGCCCCTTACCCCTATATATGGGCTTGTCAGTGGTAAAGAATCCTTCCAATGCAGGGGACAGGGGTTTGATCTCTGGTTTGGGAAGATCCTCTGGAGAAGGGAATGGCTACCCACTCCAGTATTCTTGTACAGGAAACCCCATGGACAGAGGAGCCTGGTGGGGTACAGTCCACGGTGTCACAAGGAATCAGGCGTGACTTAGTGAGCAAACTCATGTATATTGTGATATGTCCTTCCTATGAGTAGGGATATTATTTATCATAACCACAGCACAGTTACAAAATTGTAGCTTAATAATGATAAACTATGTGCATCTATTCTTGGTCCAGATTCCAATTTTGCTAGTTAGCCTGACAATGTTCCTTATGGTATTTCTTTCCCCTCCCTCAAAAGATCCACTCAAGACTCAAGTGTCATATTTAGCTGTCTGAAAATGTATGGGTTTTCAAACACTACTCTTCACTGAGAAGGGATGAAAATAAATGTCCTCAAGTGTTTTTATGGTGACATCGATCCCCAGAATTCCTCAGACAAGCCCTCATTCCCCACATGTTCCAGCTCTGTGAGACCTTGCCTGCCTCTCCCTTCTGGGCAGGGCCTGCTCCTCACCACTGCATGATCCAAGTTCATGAACTTGTCACTCTTGTGGCTACAGAAGCTGCAGCTGTCCCCTGAGTGATGACCAGCCGATCCTGTGGGCAGGCTGCATCTTAGTGCCTTCCCCAGCTGCAAATTCCAAATGCCCACTGGCATTTGTTCAGAAGGATGGATGCCACCACCATGCAGTACAGCCACGAGGGTGTAAATTACCCTGGAGAACCAGCCTACTGGGTACAAGGCAGTGTGGCTTTGGGCTCAAGAGCCTCATCGAGGGAAATCCTATGGCTGCAATTATGTGTCAGCACAGAAAATGGGATTTCGTGATGATGAAGTATTCGGTTATCCCAGGATGTGCTAGAAGGCTCCTTTAGTTGCAAGGAGAGAATCTGATAGACTCTAATTACAATCAGAAATGAACTGATTAATACTTGTCTCCTCTGTTGGCTGTGGGTGTGGGAAGGAGTAAGCACACGCTGCTCACTAGGGCCGTTCCAGTAGGGGGAGTGCCTGGCACTGAGCGGGCACCTGGGGGTATGTCATCCTGCAGATGAATTCATCAGCAGATCAAATGAATGGAGAATGGGAATGCTGTGCCCTGGGGCCCAGGCTCCAGCTCCAATGCTGCCAATAGCCTTAACGAAGGAAAAGATCAAGATGAATGGCACCCTGAGAGTAAAATGCTCTGGCCAGAGTGGCCTGAATTCACTTCTGACCCCATGGGGGAAAGGTCAGGCCTGTAGCCCCACTGGGCCCAGGCAGGTGCGCCAGGAAGGCAGTGCTGTAAGCTGAAGTCAGCACTCAGGACTGGGGGTGGGAGCTGCCCGCAGTCAGGACATGAGCACAGTGCCCACCCAAGAAGCCTGGGGCCCATCCTGCCTTCCTGACAGAGTTCACCCCCCTGAGGTCACTGCATTTTTAACAGATTTCCCCACCAGTCACATGCCCACCCATGTTCCAAACAGGGTGATCCTTTGACTCTTCCAAACGAGAAATCCAGACTCCCTCCGGCATGCAGAAGGAAGACTTCCTGGAGGCAGCGACGCCCCAGTGGAACCCTGGAGTATATCCAAGATGGTCAGTTCCACACAGAGGGAACCAGAGAAAAGGTCTCCCAGATGGAGGGAGACTTGCAGGCCCTGCCAAAGCCAAGGAAGAATTTGCGTAGTAGTTGCATTTCTTCATAGCATGAAGGCAGGAGAACATGAGTGCATCAGGGGGCTTGCTTGGCGAGAGACCAGGATGCAAAGGTAGGGAGGGACTTCGCTGTCATGCTCAGGCATTTCTACTTTATCCCAAAATGACGTGTGGGTCCGATCTGCCTGTCTAGGGCTGACCAGCACCGTGCCCTCCCCTCATAGTGGAACTTCCCATAGATCCCCCTGCCCTTCTTTGGCCCCTACGTAGCAATTGATCTGCTCGGGGATGACAGTTGGTCCAAGGTGTGTGTTTGCTGGTGTGCAGAAGGATGGACCAGCCACATGCCAGCACCTGGGATCCAAAGCAGTTCTGGCCCGGGTAAGCCACAGCTGCTCTGGGCTCAGTCTGTGAAGAGAGAGGCTGAACGTCAGCCCCAGGGAGGTACCCTTTGTCTCCTGCTTCCCTGAGCCTGGGCTCCTGCAGCTCTTGTTTGAAATTTCCACCGAAACCCATTTTCCTTATGATGTTTTAACATGTAAAATTGTCCTTTTCCTTTGGAAGCTTGAATCAGATGACTTTACAGCCAGATATTCACTGAAGGATATTACCTATGTCTGGTTTTTATTGAGATTTAATTTGCTTTCAGGGACTTCCCTCAGTCCAGTGGTTAGGACTCTATTTCCACAGCTGGGGGCGCTGGTTTGATCCCTAGTCAGGGAATTTAGATCCCACAAAGCACAAGGTGCAGTCAATAATAATTTGCCTTCAGAAAAATTGACATTTTGCAGTTTTATAAAGATACACAGTTGTGTTACCATGACATCAGTAAAGATTTAGACAGTTTCCTCTCCCCAAAAGGGTCCCTCATGCCCCCGCCCCACTGGGCTGTTTTCTGTCCTAATGATTTGCCTTTTCAAGATTGTCACATGAATGGAATCTCACAGTATGCAGCCTTTTATGTCTGACTTTTCACACTCAGTAGAATGCATTTGGGATTCATCCATGTCGATCTGTGAATCAACAGCTTGTTCCTTTTCAATGCTGATTGCTATTCCATGTATGGATGTTCCTCAATTAGTTCATCCTCTCACTAGCTGATTGATGTTTGGGCTATTTCCAGTTTGGGGCAATTACGAATTTGAAAAAAAAAAGGCTACATGGGTTTTTCTAGGGTTGTAAGAAATTACCCAAGTAATTTCTCTTGGGTAAATAACTGGGGGCAAGATCATGGGGTCAAATGAAATGTGTTTAACTTTGGAAGAAATTGCCAAGCTACTAACAAAGTGACTCTGCCATTTGTGTCTGCACCAAAAAAAAAAAAAAAAATAATAATAATAATAATAAACAAATGTGTGAGTGTTTCTGTTCTATGTCTTGATCAGCACTTGGTATTGTAAGCCTTTTTAATTCTGGCCATCCTGACTGGTATATAATGATGTCTCATTCTGATTTTCATTCACGTTCTCCTCATGGCAAATAACCTTGAGCATTTTTTCATGTGCTTGCTTGTTATATGTATACATTTCTTTCTGGAGTATAGATCTCTGGTCCATTTTTTTTTACTGTTTATTTTCTTAACATTGAGTTCTAAGTGTTCTTTATATATTCTGCATACCTGTAGTTTAGCAGATATGTGTTTTGCAAATATATTCTCCCAGACTTTAAAAATTTTAACATTTACATGTTTCTGTCTTTAAAAGAACAAAGGTTTTTCATTTTGTAGGTTAAAAATTATCAGCGTGTCCTTTTGCATTTTTTTGTATCCCGTCTAAGAAATTCTTGCCAAATCCCATGGACAGAGGAGCCTGGTGGGCTGCAGTCCATGGGGTCGTGAAGAGTCGGACGCGACTGAGCGACTTCACTTTCACTTTTCATTTTCATGCATTGGAGAAGGAAATGGCAACCCACTCCAGTGTTCTTGCCTGGAGAATCCCAGGGATGGGGGAGCCTGATGGGCTGCCATCTATGGGGTCGCACAGAGTCGGACATGCCTGAAGTGACTTAGCAGCAGCAGCAGCAACCCAAGGCTGTAACAATGATCTCCTATGTTTTCTCCTAGAAGTTTTACAGTTTTAAGCTCTATGGCAGGAAATGCAAGAAATGGATTCAATCCCTTGGTTAGGAAGATCCCCTGGTGTAGGAAATGGCAACCCGCTCCAGTATTCTTGCTGAAGAATCCCATAGACAGAGAAGCCTGGTGGGCTACAGTCTACGGGGTCACAAAGAGTCAGACACTACTGCATATGCCTACTATTTCACTCTACGGTCTAACACAAGTTAGTTTTTGTAACAACCTGTGGTGAGGGTCAGGTTTGGTTTGGTTTTGCATACAGATGTCAGCCTGCTCCGCTGGGTGACCTGCAGGAGTTGCGGGAGCCTATCTGGGTCACAGCTTGACCTAGCTGCATTGTGGGGCCAGGAGAACAGCTGGGGGGCTTCTGTTGGTGTGGACACTGGTGGTCTGTGACACAGAGGTCAGAGAAGGTGATCTTGGAGGCAGGCATTTGAGGGCCCTGGGTGAGACTGGAGGTTCCTGTCAAGGCAGAGGCGAGGCTGGGGGCAAGGAGAGGAAACACAGGAAGTTCCAGCAGGCAACCTGAGCACCAGGTGACTGTGGGCAGCGCATTTTTGGTTTGCTTGGTAGCGGGGAGAATGGGGGTGGTCTTACTGGGCTTAATATTTTTAGAAAAGGGTTAAAAGCCTGAATCTTTTGCCTATAATCACAGTCTCAGTTTCCCTTGAAAAATCAGCACATTTAGCAAAAGGCGTCCCTGTCCCCATGTGGCAGCTGGTCCCTGGGGCTGCTCTGCCTGGCCACGGGGCCCCAGGTTCACTCCGGGCTACTGTGCTGCATGGCCAAGATCAAGGCCCTCCCAAGGTGGAGAGGGGGAAGCCTCGGGTCATCCAAGTTGCCTGGAAATCCCGCTTCGACTGGTGTCTTGTGTCTGTGAGCTTTGAGGAACTGCGGATCCCCTCCCATGAGCCACACTTGTCTTCCAGGCTGAGTTTCTCAGGCAGCCACTCTGGTGGCTCTGCGCTTAGATGAGGCCATGGAGGCCACAAGCTAGCAGGGAGGGAGGCTCTGCTTCTCCTTCCACACGGTCTGTGGCTGGTGTGGGCATGAAACCTTTGCATCCCACCTCCACGCGCCATCTTCTTTGAAGGGTTGCCGTGCCTCAGGGTGCTCTGGGCCGCAAGGAATAGACCAGGGCTCACCACCAGCATCCAGGCCCCTGGCCCTGGCCACCCTCTGGTGCTGGCTTCTCCTGGGCGGAGGCCATGGTGCCTCTGGTGTAGACATGCAGCTCCCGACACTGGTGACCCTGACAGCTGTGGTCACAAGCACAGTGGGGACACATCTCCTCCTGTGCCTCCTTCCAGAAGCCACCGGAAGATTTATTCTCAAATGGCCAAAATATGATCTCAGGCCCATGCCCTAGCAGCAAAAATGTATAAAGATGGACATGGGACACTTCACCTGTAGATTGGGGAGCAGGTGGTAAGAAGAAAGAAGGCCCAGGGAGGGTGGCTAGTAAATGGATAGCCAACCATCTCTGGACCTAAGGACATGGCCCGGTGACAGTGGGAAGCTGAGACCCCCACCTCCTAGGGAAGAAGTATCCTGGGAATTAGGATGGAGTGGGTGACATACACTTCTGAATCCCTTAAGTATCCAAACCCAGTTATGCCTCTAAATCAGGAGCTCTTTCCACCACTTAAAGTCAGCCGCTTCACTCAATAAGAAATTAATTAATACTAATATCGTACACTTTACTTAATGAAACACATTTCCAGCCCAGTACATTTTATGGTTTTAATAACCAAAGTTCCAAAGCTAACAAGAGAATCTAAATTAAGAACACAACTATTTAATTGATTAAAGTTGATTTTGAGCGACTGAAGATTTCTTATTCATGAGCGTAACTGGCATGGTGTGTGAGGCTAGTGACTCTGTGCTTTTAAGGCAGCATCTTAACATTAGTGTTGAAACCGTTAAGACCAGAAACCACTTACTTAGTCAGCATTCGTTCTTTAAGAGGATTAATCTGCCTGCAAGTGGTGTGAGGCTCACAGAAAACAGAACAGCTAATCCTGGAGACGTGCTTGATGATGATTCAAAACCAGCCCTTGCTGGTGACAAGAAACGCCATTCAGGTGGACAGGGATCAAGGGAGTAGTGTTGGCCTCCATCTGGGGCTGGGGCTCCTGTTGGACACGTGTGAAAGTCTCAACTGTATGCAGGAGAATTGTGTTTTACGATCATGCAAAGTCTTTCTTCTTTGTGCAGAGCTAAGGATCAACCAGGGTCATTATTGTTTAGAACTCAAAAGATTGAAAGATTGAGGGACCCTGTGACAGATTTTTTCCAGGAGAAACTCCTTATTTCCTCTCTTCTTCCTCTTAATTTTTATTTCACTTTCTGCTCCTTTTTCAGTGTCCTTTAAAACAAGCCGTGTTTCTCGTGCGACTGCCTCACCCCAGGCAGGCAAAAACTATGAGGCTCACAATATACATCATACTTTATATATACATGTAGTTCAGTTTATCCCAGCAATACATTTTGAGGTAAATATTATCATCCATTCTTTTTGTTTCACACTTAATAAGTGTTTATTTAGTGCTATTTAAGGCTATTTTTTAACTGAAGTTTTGTTGATTTACAGTGTTTCAGATGTACAGCAAAGTGATTCAGTTATAACATATATACATTCTTTTTCATATTCTTTTCCATTATGGTTTATTACAAGATATTGAATACAGTTTCCTGTTCTCTACAGTAGGACCTTGTTGTTTATTTATTCTATATAATGTTAAGTGTTAGTTGCTCAGTCATGTCCGACTCTTTCTGATCCTATGAACTGTAGCCCTCCAGGCTTTTCTGTATATGGGATTCTCCACGCAAGAATACAGGAGTGGATTGCCATTCCCTTCTCCAGAGGATCTTCCCAACTCAGGGATCAAACCTGGGTCTCCTGCATTTGCTGGCAGACTCTTTACCTTTTGAGCTACAGGGACGGTTTATATAGTAGTTTGTACCTGTTAATCCTAAACTCCTAATTTACCCCTCCCCCGCTTCCCTTCGGTAATCATAAGTTTGTTATCAGTGTCTATGGATCTTTTTTTGTTTTGTAAATAAGTTCATTTGTGTCGTATTTTAGATGCCACATATAAGCTATATCATATGATAGTTCTATTTGTCTGTGACTTAATTCACTTAGTATGCCAACCTCTAGTTGCCTCCATGTTGCTACACATAGCATTATTTTATTCTTTTTTATGGCTGAGTAGTATTCCACTGTATATATGTGCCATATCTACTTTATCCATTCCTCTGGCAATGGACATTTAGGCTGCTTCCATGCCTTGGCTATTGTAAATAGTGCTCCTATGAACACTGGGATTGTTGTTTTTCAATTGCTAAATCATGTTCGACTCTTTACAATTCCATGGACTGCAGCGTGCTAGGTTCCCCTGTCTTTCACTATCTCCTGGAGTTTGCTCAAATTCATGTCCACTGAGTTGGTGATGCTATCTAACCATCTCATCCTCTGCTGCTTCCTTCTCCTTTTGCCTTCAATCTTTCCCAGCAACAGGGTCTTTTCCGGTGAGTTGGCTCTTTCCATCAGGTGGCCAAAGTATGAGCTTCAGCATCAGTCATTTCAATGACTATTCAGGGTTGATTTCCTTTGGATTGACTGGTTTGATCTCCTTTCAATCCAGGGGAATATTAGGAGTCTTCTCCAGCACCAGAGTTCAAAAGCATCAATTCTTCGGTGCTCAGCCTTCTTTATGGTCCAACTCTCACATCTGTACATGACTACTGGAAAAACCATAGCTTTGACTATACAGATCTTTGTCAGCAAAACGATGTCTCTGCTTTTTAATATGTTGTCTAGGTTTGTGATATCTTTCCTTCCAAGGAGAAAGCATCTTTTAATTTCATGGCTGCAGTCATCATCTGCAATGATTTTGGAGCCAAATAAAATAAAATTTGCCACTGCTTCTATTTCTTCCTCTTCTATTTGCCATGAAGTGATGGGATCAGATGCCATGATCTTAGGTTTTTGAATGTTTAGTTTCAAGCCAGCTTTTTCACTCTCCTCTTTCACTTTCATCAAGAAGTTTTTTAGTTCCTCTTCACTTTCTGCCCATTAGAGTCGTATGATCTGCACATCTGAGGTTGTTGATATTTCTCCTGGCAATCTTAATTCAAGCTTGCCTTTCATCCAGCCTGGCATTTCGCATGATGTACTCTGCATATAAGTTAAATAAGCAGGGCGACGATATACAGCCTTGACGTACTCCTTTCACAATTTTGAGCCAGTCCAGTTATAACTGTTGCTTCTTGATCCACATACAGGTTTCTCAGGAGGCAGGTGAGGTGATCTGGTATTCCCATCTCTTTAAGAATTTTCCACAGTTTGTTGTGATCCACACAGTCAAAGGCTTTAGCATAGTCAATGAAGCAGAAGTAGATTTTTTTTTCTGGGATTCCCTTGCATGAGGATTCCCTTGCATGGATTGCATATATCTTTTTGGACCATGTTTTTCTCTGGATATGCCCAGGAGTGGGATTGCTGGATCATATGGTAGCTCTACATTTCATTTTTTAAGGACCTTTCATACTGGTCTCTATAGTGGCTGCACCAATTTACATTCCCACCAACTATCATCCCTACTTCATAGTCCAGGGAGCTGACTCAGGGAGGGTGACTTCTGAAGGTCAGGTAGTAAAGGAGAGTGCTGGGGCCTGAAGCCACGCTTGTCTGACTCCAGTCCCACTCTTTTCACCTTCCGCCGCTGTCTGCACTTGTCACCTCTTGTCATTTTGTTGTTTTCCACATAACTGGTTACTTACATGTATGACCTAGTGGGATTTCTTTGTGCAAAATTCTGCAATTAGATTTCAATATCATGAACTACCCCCTCTTCAGGAAAAGAGCTCTCATCTGTTTTGGGATAATAAAACGTGACCTCACTTCTACGTGACCCTGAGTCCAGTGCAGAGGAAAGTACTAGTCATTCAGGGTATTATGATTCAAGTTGGAGGTTTTAACCTGCAAACCCCATCTCCTCCTCTTCCTCCCCCCTGCTTTGGGGGAGATTGAGGACTTGATTGGGAGTCTAGCTTGGGGATTCTGACCATCTGAGACCAGAGGGACCCACAGGATGGGCAGACACGGATACAGGCAGTGGGAGGAGCCGTCCCTAGAGGAGGTGGAACCCAGTTAGAGCAGATGCAGCCAGGCAGCAAACCCACGAAACCCAGGAGATAGGACTCCTGCAAGTGCATGACCTTCCTCATGACGAGGTGCCAGGTAGCACTGGAACATCATTCATAGGCTGACATCATGGAGGTGGCCGCAGGTCCGGTCATGGGCAAAAGTCCATGGCGGGTCCTCAGTGCCCACGCAAGGACAAGACAGGGCTTCTGTCCAGGAGGGAGTGGGTCAGGAGGATGCCCCACGCCCAGAAAAACATGGACACACGTCTACACGGGACCTGTGTCCTAAGCATATCCGCAAAGCCCTTTCAGGTGCCTTAGACAAGACCACACAAAGGTCCTTTCTCTTGGGCCACAGGCTGTGAACAGGAAGACAGGGAGCTCCTGTTACTCCAGCAGCCCCCTGGCTCCAAGGAGCTGGCTGAGGAGGAAGCTGACCCATGGGCCCCCTCCCTAGTGAAGCAACAGGGGAGCACAGCCTGTGAAGTTCTCTCAGACCACCCAGCCCTGGACTTCCAGTCCCAAGAGTCAGTACTTATCCTCACAGTGGAGGTTTCTGACTTGGTTTTCTTTTTCACTCTTAGCTCAAAGTACCATGGCCAATAGAGATGTCCACTTAGCTGGCACAGAGAACATACCCACTAAAGAGAAGCAGCATCAAGGGGGCACCTTTCTGCCCAGAAGCCTCTGCCCTCGGTCCTGGCAGCACAAGTCACTCCAGACCTTCATGCATAAGGTAGGGCTTAATGATCACATCACCTGTGGAATGCTCTGCCTGCCCAGGGAGGGTGCAGAAAGCTGCATATGCTGACCCCTCTGGAAAAGGCACTAACCCTCTCCTGAGACTTGGGGCTGTCACCTTATCCCCTGGTTTATGCAGAAAACTGGCTGCAACAGAGCTTGGGTGTTTCCAGAAGATTCCCTTCACACTCTTCTATGTTCTATTTCTACTGAAAAATATTTGTAAGACACACAATAACACTTTGCTTTGGGGGGACTTTCTAGAGAATAAGGTCACTCACATCTGTTGCTGGCATTCCAATCACATGTCTCGGAGCACCTCTCCAATATTTGATGCCAACTGCCCTCACTAACAGCAAAAGACACCTATGCAGGGCCCCCTGCCAAACCCAAGAGTCAGCACTGTCCCCAAACGCACATGTTAGGATCTTTTGAGAATGACATGCCCATTACAACAACATAGAGGACAACTGTTCTCCCAGGAATGCTGCTGGGAACTCTTAACATGGTGAAGAGCACAGACTTCACTTAATTGGGGTCTCGCCAGCTCACGCAATCACCCTGTGTCTTCAGACACAGGAAGGAACACCTGGAGTAGGATGAAATTGATGAGGTGGAGCTGCTAGAGTCCCCAGCCAGGTCCCAACCCAGGGGCATGTGCTGAGCCAGTGGGTTCATGAGAACTGTCGGCAAGGCACCCCGGTGATGCTCTGACCCGCCGCGCCTGGAGCGGGTGCCGTGCTGCTCCGGTACCTCCTGCGGTGCTTCCTCTGCCCTCCTTCCCTGCCTGGAACTGGGGCAAATAGCAGCACACGGGTGGGGCGCCATCGGTTAATGCTGAGGACGCTCACAAGGCCAGGACCCTTCCTCTTTGTGCTCCTCCTGCCAGAAGCAGGGCCAACCTGGTATGAGCCTTGCTGCCTGCCCTCTCAGGGAGGAAGAGTCTTAGAACAGCACTCAGTGAGTCAGAGGACAGTGTCCACCGAAAGCACGTCTCTGCCTCCCATCTGGGACAGGACAACCTGTCTCATCCCGCCCTGTAACATTCATACGTCAGGTGGGGTTGCCTGCAAGCTGAGCTTTGAGCTACGCCCTCTGACCTCTCCTCCCCCCAGGTACCCCAAGGGGGCACTCACTCAGCCCTGGAGACTCCCGACCAGGCCGACAAGGGAGGGAGCGGCTGACAGAGATGTGCTGAGGGGAGGAAAAGAGAAAGCAATGCTGAGGGCCAGCATGGAACATCTCTTTATAGCCATCTGAGAAAGAAGAGCTTTCACTTCATGTGAATTTCTCTGATATTCGCAAGTTTACAGGAACAGATAAAAATACTGAAATGTCAACTATTTATATAACCTTTTGCCTTTTCCCAAGCATCACAGCGTGCATGTTTCTATCTCCACGTGCTTGCCAGGGTGCATTTGTAGTTTTCGTCGGAGCTGCTGGCAGGTACCCTTCTCTACACATCACCCCTCCAATCCACAGGCTTGTTTAGGGGCATTTCAGCCCTTTCAGACTTTTTTTTTTTTTTTTTGCTGCTGTGAATAGCACTGCAATAAACCCCTTTGGACCAGCTGCTTTAAAAAAAAAAAAAATTCTTTCACATATCTACTAGAAAGCTGCAGTCTGCCTTCTCTTTCATCAGGAGGTTCACTCCAGTAGCCCAGGAGAGGCTGCTCTGGGGATGCGCTGGAGCACAAGACAGGCAACTCTGGACGTCTCCCTGTCCTCCCGCCTACTGGCTGGCATCTGCCCTACAGCATCTGCCCCTCGTTACTGGCATCCTTCAGGATTTCGTGTGATCATTAGCACTGTTTTCTCTGCCAGTGGCCCTGTCTGAGATTCCGTGGTTCATTCTCACAGGAAAGGCCATCTGAAAATTCACACAAGGCTGCATGGCCTAGGGAGGGTGTGTGAGAGGGCAGGCTGACCATACAGGGCAGCACATTTAGTTTAATTTTGTCTCCAAAGGAATTTCACAGGCCACACACAAAGCTTAGCATCCACCACCATGTTCTTGGCTCATGGTTTTCTGGGCACTGGTGTAGACAGGGCCTGGGAGAGAGGTGTTCCTGCAGCCTCACCTGAGGGACCCAAGCTGCAGTCAGGGAGCAGGTGGGCCCCCACCTGGAATATAAGGTGCTTTTTTTTTTTTTAACTTTCCTCTTCACCTAAATAAGGCCCCATGGTCCCATGCATGCCACCTTTCAGAACATGCGTCCTGAGCAGAGGCCTTTGGGGCACGTTCTTGATGAAGGCCAGCCAGCCTTGTCCCTCTGGGGAATGGGACACAGCTTCTTATTGGATGCATCTTCGCTGCTTCCTTCCCCTTCCTTGTTCTTCTAGGTTCTAGTACTACCCCCTCCCCTGGGAACCAAGGCTGAGAACCTCAAGGCAGGATGCCAGGCTAGATCTAGGAGCCTCCAGGAGGGTCACCTGCAGGCCAGCCTAGGTGTGAGCTCAGAGTGGGCCTTGTAAAGAGATCTTGAGAAAGTACATGGGTGCCTGACACATCCACAGCCTGTGCTGTCAGAGCTCAAGTGAACACTGTAAATAGAGACTAGAGAGGAGAGACTGTCAGGTGTGTGATTGGGAGGGACAGACAGACAGGGAGGGAGGAGGGATGGGGGAGAAGAGGAAGGGAGGGAAGGAGGTGGATAACGGGGGGACGAGGCTGTATCCTCTCCTGGCATCTGTACTCCTTTTCACACCAGGTAACTCCACCAGAGCTTCCCATCCATCCCCCTCCATGACTTCCCTTTTCCACCTACTGGCCAGTAACTGCAGGGCAGCACGTCCTCAGCTGACTCATATTCTCAACCCACAGACCTCTCCTGGTGGGTCCAGTATGAAACTCGACATTACGAGTCAGGGGACTTGACCTGCCCCCCGCTTTCTTCTTGCAGCACCGTTACTGCCCACTCAGCCGCCCGGCTGGACACAGACTGACCCACCCCAGCTACGCAGAACTGAGTTCTCAGATATGGTCAGCAGCGTCTACACTTCCCATAAACCTGTTAGAAATTCAGATTCTGGGCCCCACCCAGGCTGGCTGGGTCAAACCCTGGGGGTGGGCAAGCCTGGCATGTTGGCCTTAGGGAACCAATGGCTTAGAGGCGGGAAGCCTCCATAGAGACAATCAAGATCCTGACCACAAAGCTTTGTGCTCCCTTGGTTGTATAGTTTGTACCAGTGGGTCTTCGCTTTCTGTTCATCAGAATGGGGTATGGGCCCCAAGGGGCCCCCACTCAGGATATATACCTGCGCCTGCCAGGTCCAGCGTGCACGGGTGCTTACATGCACTTTGCTGAAATGAACTGCTGTCATGGTATTGATCTGAGGAGCAGCTCAAGATCAGAGATGTCCTAATGGGTGAGAAGAGTGGGGTCACTTTCCAGGCCCCTCCACTGATGGAGATGCTGCTGATGGAAGGCGATAGCAGCTGGCTCCCGTGCACCCAGCGTCTTGGGTGCTCAGTGCATTTCCTGCTACAGATTCTGTTGAATAAACCTGGCCTCTGACATTTATTTAAACCACATAATACATCCTTTTAAAAACATCAGGTGTGCTGTGCAGTCCATCGCGGCCTGAGAGGACATGAAATGGCTCCGCGTGGCAGCAGCACTCAGCCTGGGACAGTGGCCCCTCACCCCCCAACACCTGAGAGCCTTCCTTGTGCCCAGCTCTGCAGAAATGGCCCAAGGCGTGGTTGCAAAGGGAAGATGGTTTAGAGGAAATCTGTGATTTAGCTGTAACTAGAAACTCTTGATGTCGCTCAACATTTTTCCTAGGTCTACATCATGCCGGTACTTATCTGGCAGTCTAGTGCACTAGACTCTGCACTACCAGGGCCCCGAGCGTGGGTGCCATCCCTGATGGGGACACTAAAATCCCACATGCAGCGGGTCACAGCTACACACAAGAAACATCATGCTAATTTGTTTAGGGGACAGACACTGCCCACGGCCCTGGCTGTGCTTCCGGTGGTGAGGCGACGCCTCTCTCCCTCACCCAGTTTAGAGGCCCCAGGAAGTCCCCTGACCCGCGGTGGCCAATCGGAGGTTAGTGGTAACTGATGACGTAGCTCGCGTGGGGCAGAGCTCCACCCCTTTTGTTCCGGCCCAAGGATGTCTGATTTGGAAGCCGGGAGACCCGGCTTTAGTTCACAGGGAGGTGGCGCCAAGACGAGGCCGCGGGGTCTGTGTGAAAAAGTAGAACCCAGTGATGCAGAGGAAAGTGGAGATTTGCTGAAAGGCCAAGGTACCAAGGGAGAGGAGTTCCAGCTGACGGAGGGAGGCAGGGTGTGATGCGGCGGGCTGTTGGTTCTGGCGGCTTTCTGGTGTGGGCCAGTGCGCTGACTGAGCCTCTGTTGTTCAAACCAGTGGAAGTGGCCTAACCCGGGATCTGGTGCCTAGGCTTAATATCACAGGTATTTTTGAACACCAAGTACTTTATTGTCACTTGTAAGAAAGGCTACACCACTGACAAGGTTCACATCTGACTTCTACTTTCTGGCTGCTCAACCTTGGGCAAACGACATGACTTCTCTGAACCGATGCTGACCAGTGCCTGGAGCAAAGATGTGCTCAGTTAAGATCTCTTCGAGGTCCTGACCCTGTCAGCTGTGTCTCAATTTCCAATGTTACAAGACACCTGCAATCCAGTCAACTTTAACTTACCGATTCTTCAGTAGCTTGGATTCAGTGAGGTAGAATGCATGACATGGCTTTGTAAACTGCAAAGTACTGCCTGAGTCAGTTATTTTCAAAGTGAGACTTCTAACCAGTAGGGTCAGCATTGCTTGGAAGTCTGGGCCCCACGCTGGACTTCTCAGCTAGGAACTTGGGTGTGATCTTATTGTAAGGAGCCTCCAGGGGTCTCTGGAGACTCGCCCTGGACTTCAAAAGGAGCTGTAGGTTTTGTTTTGTGGTGACCAAATGTTGTACATTGTATTTCACCAATTTGCTTGATAGTAAAAATGACTGGAGACAGCTGTGAAAAATAGATTCTTTTTGTAATGAAGTATATCCATAGTTTAGGTTCAGGTGTACCTAAACCTGTGATTCAGTTTTTTGTTTGTTTTTTTTTACAGATTATACTTCACTAAGAGAAGGCAATGGCAAGCCACTCCAGTACTCTTGCCTAGAAAATCCCATGGATGGAGGAGCCTGGTAGGCTGCAGTCCATGGGGTCCCTAAGAGTCGGTCACGACTGAGCAACTTCACTTTCACTTTTCACTTTCATGCATTGGAGAAGGAAATGGCAACCCACTCCAGTGTTCTTGCCTGGAGAATCCCAGGGATGGGGAGCCTGGTGGGCTGCCGTCTATGGGGTCGCACAGAGTCGGACACGACTGAAGTGACTTAGCAGCAGCAGCATACTTCATTCAAGTTACTCTAAGATGATGGTTACAATCCCCTGCACTGTTCAGCAGGTCCTTGTTGTTTACCTGTTTATGCACGGCAGTTTGCATGTCCTACCCCATACTTCCCCTCCTCCTTTCCCTCTCCCCACTGGGAACCACTTGCTTGTCTTCTGTGTCTGTGAGTCAGTTTTGCATATATTTGTTTATATTTGCTTACATTTGTTTATATTATTTTTTTAGATTCTACACATAAATAATATCATGTAGTATTTGTCGATGTCTGTCTGACATTTCACTAAGCATAATACTCTCTCTAGATCCATTCGTGTTGCTGAAAATGGGATTATTTCATCCCTTTTCATGGCTGAGTATTATTCCATTGTCTATGTATTTTATATATATGTATAAAATATATGTTTATATACATATGTTATACACACCACTCCTTATTCATTTGTGGATGGGCACTTGAGTTGTTTCTGTGTCTTGGATATTGTAAATGATGCTGCAGTGAACATTGGGGTGCATGTATCTTTTCAAATTAGTATTTTCATTTTTTTCTCAATCTGTATACTCAGTAATGGAATCCCTAGATAGTATGTTCTATTTTTATTTTTTTGAGGAAGCTCTATACTATTTTCCATACTGGCTGTCCCAATTTACATTCCCACTAACAGCATAGGAGAGTTTCAATTTGTCTACATCCTCACCAGCATTTTTTTTAATCAACTTTTTGATGATGGTTATTCAGGGATAAGGTGATAACTTGTTACTTGCTTTGCATTTATCTACTAATTATCAGTGTTGAGCATCTTTTCTTGTGCTTGTTGGCCATCTTTATATCATCTTTGAAAAAGTGTCTAATTAGGTCTTCTGCTCATTTTTTAATTGGGTTGTTTGTTTTCTTGACACTGAGTTGCATGATCTGTTTATATATTTTAGATATTACTCCCTTGTTGCTTATATCATTTGCAAATATTTTCTTCAATTGTATTGATTGTCCTTTCCTTTGCTGTGCACAGTCTAAGTAGATCCCATTTGTTTATTTTGCTTTTATTTCTTTTGCATTATGAGACAAAAAATACATTGTTACAACAAATATATGTCAAAGAGTGTTCTGCCTATGTTGTCCTCCAGACTTTTATGGTTTCATATCTTTAATCTATTTTTAATAGATAAATTAATATCTTTAATCCATCCATTGAGTTTGTTTTTCTGTATGGTGTGAGGAAATGTTCTAATCTCATTGTTTTGCATGTAGTTGTCTAGTTTTCCAAACACCGCATATTAGAGATACTTTTATTCAGTGTGTATCCTCGCCTCCTTTGTTGCAGATTAATTGGCCGTGGTGCACGTCTATTTCTGTGCTTTCTATTCTCTTTCATTGATCTATGTGTCTGTTATTGCGACAGGACCATGTGTTTTTTATTTCTGTGAGTTTGTAGGTTATCTGAAGTATGGGAGGATGATACCTCCAACTTTATTCTTTTCCCTCAAGACTGCTTTGGCAATTAGAGTCTTTTTATAGTTCTATATGAATTTTGGGATTCTCTTTTCTTTGCTGTTGTCATTTAGTCGCTAAGTCATGTCCTGCTCTTTGTGACCCCATGGACTGGAGCATGCCAGGCTTCCCTATCCTTCACTGTCTCCTAGAGTTTTCTCAGACTCATGTCCTTTTAGTCAGTCCACCCAGCCATCTCATCCTCTGTCATCCCCTTCTCCTCCTGCCCTCAATCTTTCCCAGCATCAGGGTCTTTGCCAGTGAGTCAGCGCTTCACATCATATAGCCAAAGTATTGGAGCTTCAGCTTCAGCCTCAGTCCTTCCAGTGAATATTCAGGGTTGATTTCCTTTAGGATTGACTGGTTTGATCTTGCTGTCCACAGGACTCTCAAGAGTCTTCTCCAGCACCACAGTTTGAAAGCATCAATTCTTCGTCACTCAACCCTCTTTCTAGTCCAACTCTCATGTCTGTACATGACTACTGGAAAGACCATAGTTTTGATTATATGGATCTTTGTTGGCAAAGTGATTTCTCTGCTTTTTAATAAGCTGTCTAGGTTTGTCATAGCTTTTCTTCCAAGGAGCAAGTATCTTTTAATTTCATGGCTGCAGTCACCATTTGAAGTGATCTAGGAGCCCAAGAAAATAGTCTTTCACTGTTTCCACTTTTCCCCCATCTGTTTGCCATTAAGTGATTTGACCAGAGGGCTTCCTAGGGGCACTCAGTTCAGTTCAGTTCAGTCACTCAGTCATGGCTGACTCTGCGACCCCAAGGACTGCAGCACGCTAGGCCTCCCTGTCCATCACCAACTCTCAGAGTTTACTCAAACTCATGTCCGTTGAGTTGGTGATGCCATCCAACCATCTCATCGTCTGTCACCCCCTTCTCCTCCCACCTTCAATCTTTCCCAGCATGAGGGTCTTTTCAAATGAGTCAGTTCTTTGCATCAGATGCCCAAAGTATTGGAGTTTCAGCTTCAACGTCACTCCTTCTGATGAATATCCAGGACTGATTTCCTTTAAGATGGACTGGTTGGATCTCCCTGCAGTCTAAGGGACTCTCAAGAGTCTTCTCCAACACCACAGTTCAGAAACATCAATTCTTCTGTGCTCAGCTTTCTTTATCGTCCAACTCTCACATCCATACCTGACCACTGGAGAAACCATAGCCTTGACTAGATGGACCTTTGTTGGCAAAGTAATGTCTCTGCTTTTTAATATGCTGTCTAGGTTGGTCATAACTTTTTCCCAAGGAATAAGCATCTTTTAATTTCATGGCTGCAGTCACCATCTACACTGATTTTGGAGCCCGAAAAAATAAAGTCTGCCACTGTTTCCACTGTTTCCCCATCTATTTGCCATGAAGAGATGGGACCAGATGCCATGATCTTAGTTTTCTAAATGTTGATCTTTAAGCCAACTTTTTCACTCTCCTCTTTCACTTTCATCAAGAGGCTCTTTAGTTCTTCACTTTCTGCCATACTTAGGGGGACACTGGTGATAAAGAATCTGCCTGCCAAAGCAGGAGACATAAGAGACTCAAGTTAGATCCCTGGATTGGGAAAGTCCCCTGGAGGAGGCCATGTATTGGAGGAGGCCTCCATACTTGGCCTCCATGGAGGCCAAGAACACTCCAGTATTCTTGCCTATAAAATCACGTGGACAGAGGAGCCTGGCAGGCTATAGTCCATAGGGTTGCAAAGAGTCAGATACAATGGAAGCAACTTAACATGAGCACACACATGGGACTGGATGCTATGATCTCAGTTTTTTTTTAATGTTGATTTTAAGCCAGCTTTTTCAGTCTCCTCCTTCACCCTCATCAAGAGGCTGTTTAGTTCCTCTTCATTTTCTGCTATTAGAGTGGTATCATGTACATATCTGAGGTTGTTGATATTTCTCCCAGCATTCTTAATTCCAGTTTGTGATTCATTTAGCCTGGCATTTTGCATGGTGTACTATGCATATAAGTTAAATAAGCAGGGGGACAATATATAGCCTTGATGTAGTCCTTTCCCAATTTTGAACCAGCATGTTGTTCCATGTTCAGTTCTAACTGTTGCTTCTTGTCCCACATACAAGTTTCTCAGGAGACAGGTAAGGTGTTCTGGTATTCCTATTTCTTTAAGAATTTTCTACAGTTTGTCATGATCCATACAGTCAAAGGCTGTAACATAGTCAATGAAACAGAAGTAGATTTTTGGGGGGAATTATCTTGTTTTGTCTATGAACCAGTAGAGGTTGGCAATTTGATCTCTGGCTCCTCTGCCTTTTCTGAATCCAGCTTGAACACATGGAAGTTCTCGATTCATGTACTGCTGAAGCCTAGCATGAAGGATTTTGACATTACCTTTCTTGCTTGTGAAATGAGTAACTGTATGGTAATTCGAACATTCTTTGGCATTGCCCTTTTTTTGAGATTAGAATGAAAACTGACCTTTTCTAGTCCTGTGGCCACTGCTAAGTTTTCCAAATTTGCTGACATATTGAGTGCAGCACTTTAACAATTAATCATCTTTTAGGATTTGAAATAGCTCAGCTGGAATTCCATCACCTCCATTTGCTTGATGCGTAATGCTTCATGCTTGATGCGTAAAGCATTAGTAATGCTTCCTAAAGCTGACTTGACTTAACACTCCAAGATGTCTGGCTCTAGGTGAGTGACCACTGTATCATGGTTATCTGGGTCATTAAGACCTTTTTTGTATAGTTTCTTTGTATATTCTTGCCACCTCTTAATCTCTTCTGTTTCTGTTAGGTCCTTGATGTTTCTGTCCTTTATTGTGCCCACCAAGGGAACATGTTCCCTTGTTCCCTTGGTGTCTCCAAATTTTTTGAAGAAATTTCTAGTCTTTCCCATTCTATTGTTTTCCTTTATTTCTTTGCATTGTTCACTTAAGAAGTCTTGCTTCTTCTCCTCTTGGTATTCTCTGGGACTGTGCATTCAGTTGGATATATCTTTCTCTTTTTCCTTTACCTTTCACTTGTATTCTTTTCTCAGCTATTTGTAAGGCCTTCTCAGGAAGCCACTTTGCCTTCTTGCATTTATTTTTCTTTGTTCTAGTTCTGTGAAAAATGTCATTTTTACAGGGGGATCTTCCTGACCCAGGAATTGAACCCTCATCTCTTGTGTCTTTTGCATTGGCAGGCAGGTTCTTAACCTTTAGCAACACCTGGGAAGCCCATATATTATTGGACTTGGTTTCCTAATATTTTGTTGAAGATTTTTGCATCTATATTCATCAAAGATATTGGCCTGTAATTTTATTTTTTTCTACTGTCTTTGATTTTCGTATCAGGGTAATGATGGTTTTGTACAATGAATTTGGAAGTATTCCATCCTCTTCACTTTTTTGGAATTGTTTGAAAAAGAGGTATTAGTTCTTTATATGTTTGGTAGAATTCCCTTATGAAGTTGTCTGATCCTGGACTTTTGCTTTCTGGGAGTTTTTAAGATTTCAATATTAGTAATAGGTCACTTCAAATTGTCTGTTTCTTCTTTCTTCAGTTTTGCAGGGTGTATGTTTCTAGATTTTCTACATTGTTGGCATACAACTGTTTGTAGTATTCTGTTGTAATTGTTTTGTAGCTCTGTGGTCTTCTTGTTATTTCTTTCATTTCTTGTCTTTGGGTCCTCCCTCTTTTCTTTAAGACAGGCTAAAGATTTATCACTTTTGTTTATGTTTGCAGAAAACCAGCTCTTGATTTCATTGATCTTTTCTATTTTTTTATTTTCTCCATGACATTTTATTTCCTTCCTCCTGTTGACTTTATGCTTTGTTCATCTTTTTCTTAATTAATTCCTTTAGGTTTTAGGTAGGTTGGTTGTTTGAGACTTTTCTTATTTCTTGATGAATGCCCATGTTGCTATAAACATACCTCTTAGAGCTGCTTTCTCTGCAAGCCTTGATTTTGGAGGGTTTTTCCATTTCATTTGTCTTGAGACATTTTCTGCTTTCCTTCTTGATTTTTCGTCATTGACACTTTGTTTTTTTAATAGCATGTAATTTAGTCTCCATATGTTTATTCTTTCCCCATTTTTCTTTCTGTAATTGATTTCTAATTTCATACCTGTGTGGTCAGAAAAAAACGCTTGATGTAATAATTTCTATCTTCTTAAATTTGTGAAGACTTGTTTGTGACCTGATTCCATGCACACTTGAAGTGAATGTGTATTTTGCCCTTTGGAGATGGAATGTTCTATAGATATCTATTAAGTCCAACTGATCTACTGTGTCATTGAAGACTACTCTTCCCTTCCTGATTTCTGTCTGAATGATCCTTCACTGATATAAGTGGGATCTTAAAGTCCTATGCTGTTATTGTATTATTTTCAGTTTCTCTCTTTTTGTCTGTTAGTATTTGCATTTTATGTTTAGGTGCCCCTATATTGGGCACATATAAGGTCAGTTTTCATTCCAGTCTTAAAGAAAGGCAATTCCAAAGAATGCTCAAGTTCAGTTCAGTTCAGTTCAGTCGCTCAGTCGTGTCCGACTCTTTGCAACCCCATGAATCGCAGCACGCCAGGCCTCCCTGTCCATCACCAACTCCCGGAGTTCACTCAGACTCACATCCATCAAGTCAGTGATGCCATCCATTTATCTCATCCTCTGTCGTCCCCTTCTCCTCCTGCCCCCAATCCCTCCCAGCATCAGAGTCTTTTCCAATGAGTCAACTCTTCACATGAGGTGGCCAAAGTACTGGAGTTTCAGCTTCAGCATCATTCCTTCCAAAGAAATCCCAGGGCTGATCTCCTTCAGAATGGACTAGTTGGATCTCCTTGAAGTCCAAGGGACTCTCAAGAGTCTTCTCCAACACCACAGTTCAAAAGCATCAATTCTTCGGCACTCAGCCTTCTTCACAGTCCAACTCTCACATCTATACATGGCCACAGGAAAAACCATAGCCTTGACTAGATGGACCTTTGTTGGCAAAATAACGTCTCTGCTTTTGAATATGCTATCTAGGTTGGTCATAACTTTTCTTCCAAGGAGTAAGCATCTTTTAATTTCATGGCTGCAGTCACCATCTGCAGTGATTTTGGAGCCCCCCAAAATAAAGTCAGACACTGTTTCCACTGTTTCTCTGTCTATTTCCCATGAAGTGATGGGACTGGATCCCATGATCTTCATTTTCTGAATGTTGAGCTTTAAGCCAACTTTTTCACTCTCCTCTTTCACTTTCGTCAAGAGGCTTTTGAGTTCCTCTTCACTTTCTGCCATAAGGGTGGTGTCATCTGCATATCTGAGGTGATTGATATTTCTCCCGGCAATCTTGACTCCAGCTTGTGTTTCTTCCAGTCCAGCATTTCTCATGATGTACTCTGCATATAAGTTAAATAAACAGGGTGACAATATACAGACTTGATGTACGGCTTCTCCTATTTGGAACCAGTCTGTTGTTCCATGTCCAGTTCTAACTATTGCTTCCTGACCTGCATACAGATTTCTCAAGAGGCAGGTCAGGTGGTCTGGTATTCCCATCTCTTTCAGAATTTCCCACAGTTTATTGTGATCCACACAGTCAAAGGCTTTGGTATAGTCAATAAAGCATAAATAGATGTTTTTCTGGAACTCTCTTGCTTTTTCCATGATCCAGCGGATGTTGGCAATTTGATCTCTGGTCCCTCTGCCTTTTTTAAAACCAGCTTGAACATCAGGAAGTTCACGGTTCATGTATTGCTGAAGCCTGGCTTGGAGAATTTTGAGCATTTGCCACTTTATTACTTGTTTTCCAGTTTTATGTAGTTCTTCTCTGTTCATTTCATCTCCTTGTTGTCTCTTCCTTTGTGGTTTGATTTTATTTAGCAGTATGCTTGAGTTCTTTTCTTTCTAGTTTGTGCATACCTCTTGTAAGTTTTTGATTTGTGGTTACCATGGGATTCATACATGATGAACTATAACTGTGTCTATTTATTTTAAATGTGTAGTCCTTTAAGTTCAAACACATTCTAAAAGATTTACATTTTTACTTCCCTCCCTCACATTTTGTGTTTTTCATGACATATTTCACATCTTCTTGTTTATCCTTTAACTTGTTTATATAGATTTAATTGCTTTATAATTTTTTGATCTTTTAATCATTGTACTGGCTTATTTAGGTGGTTGATCTTTAATCCTTATTATATATTTTCCTTTCCTGGTGGGATTTTCCCTTTCCTGTAGATTCTTCTATTCCACTTATTAAAGATCCTTTAACAGTTCTTTTAGGGTAGATTTATTATGGTATTAATGAACTCTTTTAGGTTTTGTTTATTATCTATCTCCTTCAATTCTGAATAATAACCTTGCTGGTAGAGTATCCTAGGTTGCAGGTTTTTCCCTCTCATCACTTTGGATATATCATGCCACTCTCTTCTTGCCTGAAATGCTTCTGCAGAGAAATCAGCTGATAGCCTTATGGGGGTTCCCTTGTAAGAAACTGTTTTTTTTCTTGCTGCCTCTAGAATTCTTTTTCTTTAATGTTTGCTATTTTAATTATATGTCTTGGAGTGTTTCGTTTGGGCTCATCTTTAGGATTCTCTGTGCTTCCTCTACTTAGAATCTGTTTCCTTCTTCAGGTTTGAGAAGTTTTCAACCGTAATTTCCTAAAATATGCATTTGATCCCCTGGTCTCTTCTCCTCTGAGACCTCTGTAATGGAACTATTGGCATGCTCAGTGTTTTCTCAAAGATCTCCTAAATTTCTTTTAATTTTTAAAATTTGTCTTTCTGTCTGCTTTTGTTAAAGTGGAAGCAGTGACAGATTTTATTTTCTTGGGCTAGAAAATCGCTGTCAGCAGTAACTACAGCCATGGAATTAATTAAAATACACTTGCTTCTTGGAAGGAAAGCCGTGACAAACCTAGGCAACATATTAAAAAGCAGAGACATCACTTTGCCAACAAAGGTCTGTATAGTCAGAGCTATGGTTTTTCCGGTAGTCATGTACAGATGTGAGGGATGGACTCTAAAGAAGGCTGAGTGACAAAGAATTGGTGCTTTCAAATTGTAGTGCTGGAGAAAATTCTTGAGAGTCCCTTGGACTGCAAGGAGATCAAATTAGTCAATCCTAAAGGAAATCAACTCTGAATATTCATTGGAAGGACTGATGCTGAAGCTCAAACACTTTGGCTGTGTGATGTGAAGAGCCAACTCACTGGCTTGGAAAGATGCTGGGAAAGATGGAAGGCAAAAGGAGAAGGGGGCAGCAGATAATTAGATGGTTAGATAGCATCACCAACTCAATGGACATGAATTTGAGCAAACTCTAGGAGATAGTGGAGGACAGAGGAGCCTGGCATGTTACAGTCTACCGGGTCACAAAGAGTCAGACACGACTGAATAACTGAACAACAATTTTAGTATTCTGTCTTTCAGATCACTAATGCATTCTTCTGTGTCATTTATTCTGCTATTCAGTCCTTCTAGTGTATTTGTTTCATCTGTTAAATTCTTCATTACTGATTGTGTCTTCTTTATATTTTCTTGTTCCATGTTAAAGTGCTCACTCTTTATATCAATTTCAAAATTCAGTTGCTATTTTTGTTAGCCAACCTTTATATTCTTTATCTGATAGATTTTTTATTTCTGTTTCATTTATATTTTCAGGGGTGGTCTTTCTTTTTTGGCTCTTTCCATTGAGAGTATTTCTTCTGTCTCCTCATTTTGCTTAACTATCTCTGTCTTTATGAATTTAGGTGAACAGTGATCTTGAGAGGGTGCTTCTGTGAGGGAATGTGCCTATGCACATCTCATATGCCCATCACCATTGGTGGGAGGGCTGGATTTGATGACACCAGCCATGTTCTTCCTCAGGCTGTCCTGGCAGCCCTCCCCTTGGTGGGGTAGAGATGGAGGGGCTAGAGCTGGAGCCAGCTTTGAGGTGGGACTTCCTCTCTGCTTGGTGAGTGTCACTGCCCTTTCAGGGGAGGGTCTGATCCCAAGTTGCTGGAGCAGAAGACTTGAGGGTTGCATGCGGGCTGGTTCTGTTCCTTTTTTTTTTTTAAGATTTATTTGTTTATTTTTTGCTGTGCTGGGTCTTCATTGCTGCGTGCAGGCTTTCTCTAGTTGCGGTGAGCAGGGTCTGCTCTTTATTGCAGTGCTTGGGCCTCTCATTGCAGTGGCTTTTCTTGTTGCAGAGCACAGGTTCTAGGTGTATGGGCTTCAGTCTTTGTGGCATGAGGGTTTAGTAGTTGTGGCTGTCGGACTATAGAGCGTAGGCTCTGTAGTTATGGTACATGGACTTAGTTACTCTGTGACATGTGGAATCTTCCTGGACCAGGAATTGAACCCACATCCCCTGCATTGACAGGTGAGTTCTTAACCGCTAGACTACCAGGGAAGCCCCTGGCCCTGCTCCTTTGAAGTATGTGTGTTTTTCCGTCTCCCACACCAGGACCTTTGCCTCAAAGGGAGGAAGTGTTCAAGCACGTGGTTGCATGTGCAGACTGAAATCCCACGTGCTGCCTGTGCAGGTGCCCAAGGCAGCGCTCAGACACAGCCTCAGGAGCAAGTCCCCTCTGTCCCCACAGCTGATCACTGACCCCCACCCTGCTGTCGAGCCTCACCGCCCGGCGGCAGGGCCTGCGTGGATTCTTGGTGCTCACTTGTGGAGCAGTGTGCTGTAGGGGCTGCTCTCAGAGTCCCGGGCAGCTTCTGGGACACCCGTTGACTGAGCACCAGCAATGGCCACCAGCACCACTCAGGCTCCATCCTCGAACTGGGTCACCTCTGCATCCCACTGCTGAGTCTTTCCCCCAGACCTAGCTGGTCCAGGTCCAGTGTCATGGTGCGATGTGGAATAAGCATAGCCAGAGCATTTTTTTGACTTGAACTAGGGTACACAGTGAAGCATTCACAGGAAGCCCACAGCCACGAGAGCAGACCTCTCTCCACCCTGCCCCTGGGGCCAGCCAGTGCGCTCACTCCTCACAGGTGAAGTCCAGGCTTCCCACAGCCCTTCTGTCTATCCCACTGGTCCTCCCACCAGCCAAGGGGGCATGGCTTCCTGATGTAGGCCCACAGGACTGGAGCTGCTCACTCCCCAGGGAGAATCTCCACTCATGCATTTCCCCTTTCTTCTGGGTCCCCTCCCAAGGACTCAAGTCTTGATTTGATGCTATTTTTCCCTCCTATCTGATTACGTGTGTATCTTATTTACTGCCTTGCTTGTACAGGAGTCTTTCTGCCAGTTTCCACTTAGCTTTCAGTGAGAATTATTCCATATGTAGATGCATGTTTGACATGTTTGTGAGGGGAGGTGAGCTCCACATCTTCTTATTCCACCATCTTGATCCCGCCCCTAAAATTAGATTCTTGATCCCCACCACAGACGGTGGAACTGGGCTCCCCATTATAGAGGCAAGGGAGCCATAGCCAATGGCCTGAGAAGATAACAACATGAATAAATACCCAGCCACAGAGAATCCACTTCCAGCTGGCTTCCGGAGCCAGATTTCCTGTCCGTACCTCAAGGAAGATACAGCAACTTGCCACACCCTGCACATTCCAGAAAACTCACAACCTCTGTCCCTGAGCCTAAGCTCTCAGGTGAGCAGGGGCTGCTTACTCTTCCCCCAGGGTGGGAAAGACAGCAACACCACCAGGAATGCAGGGCTGCAGAGAAGCTGGAGCCTCCCCTTCTGCTCTCCCAACACAGAGGGAAGCCCTGCCCTGACCCGCTGCCAGGAAATCCACTCTCTTGCTAAGAAAGAGAGATATGTTCATATACATTTACAGAAGTTGTAGTCCAAGGTTTACAAGAAAATAGCCAAAAAAAGGTCCACAAAAAAGCTGTTGATTTGCATGATGCCAGGCATCTCTCAAGGCCTTGATTGTCATTCCAGAGTGATGGTGGGACCCGGTAGGACACAGGTGGGCTAGGGGCAAGCCCTGTCACATGCCCCTCACCGCTGGTCACCGCTGGTCACCGCCAGCACTTTCCTCTGCTGTAGTTGTACACACACCAGGCACTTGCCTCTCACCTACGGGGCCTGTTAGCAAGTCTAAAAATGGCTATAACATCATCGTCTGGTCTTGAGATCATGCTGGCCATTAGTGCAGGACGCATGCCTGGAGGCTTGTGTTCTGGCAGCAAGGACACTGTACCAGAAAGCAGTGTGTTCACTCAGAGAAGACGCTTGCTTCTGTTCTCCGCCCACTGGGTCTCCATGCATTGATTGCCCATCTTTGTTATGTATGAGTCACACGAGAAGCTTGTTATAATGAAAATTCTGGTTCAGTAGGTATGAGGCAGGACGCGAGATTGTGAATTTCTAAAATGTCTTATGAACCACATGAATAGCAATGATAAAAATTGTTATCCCCTGTTGATAGAAGATAAAAGCAAGGTTCAGAAACATCAGTGGACCTTCCCTTTGTCTCTCAAAGCTCTACAAGAAACCAGGATTTCAAACTAGCTCTCCAAGCACCGAAACACATGGGTAGCAGGTGGTAGGTACTCACATCACTCTAAGAACCTACCCCCAGGGTGCTTCAGTCTCTTCCTGGCCCCTAGGCATCATTATAATGCCTGTAATGTCTATATACATTATAAACTCCTCAGGACATCTGTAAAAATCACTGCAGATGGTGACTGCAGCCATGAAATTAAAAGACTCTTACTCCTTGGAAGAAAAGTTATGACCAACCTAGATAGCATATTCAAAAGCAGAGACATTACTTTGCCAACAAAGGTCTGTCTAGTCAAGGCTGTGGTTTTTCCAGTGGTCATGTATGGATGCGAGAGTTGGACTGTGAAGAAAGCTGAGCGCTGAAGAATTGATGCTTTTGAACTGTGGTGTTGGAGAAGACTCTTGAGTCCCTTGGACTGCAAGAAGATCCAACCAATCCATTCTGAAGGAGATCAGCCCTGGGTGTTCTCCGGAAGGAATGATGCTAAAGCTGAAAGTCCAGTACTTTGGCCACCTCATGCGAAGAGTTGACTCATTGGAAAAGACTCTGATGCTGGGAGGGATTGGGGGCAGGAGGAGAAGGGGACAACAGAGGATGAGATAAATGGATGGCATCACTGACTCGATGGATGTGAGTCTGAGTGAATTCTGGGAGTTGGTGATGGACAGGGAGGCCTGTCGTGCTGCAATTCATGGGGTCGCAAAGAGTCAGACACGACTGAGGGACTGAATTGAACTGAACTGACTGAAGCAACAATTATATTTTAAAGACTTTTTATTCATTTATCTTTTAATAAGTTTCTTTATTTATTTTTGGCTGTGCTGGGGTCTTTGTTGCTGCATGGGCTTTTTCTCCAGATGTGGAAAATGGGGGACTACTCTCTAGTTACAATGCATGGCCTCCTCATTGCAGTGGCTTCTCTGGTTGAAGAGCACAGGCTCAATAGTTGTAGTGCATGGGCTTAGCTGTTTTGCAGCATGTGGGATCTTCCCAGATCAGGGGTTGAACCCAAATGTTCTGTATTGGCAGGCAGATTCTTTACCACTGAGACATCAGGTAAGCCCCTAAAGACTTTTTAAAAACCAGGAAAATAGATCTTTTGTACTACCCACACACTTGTGTGTGCTTGTTATACCTTTGTGTAGACACATATTTCCATTTGGTGCCATTTTCCTTCTGCCTGAAGGAAGGGTAGGTTTTTTGTTCTGTGAATCTGCTGATGTATGCTTTGAAAGCTTTTTCATGTCTGAAAGTTTTCATTTTCCTCATTTATTTAAAAAATATTCTATTGAGGTATAGTTAATTTACGGTGTTGTGTTAGTTTCAAGTGTACAGCAAAGTGTTTCAGTTATGCATATATATTATACATATATATCTGTTCTTTTTCAGATTCTTTTTCATTATAGGTTATCATAAGATACTGAGTATAGTTCCTTATGCTATACAGTAGGGCCCTGTTTATATTAACTTCATTGTTTTTTTGGATGGATATTTTCACTAGACATAAAATTCTGTGGGGAGTTTCTGGTTTAATACTTTGAAGACATTGCTTTATTGGTTTCAGGCAGTGTGTTACCTGGGAGAGAGGTCCAAGAGGAAGGGGATATATGTGTACACATAGCTGATTCACTTCATTGTACAGCAGAAAATAACACAACATTGTAAAGCAATTATATTCCAATAAAAATATGATAAGGTGAAAAAATTTATTTAAATGTGTTGGATATAACGTGTAAATTTAAGGTATACCTTGTGTTGACTGGTCTTCTCAGGTGGCTCAACGGTTAAAAAAAAATCTGTCTGTGATGCAGAAGAAATAGGTTCAGTCCCTGGGTTGGGAAGATCCCCTGGAGAAGGAAATGGCAACCCACTCCAGATTCTTAACCTGGAAAATCTCATTGACAGAGGAACATGGCAGGCTATAGCCCATGGGGTCGCAAAAGAGTTGGATGCAACTTAGCACTAAACAACAACAGCAACAATAATGTGTTGATTTGGTTACATCCCATGGATGGAGGAACCTGGTGGGCTGCAGTCCATGGGGTCGCTAAGAGTCGGACACGACTGAGCGACTTCACTTTCACTTGCCACTTTCATGCATTGGAGAAGGAAATGGCAACCCACTCCAGTGTTCTTGCCTGGAGAATCCCATGGACGGAGAAGCCTGGTAGGCTGCAGTCCATGGGGTCGCACAGAGTTGGACACGACTGAAGAGACTTAGCAGCAGTATATATATATATATGATGTTGTCTGTATTCACTGTACTATATATTAGATTTCTAGGACACATTCATCTACTCATTGTGAGTTTGTCTCCTTCAACAACTTTTCACCTGTTAGCCCCACAACCAGCTCCTAGTAACCATCTTACTCTGTTTTTATGAATCTAGCTTTATTACATTCCACATGTAAGTGACATCATACAGAGAGGCAGACCTTGGAGATATTATGGGTTCAGTTCCAGACCACCACAATAAAGCAAATATCACAATAAAGTGAGTCACATGAATTTTTTGTTTCTCAGTGCACACATGAGTTATGTTTAACTACACTGTGGTCTGTTAAATGTACAATGGCATTATGTCTAAAAAAACAGTGTTCATCCCTAAATTAAAAAAAAATTTTTTTTTGCTAAAAAACGCTAACCATCATCTGAGCCTTTAGCAAGTTGTAATCCTTTTGCTGGTGGAAGGTCTTGCCTTGATGTTGATGGCTGCTAACTGATCAGGGTGGTAATGGATAAAGGTTGGAGTGGCTGTGGCCGTCTCTTAAGACAGCAACAAAGTTTGCCACAGAAGTTGACTAATCCTTTCACTTGCATAGTCTGAGGTCATTTCAGGACATAACTTGGACATAACATTGTGTAAATTTAAGGTATGTCAATATCGTTATGTCTCAGAGGATAGGGAGGCCCGAGGAGAGGGAGAGAGATGTGGGAACAGTCAGTGGAGCACTCAGTTTTAAGTATTAAGTTCAATTTTATACGGCACAGTTGGTTGTGCCCAAAGCAATTACAATAGTAACATTAAAGGCCATTGATTACAAGTCACTATGACAAGTACGCTAATAGTGAAAATTTTGAAATATTGTAAGGTTTACAAAAATGTGGCACAGAGACATACAGTGAGCCAACGCTGTTGGAAAAATGGCACCGGTAGACAACGAAGGGTTGCCGTAAACCTTCAGTTCATAAGAAGCACAGTGTTGGTGAAACACTAAAGTGAAGCACAATGGAACGAAGTCTGTGTCTTCCTCCCCCTGTCTGACTTAAACTCTGCATGTTTCTGGCAAGAAGTCTATAGTCTACTTTGTTTTGTTGCGTGTGATGTGTTCTTTTTCTCTTGCTGCTTTCAGGATTTCTTTATCATTGGTTTTAAACAATTTGATGTGTGTGTGTTGACCACAAACAATAAACTGAAGTTATTTCTACAACAACATAAATGAATTTATTTGAGATTAACAAAGAGTTGCAATTTGGGGTCTACAACCACAGCAAACCGACTGTAAGGACCTGTTAGCCACAGAAAAGGCAGTGACCCATCTGCAAGGGAAAGGCTCAGTTGAGTGTGAAAACACACAGATCATGACTAAAACATATTTATATCCATGATATGGAGGAAGTTGATGAAATCTACTCGCCAGACCTTGAATGATCCATTAAGCAGCTTAAAATGACTGGGAACAGTACAGGATTCCCTGATGTGTATTTTGAACAGTGAGAAAGTGAGGTAGGCACATTTTATAGCCTTGTTAATGTTTTCCTGCCAGATTTGTTCATGATGGCTATCATTTTGTCAGTAGATCAGTGGTTCAGTGCATGAACAATGGTGAGGAATGGGAATCTAGGCATTCCAGTAGGACTGGGTTGTTATATGGTCTGAACCAGAGCTTTCTTTTTTTTATTGTACCAACAATTGTTGATTTTTCTGATGTTTTTCGTTTCCTGAGGCCAATTTTTGGGCCCCTCTAACCCGTTTTCCTAAGTTTTCATTTGGAGAGATATCCCTTTGGACTGTGATAAAGGTTTGCCTGGTATTGGTCCCTTTAAGGGCAGCATTGTTTCAGAAACATTAGCAAAGTAATTTCCCTTAGCTCCCAGAGAGTCAAGTTTAGAATTTTCCTGGAATCTTAGTAATAGCTAAAGTGTCAGGCAAAAGTATTACATTTGATTTCTGACCATAGGGGCCATTTAAAATTGTATTTCCACTGTAAGTAAGGAAGCCATGTTGCTTCCATAACTTTCCAAAATCATGAGCTACTCCAAAAGTATATACAGTATCAGTATAAATATTAGCGGTTTTGTTGCTGGGTAAAGTGTACACTCATGTAAGAGTGTAAAATTCAGTCTGATGGGCTGCAGTAGCCATAGGTAAATGTGCTGCCTGAACATTAAAAGGAGTTGCAATAGTGTGCCCCACACAGTAGCCGTCATCACCTTTTAAGTAAGAACCGCCGGTGGACCATGAGAAGACAGCGTTGTCAGGGAGCTGCGTGTGTGCTCAGTAACTAAGTAGTTATGACTCTTCTGAGACCCCATGGACTGTGGGCCACCAGGCTCCTATGTCCATGGCATTTTCCAGGCAAGAATACTAGAGTGGGTTGCCTTTTCCTCCTCCAGGGAATCTTCCCCAAGCCAGGAATCAAATCCGCGTTTCCCGCTTTGGAAGGTGGATTCTTTGCCACTGTGGAGTTTCCTGTAGATCATCATGAGCAGTCAGGAGGTGCTCTGCCAGTCAGTGCTAAACAGTAATGCGAGACTGCCGATGACGGAAGGGGAAAGAGTAGCAGAGTTAACATTATAACACAGCGTTATGATGTCATAATGGTAAAGGTTTATGTGAAGAGCAATGTCTTCGTAGGGATTGAGGCCGATGACAGAATTGTTGAGTGTGATGACAATTCAGAAGAGTTTCTACGGAATGAGGTACAAGGATCAGTAAAGGGGGTCCCACAGTGATTTTTCTGTGGCCTCAACCAGAAGAGCAGCGGTCATGATGGCTCTAAGGAAAGAAGGATATCCTTATGCCACCACGTCTAGTTGCTGCCTATTATACCCTAAGGGTCAATGGTAGTCACCACACTTTGGGTGAGTACCCCAGGGGCATTCCCTTCTTTTGCATATTCAAAAGGAAAAGGGGGATATGATAATTTGGATACCCGAGGACAGGTGAGATCATCAAACTGTTTTTAGAACATTTAAGTTTATGTCACCAGTTCTTCCCCAGAATTATAGTGGGGTTGTTACTGTTGAGTAAAATATACAGAGTTTGGCCTTAAGGGAAATTGGGAACCCAGTTTTGGCAAGAATACTGGAGTGGGTATCCACACCCTTCTTGAGGGAATCTTCCCAATCCGGGGATCGAACCCAGGTCCCCTGCATTGCAGGCAGATTCTTTTACTGTCTGAGCCACCAAAGAAGCCCAATAATCAACTACCATGAGAAAACGTCATAGCTGGTGCTTAGTTTTGGGAATGGGGAAACTTCATTTCAGTTCAGTTGCTCAGTCATGTCTGACTCTTTGCGACGCCATGAACCAGAGCATGCCAGGCCTCCCTGTCCATCACCCACCCAAACTCATGTCCGTTGAGTTAGGGAAACTTAGGGCATTATGAAATTTCTCTGGATCTAGAGGTACCCCTGTTTCGATATCAGATGCCCTAAATATCAAATCTGGGTTTCGGCAAACTGCATTTTTTTTTTTTTTTTAGAACTTAGGTCATTTTAAAGCTAAAGGTTTTAGCAGTGGATGCTGTCTTCCTGAGGGGAGGCTTGAGCAGGAGAGCAACGAAGCAAATCCACACATTGCAACAGTAGAACCACCTGTGGGGAATTTTACATCATCCAGATCAGGTTTGTGAGAACTTTCAGTAGAACCCAGAGGCTTTACTATCCAAGTCTTCTTCTAATTGTCTTCTTCTCTAATGAAGGCATCTTCTCTAAAGATGCCCTGATGATTACACTTAAGAATTTACTTCCTGTGGGGGAACAGATGTTATGAATAGTAGCACAGAACGGTGAGGAACAACAGGGTATTAAGGGATAGCAATGCTTGTTTATCACTCTGAGGACCTAGACAACCCTCCATCCTTAGCCTTTAGGTTTTCTCACCATTAAAATGGAAACATTTCAGGGACTAGTACAAGGGACAGTTATCTTCTATTGATCTTCTATTATGAACTTTTTACCTTGAAGAACTTCTGATTAATTCTGCAGACAGATTTTGAGGAGTCTGTTTGAATCTTGATGAGAGGAGCACTGTGAATTTTGCCAATATCAGTTGGAAATTTTCCCCATGAGGAGGATGGTAGCTGATTCAACAGGGACCAATGATCAGCACTTTCAGAATCAGCTCTTGTGCCGTGAAAGAGAGAGGAAATAAAAGACGCCAAAGAGTCATTTAATTCACGTGGGGGGTTATTTTGATGACTACCATCATTTTCTTGAATCCTTTGCCCCTTTGGGGAGAAATACATTTCAGCATGATACTTCTCTAAGAAGTCTCAGTCTAATGACTGGATAGGGGTAGAGACACTAAGGAGAAAAGGTTATGTTTCTCTCAAAGGGCCTACATAAAAGGGAATATGTTTAGAACCTTTTGAGGCTCATGGCACCCCACTCCAGTACTCCTGCCTGGAAAATCCCATGGACAGAGGAGCCTGGAAGGCTGCAGTCCATGGGGTTGCTGAGGGTCAGACATGACTGAGCGACTTCACTTTCACTTTTCACTTTCATGCATTGGAGAAGGAAATGGCAGCCCACTCCAGTGTTCTTGCCTGGAGAATCCCAGGGACGGGGGAGCCTGGTGGGCTGCCGTCTATGGGGCTGCACAGAGTCAGACACGACTGAAATGACTTAGCAGCAGCAGCAGCAGAAATTGCCATTGTTTGAAATGTGTTTGTCCTCTAGGGCACGGCCTGTTTATGGTAGGGGTTTGAGCTCCAAGACTGTGGCTCTGGTATCAGTTAGGAATAGAAGAAACTCATTCCCCCATCTGGAGAAACGTTTCTCTAAGCTAAATAAGAGGGGGATTGGAAAGAGCCTGGTCCGTGGAGCCACGTGTCTAAGAATTGGGAGGACTGGGAAAGGCTGGTTAGAAGGCTGAAGTACCTGAAGAGCTTAGATTTGTAACAGTCTCTTTCCTAATGTCCCTGGCTCTTTTCAACAGTAGCAGAAACTAAAAGGGTTTTAGTTTTGTTTAGGTGACTCTTTTTGCTGGAGTTGAAGATTAGAACTTTGGTGCTCTTCCTTTGAGGTGACTCATCTAGAGAGTGTGAAAGAGCTAGTTTGCCAGATTAACCAAATCTGGAGTGAGCAGTGTTTATTTATTTATTTTTTAATGTGGAACATTTTTAAAAGTTTTTACTGAATTTGTTACAATTATTGCTTCTGTTTTATGTTTTGGTTTTTGGCCACCAGGCATAGGGAATCTTACCTCCTTGACCAGGGATCAAACCTCAACCCCCTGCAGTGAGAGGTGAAGTCCCAACCACTGGACCACTGTCCTTATCCTGTTCATTTTTATTAGAATGGAAAAGTCCTGGGTCAGCCCATCAATAAGTAGAGTTAAAACTGTGCAGGTGGGACCCACAATTGAAGGAAGACCAGAATTTTCTTTAAAAACAATCTAAAGATGGCTCAGATGGTAAAGCATCTGCCTACAATGCGGGAGACCTGGGTTTAATCCCTGGGTCAGGAAGATCTCCTGGAGAAGGAAATGGCAACCCACTCCAGTATTCTTGCCTGGAAAATCCCATGGACGGAGGAACCTGGTGGGCTACAGCCCATGGGGTCACAAAGAGTCGGACACGACTGAGTGACTTCACTTTCACTTTTCATAGTAGTCATGAACAGGTTCAGCTGATATTTTGTGCACAAGACTAAATTTTGTCCTAAAAAGAGGCCTTAGAAAAGCTCCAGGGTTTGCTGAATGAAGTCACTGAGGAATTGCTTGAGCCTCATACCATAAGAAGTTAGTGGGCTGATCTCCCAACTGTAATCCTGGAGACCTTTGGGGATTTTCTCAATTAGTGGTTTTTATTCAATGCTGGGCCTGGCCTTCACTGAAAAGCATGTGAACCAGCTGACATAAGTCAGAGAAATCAGGTTGATAAGTTTGAATGACTATATTAAATTCTCAGCAAATCAATGAGGATTTCTCATTACTTTGGGAAAATATTTGACTATGTCTCAGTTCTGTTTTGGTTCAGGGAAGGTAAGAAATTAAGGCTTTAGTCTCTGGGTCCTCAGAATGCTTAATTTTAAAGGAACTGAAAAATCAGAAGGAAGAGGAGTGGGGAGAGTTTCAGAGAAGAGAGGAAGTTCAGCAAGAGAACTGGTGTTGGGGAATTGAAAATATAGGGAAGGTATAGACGGGAAGGAACAAGGTGGTGCTGGAGGTGGAGTCTGAGACAGAGGAGCCAGGGAAGAGGAGCCTGAGGCTTCAGATGCCACCTTATCTTGCTTTAATCATTTGTTTACCTCAGTTAATCTTTCTAAAATACTTAAAAAAATTGAAGTGTAATTAATTTACAATGTTATGTTTCTGGTGTACAGCAAAGTGACTCATATATATATATATATATATATATTTTTTTTTTTTCAGATTCTTTTCCATTGTAGGTAATTACAAGGCATTGAATATAGTTCCCTGTGCTATACAATAGGTCCTTGTTGGTTATCTATTTTATATATTGTAATGTATGTATTTTAATCCTACACTCATAATTTATCCCTCTCTTCCTTTCCCCTTTGGTAACCATTAGTTTGTTTTCTATGTCTGTGAGCCTGTTTTGTAAATAAGTTCATTTGTATCATTTTATTAGATTCCATATGTAAATGGTATATGATGACATTTGTCTTTCTTTTTATGACTTTGTATGACAGTTTCTAGGTCCATCCATGTTGCTGCCAATGGCATTTTTTCATTCTTTTTTATGGTTGGGTAATATTCCATGATATGTACGTACCATATCTTCTTTATCCTTTCATCTGTCAACGGACAGTTAGGTTGCTTCCACGTCTTTAAAGATTTTGTACAGCAATGGAAACCATAAACAAAAGGAAAAGATAACCTATGGAATGGGAGAAAATATTTGCAAGCAATGCCCCCAACAAGGGATTAATTTCCAAAATATACAAATAGATCACACAGCTTTAAAGTAACAAAATCAAGAAATGAGCAGAAGATCTAAATAGACATTTATCTGCAGAAGACACACAGATGGCTAAGTCACATGAAATGATGTTCAACATCCCGGCTGGCTCAGATGGTAAAGAATCTGCCTGCAATGTGGGAGACCCAGGTTTGATCCCTGGGTCAGGAAGTTCTCCTGGAGATGGAAATGGCAACCCACCCCAGTATTCTTTCCTGGAGAATTCTATGGGCAGAGCATACTGTCCATGGAGTCACAAAGAGTTGGACACAACTGAGCGACTAACACTTTCACTTCACTGTTTATTAGAGAAATGCAAATCAGAACCAAAATGATGTATCAACTCACACAGGTCAGAATGGCCATCATTAAAAAGTCTACAAATAAATTCTGGAGAGGGTATGGAGAAAAGAAGCCTTTCTACACTGTTGAGCAAGTGAGCAAGCTACGTCGATTCAGTTGTATCTGGCTATGTGACCCTATAGACTGTAGCCCTGCCAGGCTCCTCTGTCCATGGGACTCTCCAGACAAGAATACTAGAGTAGGTTGTCATGCCTTCCTCCATGGGATCTTCCCAACACAGGGACCAAACCCAGGTCTCCTGCATATCCTGCATTGCAGGCAATTCTTTACCACTGAGCCACTGGGGAACCCCCATACACTATTGGTGGGAATGTAAATTGGTGTAGCTACAATGGAGAACAATATGAAAGTGCCTTCAAAAACTAAAAATAGAGTTAAGTATGTGATCCTGCAATCCCACTCCTGAGCATAGATCTAAAGAAAAGTGAAAGAAAGTAAAGTCACTCAGTCGTGTCCAACTCTTTGCGACCATCCATGGGATTTTCCAGGCAAGAGTACTGGAGTGGGTTGCTATTTCCTTCTCCAGAGGATCTTCCTGACCCAGGGATCAAACCCAGGTCTCTTGCATTGTAGGCAGACACTTTTACCATCTGAGCCACCAGGGAGCCCTCCAAAGAAAACTACAATTCAAAAAGATGTATGTACTCCAGTGTTCATAAAAGTACTACATTAGCCAAGACATGGAAGCAACCTAAATGCCTCAGTTAATGTTAAAATCTTATTTTGCAGAATCAGTTTTTGGCTCTGATAACATTTGGAAGCCTCAAAATACCAATCAAAATAGGTATTCCATTCAATTTTGGAAATTTTAGAGCTATGATTATCCAATTCAGTTTTAAAGAAAGTGAGTTTAGGAATTTCAGAGGTTCCCATTATGGCCATTGATATTCTAAAGTGCCTTTGGTTAAGTCAGTGTATTTAAGCTAGAAATGCACATGAAGAAGGACCACAGTTTTTAAACATAAAATTAGCTGGGGTCCCTATGTTGAGGATGCCTTTAAAATACATATAACTGAGATCCAGTTTCTCAATTTTTCTCTAGAGTATAAGAATAATTTCCAACCACCCTAACCAGCTCAAACAGCTCTAGTAATTCAATCAGCTGTAGACCTCATACTAATCAGTTCTAAGGAACAGTGTGGTCCCAAAATAGCCAGGTGAAGGCTGCTCAACTCAGCTCTAATGAAGTAGCCGAGTCCAAAAGGAGTCAGGCTTAACTGCATAGCTTCAATGAATCAGTCCTGTTTCCAGAGGAATGGCGCTAAGGCTAGCCGGTTCCCGTTGGAATAGTATGATTCCAGAGGAGTCAGGGAAAAATGCCAAACGAGCCTCATATACAGAGCAAGACATTGATCTGGAAAGGACAAAGCTTTAAAATAGGTTCCAAATAAAACTGGAAAGCTTCAGAATGCAAACAAGGTAGAGCTCAGATCCAGGAGAAAAACATAACATCTCACCAGGTTGGTGAGAGAAGCAGGAAGTACCAGTGGGCTTCATATGGTTGGTGCACCTGTTCCCTCACCAGCTTCAGAATGGTCAACAGTCTCCTCTGGATCCCTGTAGGAGCCACCGAAATGTTGATCTACAGCAAATAGACTGCCAGTTATTTCTGCAGAAAAACGGGCTTACCCAGTATCAACCAAGACTTGCAAACTGAGGTCAGCCTCGTTCAAGTGCCCCCACAGCAAGGAGAGGAGAACTCTTACAGAGGGTAAGAGGGAAGTAAGAGAATTGAGTAAATAGAGTCCACTGGGGGAACTGAGAGGTCCAAGTCTAGAGGCTTTTCACTGACTGAATTTTGACCGTCTGTCATTGGCTGAGCTCTTGCCAGGCCAGAAGAGGAGTCTCTCTTCTTCCTGCTGGACTCTGTTGCCATCTTAGGGCATGGGGGCTGCCCCTCTGGCCTCTTGTCTCTATTTTAATTAAGGTCTTTGTTTATATTGTACATGTGCCTTAATTTTCTTCGTGTTTTTTTTTTTCGGGGGGTTCTTTGAGATTGTTGGGTCTGTGGTTTTATTGTTTTCACCAGATTTAGAAAATTTTCAGCCTGTTTGCTTCAAAAATTTTTCTCTCCTTGGGCTCTCTCCATCCTCTCACATCAGACTTGTGGAGTTGTGTTACACTCATAAGTGCTCAGTCCCTGTTTTCTCCTCTGTGTGTTTCATTTTGAACAAGTCCTCTTGCTGTGTTGGCAGGTTCACGAGTCTTCTCTTCTTCAGTGTCTAATCTTATTTAGAGTTTTCTCACCGCCAGAATTTGATTTGAGTTTTTAAAATATCTTCTGTGCCCCTCCTTAATATGCTCAATCTTGTTCTACTTTCTTGAACACACGCAAGGAATGTTAATAACTATTAACTGTTTTAGTGGTTCTGTCTACTCGTTGTATCATCTGTGTCATTACAGGTCTGTTTCTACTAATTGATTAAATTGATTAATTTATTTGGCTCTGTCTGGTCTAACTGTGACGTGGGGTCTTCATTATGTCATGCAGGACCTTTCATTGCAGCGTGCGGGCTCTCTGGTTATGGCGAGCAGTCTTAGTTGCCCTGAGGCATGAGGGACCTTAGTCCCCTGACCAGGGATAGAACCTGCATTCCTTACATTTGGAGGTGGATTCTTAACCTCTGGACCACCAGGGAAGTCCCCCTACTAATTGATTTTTATCATCATCATGGGATGTATATTTAGGGTTCTTTGCATGAGTATCATTTTTGATTAGATACAGACATCGTGAATTACATATTGGTTTCGTGTGCTTGGTATTTTTTATTCCTGTAAATGTTTTTGATGTATTCTGTAATGCCATCGAATTACTTGGAGCCAGTATGATACTTTTGAGGCGTGAGAGCTTGGTTAGATCCAAAGCAACCTTTTATCCAGAGCTCATGCTGCTTTATTTTTGAGCCATTTTCTGCGTACTTTACCCAATAGCTGTTGCATTCTGACTTGGGGCAGGAATTGTCCATGCCTCTATGTTGAGGGATGGCTGTGTTTCCTCTGCATTTTTGGGTGGTTCTGGCTTTGGTTCAGTTTCCATCCGTATGTTCTGGCCAGTGTGTAGGAACTGATCTTCAGAGCTGCCCTCCCTCTCTGCAGACTCTGCTCTGTGGTTCCACATTCTGTGTGCTGTAACCACCATGGTGTCCCTGCCCCTCTGCTCGGGGACTGTCGGGTGTGGCCAGATGAGTTCCTCCCTGATCAGACCCCTAGAAACTCTCCTGGAAGGGTCCTACAGCCACTGTGGAACTGACCTTATTCCTTCCCCCATTGGTATTCCTGTCCTGTGCTGCCTGATGTCCAGTGTTGAAAAACCATTGTTTCACGTGTCTTGTCCATTTTCTTACCTGTTTCCAATGGCCCTGTTATTCCTTCCTGGCCCAAAAGTGAAGTCCTTTCCTCAGTTTTGAAGACCTGTCCACAGTAACCTCGTTCAAGATCCCATGTTCTGCCAGGCTATTGATACTGTCAGCATTTGCCTCTATCACTTGGGTACCTGGGACCTTTGGGGTCACTTGTGTGCACCAAATAAACCACAGGCAGCCTGGAGGAAGTGCCGTGAATGCACCTGTCCACACACCTGCTGCTGCTGTGGCGGCCACAGGCAAGCCTTCCTCTGGGGATGTACAGCCTTCTTTGGACATCCCCCACTGGCACATTTGCTCAAGCCTGCCAGTAATACCAGTGTTTTGGGGTTCAGGCATGCCTATCTGGGTGACTGTTTTAACCACTCTGTCACTCCTGAAGGTTTGATCCCAGAGAAAGCTAAGGAAGGAGCCATGATGTTGTCTTAACCAAAGAACTCATGGTCCTGCACCAGACTAAGCACTTCTGACGTATCTACTTCTCCATTCCACTCTTCTCTCTTCAGTGTGTAAGTCATTGCAGGTGGCGGGTGGTAGTCTCCACCAGGAGAAACTGTGATCTGCAGGCTTGGTTCCTGCTCTACAGAGACATTTGCAAAATACTCTAGCCTACATCTCCTCGTCCTTCTCCTTCTGGTACACCAATGCATACAATTTCATTCATGCCAACTTATCATTTTGAAATAAACCCACACTTACATAGTCCAGTGGTTAAGATTCTGAGCTTATACTGCAGGAGTGTGGGTTCAATCCCTGGTCAGGGAAATAAGATCCCACATGCTGTGTAGTGTGACCACAAAATAAATAACTTCTTAAAAAAAGATTCAAATTAAAAAAATTCCCATATACTTTTCAATGAACTTCCCCTAAATCTTACATAACCATAAACCACTTATCCAAATCATGTAACAAATATTGATGCAAGTAGAGTAATAATCTGCAGCCTTATTTACATTTCAAAACACATCCCATTAGAGTCTCTGGTCCAGGAACACAGCCCATGGTCACAAATGGCATTTGTCCACCACGCTTTGCTCTGTTTCTCATGACCTTGATCCTTTTGCAGTGTGCTGGCCCCTTATTTCTAGAATGTCCTTCATTTGAGGTTTGTCTGATGTCTCAACCTCCCAATTAGGGTTAGGTTGTGCATTTTCAGCAAGAATGCTCCAGAAATGTTTGTCCTTCTCAGAGCATCCGTGATGTCAGGCCCCTTGGTTAAGATGACATCACCATGCTTTGCACGGTGAAGTTATGACTGTCCCTCCACATCTGTGTGTCGAGTGGGAGGAGCCTTGGAGCATATATACATGTTCCACTTGTTTGTTCGTGCCTCTGCTCTTTCTCGGGCTCTTGTATTTTCCTTGTTTCAACACAATCTAGCTTCCAAGTGATAACCTCTTTGTAAAAGTAGAGTTTATTCCCTTAGGATGCAGTGAGGGTGGGCTTCATTACATGTGAGTGCCTCCCTGAGTCCTGGGGTGGCTTCCTTTCTCACCACACGCCTACCCCTCTGGATGCTGAGGCCCCTGTGCTGTTTGCTCTTGGGCCACTCGAGGGGAGGTGGTCCACGTGAAGCTGCTGGGATGGAGCTAGATACACCGAAAGGCTCAGGCTGGCATCCCTTGCTGGAAGATGGGGAGAGCTGTCACTGAAGGGCCTCAGGGCAGTGCCCAGGCCCTGTAGACTGCAGGGTGCTCTCTTGACCCTCAGTGTGTGCCTTGTCCACACTGCTCTGCCATGTGGGCACCAAGTGCTGGGCACTATGGGTGCTTTGCAATCTTCTTTTGAGGGCCCAAGTGCCCCTCCCCAGTCCTACAGGGCTCCGTGGCTCTCTTCCCTGCCCACACGCTTCTCTTCTGGCGTTTTCCCCAGAGGGGAGGCTGCACGTGAGCAGCATTGGAGGCTGTCCCATTCTCTCTCCAGTCTGGTTCCGCTTTTACTCTTTGGGGTGTTACACAGTCCCCTGAACACCTGTCCTGTGTAGGCGTAACTTTCCCTGTTATGAGTCCTTGCTCCAGGACAGGAGCCAAGACTCACTTCCTCAGGGTCCTTACAGCCAGGATGTAGACCCATAGGTTCAAGCAGACCTGGGCTCTGTCAGTCGCGTGCACTTGCAGGAGACTGTAATTTTTCTTTTTTTGGAAAATGATTGCTTTACAATATTGTTCTGGTTTCTGCCATACATCAACAAGAATAGCCACATGTATACATATGTCTCCTCCCTCTTGAATCTCCCTCTCATCCCATCCCACCCCTTTAGGTTGTCACAGAGCACTGGGTTGAGCTCCCTATGTCACACAGCAAATTCCCACTGGCCCTCCATTTTACATATGGTAATGTGTATGTTTTTTCCAGCAGCCATGTATGGATGTGAGAGTTGGACTATAAAGAAAGCTGAGTACCAAAGAATTGATGCTTTTGAACTGTGGTGTTGGAGAAGACTCTTGAGAGTCCCTTGGACTGCAAGGAGATCCAACCAGTCCATTCTGAAGGAGATCAGTCCTGGGTATTCATTGGAAGGACTGATGCTGAAGCTGAAGCTCCAATACTTTGGCCACCTGATGCGAAGAACTGACTCATTAGAAAAGATCCTGATGCTGGGAAAGATTGAGGGCAGGAGGAGAAGGGGATGACAGAGGATGAGATGGTTGGATGATATCACCAACTCAATGACATGAGTTTGGGTGGATTCCAGGAGTTGGTGATGCACAGGGAGGCGTGGTGTGCTGCAGACCATGGGGTTGCAAAGAGTTGGACACGACTGAGCGACTGAACTGAACTGAACTGAATGTGTATGTTTCCATGCTGCTACTCTCTCAATTCGTCCCACCCTCTCCCTCCCATGCTCTGTCCACAAGCTTGTTCTGTATGTCTTGAGCAGACTGTAATTTGAAGAAGAAAAAAAATTGAGTCCTCTGCAGACCTGGTTGCTTCCCAGAGCAGTGAGCAGGGGTCCTGCCTGAGGGGCTGGTGCCAGGGTGGGAGCAGCGGGTTCGTGCCCTCAGAGGAGCAGGAATGGCTGATGCTCCTGTGGCTGCTGAGTTTCCAGACCTGCCTCTTCCGCTTCTTAGAGGAGACGTGAGCTGTCCAACGCCCAAACCAGCCACAGTGGGCTCTGCTGGTTGTCCACACCCTCTGCCCAACTCCCCTGAAGACTTCCCTTTCAGGCTCATATCCTTGTTAACAGTAAACACACACACACATAAGTAAATATTAGCTTCTCTCTCTCTTTACATCCTTTCTTCTGCCTTTCCTCCTTCCCTCCATAGCCCCTCCCTCCCCCTCTTCCCTTCTTCTCTGGAGCAATTCTGTTCCAACTCGAAGCCCTGTGGATTTTTCCAGCCACCTGGAAGGAGGTCACCTATGGGTGCTGGGAAGAGGAAAGCACAGAGATTAATATTTTTAGACGTTATTTTACTCCACTACTGGTGGAAATTGTTACCGTTTTTATGCAATCACAACACAAGTGTAAGAGTGGTTTAGCTGTCATCATTCCTGTTCTTTCACAGTTCTAGCCTGATTCCACAGTACTGAGGATTCAGGCGGCCCCTTCCTCTTGTCCCAGCCATGTCGCTTGGACAGATGGCTGTAAGTCCCATGAAGCAGGTGATTCATGGCATGAAGGTTGATGCTCAGAAAAGGCCATGGTCACAAAAACATTTGAAAATCATAAAACCCACTGAAACAGAAGGTACTATTTTGTACTTATTCTGGGTGTACCTAATATCCTTAGGTTATACTTTAATATAAATGAAATATATATTTATCACTTTAATATAAAGAAAACTCTGCATTAAAATTAAGAGGAGCCAAAGTTGCCTAGAGTTTATGCCAACAGACCCGTACCCAGTTCAGGGCTTGGCATGTGACCCATACACATCACTCATCCTTAAACAGCTCATTCTGTATCAGATGTAGCTCAAACAATCCCAGTCTCAGACTTTGGAGCAAGAAAGGGAAGTGAGAAAACCTTTAGGTACAAATCCAGAAAAAAAGCTGGTGCCTTTGAAAGAGAATATAGCCCCTTCGGCAGGGATGCCGTGTGATCTGCATGGTGCCTTAAAACACCCCTAAAGTCATCAGTTCAAGCTTGCACTCTTTGATGCAAGCAACTCAGCTGCTCCCTTGCCTTCTGCACACCTGCCACCTGGCTCTGAGGACCTCTTTCCCCGGCCACCTAAGCAAAGGCTACTTTGGTGGGTGATTCCCAAAGGGAAGAGCTTTACTCAGAGGGAGTCTGTCTGCTTTTATAGTTAGGCAGAGGGAGGAGGGACTCCTGTTCCCATCCTTCTTCAAAGACTGTGGTTTTTGTGTTGCCACTTAGCAGCCTGGGGTTTGAGTCCTCCCCTCAGCTGGCAGGTATGGTCACAAAGAGATCTTTCTAATTGGAGTGCCCCCCAGCTGCACTGGCTCATCTACACCTGCTCGTCTTCTCAAGCCTTCTAGTCATGCCTCTCCTGCTCTGCCTCCTTGGAGCAGCTCTGTCCCTCTAGGCTTCCTCTGCATCTTTGAGCACCAATTATTGTTTGGGGGTCATATATGTTTCGTGTCTTTATTTCATGTTTTATGAGTGGAGAGAAACGGATTGAAGTCATTCCCTGGGTGTGTTTCTGTTTTTTCTCATAGTAGTGTCTTTATGAATTTGGTCATATGTTATTTGGTGCTTGTATACTCATAACAACTGATCTTATGTGTATTTTACCTTTTATAATTTATTATTTATTGAAAAGTGGCCTTCCTTGGCCCACTTACTGTTTCTTTGCAACTTTTCTGTATGTTGAAAAATTCTTCCACTAACAATGTTTGAACCTAGTTGAAGGATAATGAGGTATTCATCGTCTAATTCTTTCAACATCTCTGTAGACCTGAAACATTTCAAATCAAAAATCTGGAGTGTGGGAGGATGCCACTGTGAGAGCTGCTCAGGATGCCTGCTCAGCACATGTGAAATCTTGTGGTTTCAGGGTGTGGTGGCAGGTGCCTGTTCACGGAAGACCAGGATTTGAACCCTGGGTTTACTACACACACAGATAACTCATTTCCTTGAGCCCCAGGTCCTGCCTTAAAATGGGAGCAAGATTCCCAGTGGGTTTGTTGCAGTCACTGAGGTAACACGTGTGAAAGTGGCAGCTATGTAATAACTGCTCAGTGAGTGTAGCTTGTGAATCTTATGAGGGGCAATGTTATAATGAACGTTCTATCAGGGCTTTTGGCCCAAAAGACCTGAATTAAACCCCTAGATCTTTTCACTTGCCCAGGCACCTGATGCAAAGTAAATGATCTTTTTTTGTGTCTAGTTCTACGTCTGCAAAGTAAACCATGCCTTGGAGAGTTATTGTGAGGGTTAAATGTGGCAAAGTGCATGAAGACACGGGCTGACTGCAGGTGTTTACTAAACAAAAGTCATTATCATTATAAGATACAGTATATTTATAAAACACGTAATGTAGTATCTACTGTGTGCCTTGCGTTCGTGCCGAGTCACTTCAGTCATGTCTGACTCTCTTGAGATCCCATGGACTGTAGCCCGCCAGGCTCCTCTGTCCATGGGATTCTCCAGACAAGAATACTGGACTGGGTTGCCATGCCCTTCTCCTGGGTACTATGTGCCTTACGCTATGCTTAACACTTTTCAAATATTAACTCTATTCTCAAACAGTGCTAGTCAGAACACTACAATGATCTCTGTTTTACTTATGAGGAATCAGGCACAAAAAGATAATTAGTTTGCCCAAAGTCACCCAGCTGGTAAGTGGGAGGAACTGAATCCAAATCCAGGTGGCCTGGCTCCAGAATCCTTGCTTTTATTTGCCACAGCCTCCCAACATAAATATTAGAAAACAAACATCCTATTATCTGGGAAGTATTTTGTGACATTGAATGGTTCAGTGTCTGTTTGGAATCCTTTTGACACAGTCTGTGTTTCAGATTTTATAGAATACAGTATTCTATCAGTAACCGAACTTCTCTAGCAACTTGGGCAAAAAAGTAAAATAAAATAAATCTGCCTCCTCCCTTCCAAACACACACCCCCCCACCAAAGACAATCACCATCATCATTACCTCTACCACCACAAGGTCTTAAAATTTTTTTTTTAATGTATTTTTATTTATATTTGGCTACACTGGGTCTTCATTGCTGTGCATGGGCTTTCTTTAGTTTCAGTGCATGGGGGCTACTTTCTGTTGCCGTAGGTGGGCTGCTTGTTACCGAATCTGTGCGTGCAGGCTTCAGCAGCTGTGGCACACGAGCTTAGTTGCTCTGCAGCATGTGGGATCTTCCAGGACTAGGGAGCAAACCCATGCCTCCTGCTTTGGCAGGCAGATTCTTAACCACTGACCATCAGGGAAGTCTCAAGAAGGTCTTCTTGATGAATGAAAATATGACCCAGGGCACCTGGAAAATCGTTTCCTAAGACCTCCATGAAGTAGAGATTTGTGGTGGAAAGAGAAAGCAAAGCTTTGTGTAGAGAGTCACCATACCACTACACATTGTGTAGAGCTGTCAATGCATCAGAACAGCTCTCTTCAGGGCAGGAGAACACCGAATGGACTCTAAACTAAAGCATCTTTCCTGTGAGGCAAAGCAGAGCTGCTTTCTCTTTTGGAAACCCAATACTTTGTTTTCAAATAAAGATTGAAAACACTGACCTTTTTCAATCACAGTGCTGCTGCCCTACGTTGAGAGGTCTTTGTTGTATGTTTACTCAGACACATGAAGACTGGTAAGTGATTGCCTTCATTAAGGACCACTTCATATTTTGATGACTTTTGATATGTGAAAGAAGAGGTAATGCCATCTTAGTGTTTCCAGTAGAAATCAACCATTTTTCAAAGTCTAGACTAGCAAACCAAAACAACAGCAAAAAATACATGCACATATAAGGTAACTATGTGAGGTGGTGGCTGTTAACTCACCTTATTCTGGTCTTCATTTCACATTATGTGTGTGTACCAAGCTGTCACATTGTACACCTTAAGTTACACAGTGGAACTGTGTAACTCTCAGTAAAGCTAGAGAACAATCTTAAAAATCAAAGAAATATTTGAAAATTTTTTAAACTTAAATTTTTTTCTCTGTGAGGCCCCAGTAACCTCATGGTAAAGTCCAGCAATTGTCTGGCAAGCAGACACCCCTATGTTGTTGCTCTGTGTAACCAGAAGTGCTGGTGTGTGTTCACTTACACAGTGTACTGTGTGTTTCACCCAAAACATACAGGGTGGGGTAAAGGGGGCTGCTCAGAGCCTCATCCTGGGTAGAGGTCCTTTCAGGCTATAGAGGAGGCGTCCTCTGGAGACACAACACCAGGTCACTTCCAGATAGAGGAGACAGGCTTTGGTGGTTCCTATGGTATCTAGTCCCATCACTTCATGGGAAATAGATGGGGAAACAGTGGAAACAATGTCATACTTTATTTTGGGGGGCTCCAAAATCACTGCAGATGGTGATTGCAGCCATGAAATTAAAAGACACTTACTCCTTGGAAGGAAAGTAATGACCAACCTAGACAGCATATTCAAAAGCAGAGACATTACTTTGCCAACAAAGGTCCATCTAGTCAAGGCTATGGTTTTTCCAGTAGTCATGTATGGATGTAAGAGTTGGACTGTGAAGAAAGCTGAGCACCAAAGAATTGATGCTTTTAAACTGTGGTGTTGGAGAAGACTCTTGAGAGTCCTTTGGACTGCAAGGAGATCCAACCAGTCCATCCTAAAGGAGACCAGTCCTGGGTGTTCATTGGAAGGACTGATGCTGAGGCTGAAACTCCAGTACTTTGGCCACTTCATGCGAAGAGTTGACTCATTGGAAAAGACTCTGATGCTGGGAGAGATTGGGGGCAGGAGGAGAAGGGGACAACAGAGGAGGAGAAGGCTGGATGGCATCACCGACTCAATGGACATGAGTTTGGGTGGAGTTCGGGAGTTGGTGATGGACAGGGAGGCCTGGCATGCTGCGATTCATGTGGTCTCAAAGTCGGACATGACTGAGCAACTGAACTGAACTGAGGGTACTCTATAGTTTCAAACATTGACAAGCTATTGAACCAAAAAACACTAAATAAGAGTTTTGAGCTCACAGAGGCTGGTAGGAGATCAGGTCCTGGTTACCAAAAAAAAAAAAAAAGCGAGGGGGGCAGTTAAGATTAACCCTTGAGTGACAGGCTCAGGAATAATAGGTCACATGTCACCTGCTCATGCCAGGGGTGAGGTTGGCATTTACATCAGCTTTAGAAAAAGCTAGGCTGAGAAGATGCTCCTTTGGTCAAAATGATTGATCTGTATCCATAAAGCTGATTCACTTCATTGTACAGCAGAAACTAACAGAACATTGTAAAGCAAAAAAATTGATCATATAATTAAATATAAGAGGTAAAACTAGAAACAAGCATAAGTTGAAAAAAAGATTGAAAAGAAGATAGAAAGATTCAGAGTCTGTAATTTCCACCCACATTTAATTATTTGGATAAACTCTGCTGTCATAACCAGATGGAAATGACTAAAAACAAAGGATCCCTGAGACTATTTCACATGTCTGATCAGTGGTTCACTACAAAAAAGAGCCAAGGTGTGTGGGGTCCTCTGCAGACCACAGCCCAGGATCAGAAGCTGTTGGCTTTTGTTGAAATTTATAGCAAATTTATCGACTTCTGAGATAAATATTGACCAAACCAAAGTCAAGGTTATTACATCTTCAGGAATAATAAATCCTGGTGCTCTCAGTGACACAAAGTCAATATGTGCTCTGCTGTGTAAATTCCAGGGAAAAAGCTTCCTTGGAACATCTGTAAATCTCTCCATCATGACCACAAGACTAGCTTTTTGAAAATTATTTTTGACAGAAGATGGAGATCTGGGCAACACCTCCTGTTCACCAACATAGAACTCACCAGGCAGCCCCGTTGCGCAGTGATGGACTTCCTGACTTTTTCACTGGAAACATAGCTCAAAGGACTGGTACTTGGCATCTATTGTCACTGATTCTAATCATGAAGAATCAAGATCTTCTCATTCTAAACAAGAGGCAGAATAAGCCCACATACTCCTGACATCTGCTCTACATTGTGGCAAAAGATAATTATATTTGAAATAATGAATTCTATCAAAGTTGAAGGGGAAAACAGAGAACACACACGCACACACACATACACACAGCTGAATCACTTTGCTGTCCTCCTGAAACCAACACAACATTATAAATCAACTGTAGTTCAACTTAAAACCCCAAAAGGCAATAACAGTACATGAAAAAGCCTCATAGGACTTAATTTCCACAAGCTCAGTCTTAGTCAGTGATGTGAAAAAGCTGCCCAAAACATTAATTACATTGTGATTTGCATTGTATGGCTAAGAAGGGGTTAGAGTTCTCTTTGCTCCTCACTATTAAAGTGATGCTGAATTTGAGATCACACTTTGATGGATATATTGGCAAATGTGTTGTTGGCTATGGCATGGTAATAGATTTAAGTGGTTTTTTTTTTTTTTTTTTAAAGACAAACACTGGGTCCTGGTGGCATGAGGCAGAGGGGCAGCAAGGGATCTGCTCCCTAGGAGTTGGTCCTCCTCTACCTTTTTGGTTCCAATCCATCAATGAACTTTTATCAATCACTGACTAGGGAATGCACAAGAAGTGGAGTCTGTATCAGAGTAGCTAGTAACTATAGCATGTACTCCATCCTCTGCAAAATCTGTGGAGATGTAGAAAAGTTGAAACCATGGTATCCACCATCTTGAAACTCCTCTTCAGGGACTCCTGGGAGTAGGCAGGACCTCAGTTATATCAGGGCAAGCAATTGCAGCCTCCTGCCTTAACTGGGGGCTTCCCTGGTGGCTCAGATGGTAAAGAATCTGCCTGCAATCTAGGACACCCAGGTTCAATCCCTGGATCAGGAAGATTCCCCTGGAGAAAGGAATAGGCACCCACTCCAATATTGTTGTCTGGAGAATCCCAAGGACAGAGGAGCCTGGTGGGCTACAGTCCATGGGGTTGTAAAGAGTTGGACACAACTGAGTGACTAACACTTTTCTTTCCCTTGACTGGATCCCTGGAGCATCTTATGGTATCCAAAGTAAAGGCATACTTGGAAAATGAAAGAAAGGTGGGAACATGTCAAAAGGACATAAGAGTCATTCCGAAAGAGTACTGCATGGCCAAAGCCAGATCAATCCGTGAGTTTCCACTGATGACAAAAAAAAAAAGTAAAAAAAATGAGTGCGTAAGTAAGTAAGTAAGGGGAGAAGAGACAAGTTCTTACTGAAGAACTCCAAATACTAGAAAGGAGTCCTGTGTAGTTACTTTCTCCTCTAGGAGGTGGTGGAGCCTAATTTCCCTCCCCTTGAGTGTGAGACAAGTCTGAGCACCCTAGTACAGATGTCCTTGGATGCCTCAAAAAAAAAATAAAATAAAATAAAAAGGGGATACAGGTGCTGTAAGTTTTTAAAATACAATGCCTCTATAGAGCCACAGACTCACCTCCTCTGAGAGTTTGGAAAGGAAAACATGGTAACTTTCCAGTGGACAAACCTGGCAGACCCCACATACCCCAGGTCAAGGTCAACCTCAGCAGTGACACATCATGTTGATGTCAATGACCTGACAGGATGTGTGAGGACACTTAACTTCTGTGGGATTGTTTCCAAAAACACAGCCCCAGTCTAATCATGAAGAACATCAGACAAACTCAACTTGATGGCCATCATATAAAATTCGTGACCAGCACTCTTCAAAAGGATGATTGATGGTCTTAAAAAACAAGGAAAGTCTGAGAAAGTCTTACAGATGGGAGGGATGTAGGAGACTGAAAGCCTGATGGAATCCTGGATGGGATTTTGGGACAGAAAAAAGACATTAATGGAAAAATTGGTGAAATCCAAATGACATCTGCAGTTTCATGCAATCTGCAGTTTGCCCCAATGCTGAATTCCTAGTTGTGACAAACATCCCATAGTTGTGAAAGATTTTAACAACTTGGGAAAACTTGATAAAGGGTATATAGGAAGTCCCTGTATTATCTTGGCAACTTTTCTGTAAATCTAAAATTATTCCAAAACGCTTTTCTGCATATTTGTGAAGCGCTCAAATTCCCATCTGTTATTCATTTCTAGTTGCATTCTATTTTGGTCAGAGAGTGTACTTTGCATGATTTCAACCCTTTAAATTCTATTTAGATTTAATTTATAGCCCAACTTGAAAAATTCTAACTGGAGACTGTTCATAGGACTTGAGAAGAACATGTATATAGTGGTTGTTGGGTGGAGGGTTCACAAGGTGTCTGTGAGATCTGGTTGCTTAAGAGTGTGGTTTTAGTCTTCTTTTTTCTTATTGATTTTGTCAGGTTGTTTAATCCATTGTTGAAAGTGGAGTAACAAAGCCCTCAATTATTATTGTTGAAATGTCTGTTTCTCCTTTCAGTTCTTTCAGTCCTTGCTTTATGTGTGAGGTTCTCTTGCTAGGTTTATATGTGTTTATATTTGTTATTTATTTTTGGTGGATGATCCTTTTGTGTCTAATAGCAATTTTTCTCTTAAATTCTATGTTTATGATACTAGTGTTACTGTTATTAGCTCTTCAGGCTATTCTTGCACATTTTACTTCTACATATGTTATAAAATCTTCACTACATTGTTATTATGTCAGCTTGAGCAGTCATTTATCTTTTAGAGATAATTAAACTTTAAGAAAAAAATCATTTTTAATTTACACACATATTTATTATTTCTCAGTTCAGTTGCTCAGTCATGTCCAACTCTTTGCGACCCCATGAACCACAGCATGCCAGGCCTCCCTATCCATCACCAACTGCCAGAGTCTACCAAGCCCATGTCCATTGAGTTGGTGATGCCATCCAACCATCTCATCCTCTGTCGTCCTCTTCTCTTCCTGCCCTCAGTATTTCCCAGCATCAGGGTTCTAGAGAGGCTCATTATTATGTGTAGATATAGATTTCCACCTGGTATCATTTTTTTTTAAAGGCCTTTATAACCAAAATGTTATTTATTTTCTTTTCAGTAATCGTCTTTGTTGGGTATAGAAATCTAGATTGGCAGGTTTTTCTTTTAATATTTTAAAGATGTTACTCCACTGTCTAGTCACTTATACCTTTCCAATAAGAATTCTGCTATCGGCAGAGGTCCTAAGAAGGCAGAGGAATAGGATGGGGAGACCACTTTCTCCCCCACAAATTCATCGAAAGATCATTTGAACATTGAGCAACTTCTGAATGCTGGTGGAGGACACCAGGCACCCAGAAAGGCAGCTCGTTCTCTTCAAAAGGAGGTAGGACAAAATAGATAAAAAGACAGACAAAAGAGTTCTCTTCAAAAGGAGGTAGAACAAAATAGATAAAAAGACAGACAAAAGAGACAAAAGACAGAGGCCCATCCTGGGGAGGGAGTCATAAAGGAGGAGAAGTTTCCAAACACCAGGAAACCCTCTCACCGGTGGGTCTATGGGGAGTTTTGGAATTTCAGAGGGGGACATAACAGGGAGGAAAAAGGCAAAAAACAAAAAATCCCACAGATTACGTGCCTAACTGCAACTCCCAGTGGAGAAATAGCCCAGAAGCTCGTGTCCGCCACCAGCAAGCGGGGGTTGAATAGGGAGGTGCGGGCTGCATTGCTTAGGATAAGGACCTGGTCTGAATGCCCTGAGGACAATCTGAGGGAGCTAACATGAGATAACAACCCAAACTGTGGGATAGCCAGAGAGAGGGGGAAAAAAAAGAGAGAGAGAGAGAACTTTCCCACGAAAAGCTCAAAGGCACAGCCTGGCCTGCTCACAGAACAAAAGATTGAGCAAATACCAAAGGAGAGCTAGCCAGCTGTGGACCAGCCCCTCCCCCTGCCAGAGGCAGAGAGGCAGGTGCGTGCCAGCCAGAGCCGGAAGGCGAGGGGCAGTCTCAGCCCTAGGGACGGCATTCTTCACCAAATTGTGAGCAGTCTCTCCCAGTTGCCAACCAAGTCTTTCTGGGATCCTGGATGGTTGACATCTGCCAGGAGGGTTGCACTCAGAGATCAGCTCCCCAGAGGAGACACACAGCACTCCCGAGACGGCACTCCCGCTGCACACCCAGGAAAACAAGCGAATAGGACCAGGGAGGTGATAAAACGCACCACACACTTGGGAGAGTGTGCTCACCAAGCACCTGGTTGCCTGAGCTGCTCGGACCAGGGAAGGGCACAGAAACGCAGGCCCAACCGAGTCTGTGCCTTTGTGGAGTACCCGAGAACCTGAACCTGAGTGGTTTAGACCTGGGAAGGGCATGCAACCCAGAGCTCACTTTAGACAGTTCCCCTGCAGAGCAACCTGGAGCCTGAGCAGTATAGACCTGGAAAGCACACACGCTGTGAGTGGGGGCAAACCCAGTGTGGCTGAAACACTGCGAGCACTCCCCACACATGCCAGTGATATTTGTTTGCAGTGTTCCTCCCTCCCCACAGCAAAATTGAACAAGTGAGCTTAAGTAAGTGACCACCTTCACCCACTTATGTCAGGGTGGAAATTAGACACTGAAGAGACCTGCAAACGGAGGAAGCCAAAATAAAGAAGAGGGACCTGCTTTGGAAGTGACAGGTACAACAGATTAAAAGCCTGTAGTTAGCACTGACTACATTGGAAGGGGCCTATAGACCCTGAGAAGTATAAGCTGGAGCAAGGAACTATCTGAAACTGAACTGACCCCACACTGCCCTGAACAGCTCCAGAGAAATTCCTAGATATATTTTACTATTATTTTTTAATTTAAAAAATATTTTAATTTTTAAGTTCTTTATTACTCCTTTAATTTTAATTTTTATAACCTACTATTACCTTGCCAAAAAAGACCCTATTTTTAAACCAAATTATATATATATATATATATATTTTATAATTTTTGTGATTTTTTTAATATTATATTTTTGAGAGTCCAACCTCTACTCTAGATTTTTAATCTTTGCTTTTTGGTATTTGTTATCAACATTTTACCTTTAAGAATCCAGTCTTCAGTACCCATTTTTACTTAGGAGTGTGATTACTGGCTTGATTGCTCTCTCCCCTTTTGATTTTCCTTTTTCTCCTCCAGGTCACCTCTATCTCCTCCCTCCCCCTTCTCTTCTCTACCCAACTCTGTGGATCTCTTTGGGTGTTCTAGGCTGTAGAGAACACTTAGAGAACTGATTATTGGCTAGATCTGTCTCTCTCCTTTTGACTCCCCCTCTTCTCCTCCTGGTCACCTCTATCTCCTTCCTCTCTCTTCTCTTCTTTGTGTAACTCTGTGAACATCTGTGAGGGATCCAGACTGTGGAGAGCATGTAGGGAAGTGATTACTGGCTAGATTTCTCTCTCTCCTTTTGACACCCCCTCTTCTCCTCCTGGTCACCTCTATCCCCCTTCTCCCTCTTCTCTTCCCCATGTAACTCTGTGAACCTCTCTGGGTGTCCCTCATTGTGGAGAATCTTTTCACCATTAACCTAGATGTTTTATCATCAGTGCTGTATGGATGGAGAAGTTTTGAGGCTACTGTAAGAATAAGACTGAAAGCCAGAGGCAGGAGGCTTAAATCGAAAACTTGAGAACACCAGAAAACTCCTGACTCCAGGGAACATTAATCGACAAGAGCTCATGCAAAAAGCCTCCATACTTACACTGAACCAAGCTCCACCCAAGAGCCAACAAGTTCCAGAGCAAGACATACCATGAAAACTCTCCAACAACGCAGGAACATAACCCTGAGCATTAAAATACAGGTGGCCAAAAGTCACACCAAACCCACAGACACCTCAAAACTCACTACTGGACACTTTATTGCACTCCAGAGAGAAGAGATCCATCTCACCCACAAGAACACTGACACAAGCTTCTCTAACCAGGAAATCTTGACAACCCACCTGTCCAACCCCACCCACAGGGAGGAACCTCCACAATAAAAAGGAACCACAAACTTCCAGCATACAGAAAGGCCACCCCAAACACAGCAATCTAAACAAGATGAAAAGGAAGAGAAATATTTAGCGGGTAAAGGAACATGATAAATGCCCACCAAACCAAACAAAAGGGGAGGAGATAGGAAGTCTACCTGAAACAGAATTCAGAATAATGATAGTAAAAATGATCCAAAATCTTGAAAACAAAATGGAGTTACAGATAAATAGTCTGGAGACAAGGTTTGAGAAGAGGCAAGAAAAGTTTAACAAGGACTTAGAAAAATAAAAATAGTCAATCAATAATGAATAATGCAATAACTGAGATAAAAAACACTCTGGAGGGAACCAACAGTAGAATAACTGAGGCAGAAGATAGGATAAGTGAGGTGGAAGATAGACTGCTGGAAATAAATGAAGCAGGGAGGAAAAAAGGAAAAAGAATTAAAAGAAACAAGGACAACCTCAGGGACCTCTGGGACAATGTGAAATGCCCCAACGTTTGAATCATAGGCGTCCCAGAAGAAGAAGACAAAAAGAAAGGCCATGAGAAAATACTTGAGGAGATAATAGTTGAAAACTTCCCTAAAATGGGGAAGGAAATAGCCACCCAAGTCCAAGAAACCCAGAGAGTCCCAAATAAGACAAACCCAAGGCAAAACACCCAAAGACACATATTAATCAAATTAATGAATATCAAACACAAAGACTAAATATTAAAAGCAGCAAGGGAAAAACAACAAATAACACACAAGTGGATTTCCATAAGGATAACAGCTGATCTTTCAGTAGAAACTCTTCAAGCCAGAAGGGAATGGCAGGACATACTTAAAGTGATGAAAGAGAAAAACCTACAACCCAGATTACTGTACCCAGCAAGGATCTCATTCAAATATGAAGGAGAAATCAAAAGCTTTACAGACAAGCAAAAGCTGAGAGAATTCATCGCCACCAAACTAGCTCTTCAACAAATGCTAAAGGATCTTCTTTAGACAGGAAACACAGAAAAGGTATATAAACTCGATCCCAAAACAACAAAGTAAATGGCAACAGGATCATACTTATCAATAATTACCTTAAATGTAAATGGGTTGAATGCCCCAACCAAAAGACAAAGACTGGCTGAATAGATACAAAAACAAGACCCCTATATATGCTGTCTATAAGAGAGCCACCTCAAAACAAAGGACACATACATACTGAAAGTGAAGGGCTGGAAAAAAGATATTTCATGCAAATAGAGACCAAAAGAAAGCAGGAGTAGCAATATTCATATCAGATAAAATAGACTTTTAAATAAAGTCTGTGAAAAGAGACAACAAAGGACACTCCATAATGATCAAAAGACCAGTCCAAGAAGAACATATAACAATTATAAATATACATGTACCCAACATAGGAGCACTGCAATATGTAAGGCAAATGCTAACAAGTATGAAAGGGAAAATTAACAGTAACAGAAAATAGTGGGAGACTTTAATACCCAACTCACACCTATGGATAGATCAACTAAACAGAAAATTAGCAAGGAAACACAAACTTTAAATGATACAATGGACTAGTTAGACATGATTGCTATCGATAGGATATTTCATCCCAAAACAATGAATTTCACCTTTTTCTCAAGTGCACATGGAAACTTCTCCAGGATAGATCACATCCTGGGCCATAAATCTAGCCTTGGTAAATCCCAAAACATTAAAATCATCTCAAGCATCTTTTCTGATCATAATGAAGTAAGATTAGATGTCAATTACAGGAAAAAAAAAAAAACACTATTAAAAATACAAACATATGGAGGCTAAACAACACGCTTCTGAATAACCAACAAATCACAGAAGAAACCAAAAAAGAAATAAAAATATGCATATAAACGAATGAAAATAAAAACACAACAACCCAAAACCTATGGGATTCAGTAAAAGCAATGCTAAGGGGAAGGATCATAGCAATACAAGCTTACCTCAAGAAACAAGAGAAAAATCAAACAAATAACCTAACTCGACACCTAAAGCAACTAGAAAAAGAAGAAATGAAGAACCCCAGGGTTAGTGGAAGGAAAGAAATCATAAAAATTAGGGCAGAAATAACTGCAAAAGAAACAAAGGGTACCATAGCAAAAATCAACAAAGTTAAAAGCTGGTTCTTTGAGAAGATAAATAAAATAGACAAACCGTTAGCCATACTCATCAAGAAGAAAGGGAGAAGAATCAAATCCTCAAAGTTAGACATGAAATTGGAGAAATCACAAAGAAATACAATCACAAAAAAAAAAAAAAATACAAAGGATCATAAGAGACTGCTATCAGCAACTGTATGCCAATAAAATGGACAACTTGGGAGAAATGGACAAATTCTTAGAAAAGTATAACTTTCCAAAACTGAACCAGGAAAAAATAGAAAATCTCAACAGACTCATCACAAGTACAGAAATCAAAACTGTAATCAGAAATCTTCCAGCCAACAAAAGCCTAGGACCAGATGGCTTCACAGGTGAATTCTACCAAAAATTTAGAGAAGGGTTAACACCTATCCTACTCAAACTCTTCCATAAAATTGGAGAGGAAGGTAAACTTTCAAACTCACTCTATGAGGCCACCATCACCTTAATACCAAAACCAGACAAAGATGCCACAAAAAAAGAAAACTACAGGCCAATATGACTGATGAACATAGATGCAAAAATCCTTAACAAAATTCTAGCAAACAGAATCCAACAATACATTAAGAAGATTGTACATCATGACCAAGTGGACTTTATCCTGGGGATGCAAGGATTCTTCAATATTCACAAATCAATCAATGTGATACACCACATTAACAAATTGAAAAATAAAAACTATATGATTATCTCAATAGATGCAGAGAAAGCCTTTGACAAAATTCAACATCCATTTATGATTAAAAAAAAAAAAAAAAAAAAACTTCAGAAAGCAGGCATAGAAGGAACATACCTCAGCAAAATAAAAGCCATTTATGATAAACCCACAGCAAACATTATCCTCAATGGTGAAAAACTGAAAGCATTTCCCCCAAAGTCAGGAACAAGACAAGGGTGCCCACTGTCACCACTACTGTTCAACATAGTTTTGGAAGTTTTAGCCACAGCAATCAGAGAAGAAAAAGAAATAAAAGGAATCCAGATTGGAAAAGAAGAAGTAAAACTCTCATCGTTTGCAGATGACATGATCCTCTACATAGAAAACCCTAAAGACTCCACCAGAAAATTACTAGAGCTAATCAGTGAATATAGTAAAGTTGCAGGATAAAAAATTAACACACAGAAATCCCTTTCACTCCTATACACTAACAATGAGAAAACAGAAAGAGAAATTAAGGGAACAATTACATTCACCATTGCAATGAAAAGAATAAAATACTTATGAATAAATCTACCTAAAGAAACAAAAAACCTATATATAGAGAACTATAAAACACTGTCATCAAAGATGACACAAACAGATGGAGAAATATACCATGTTCATGGATCAGAAGAATCAATATAGTGAAAATGAGTATACTACCCAAAGCAATCTATAGATTCAATGAAATCCCTATCAAGCTGCTGCTGCTGCTGCAGCTGCTAAGTCACTTCAGTCGTGTCCAACTCTGTGTGACTCCATAGACGGCAGCCCACCAAGCTCCCCTGTCCCTGGGATTCTCCAGGCAAGAACACTGGAGTGGGTTGCCATTTCCTTCTCAACCTATCAAGCTACCAACAGTATTTTTCAGAGAACTAGAACAAAGAATTTCACAATTTGTATGGAAATACAAAAAACCTCGAATAGCCAAAGCAATCTTGAGAAACAAGAATGGAACTGGAGGAATCAACCTGCCAGATTTCAGACTATACTACAGAGCTACAGTCATCAAGACAGTATGGTACTGGCACAAAGACAGAAATATAGGTCAATGGAACAACATAGAAAGCCCAGAGATAAATCCACACACCTATGGACACCTTATGTTTGACAAAGGAGGCAAGAATATCCAATGGAGAAAAGACAATCTCTTTAACAAGTGGTGCTGGGAAAACTGGTCAACTGCTTGTAAAAGAATGAAACTAGAACACTTTCTAACACCATGAAAGTGAAAGTTAAGTTGCTCGGTCGTGTCCGACTATTTGTGACCCCCGTGGACTGTAGCCCAGCAGGCTCCTCCATCCATGGGATTCTCCAGGCAAGAATACTGGAGTGGGTTGCCATTTCCTTCTCCATGGGATCTTCCAGACCCAGGGATCAAGCCCAGGTCTCCTGCATTGCAGGCAGACGCTTTAACCTCTGATCTACCATACACAAAAATGTAAATCTAACACCATACACAAAAATAAAATCAAAATGGATTACAGATCCATTTAGAGATCTAAATGTAAGACCAGAAATTATAAAGCTCCTAGTGAAAAACATAGGCAAAACACTCTGTGACATAAATCACAGCAGGATCCTCTATGACCCACCTCCCAGAGTAATGGAAATAAAATAAAAAATAAACAAATGGGACCTAATTAAACTTAAAAGCTTTTGTGCAATGATGGAAACTATAAGCAAGGTAAAAAGACAGCTTTCAGAATGGGAGAAAATAATAGCAAACAAAACAACTGACAAAGAATTAATCTCAAAAACATACAAGCAGCTCCTGCAGCTCAATTCCAGAAAAATAAACGACCCAATCAAAAAATGGGCCAAAGATCTAAATAGACATTTCTCCAAAGAAGACATACAGATGGCTAACAAACACATGAAAAGATGCTCAACATCACTCATTATCAGAGAAATGCAAATCAAAACCATGATGAGGTACCATCTCACGCTGGTCAGAATGGCTGCTATCCAAAAGTCTACAATTAAATGCTGAAGAGGGTGTGGAGAAAAGGGAACCCTCTTACACTGTTGGTGGGAAATGCAAACTAGTACAGCCACTATGGAAAACAGTATGGAGATTCCTTAAAAAACTGGAAATAGAAGTGCCATACGACCCAGCAATTCCCACTGCTGGGCATATACACCAAGGAAACCAGAATTGAAAGAGACACGTGTACCCTAATGTTCATTGCAGCACTGTTTACAATAGCTAGGACATGGAAGCAACCTAGATGCCCATTGGCTGGATAAGAAAGCTGCGGTACATATACACAATGGAATATTACTCAGCCATTAAAAAGAAGGCATTTGAGTCAGTTCTAACGAGGTGGATGAAAGTGGAGCCTATTATACAGAGTGAAGTAAGTCAGAAAGAAAAACACCAATACAGTATATTAACGCATATATATGGAATTTAGAAAGATGGTAATGATGACCCTATATGCAAGACAGCAAAAGAGACACAGATGTAAAGAACAGACTTTGGACTCTGTTGGAGAAGGCAAGGGTGGGATGATTTGAGAGAATAGCATCGAAACGTGTATATTGTCATATGTGAAATAGATCATCAGTCCAGGTTTGATGCATGACACAGGTTGCTCAGGGCTGGTGCACTGGGATGACCCTGAAGGAAGGTATGGGGAAGGAGGTGGGAGGGGGGTTCAGGATATGGGGTTCAGGTTCACATGTACACCCATGGCTGATTCATGTGAATGTATGGCAAAAACCAGTACAATGTTGTAAAGTAATTAGCCCCCAATTAAAATAAATAAATTACTTTACAAAAAAAAGAATTCTGCTGTCCTACTTTGTTACGCTTTATGCAATGAAGAGCAAAGCAAACCTTCACTGACCGCTTTTAAGATTTTTTTTTCTATATCATTGGTTTTGAGCAATTTGAGTATAATGTACCTTAGCTTAATTATCTTTTATGTTTTTTGTACTTGAGTTCACTGAACTTCTTGGGTCTGTGGCTTTGTAAAGACATTGAAACTGGAACTTAACAGCTTCTGTTTCCCTTTTCTTTTGAGGCATCCAAGGATGCCTGTACTAGGCTGCTTGGGCTTGTCTCACAGTGCACTGAGGTTTCATTCATCTTTTTACTATTATCCTTTTTTGCCTCTATGTGTTTTAATTTTGGAAATTTTCTGTTTCTGTATCTTTAAGTTTTTATATTAAAATATTTTCTTCTATAAAGCCTAATACGCCATTAATTGCATCCACTGTATCATTTGTCTTAGATATTACAGTTTTCATCTCCAATTTGTTTCTATGGAACTATCTGTCATGTCTCTAGTTAAGTTTTTGGACACATGGAATACAATTGTAATAGCTTTAACATCTTTGGTAATTCTTCCTTGTGTATCTTTTCTGGGTCAGTTCTCACTGGTTGTGTTTCCTCCTCATTATAGGCTACATTTTCTGGCATCTTTGAATGACTGGGAATCTTGTTGAGAATGCAGACATTGTGAATTTTACCCTGGTGAGGACTGATTATTTTAGTATTCTCATAAATGATCTGCAGCTTTCTTCTAGGAAAAGTTAAACTGCTTGAAAATGAAAATTCTTAAGAAATGATTAATATATATTTTAAAAGACAGGACCAGGTTCCTACTGCAGGGGCAAGATCTTCTGAGTACTCTCCCCACAATAAATTCTGAGTTATCCAATCTGGCTGGTGGGACAGGCACCCTCTTTGTCCTTGTGTAGCTGCAGGCAGTTTTCCCTACAATCATTTAAAGGGTTCCTACCTGGCCTCAGGTAATTCTTTTACATGCATTCACAGATCAGCACTTGTGAATACTCCTACGGGAAACTTTGCAGAACTCTCTTGCTCTCTCTTTCTCTCTCTCTCTCCATCCTGCACTTTTGTCTTGTGAATTCTGACTGTCCTATAAACCCTGACCTCTCAGCTCTGTCTCCTCAAATGATGGAGTCTTCTGGCACCTGGGTCTCACCCTGTGTGCTCCTGCAATTTTAGACCTCCTCTAGGTTGTTCTGTGTTCCTCAGTGACCACTATCCTTTGTTAGTTCAGTTCAGTCACTCAGCTGTGTCTGACTTTTTGTGACCCCATGAACTGCAGCACACCAGGCTTCCCTGTCCATCACCAACTCTCAAAGATTGCTCAAACTCATGTCCATAGAGTAGGTAATGCCATCCAACCATTTCATCTTCTGTCATTCCCTTCTCCTCCTGCCTTCAATCTTTCCCAGCATCAGGGTCTTTTCTAAGGAGTCAGTTCTTTACATCAGGTGGCCAAAGTATTGGAGTTTCAGCTTCAGCATCAGTTCCAGTGAATATTCAGGACTGATGTCTTTTAGGATTAATTGGTTTGATCTCCTTGCAGTCCACGTGGCTCTCAAGAGTCTTCTCCAACACCACAGTTCAAAAGCATCAATTCCTCAGCACTCAGCTTTCTTTATAGTCCAACTCTCACATCCATACATGACTACTGGAAAAACCATAGCTTTGACTAGACAGACCTTTGTCAGCAAAATAATATCTCTGCTTTTTAATATGCTGTCGAGGTTGGTCATAGCTTTTCTTCCAAGGAGCAAGTTTCTTTTAATTTCATGGCTGCAGTCACCATCTGCAGTGATTTTGGAGCCCAAGAAAATAAAGTCTGTCATTGTTTCCATTGTTTCCCCATCTATTTGCCATGAAGTGATGCCATGATCTTAGTTTTTTGAATATTGAGTTTTGAGCCAGTGTTTTCACTATCCTCTTTTACTTTCATCAAGACAGTCTTTAGTTCTTCTTTACTCTCTGCCATTAGAGTGGTGTCATTTGCGTATCTGAGGTTACCGATATTTCTCCTTGCAATCTTGATTCCAGCTTGTGCTTCATCTAGCCCAGAATTTCACATGATATACTCTGCATATAAGTTAAAAAAGCAGGATTGCAATATACAGCCTTGATGTACTCCTTTCCCAATTTGGAACCAGTCTGTTGTTCCATGTCCAGTTCTAACTATTGCTTCTTGACCTGCACATAGATTTCTCAGGAGGTAGGTAAGGTGGTCTGGTATTCCCATCTCTTGAAGAATTTCCCACAGTTTGTTGTGATCCACACTGTCAAAGGCTTTGGCATAGTCAATAAAGCAGAAGTAGATGTTTTTCTGGAACTCTCTTGCTTTTTTGATGATCCAACATATATTGGCAATTTGACCTCTGGTTCCTCTGCCTTTTCTAAATCCAGCTTGAACATTGGAAATTCTTGGTTCACATACTGTTGAAGCCTGGCTTGGAGAATTTTGAGCATTACTTTGCTAGAGTGTGAGATGAGTGCAATTGTGCAGTAGTTCGAACATTCTTTGTCATTGCCTTTCTTTGGGATTGGAATGAAAACTGACTTTTTCCAGTCCTGTGGCCCTGCTGTTAAGTGTTAAGTTCTGTGTTAAGTGTTGTCCAATATCTTAAAAACTGTTATTTCTTAATATTTTTTCAGTCAAAAGGAGATATATGATATCTGTTACTCTGTATTGACCAGAAGTAGAAACCCAGTGTTGTCAGTTTTTTTTTTTTTTAATGTTTTTTACATCTCATACTTTGTTTAAATAATGTGTTTTGGAAAATAAGATTTGAACACTTCTTATTTAGATCAGTAATCACAGAAAAGGAATAGTGTAGGAGAGGAGAGACCTATATTTTACTGCATGGGTTCCACATCAGAAAACTTGGGGGCACTTTATCTGTGCATCACATTTCAGTCCATCCTCAAACTTTCTCTTTTAGAAACACTTTCTACATGGAGTCTCCTTGCAAATGCCTGCACAGCCCTCCAACGAATCCTTCAACCATTGTGTCATCATTCATCCTAGCTTAATATCTTATGCATATTTGTTATTGCCTGTATTAGAATTCTTTTTTAAATTTTTATTGGCTTATAGTTAATTCATAATGCTGTGTTAGTTTCTATTGTGCAGCAGAGTCAATCAATTATACATATGCCCACTCTTTTTAGATTTGCTTCCTATATAGGTCATTAGAGAGTATTGAGTAGAGTTCCCTATGCTACACACTATGTTGTATTATAATTTTTATAAAACCTTATCTCTCACTATGTGACTGGATGAGGCTAGGAGGATGTATTATGTCTTTGGTCTACAGGTTTACAATGCCTGATTCATATTTGTTGCACTAAACTGTTTACATCCATTTCCTTTCATTCCCAAGTCAAGTCCATTATGTGAAGAAGCTGTTTTTCTCTCTCTTAGTAGAAAGGGAATCAAAAGCTGGAAAACAGAGACTGTCTTCCATTGGGTGAATGATCAGGAAACTGGAGAGCTGAAGTTGGAATGTCATGTTTTTCTACTTCAGCATTTGCTTCTCCTGGGCAGTAAGTACTGCACAATAGAGCCATTCTCAAGGATGAAAATGTTCTACAGCTGAGATGTTCTATAGCTGCAATGAGGCTACCATGTGTGGCTCATGAGTGTCTGACCACTGTGGCCAAGGAAGTCCATTCAGTTTTACTAATGGAAACTGAAATAGCCACAGTTGGCTGTGGGCTGCCACACTGGACAGTACAGGCATAGTGGGCAGACCCAGCACTTTCCTCTTTCATCCTCAATTATGCTTACTAGACAAGCAGTTCTCAACCTGGGTTTTTAGATGATTTCCAGAAAAAGGGAATTCCACAAAAGTTTCCAATCAATAATTTTGCCAAAGAGGAAAATGTCTCAAATAGAAATCCAAGACTGAATCTAAGAGAACAGTGGGTAAAAAAAAATAGTAAAAATGATCAAATGAAAAGTATTTTCTCAAAACAAAAAGCTCTCTGACTTTGAAATTCTTTATTCCTATATGACTTCTCTAGTAAATAGATATAAATATTATATATATAAATGCATATATAATATGTAGTTGTGTGATATTTATTAACATATATTTTTGATGTTATATATATTATGAAATCTATAGTCCCTTGGACGGCAAGGAGATCCAACCAGTCCATTCTGAAGGAGATCAGCCCTGGGATTTCTTTGGAAGGAATGATGCTGAAGCTGAAACTCTAGTACTTTGGCCACTTCATGTGAAAAGTTGACTTATTGGAAAACACTCTGATGCTGGGAGGGATTGGGGGCAGGAGGAGAAGGGGACGGCAGAGGATGAGATGGCTGGATGGCATCACTGACTCGATGGATGTGAGTCTGAGTGAACTCCATGAGTTGGTGATGGACAGGGAGGCCTGGTGTGCTGTGATTCATGGGGTCACAAATAGTCAGACACAACTGAGCGACTGAACTGAACTGAACTAATACATAATTTAAAAATATGTATCTTAGTCTGCTCTTCCTGCTATAACAAAAATACTATAGACCACATGGCATAAAGAGAAAAAATTATTTATCATGGTTCTAGGGCCTGGAACTTGAAGACCTTGGCTCCTGCAGATTCCATGTCTGATGAGAACCTGCTTCCTGGTTCATAGATGGCTGTCTTCTCATTGTGTTTAGCTCTCTAGAGTCTCTTTTATAAGGGACCCCTTATAAACCCCATCATAAGGGCTTCATCATGATGACCTAATCAACTCTCAGGGGCCCCATTTCCAAATACCATCACCTTAGAGTTAGAGTTAGAATTTCAATATATGAATTTTAGGGGGAATCAAACATTCTATAATGATATCTACCTATCTATCTGACCATATATGTATGTTATTGGGGCTTCCCTGATGGCTCAGATGGTAAGCAATCTGCCTGCAATACAGGACACCCAGGTTCTATCCCTGGGTTGGAAAGATCCCCTGGAAAAGAAAATGGCACTCTAGCATTCTTGCCTGGAGAATTCCATAGCTGAGAAGCCTGGCAGGCTACAGTCCTTGGTGATGCACAGAGTCGGAAATGGCTGAGCAACTAACACACACACACACATCTATATTACTGAATTCATAAACTGACCTGCCAGGAGGGAAAATCTCCAATTCAGGGATCATCCACATTGAGGATAAGTTACAGCCTCAGTAGCAGTGGCCAAGTCATTCTCACCCCATGTTGAAGACATCAGCAGGAGCACCTAAGCCCTGCACAGTTCACCTGGCTCTTTTTTCACGAAGGGCCGTGTGTTGGTTTGCTAGAGCCATCATAACAGCAGAACTGACTGGCTTAGGCAGAAGAATTGTGCTGTCCTGGAGACCAGCTTTCTGGATCAAGGTGCTGGCAGAGTTGGTTGGACAGGCAGGACCTGTCCCATGCCTGTCCCTCAGCTGCTGATGGTTTGCTGGCGATCTTTGGCCTCCCTTGGCTAACATCTGCCTTCACATCCACATGTTTCTTCAAGTGCACATCATTGTGTGTCCACGTCCCCTCACCCCTGCCCCCAGCTTTAAAAAAATTATTTTTTTGGCTATGCTGGGTCTTAGTTGCAGCATGTGGGATCTTCGTTGCAGCATGTGGAATCATTAGTTCTGGATGAGCTCAAGTTCCCTGACCAGGGATGGAAACCAGCACCCTACCCCCACCCCACCCCATGCACGTTTCGAGCACAGAATCTTAGTAACTGGACCACCAAGGAAGTCCCATCATTTCCCCTTTTTACAAGGACGTTAGTCATATTGATTAAAATCTACCTTAAAGACCTTATCTTCACTTGACTACATCTGGAAAGACTTCATTTCCAAATGAGATACTGGGGGTTGGGATGCCAACATCTTTTGAGGGGATACAGTACACCCCAAACCAGACCACATGGCTGATATGGAGAACAGGTGGGAATAGACGTTACTCTCCCCTGCCAACCTTGCCCTTTATTCACTCCTGAAGGTTTGGTACAGGGCAAGGCTAGGAGGAGACAGAGTCACCATCATCTAGGGTGTCTGTGTCTGTGTCTGCCTTCCCCGGCAGACATAGGCTCTTTTTGTCACATACATCTATCTTTGGCCAAAGTTGAGTCCTGGGGAAAACTGACTATGTTCATGCTGGGAAACCAGAGGAGAATGGGGAAGGTCTGGTCAGTCTCTGAGTGGAGTGTCTGAACCTGTGACCTCAGGGCTGCTCCTGTTTGGCCAGAGTGGAAGCTGGGGTGAAGGTGGGGAGGGAAAGCCTGCCTGGATTGCATTTCCTGCTCACTGTCTCCTGGTCTGCTTCAACATGAAGCCTACCGATGTGTTCCTTCTCTGGATCTCCTGAGATAACCCGGTTATCATACCAAATGTTACATTTTTCTTCTGAAAAGTCACATCAGATGAATTTATCTCTTGCAAGTGAGAGTCTTTTTTTGTAAAAAAAAGTTGTTTATTTTTGAGTGTGCTGGGTCTTTGTTGCTGTGTGTGGGCCTTTGGTATTTGCGGTGAGTGCAGGCTACTCTCTAGTTGCGGTGCTTGGGCTCCTTATTGCAGTGGCTTCTCTTGTAAGCCCTGGCTCTAGAGCATGCAGCTCAGTAACTGCAGCTCTCTGGTTTAGTCGCCTCATGGAATGTGGAATCTTCCCAGACCAGGGTTCAAACCTGTGTCCTCTGCACTGACAGGTGGATTCTTAACCACTAGACCACCAGGGAAGTCCCCAGCTGAAAGTCTTGATGGGATTCAGAGGGAGGGAGAGGGGTGGAAGTCAGGAGCAGAGCTGGTCGAGGCATCCTGAGTGGGCAGGGTTCAGTCCCAGAGGACAGAATTGCCCCTTCTCTGGCCAGCACACAAACAAGAATCAGGCACCTTTCCTGAGAACAGGTACAGCCCCCTGGAATCTATGGATCCATGCCAGTGAGCAAGATGAGGCTCTATTTACCCTCACGTCCCCACCCAAGCCATGCTCAAATAAGCGGCAAAACCTCCAGACCTGAGTCATCCGTGGAGGCAAATTATAAACTTCTAAGCATGTGGCTTCGCAGAGATACCACACTCCCCTTGTATAATGAGCCTGCAGTTTGTGGTGAAGAATGACTTAAGAACAAATGAACTCACTGTCTCAAAGGAGAATTTTTATCACGATCAATTGCTCTCTGACTGACAGGCCTGTTATTTCTTTCAACAGGAGAAAGAGCTAAAATACAGAGAGAAACACTAGAAATAAATATGGCCAGCATAATGGCAAGGTTTTGTATTGCCAAAGTGAAAAGGGCAAGTTCCTGGGTAAAAAACCTCATCCACTCCTTCTCCCCATATTGCAAGTTCTCGGGTAAGAAATCTCATCCACTCTTTCTTCCCATATTAGTGACTTTGTTATCATCCAAGTCAATTCAAAAGACAGAAACTGTATCATGGAAGCAGGAACTGGGCTGGGCTGAGCTGTGTGGACGGTGACCATGGATGAAATACTGTCCGTGCAACAGAGGAACTCACAGTTGAATTGGGAAGACACTGGTTACAGAGCATTAGGATTTTATGTGACAAGTCTTCCTGTAGAAGTGGGCATATATTGCTTCCTGCACACAAAGAGAGGACCAATTGATTCTGTCTGCAGGCGTCCCAGAAGTGACATATGAGTTCAATGTGTGTGGAAACTGATACCCAGGGGAGAGAAAATGGTGAGCTATCAGAGACAGCATAGATGGGAGTGGGGTATGTTGAGGTCAGTTAGTGACCAGTGACTTGGCCTGGTTAAGATGAGGGTGCAGGTGTGGGGGCTGGAACAACCGCCTGGAGCTGTCACAGAGCTGTCTATGCTAGGGAGAGGAAATACCACATACAGTATTTAAGTAGTCAGACAGAAAATTCTGGCAGCAGTGTTAAAGATGCATTTGGAGGACACAGGATGCCAAGAGATTCAGTATCAGATTGTTGCAGAAACCTAGGTGAGGGATACAGACAGGACTTTGAGGGATGGTCTCAACTTCTTTCTGGTTTGTAGAAACAGGAGGAAGTTCACCAAATTTCCATTTTTAAATGTTTGCCCTACTGTTAATTTCACATTGTTACTAGTAAAATTCTTAGAGGCAGCAGCAGAAGGCACATCGCAGATGGTAGAGTTATTTTTCACAGCTTTTATGGCAGATAACAATATACTTGACATTTTTCTCATTAGATGTGAGCTTTACTGTATGATTAAACATGCTCGGCATCTGTGGTCTAAAACTGCAAATGTGAAAAGCAGCCATGCAAATGTTTCAGTCAATAAATATGCAGAGACAGTCAACACGGAACAACTCCTTCGCATGCTCTCTTCAAGGAAGGGATGAGTTGACATCCACAACAGTCTTGGCAATGGCTTTGCCTTCCTATTTGGGAGAACAAGGGAGGTGCAGTTCCAGACTGCTAATTACCCCCTGGGAGTCCAAGAGAAGTGAGCAGTTTCCATTAGGAGATCTCAAGGCTGGGGGCCAGCAGAGCCAGGGAGGGGAGCGAGGTTTTTACTGTGGCATTAGGGAATTTCCAGAGGGAGAAACCGAAGGGTAGAATTTCACTTGGCAATCCAGACATAAGGGAATGTGTGTAAGGTCAGTTGACAAGTCCAGGGACCAGCAGGCAGTACATGTGCTTGTTTTCTTGCTGGAAGCAAGGCTCATCTGTGTGTGTGTGCGCGCATGCGTGTGCATACCTACAACCGTACTCCTGCTGTAGGAGAAGATAAAGATCCATGAGCAACAACTCTCTTTCCATAGATCGTAGAGGATGGAGGACTCTTCTCTGCTTCACTGCTCTGACCCATTGGTGGTAGCCACCCAAAGACAAATCAAGAACACTTTTTATGCTTGAATCAACTAAATGGCTGGGGCGGGGGGGGGGGGGGGGTGACAGATCAACTAGTAATGTCTGCCATGGGTACAGATCAACTAGTAATGTCTGTCGTGGGTTACAGATCAACTTGTAATGTCTGCCATGGGTACAGATCAACTAGTAATGTCTGCTGTGGGTACAGAAGAAGGTAGTGGCCCCATTGCTGCTTGTATACCATTCTGACTGTGTGAACACAGAAAATGTGGGAGTACAGGTTCTAACAAATTGAAGGGTATCTAAACATCAGTGCCAGGAAGAGTGAAAGAGAATACCTCCCATAGAAAGATTCTGCCAAAACCTTGGAATAAGGACAGGATTTTCACCATGCTTCTGGGTCAGCGTGTTGCAGAGAAGACATGCATGTGTTTAACTCGCAGTGATGAGAGGATGGAATGGAACCTGAGTAGAATCCTGATGATGGAGGAGAGGGGAGAAGAAGCTGATGGATGGAGGCAGCAGAGGTGGAGACCACAGGGCCAGAATAGCAGAGAGAATGTTCACAACCTCGTTCACAAACACTACTGTGTTTCTGAGTCATGTTGTCATGATTTTTAATCTCCTTTGGGGTGTTAGAGCCATAATGTTGTTTCAAAACCCAAAGGAGCCAGTGTCAATCATTTTTAAGGTGGCTGTACTAGTCTGCTAGGACTGCCCAACATAGCATTTAAACCACTTAAACATCATTTATTCGGACTGCCCAACAAAGCACTTTAACGGCATAAACATCATTTATTCTCTCATAGCTGTGGAAGCCGGAAGTCCAAGATCAAGGTGTTGGCAAGGCTGGTTCCTCCTGAGGCTGCCCTCCTTGGCTGGAATGGTCATTCTTACCCTGAGTCCTCTCGTGGTTTTCCTCTGTGCTGTGTCCCAGGGTCTTCTTCCTATAAGGAAGGTAGTCCTATTCAATTAGGGCCCACCCCACTAAATTTGTTTTAATTTAATTACCTCCTTAAAGGTCCTATTTCCAAATGTAGTCACATTCTGAGTTACTGGGGGTTAACATTTCAGCATGTAAATTTGGGGGACACAACTTAGTTCCTAATCATGATCTCAAGATCCTTGTGGATGTTGTGACGTTCCATCTCCTAGTGCTTATTCAGACTGCACAAGTCATCATGGTCCCAGGTCATCTCCCAGTCTAGGAGTTCAGACCCTAGACCTGACTTCTCCAGTCAAGTCTCTGTTGCTGGAAGAATGTGTCTGCCTGTCACATCAACTGCTGACATTGTGATGGATACATATGTTGTCCTGACCTTCAGTTAATGCTTCCTGTAGGAAGGGGTGGGAATGATGGAATTCCTCTTTTTTCTACACCTTCACATAAAACTTTGAGCATCTCAAAGAGAAGGAGTGGGACCTCCCAAACAGGGTGGGCATTAAAGGCAAAGCAAGCATGAGCCTCCAACCCACCTGCACTCATTCACCTCTGTCACTCCCACCTGGCCCCAGGTAATCCAGCAAGAGGAAGGTCTAGCTTTTGCTCCTTGCCTTTGCTCATTGCTCCTAAGTAGGAGAAGAGTGGTGAACCTGAAAATCTTAAGAGCACATTTTTAATGGCTTCAAGTTTCTGCTTATGCATGGCTCCACCTTTAACTCCCTTGTGGTTAGCTCCCCCAAGGTGGGGCTTAATTTAGCCTGGAACCAAATGTGTAATATTGAATTTGTCAGCTCCTGAGGTCTCAGCTGGAGATGGAATCTTGAAGGCTCTGCCCTCTGAGCTGCCTCTCCAAGAGCAGTGTACTTTTCTTTTCATAATCAGGTTAATTATTTGCCACCGTTTTTTGTTTTTGTTTTTTCTTCTCCCAGATCAGTGCGACTGTAGGAGGAAGAGAGAGGGAAAGGGTAGAAATTTCCCACTAATGCCCACCCCAGCTTTCCAGCCATTTTGTATCTTACAGATTGTTGTGATGTTTAATTAATTAAGTTACATGTATTGAGCACCCAACTCTTGCCTAGGCTGCCATATGGTAGATGCTCCAGCGTGAGTCCTTTCTCTCTGTCCATCCAGGGTGACCTTGTTTTGGTGTTCTATAGACCCTGCCCACAGTTTTGTTTGGGGACAGCTCTGCCCAGCATCTGGAGGTTCCAGCTTAGAGGAAGAAGAGGGACTTGACCTTGAAATCCCAGATGTAAGTGATAGAAGAAACTACCTGTTTGTGAGATCCCAGCCCAGGCACCATTCCTGAGGTGTGTGTAGTAGAAAACATGGAGGAAGAGCCAGCAGGTTAGGGAGAACTAGTGCTCATCCATTTTCATGCTTGCTTGCCTGTCATCTCCTCTCTATATGACTCCAGAGTGGTCTTGTTGAAATACGAGTTATAGCATGTCTCCTGTCCATTAGCTCTCTGATGGCATTCCTTCACATTGAGCTGATGCCAAATGAGTCTTTACAATGGCCTGTGAGTCCCCACCCCCCATCACATCTCCTTGACCTCTCTGACTTTGTCTCTCCCCATTGCTATGTGTCATGAGTGCCAGGCAAGCTCCATGGCTTAGCTGTACTCCTGCTCTTCCCTCATTCTCTAATTTCCCCCATAAATGATGGCACACTCTCTCCTTTACTGCCTCTGAGTCTTTTCTCAAATGTTACCTTTTCTATAACCCCTGCTTCCCCATTTCCTGCTTTATATTTAACCACAGCACTTATCACCAGGTAACATACCTGGTAGTTTATTTCTGTGTCTTTTTGACTCCTTTTAAAAATATAACTTCTTCTGCCTTAAAGATGAAGATGAAAGTAGAGATATTTTACTTTCTTATTCACCTTTTGTTGCTGCATTGTCAGTCTTTCTAGCATATAGAGCAACCAAAAGTTTTGGAATGAATCAAATAAATCAATGTTTTGGGAGGGAAGAGGATGGCAGTCCCAACCTGCCCTAGTTCATCCAACTGCATTCAAGCCTGTTACATTTACCTGAGCCCCATACTCGTGTTCATTTGTCTTTTTTGTAGCAAGAAGTTGTTCCCAGGCAAAAATAAGAGGAACTATTTACTTGGGAACTATAATGGTAAGCAATATATTGATACCACATGAGGAAACTAACCATTCAGTGTCTACTCATGAGCCAGGGTTGGGAATACATGAAAGGGGTGCAAGACCTGTCAAGATATCCCTGAGTGCACATTTATGGGAAAGAAAATTTGCAAAATTAAAACTAATGATGTCTTAGAAGCAAGACCTAAAAAGAAAAACCACAGCCTTGCTGATCGACAAGAAATTCTTGGATATAGAGAACCATGCAAATGAAGCTACTTGGTGTGAATCTATTGGAACCAGCTTGGGAGCAGGCAGTCCTCTGGGTGCAGGGTGTGCTGTGCATGCCTATGACTGTGTGAAGGACATTTCACAGTGACTTAACCAGGGCATGGGAAAGAGGTCTGGGTCTGCTCTCTTTATCAGCACAAAACCTAGCCTGTCATATATAATTAATATTTATAGGTAAAATATCAAAAACCAGACTTTACCATTTGTGTGAAAAACTCTCAGTAAACTGGATAAAGTTTAAAGTTCCTCAACTTAGTAAAGAATATCTACAAAAAAACCTACCATTAATTCATACTTCATGATGAGCTCAAAGCTTTGTTACTACGATGAGGTTTAAAACATGGGTCTCGCCTTTCACCACTCCTTTTCAGCGTTGTACTGGGAACCTAGATAATTCAGTAAGACAAGAAAATATATACAGATGGGACAAGATGGCGGAGGAGTAGGTGGACGTGGAGTACATCTGTCTCCACGGATACATCAGGAATACACCTCAGACGCAGACGTGCATGCAGAACACCAGCTGAGAGCGGACAGGACGACCTGACCACCGGAAAAGAACGTATAGAACCACGCAAAACTCGGGAGGATGAAGGAACTCGGGGGGAAAAACAGGAGTGTTAGTAGGACTGGACCTGCTCTCAGCGGGTGGGAGAACTGAAACAGAGGTCACGTCCCCACATCAGGGCAATTGTCTGAGTCAGAGGAGAAACATTTAAGGCTGAGAGTGAAACAGCTGATCTGTGGCAGCTTAAATGGAATGGATGAGACAGTCCTTGCCACAGCTATACATATACCGGGCAGGATCGCTGGTCTTCTGGAAGGCGCAGCAGCTGGGAGCTGGAGTTAGGGATTGTGGAGCAATCCTAATGCGAGGGCTGCTGTTGACTGTGGAGAGACGGATCGAGGGGATGTGAGGGAGGAGATCGTGGTGGGAAATGCCTGTGGAGGAAAGCCAGGGAGCCATGGAAGCAAGGCGATACTGCTGAGTCACGCATAGAGGCTGGAGCCATCACCATAGCCTCTCTTTCTGCACACACCAGCATTGACAGCTGAACAGTAGAGAGGCTGGCCCATCAAACTCCTGACACACTGAACTACAAAAGGAGCCCACCTAGGGTGCCCCTGTAAGTGCCTGATGTGCCGATCTAAAGAGAAGGAACCCAGGCAAGAGAGCCCTCTAAGTGTCTGAATGGGCGGAGCTATGGAGAAAGATTGGCCAAAGAGGCCTTCTGATCGCCAGCTACAAAAGGCTTGAGAAAAGACTCTGATAGGGCTATAACTCCTGCAGCAGAGGTAGTCCATGTCCCTGCACACTTGGTGCTGCCAGGGTCCCTGCAAGCCAAGCAGCTGCGCCATCTTCATGCTCAACCGTCACTGGGGCAGAACTGCCACAGGCTAAAAAAGTCTTGCGTCTATGCATGCAGGGTTGCTTTGGTTGTGTCCAACTCTTTGCGACCCTGTGGACTGTGGCCTGCCAGGCTTTTCTATCAGGAGGGGTTCTCCAGGCAAGAATACTCGAGCGTATTGGCCAGTACTGGTTGCCATATCCTTCTAGAGCACTATATTTCCTGCTGCCTGAGCCGCCAACTCCTCTGAGTACCTGGTGCTGCCAGAACTCCTGAAACCCATGCAGCTGCACCACCCCCACACCTGACCCTCACTGGGGCAGATGCAAGTCCTCTAGGGCGGCCTCAGGAGCAAACCCCAGTGGACGACCCACATGCAGAGGTGGAAATAAAACCACATTGAAACCCAGGGGAAGTGTGGCTAAGAAAGAAGACCCAAAACCTTCCCACTAGCTGTACAAGCTGCAGATTAAATCCACACAATCAACTAAGCAGACTCTGTGTCTATGGAATATATAAAAGGCCATTGAGAGCTCCCACAAAAGAAAACACACTAGTCCTGATACCTGTGGACATTGGAGGCAAGAATATACAGGAGTAGGACCAGGTTAGAATCTGAACAGCCCCCACAGCAGGTCCAGAGATCAGTACAGTGTTGGAGGGCATCTTAGGGAGCTGACCAGAGACTCCCAGCAAGGGAAAGGACTCTGACAGCAGTGACCAGAGAAAAACACTTATTATGCTTATGTTTTAATCTATTGTGTAGATTCTTTTGGATTTTTTTTTTTTTCGTTTTTTCCACCTCTCTGCTGTAGTTGTTGATTGTATTGGCACCGTGAAATCTAAGTAAGCTTATGAGCTTTTTTTTTTCCCAGTCATATTTTTTTATTGTTATTATTATAAACCTCTGCCTCTACATTGGGCTTTTGCAGTTCTGTGGAGTTTTCCTTTGTTTGTTTGTTTTTTCTCTTTTTTCTTCCTTTATAACTTTTCTTTTTTTTTTAATTTTAATTTTTTAAGCCCATCATCATTTTTTCTGCATTTATTCTTTTATTTGCTTTTCCTACTGCTCTTTTCCCCTTGCAGTTAATCTTTAATGTATATCGATCTTCTTTATCTACCTCTATTTAACTTTACATATCTATTCTTTCTTTCCTTTTTTCTCAACATATTTGTTATTTTTTTATATTATTATTATTATTGCTTTATTCCCCACTTGGCACCTTGCTTTAATTTTGTTTTCCAGTTAGTGCTTCAGTTAGTTTTGTTCTTAACTGTTACATATAACTTTTGGTTTCCTTTGTTTGCCAGGTCAATTTATTGTACTCTGTTTTTGTTGGACTGTTTTGATTTTGCTTATGGGTATGTATGTATATGTGTATATTTGGTCACATTTTTTATTGTTGTTATAAACTTCTGCCTCTACATTGGGCTTTTACAGTTCTGTGGAGTTTTCCTTTTTTTTTTTTCTTTCTTCTTCCTTTTTTCTTTTCATTTTTTTAAATTTTAATGTTTTTAAACCTATTATATTTTTTCAACATTTATTCCTCTGTTTGCTTTTCCTACTGTACTTTTCCCCTTGCAGTTAATCTTAAATGTATATAAATCTTCTTTATCTACTCTATTTAAATTTGCATATCTATTCTTTATTTCTTTCCTTTCTTCTCAACATATTAGTTTTGTTTTCATTGCTTTATTCCCCACTTGGCGTTTTGTTTTACTTTTGTTTTCCAGTTTGTGCTTTATTTAGTTTTGTTCTTAACTGGTAGATATAATTTTTGACTTCCTTTGTTCATTGGGTCAATCTACTGTACTTTATTTTTGTTGGGCTGTTTTGATTTTGCTTACGGGTGTATATGTACATGTATTTATTTCATTATTTAATTATTATTTGCCTGATTTTGTAACTGCCATTTGTCTGGGATTCATCTTTGGTTTCTCATTTTTGGGTATTTGTTTTAATCTCACTCAATGCCATAACAAACCACTTGTGGAATCTTTGCTCCTGACCAGAGATCAAGCTCTGAACGATTGGAGTGGCAGCACTGACTCCAGGACCCTACACAACCAGAGAACTAACACTAGGGAATATCAACTAGTGAGAACTCACACAAAGGAAACCACTTGAATACAAGACCCAGCATCACCCAACCACCAGTAGCACCCTGTGCAGGATGCCTCCTCTAAACGACAAACAAAACAAAAATATAAAACCAATCATCAGCAGAGAGGATTACCACCTCACTCAACCTTGCCCATCAGAGGGGGGGAAGAAATTCAGCGCAAATCTCACCCTATGCAAAGCTTACACAAACCACTGGACTGACCTTAAGAGGGCAAAAACCAAAAGGAAGAAATAATTCAACCTTGAAGCCTGGTAAAAGGAGACCTCAAACACAATAACTTAAATAATGAAAAGGCAGAGAAATACTATACAAATGAAGGAACTGGCTAGAAACAGAAGTCCAAATAAATGAAGAGGAAATAGGAAAACTACCTGAAAAAGAATTCAAAATAATGGTAGTAAAGATGATCAAAAACCTTGAAAACAAACTGGAGAAAATGCAAGAATCAATTAACAAAGTCCTTGAAGAATTAAAGAATAAGCATACAGAGACAAACAACACAATTACTGAAATTAAAAATACTCTAGAAGGAATCAATAGCAAATATTTGAAGCGAAAGAATGAATCAGTGAGCTGGAAGATAACCTCCAGTTGGTAGAAATAACTTCTGAAGAGCAGGATAAAGTAAAAAGAATGAAAAAAAACTGAGGATAGTCTCAGAGACCTCTGGCACCCTATCAAATGCACCAACATTCGAATTATAGGGGTCCCAGAAGAAGAAGAGAAAAAGAAAGGCTATGAGAAAATTTTTGAAGAGATTATAGTTAAAAATTTCCCCAACATGGAAAAGGAAATAGTCAATCAAGTCCAAGAGGTGCAAACAGTCACATACAGAATAAACCCAGGGAGAAACACACCAAGACACATACTAATCAAACTAACAAAGACTAAACACAAAGAAAGAATATTAAAAGCAGCAAGGGAGAAACAACAAGTGACATACAAGGGAAACCTCATAAGCTTAACAGGTGATCTTTCTGCAGACCAGAAAGGAACGGCAGGATATATTTACAGTACCAAAAGGGAAAAATCTACAACCAAGATTACTGTACATGGCAAGGATCTCATTCAAACTTGACAGAGAAATAAAAAGCTTTTCAGACAAGCAAAAGTTAAGAGAATTCAGTACCACCAAACCAGCTTCACAATAAACATTAAAGCTATTTATATAGTCAAGAAACTCAGGAGAAGAAAAATATCTACAAAATCAACTCCAAACTATTAAGAAAATGGCAATAGGAACATATATATCAATAATTACTTTAAATGAAAACAGATTAAAGGCTCCAACAAAAGGACATAGACTGACTGAATGGATACAAAAACAAGACCCATATATACGCTGTCTACAAGAAACCCATTTCAGACCTAAAGATACATATAGACTGAAAGTAAGAGGATGGGAAAATGTATTCCATGCAAATGGGAAGCAAAAGAAAGCTGGAGTTGCAATCCTCCTATCAGACAAAATAGACCTTTAAATAAAGAAGAGTACACGAGATAAGGAAGGACACTAGATAATGATCAAGGGATCATTCCATCCAAGAGGAAGACATAACAATTGTAAATATCTATGCACCCAACATAGGAGCACCTCAATACATAAGACAAACACTAACATACATAAAAGGAGAAACTGACAGTACACAATAATAGTAGGAGACTTTAACACCCCACTCACACCAATGGACAGATCTTCAAAACAGAAAATTAATAAGGAAACACAAGTCTTAAATGATACATTGATGAGATGGATCTCATTGATATCTTCAGGACATTCCATCCAAATGCAGAAGAATACCCCTTCTTCTCAAGTGAACATGGAACATTCTCCAGGATAGACCACATCTTGGGTCACAAATCAAGCCTTGGTAATCACTTCATGGGAAATAGATGGGGAAACAGTGGATACGGTGTCAGACTTTATTTTGGGGGGCTCCAAAATCACTGCAGATGGTGACTCCAGCCATGAAATTAAAAGACGCTTACTCCTTGGAAGAAAAGTTATGACCAATCTAGATAGCATATTGAAAAGCAGAGACATTACTTTGCCAACAAAGGTCCGTCTAGTCAAGGCTATGGTTTTTCCAGTGGTCATGTATGGATGTGAGAATTGGACTGTGAAGAAGGCTGAGTGCTGAAGAATTGATGCTTTTGAACTGTGGTGTTGGAGAAGACTCTTGAGAGTCCCTTGGACTGCAAGGAGATCCAACCAGTCCATTCTGAAGGAGATCAGCCCTGGGATTTCTTTGGAAGGAATGATGCTGAAGCTGAAAGTCCAGTACTTTGGCCACCTCATGTGAAGAATTGACTCATTGGAAAAGACTCTGATGCTGGGAGGGATTGCGGGCAGGAGGAGAAGGGGACGGCAGAGGATGAGATGGCTGGATGGCATCACTGACTTGATGGACATGAGTCTGAGTGAACTCCAGGAGTTGGTGATGGACAGGGAGGCCTAGCGTGCTGCGATTCATAGGGTTGCAAAGAGTCGGACACAACTGAATGACTGAACTGAACTGAAATTTAAGAAAATTGAAATCATATTAAGCATCTTTTCTGACCACCACGCTATGAGATAGATATCAATACAAGGGAAAAACTGTAAAAAACACAAACATGTGGATATTAAACAATAGGTTTCTAAATAACCAACAGGTTACTAAAGAAATCAAAAGGGAAATCAAAAAATTTCTAGATACAAATGACAATCAAAACACGAGAACTCAAAACTTATGGGATGCAGCAAAAGCAGTTCTAAGAGGGACGTTTATAATAGCAATACAGTCCTACCTCAAAAGCAAGAAAAACATCAAATAGATAACCTAACTGTACACCTGAAACAACTGGAAAAATAACAACAACAAAAAAACCCCCTCAAAATTAGTAGAAGGAAAGAAATCATAAGGAATGAAGCGGAAATAAATGAAAAAGAAATGAAAGAAACAATAGTAAAGTTTAACAAAACTAAAAGCTGGTTCTTTGAGAAGATAAACAAAATCGACAAACTTTTAGCCAAACTCATCAAGAAAAAAAGAGAGAAGAATCAAATCAACAAAATTAGAAATGGAAAAGGAGTGGTTACAACAGACATTGCAAAAATACAAAGAATTATAAGAGACTATTATGAACAACTATATGGCAATAAAATGGATAACCTGAAAGACATGGAGAGATTCTTAGAAAAGTTCAATCTGCCAAGACCGGACCAGGAAGAAGTAGAAATTATGAACAACCCAATTACAAGCACAGAAATTGAAGCTGTGATAAAAAAATCTCCCAAAAAAACAAAAGCCCAGGACCAGATGGCTTCACAGGAGAATTCTATCAAACATTTAGAGAGGAGCTAACGCCTATCCTTCTAAAACTCTTTCAAAAAATTTCAGAGGAAGGAACACTTCCAAACTCATTCTACAAGGCCATCATCATTCTGATACCAAAACCAGGCAAAGACAACACAGAAAAAGAAAACTACAGGCCAATATCACTGATGAACATAGATGCAAAAATCTTCAACAAAATTTTAGCAAACAGAATTCAGCAACACATCAAAAAGTTCATACACTATGATCAAGTTGGGTTTATTCTAGGGATGCAAAGATTCTTCAATGTATGCAAATCAATCAATGTGATACACCATATTAACAAACTGAAAGATAAAAACCATATGATAATCTCAACAGATGCAGAAAAAGCCTTTGACAAAATTTAGCACTTATTTATGATTAAAACGCCTCCAAAAATGATCACAGAAGGAACCTACCTCAACTTTGTAAAAGCCATGTATGATAAGCCTTTCATGAGATAAACATTATTCTCAATGGTGAAAAGCCATGTATGATAAGCCTTTCGTGAGATAAACATTATTCTCAATGGTGAAAAGCCATGTATGATAAGCCTTTCGTGAGATAAACATTATTCTCAATGGTGAAAAGCCATGTATGATAAGCCTTTCGTGAGATAAACATTATTCTCAATGGTGAAAAGCCATGTATGATAAGCCTTTCGTGAGATAAACATTATTCTCAATGGTGAAAAGCCATGTATGATAAGCCTTTCGTGAGATAAACATTATTCTCAATGGTGAAAAGCCATGTATGATAAGCCTTTCGTGAGATAAACATTATTCTCAATGGTGAAAAGCCATGTATGATAAGCCTTTCGTGAGATAAACATTATTCTCAATGGTGAAAAGCCATGTATGATAAGCCTTTCGTGAGATAAACATTATTCTCAATGGTGAAAAGCCATGTATGATAAGCCTTACATGAGATAAACATTATTCTCAATGGTGAAAAGCTGAAAGCATTCCCCCTAAGGTCAGGAACAAGACAAGGGTGTCCACTTTCACCACTGTTATTCAACATAGCTCTGGAAGTCCTAGCTACAGCAATCAGAGAAGAAAAAGAAACAAAAGGAATCCATATTGGAAAAGAAGTAAAGCTCTCACTGTTTGCAGATGACATGACACTGTACATAGAAAACCCTAAAGATAGTATCAGAAAATTACTAGAGCTAATCAGTGAATTTAGCAAAGTTGCAGGATATAAAATCAATACACAGAAATCACTTGCTTTTCTATATACTGAAAATGAAAAATCAGAAAGAGAAATTATGGAATCAATCCCATTCACCATTGCAACAAAAAGAATTAAATTCTAGGAATAAACTTACCTAAGGAGACAAGTGTAGAAGGCAATGGCACCCAACTCCAGTACTCTTGCCTGGAAAATCCCATGGATGGAGGAGCCTGGTGGGCTGCAGTTCATGGGGTTGCTAAGAGTCGGACACGACTGAGTGACTTCACTTTCACTTTTCACTTTCATGCATTGGAGAAGGAAATGGCAACCCACTCCAGTGTTCTTGCCTGGAGAATCCCAGGGACAGGGAAGCCTGGTGGGCTGTCATCTCTGGGGTCGCACAGAGTCGGACATGACTGAAGTGACTTAGCAGCAGCAAGGAGACAAGAGAACTCTACACATAAAATTATAAGACACTAATGAAATTAATCAAAGATGACATAAACAGATCCAGAGATATTCCAAGTTCCTGGGTAGGAAGAATCAATATTGTGAAAATGACTATACTACCAAACACAATCTACAGATTCAGCGCACTTCCTATCACATTACCAATGGCATTTTTCCACAGAACTAGAACAAAAAATTTCACAATTCATATGGAAACACAAAAGACCCCGAATAGCCAAAGCAGTCTTGAGAATGAAGAGTGGAGCTGGAGGAATCAACCTTCCTGACTTCAGGTTATACTACAAAGCTACAGTCATCAAGGCAGTATGGTACTGGCACAAAAACAAAAATGTAGACCAATGGAACAAGATAGACAGCCCAGAAGTAAACCCACGCACCTATGGGTACTTTAGTTTTGACAAAGGAGGCAAGAATATACAATGGGGTAAAGACAGCTTTTTCAATAAATAGTTCTGGGAAAACTGGACAGCTACATGTAAAAGAATGAAATTAGAACACTTCCTAACACCATACAAAAAGATAAACTCAAAATGGAACAAACACCTAAATGTAAGACCAGAAACTATAAAACCCTTAGAGGAAAACCTAGGCAGAACACTCGATGACATAAATCAAAAAAATCCTCTACGACCCACCTCCAAGGGTAATGGAAATAAAAACATAAGTAGACAAGTGGGACCTAATTAAACTTAAAAGCTTTTGCACAGCAAAGGAAACTAAGCAAGATGAGAAGACCACCCTCAGAATGGGAGAAAATAGCAAATGAAACAACTGACAAAGGATTAATTTCCAAAATACACAAGCAGCTCATACAACTCAATGCCAGAAAAACAAACAACCCAATCAAAAAGTGGGGAAAAGATCTAAACAGACTAATTTTTCCAAAGAAGACATACAGATGGCTAACAAACACATGAAAAAATGTTCATTATTAGAGAAATGCAAATCAAAACTGCAATGAGATATCACCTCACACTGGTCAGAATGGCCATCATGAAAAAGTCTACAAACAAAAGGGAACACTCTTGTAGTGTTGGTGGGAATGTAAATTGATACAGCCACTCTGGGAGACGGTATGGAGATTCCTTAAAATCTAGGAATAAAACCACCATATGACCCAGCAACCCCACTCCTAGGCATATACCCTGAGGAAACCAAAATTGAAAGAGACACATGTATCCCATTGTTCACTGTAGCACTATTTACAATAGTTATAACATGGAAGCAACCTAGATGTCCATCAATAGATGAATGGATAAGGAAGTTGTGGTCCATATACACAATGGAATATTACTCAGCCATAAAGAGGAACACATTTGAGTCATTTCTAATGAAGTGGATGAACCTAGAACCTATTATACAGAGTGAAGTAAGTCAGACAGAGAAAGATAAATTTCGTATTCTAATGCATATATATGGAATCTAGAATAATGTTACTGAAGAATTTATTTACAGGGCAACAGTGGAGAAACAGACATAGAGAATCGACGTATGGACATGGGGAGAGAGGAGGAGAGGGTGAGATGTTTGGAAAGAGTAACATGGAAACTTACATTACCATATGTAAAATAGATAGCCAGTGGGAATTTGCTGTATGGCTCAGGAAACTCAAACAGGGGCTCTGTATCAACCTAGAGGGGTGGGATGGGAAGGGAGATGGGACAGAGGTTCAAAAGGGAGGGGGTATATGTATACCTATGGCTGATTCATGTTGAGGTTTGACAGAAAACAACAAAATTCTGTAAAGTAATTATCCTTCAATTAAAAAATAAATTTTAAAAGAAAATATATACAGACTGGGAAGGAAGACATAAAACTTTGTTCACAGATGATAACATATGCTACCTAAAAATCTGAAAGAACCAACAATAACTGGAACTAATAAGTGTTTATAGCCAGTAATAGTGGTTATAGTGAGGTTGCAGGATACAAAGTAAATAGAGTAGGAGGTATATTCATAATTTAAGGAGACAGGGAGGTAGAAATTACTTCTGGCCAGGTAGTACTTTTTTTCCTACTGGATGGTACTTTTACACTTTGAATTTGTTTACAGGCTTAATCGTGCCCCTAATCCAAAAGCACAAGCATGCCACTAGACTTCTCCTAAGATAGTTGCTTATTTAGAAGAATTTACCAGCTTATACATCATGATTAAAAGCATTGGCTTTGAATCTGGGAAAAAACCAACCAAACAGACAAACCCAAAAACAAAAGTTGTTTTTCTATATATCAGCAATGAACAAGTGGGATTTGAAACTTAAAATGTAATGCCATTTAGATTAGCACCCTAAACATAAAATATTAAGGTATAAATCTCGCAAAATTATGTAAAATCCATTGAGGAACTTTATGATTCCATTAAGGAATCATAAAATTCTGATGAACAAAATCAGAGAACTAAATAAATGAAGATATATTCATGTTCAAGGATAGGAAGACTCAATATTGTTAAGATGTCAGTTCTTTCCAACTTGATCTATAGATACAATGCAGTCCCAATCCCAGAAAGTTACTTTGTGGATATCAACAAACTTATCCTGAGGTTCATATGCAGAGGTATACCATGTAGTACACTGTATATGATAGGGTTTATGTGCAGAAGTGAAAAACCCAGCACCGCCAGCACAATGTTGAAGAAGAACGAAGCTGGAGACTTGCACTACCTGAATCAGGACTTACTATAAAGCTATAGTAATCCAACAGTGTGGTGTTGATGGAACAGTAGACAAAGGGATGAATAGAACAGAGCAGAGAGCCCAGAAATGGAACCAAAGAAATGGAGTCAACTGATCTGTGACGAGGAACAAACACTACACAATGGAGCAAAGATTGTCTCGTCAACAAATGGTACTGAAACAGCTGACCATCCACAGGCAGGAAAAAAAATGTAGACACAAACCTGATGCCCTTCCACAAAAGCTAACTCAAAAGGGACAGACTTAAATGTAAAATGTGGAACTGTAAAATTCCTAAAGCTGAAACTGTAAAACACCAGGGCTTCCCCGGTGGCTCAGATGGTAAAGAATCTTCCTACAATGCAGAAGACCCGGATTCGATCCCTGGGTCGGGAAGATCTTCTGGAGAAGGGAATGGCTTCCCACTCCTGTGTTCTTGCCTGGTGGGCTACAGTGCATGGGATCACAAAGAGTCGGACACGACCGAGTGACTAAGCACATGTGGGCATGTGTAAAACTCCTAGAAGATTACGTAGGAGAACACCTGAGTATGACAATGATGTTTAGACACTACAATGCCAAATGAGATAAAGGATTAACTAGACTTCACATTTCTGTTCTGTGAAAGAGAAGGTCAAGGGAAAGATAAGAACATCTACAACAGGAATTCATTGCTGGTGGGGGTGAAAAATGGTGCAGCCACCTTGGAAGACAGTTAGGTGGTTTCTTACAAAGCTGAACATACTCTTATCGTATGACCCAGCAGTTGTGCTTCTTGGGATTTACACAGATGATTTGAACGCTTACATCCACGCAAAAACCTGCACGTGGCTGCGTATAGAAACTTTATTCAGAATTACCAAAACTTGGAAGCAACCAAGATGCCCTTGGGTAGGTAAATTAATTAAAAAAAAATTGTCTGTTATAGTCAGACAATATTATTCAGCTCTGAAAAAAAAACTAGCAAGATGTGAAAATACACGGAGGAACTTTCAATGCACATTACTAAGTTAAAAAAAAGCGCCAGTTTGAAAAGGCTGTGTATATTCTGGGAAAGACAAAACCATGTGCGTGTGCATGCTTAGTCGCTCAGTCATGTCCAACTCTTTTTGCGATCCCATGGACTAGCCCACCAGGCTCCTCTGTCCATGGGATTTCCCAGGCAAGAATACTGGCGTGGGTTGCCATTTCCTTCTCCAGGGGATCTTCCTGACCCAGGGATCAAATCCAGGTTTCCTGCATTGACAGGCAGGCTTTTTACCACTGAGCCACCAGGGAAGCCCCAGGGAACTCTAGCAAGCTCAGATTTAAACAGCACAGGAATAGAAGATAGAAAAATGGCATCGCATCCCCAGGGACTATGAGGGACGCCTGCGTTCAGAACAATGACACTTGGGGGAAAAGGCCTCAGGTGAGCTGGAAATGTGTGTGTCGGGGGAGCTGTCACAGGAATTCCTGAGCAACACAAGGGCTCAGACGTAAGAACCAGGGTGAAGCAGGCCTAAAGCACGTGGCCCATGTGTGTTATGATAGATGTCAGACACCGACGGAGACCAAGGATGACAACAACCACAATAAAACAGGGCTCCTTGGCCCTGCATCAAGAGGCAAGAACCATCACCAGCGTGAAGCCACCTGGATGTGTGGGAGAGTCTGGACGTCTGCCTCCAAGGACGTTCCATTGGTGTTTTGTTTGTTTGTTTGTTTGTTTTTTTGTCTCCTGCATGAAATCTCCAATTAAAAGTGGAAATCAAAAACATTTTTAAATCTGTACATTTCTCCTTAAAACTCCTTGCAATTCTGGTGTCTATTGCAACGTTAGGAGATTTGGCCACAGTGAACATTTGTTCCAGATGGCAAGTTCTGAGCACCCCGCTGACCTACGATGGGCACCTTCGTCCCTCACTCTCACCACCCTGCCTGGCTCCTGCAGACACTTGACTTTGCTGACTCCTGACAGAGTGGCTTAAGCTTAGCTCACGCCTCCTCACATGGATCCAGTTGCTCAGGACCTTGTAATAACAGCACTGAACTTCTGTGGGGAAACTCAAAGGAATCCTAGAATACTTTATTGATGCTATGAGATTGGAAATGAGCAGTATTATTGCATTATTGAAAACAAAATTCTATGGGCAAGCTAGAGAGATGCACTGGGCAGTAATACAATGAGTATAACCAGCTTCAAAGCATAATTCTGGAGTATAGTTTCTAGGACTCTGGCAAGGACATCATCCTCAAGTATTAACGGTCTTTTCACTTTTTTTCTCCATGATTTGGATAAAGATAAGTAAGTTGAAATGATTTGAAAAAATGGGTATAAAGCACCTTTGTGTTCACAGAGGCACTATTTGCAATACACAAGAGATAAAAGCAAACTAAATGTCCATCTACAGAGGAGTGAAGAAATATGTTGTACAAATATACAATGGAATATTACTCAGCCACAAAAAGAATGAAGTCATGCCATTGCTGCAACATCAGTGGCCCTAGAGATTATCATACTAAGTGGAAAAAGTCAAAGACAAATACCATATGATTCCACTTATATGTGGAATCTAAACTATCACACGAATTAACATACCTACAAAACAGAAATGGATTCACAGAAATAGAGGACAGACTTGCGGTTGCCGAGCAGAAGAGGAGGGTGGGAGAGAAGCAGTAGGAAGGACTGGTGGCATGGGGGAGGACAGAAGGGTGGGAGAGGAAGGGTTTTAGGTTAGCAGATGCAAGCTATTACATGCACGACAGATGAACAATCCAGGCCCTGCTGTGTTGCACAGGGAACTATATCCAATATTCTGTGATAAGCCACAATGGAAAAGAATATGAGAAATATATATATATCTATATATATATCACTGAATCACTTTGCTGGAACTCAATATGGTCAATAAATTTTCAAAAAATGCGTAAAGCGCAAAGTTGAGGAAGACAGTCAAGCCATTTAAAGTGGAATCCTTTGGGGCCTGGAGTCCCAACCTCACACCCAGTGTGGGCCGGGCCAGGATAGCTGGGATGGTGGAGCTGCACACAGGAAAGGAAGCTGGGGTTTAGATCAGAGCAGGTCATGGGACGTAGTGATTCTGCTGCCAAGAATGCAAATCTGCTCTTTAGTAAAACCTAGAATGAAGTGAGTCCCAGTCCCCTAGGACATAGTTCAACCACCACCCAGCCACTCCTTTCAAATATTTTTTTCTTCTTTTTCAATCCAACTTTATATTAGACAAACTTCAGACATACAGAAAAGTTGAAAGTGTACTATATAATGAACTCATACATTCAATAATTTAAAACATTTGCCATATTTGATTTATCTATTCATATACATGTGTGAGACTATATATGTATATGTGTTTGTCTGTGTATGTATGTATGTATGTATGTATATGGTGTACACATGTCCCCCTAACCATCTGAAAGTAGATTTTGCAGATATCAAGACACTTTATTCCTTCACACTTCAACCTGCATCTTCTAAGAACCAGAACAATCCCCAAATGACCACTCTGCTACCAACACACACAAGAAAATTGACAATAATTCTTCAGTATAATCGAACATCTAGTTCACAGGGAAATTTCCCTGTCTCTAAAATGTCTTATAGCTATCTTGATCAGTTCTTCAATAAGTGAACTAAATCTGCTGTTTTTATTTTTACTTTTTCTTACTATTCCCTCTGGCAATGAACTGGATAGACCATAGTATAATTTGCTAAGAATGGCAGTGTAGGAGGAAGAGCAAGTTTTGAGGAGGAAAGTGAGGAGTTATATTTTTTAATTAAAACATTTTTTGAACTATGATTGATTTACAATGATTCACATATTCAGCAAAGTGAGATATATATATACACTCCTCTTCAGACTGCTTTCCATTATAGATTATTCCAGGATACTGAATGTGGTTCTCTGTGATGTACAGTAGGTCCTTGCTGTTTGTCTCTTTTATATAGAGTAGTGTAAACTTTGGAAACAAGTCTGGAGCTCAGAGGGGAAGTCTGGACTAAAGATGTATATCGGGCCACAGGAGTGGCTGAATGTTGGGAGTGCCTGAGCTCATCTGGGAGTCCTGCTTTGTCATCACCATCATCATCTTCATCATTTATTTAGGCACCACAATGTTTAGCATTATACTTTTTACCATTAGTTCATTTTCTTACCACAGTCTTACATAATGGGCAGTTGTATCTCCATTTTTCTGAAAAGGAGACAGTCTCAGTGTGGTTCAGTAATTGGCAGAGTCATCACTACCGGTCCATTTGGGAGCAAAGATCTGAGCTTGGCTCTATCCAGCTCTGAAAGTCCTGTTCATGGCCGCTATGCCAAAGTCCCCCAGCAGAGATATGGGGAAGGAGGCTGCAGACAGAACCTGAGCAGACGAGAGCAGATCCCCTGAAGGGACATGGAGGGAAATAAGCAGAAAAAAATCCAGGAGAGAGTCGTTAGAGGAACCAAGGGAGGAAAGGGTTCCAAGGATGAGGCCATGGTGAATGTCCATTTATTCTTGCATTCATTCCACATGTATTTCAGGCAGTGTGAGTGATCTTTGATAGGGTGGTGAATAAAGTAGACCATCTCTGTTGTAGCAGGAGCGAACTATAGACTAAAGCCCAGTGTGGGAATGTGAGCAGGACAAGTTCTGAGCTGGAAGTGGGATGTGGGGGCCAGGTCACTACTGACAGCTATCCAAGAGCTGTGGCGGGGTGGGGGAGGGGGCGTCGGGGGCTGTCACCTGAGTGCAGGGGGCTTCTGAATGGGTGGAGGGTTAGGACAATCCCAAACGCAGTTCTTTCTAGGTGTTTGGTGAGAAGGGAAGGAGGTAGATAGGGCAGATGGGGCAGTCAGAGCCAGAAGATTGTCTTGGTGGTTTGTCGACGAGAATGGGGCAGACAGTAGGCAGGAAAAGGGTATGGATGCAGGTGAAAAGCAAAGGGAGTCCTTACTGAATGGGAGAGGTGACCTGTGTCTCTGAAACTGAAGGAAGAGAGGGTGGAGGGAGAGGGTCCAGAGCTTCGCAGAAGTGGCCGCTGGTGTCTTGTTAAGTCGGAGGGGTGCTCTCAGCTGGAGAAGAAGGAAGGTTGAGGAAAGACAGGTTTGAAAAACGTGGCCTCGTCTGGCGATGCTGCTGTGGGAACTGAGAGGGGACAGACCCCGACAGTCAGGGACTGAGGTCCGGGTCAGGTGGGACCCCCTGGAGTCCAGTGCAGGGGACTTGCTCACACAGGTGGGGCTGAGACCGAGGGTGGATGGCGTCCTGTCTGGAGGTGAACACACAGCGGGAGGGGCAGGGCTCAGGTATGTGTTTGAGGAATTCAGGGTTCTGAGAGGATGCATGTCAAGCAACTGATGGGAGAAGCAGAGCCCGGGAGGACAGAGACACGGGGGAGGGCTGGGGGTGAAGGTGCTCCTGGTGAATGTAAGGTTTTTGCTTCATCACAAAAGAATGCAGAGACGAAGTGACAGGTAAGAAGTGGATTTTTTTAGAGAGAAATACACTCCACAGAGTGTGGGCCATCTCAGAGGGAGAGGAGAGAGCCTTGAAATTGGGGGTGATTAGTTTTTATGGGGTGGATAACTTCATAGGCCAGTGAGTGGGAGGATTATTCCAATTACTTTGGGGAAGGGAAGGAGACTTCCAGGAATTGGACCACTGCCCACTTTTTGGTCTTTCGTGGCCAGGCAACCCCCTCCAGTATTCCTGCCTGGAAGAGTCTGTGGGCAGAGGAGCCTGGAGGGCTACAGTCTGTGGGGTCACAAAGAGTTGGACACGACTGACCGAGGGCACTGGCAGAACTGGTATGCGCCTGTGGGTGTGCCACGTAGCTGTTGTGTTGCAGTGCGTGTATAATGACGCTCAGGGTCCACTGGAAGTTGAATTTTGGACCCAGTTGGTTCTAACCAGTCTTTGTCGTGTCTCATAGCCAAGTCATTCTTTTAAAAGTTGTGTCCTGCCCCTTCCGTCCTATTTCAAAGGACTGCAAGGTCCCCTGAACTGTGCAGGAAGCAGTGAGAGGAAGACGATAAGGGGGCTGGGAGGTGCTGCCCTGAGCTGGGGGCAGACACATGGCTTCAGGTTTCCAAGGTGGAGGAGCAGAGGCGTGAGACGGGTGCGGGTTTTTAAACAGGTGGAGATGCAGGCCTGTGAGTGGACACAGCCAGCCTCTGGGGAAGCCAGTCCCCCCCTCTTTCCCTGCAGGGAGTGACAAATTAGAGAACTGTGAACACAAGGCAGGGGGGGCCTTACCTTTATTACCGGTCAGTTGGGTGGGAGAAAGCAGGGTGCCTTCTGGATCCCTCTGGGGACCTTAGCCTTGGGTTGGCTGCACACCCAGGTCCAGGCAGGGAAGTGGGCTAAACGGACGCAGAGTTGTGGCTGACTGAGCGATGCTCCAGTGCACAAGGTGAGCCTCCAGCCACAGCGCAGGTAGCCGCAGAGGTGAAGGGAAAAGAGGGTGTCACCTTCAGACAAGAAGGATGTGGGGAGGGAGCCTGCAGGCTTCAGGAGGGCTGGGGGTCGCCGTGGTACAGGCGGGACAAGGCTGTTGGAACATCACTCCCAGGGAGACAGCTATCCCCGGGACTGTGCTGGCCTGGTAGAGACTCTGAGCCATGCACAGGGACAAGTGTTCCAGGATGCCACTTGGCTGATGGGAATTGAGCACCCAAAGGGTTCCAGGGGTCCAGTCAGGTGCTGAAGTCTTCAGAGCAAGAGATGTGGTGATGGAGAGTCATGGGCTGGGGGTGAGTCAGGAGCCATAGCATGTGAGGATGGACGGGAGCCCGAGTTACCTGGCGATCACCTTCATCACTTCCTTTGCAGTAGAAATAGTCTCTATTATGTCTCTTGTAAGAGAGACTATTAAACACCATGGTTAAATTTAAGAGAAAAATAAGAAAGCAGCCATAAAATAATTCCATGGTCTTGATTTATTCTCTCTCAAGTTCTTTTAATTTTTATTTAAAAAAATTTTTTAGCCGTGTCATATGGCATGTGGGCTCTTCATTCCCTGACCAAGGACTGAATCCGTGATCCCTACAGTGGGACTCAGAGTCTTAACTACTGGACTGCCAGGAAAGTCCCTCAAGTTATTTTTTAAAATGGAAGCTTTGTTATGTTCAACCATATACTGCATCACTTAAGAAAGACGTTCTCAGTTTCCCCGTCCGGGGAACCCATAGACGTTTTCTGTGTTTTAGTTACAGAGAAGCCAATAGCTGTGCTCTCTGCTCCCTTACCCCATCCACGTCCCTTTCTGGAGATGTTTCACTAATCAGCTGTCCATCAACATCAAAAATGATGGGCAGGACAGGACCCCAAGCTCTGGCACAGGTATCCGTGCTCGGGGTACCTCCTCCCAGAAGTCACCTCCGCAGGGGAAGAAGTGACCATGGGTTTCTTTGTAACTAGCCTTTGCCCCAAGAGTAGCAAGCATGGACAGGAGATGCTGAGTTTCTTTGTTTGTTTTCTGTTTTTCATCTGTTTGCTCTGTGCAAGCTCAGAGGACCAAGTCTGCACCGGGTCTGTCTCTGCAGCTCCGCAGCTCTGTGTGCTCAAAGGAAATGCCTGTCAGACCTCAGGGAAGATTCGAGGGCTGGAGCAACAGGGTTCTTAAAGTTTGAAGAAGTGGCTGTATCCCACTGCGATTTTTCCCCCGGAGGTCCCTGCGAGTCCCGGGGCCTCTCGGGTGCCTGTGCTGCAGGCCCCCTCCAGCAGCTTTTAATACTGTGTGTCCTGATTCTGAATTCTGGTTCTCCAGGGATCCAGACACCTTCACGGATGCAGAAAAGAGATTGTGTGAGTTTGGCTCTGAAGGGAGCACGTGGCCCAGGAAGGCTGTTCTGTCTGTATGGGGATTGGGGCGGGGGGCATGAGGCACGTGGGGCTGGGAGGCTGGCTGACCAACAGTGTGACTGATGGGAGATTAGCAGCCTCTAATGACCCTGACTTTCACTAAAGGGGCATAGGCTTCGTTCTGCAGGTGTGGGGTCTCTGAAAGCTTCCAGGAGAGGAAGGATGAACCTGGGGTGGGTGGGAGGGGGAGAAATGGGGAGGGGGCAAGTTGCAAGTGTCTGCTGGGAGGAGGAAGCTTCTTGTTGGCCTGCTTGCTGCTCGGCAGGACTCTCTGCTCTGCCCATGTGCCTTGGGGGAGCAAAGAGCAGAGTCCTGCTCCTCACAGGCCCCCCTTGGCCTGGGAGACAGGCATCATCACCTCACTGCCCCACGCTCTCTGAGTCACATCTGCTCCCCCGCTGCCACTACCAGGAGATTGGGGAGAAGAGGATGGGAAGGTGGCTCTGCCTTCCTTCCCCCCACTGTCTCCTGGCACCCCCAGTACCGGGGCCTCAGGACTATTGACCCTCAAGAGGAACTCTGAACAACTGTGTCCCTCCCTGTCGCATTGTTGCATCGACATCTGCAGGTTTTCATACATTGCAGAGGATGTCACTCATATAAATACATGAACACAGATGTTTTACTTTAATTCTTTACATTCTAAAGAATGTAATCATGGACTATAAATACACAGAATATCTGCTGCGCACCATTATCTTTGAAAAAGCCCACATATCACAAGCTCTTCATTTGGAATGGGCTTAACTTGTGGTTCAGCTAGTAAAGAGTCTGCCTGCAATGAGGGAGACCTGGGTTTGATCCCTGGGTTGGGAAGATCCCCTGGAGAAGGGAAAGGCTACCCACTCCAGTATTCTGGCCTGGAGAATTCCATGGACTGTGTCGCAAAGAGGGACACGACTGAGCGACTTTTACTTCCGTTTGGAATGTTTATAATTGAAATTTAGTTTAAAATGTTAAAAATAATTTTATTTACATATCTATTTCTGACTGTGCTGGGTCTTTTTGTGGCAGTGGCTTTCCCCTAGTTGCAGTGAGTGGGGCGGCTCTCTAGTTGTGGAGCACAGGCTTCCCACGGTGTGGGGCGCAGGCTCTAGGGTGCGCAAGTTTGAGTAGCTGTGGCACGTGGGCTTAGCAGCTGCCGCTCGCAGGCTCTCGAGCAGAGGCCCCATAGGTGGGGTGCGCGGGCTTAGTTGCTCCGTGGGATGTGGGATCTTCCTGGGTCAGGTGTTTCCTGCATTGGCAGGCAGATTCTTTACCACTGAACCACCAGGGAAGCCCAGCATTTTTTGATAAATGATAAAACTTCTGGACTGAAGATATGTCTTATAATTATTATTAGCATACAGCTCATCAAATCACATATTGATCATTAAGTATTAAATGTAAAGAGTCGATGACACGAACACTTCTTACCCAGGAGGGATGATCAATTTTCTTCACCGGAAGCCTCTCTGCTGTGGATGTGTTTGCCTCCCCTGCTCACTCCTTCGCCCTTCAAGTCTCCACGAGCTCCCGCAATGCAAGACTACAGAGCATCTCTGGCTACAGTTTGGCAGGACATCCTGTGCCCAGGGCAGAAGAGTGTCCCCCTGAAACATACTTGGAAGGCCTTAACCCCAATATCTGAATGTGACCTTATTTGGAAAAGGGTCTTTGCAGATGTAATCAAGCTAAAACGTCATTCTAGATTAGGGTTGGCCTCAGTTCAGTAAGTGTCTCTACAAGGTAAAGAAGGGGCTCGGACACATTGGGGTGGGGTAGGGACACCATCTGGGGGCAAGGACACACTGCTGGGATGTGTCCCCATGCCCAGGAGCACCAGGGTTGCTGGCGGTGGCCAGGAACTGAGAGAGCGTCTGGAAACAGATTCTTTGCAGAGCCTCCTGAAGGAACCAACCCTGTGGAGATCTGTGTTTCAGACTTTCTGTCCCCAGAACAGCAAGCGAATAAAATTCTGTTGTTTGAAACTGTCCCGTTTACTTTGGGAGGGCAACTCTGAGGAATAAATACACCAAGGCACCTGTTTAATAGCAAAGGGAAGGCCACAGTGGACAACAACCAGGATCCATGCTCTTCCCTTGAACCCTCCCAGAAGCATCCGGCCTGATGGGATCGTTGAATGGCCTGTGACAAGTTCAGCCAAGGGGCAGGGCCCTGGGGGAATGGAGTACTTTCATACAGGACTGATGCGTGGGCTCATCAATGGCCAGTCTATAGGGAGGAACGTGTGTCTGGGAAGGAAGAGGGAAGACAGGATTAATCCGTTTCGTGATCTCTTCAAGGTGCCCCTTGGAGTCTGTGCTTCTGCCCCGGTAGGCATCAGCTCTGCTGTGTTGGAGACCCTGGTGTGAGTGTGGACATGCCTGGGGAAAGAACATAGGAAAGAGCCAACATGATGGAAAGGGCCATTTTTGGCTTCAGTGGACTCACAGAGAAACATGAGCTTACTGCCTCCACGGAGTCACTCCCCAGGGTGACTGTTAGCATCCCAGGTGGTTGCCACACCCCAGCTCCAGGGAGGACTGTGACTGGGATGCTGACGCCCATCAGGAGAGCCTTTGACCTGCAGGGGTGGGTGTTGGCAGCCAGTTCTCCCCTCTTCCCTCCCGGCAGATTCTCCTGAGACCCGGAGCTTCCCACTGCCACTCAAAGGACCAGCTGGAGACTGAGCGGTCGTCGCCCTGGATGCTGAGTCTCAGCCAGTCTGGGAAGGCATCTATCTGTCCTTCCAGGCTGGCGTCCCCTAATCATGTGCTCAAACCCACAAACATCTGCTTCCTCTGGGAGCCAGGCAGGATCCCATAAAAGAAAGGGTGGCAGGGACTCGCCAGCTTTGGGAGGAGGCTGCATGGGAGAGGTTCTCCTCGCTCTGCAGGGTGAGCAACTCAGCAGTTTTATTTACACAAAGTCACATTTTCTTCCCTTCCATACTGCACTGCTATTTCAGGAGGAACATTTTGAGCGAACATCACATTGCTGGCTGGTTTATCCGTCTCCCTCTCAACCTCAGCCACTCCTCTCTCCTTGGTCTCCACCCAGGCCTCCAGGACACTGTTCCCAGCACAAATGTTGGTGACACCATGGCCTTTTTTTGTCTGGAAGTTGATAGAATCTTTCCTGATCCAGGCGTGAGGTGGGCTGCTGGGGGAAATGGCTCTGCCCCAGGGCACTGTGGAAGGGAGCGGTTTCTGTTGTACAGCAGAGTGAACTATACACATATTTGTTGTTTAGTCGCTAAGTCGTGTCTGACTCTTTTAAAACCCTATGGACTGTAGCTCAGCAGGCTCCTCTGTCCATGGATTTACCCAGGCAAGAATACTGAGGTGGGTTGCCATTTCCTTCCCTGCTACAAACATCCCCTCTTTTCTAGATTTCCTTCCCATTCGCGTCATCACAGAACACTGAGTAGCGCTCCCTGTGCTACACTGTAGGTTCTCGTTAGTTACCTACTTTATACCTGATCGTGTATATGTGTCAGTCCTAGACTCCCAGTTCATCCACCCGTGCCCCATAACTTTAATAACTATTAACATCCTTCCTCAAACAGGCGTGGGGCTGAGATACTCAGGAGCAAGCCTTGACTGTAGCCAGACAGCGTGAGCAGAAGAAGGTGCCTTCTCAAAACTTGGACCAGATGGCGGCTGCCTGCCAGCATTATTGTAAAGATGAGCTGACTATAACTGTTTATAGTCCATTGTCTGAGACGGGCCAAGTAAGTGCCCTTGACTGTCAGCCCGTGATGAATTCGCTCAGTGCAGGAAAGTGACTGACACAGAACAGGGGCGCCCTGTGGCTGGCCGAGCTGGCTGAACCCCTGAAGGGACGGATTTCAGTCCTCCTCATCCATTTAGGCCGCCATGAGGCATCACGGGACCAGGAAGAAGCCCGGGGGAAATTGCCTTGGCGCGCTCACAGGTGGCTGCCCGGAATCGTGGCAAGAGGCCAAGCAGGATGATGCCTGGAGTCAGACAGTCGGGGACCAATCCTGGCTCCACTCACTGCTGACCGTGTGACCCTGGGTACGTTCTATAACCTTTTTACTCTCATTTTCCTCCTCTGTAAATAAGCATAGTAATTCCTGTCTCCTGAGAGGTTTTGAGGATTGAATGCAAGAATATACAGACAGTTCCCAGCACAGTGGAGGGCCCGTGTGGCCTTTGACAGTACAGATGGTGAGGTTTCATCAGTTAAGACCGGAAGTGAGTCAGGAATGAGGTTTGTGAATCCATTGCCAGGAAATGAAGCTCCTTCCACATTTTCAAGGTTGATGCTTGGGGGTGTTAGAATTCCAAGGTTACTCTCTAGTTCCTACTGAGCTTCGCTGTAAGAACAAACTCTCTGGTCTCATGTTTGGGGCCTCTCAGGATTGGATGGGTCCAATGTTCAGGACGCTGTGTTTATCTGTGTATTCCAAAATGGCAAAAGGCTTCTGTGGGTTTTCTGAGGCTCTGCTAGCAGAGGGGTGACAGCGACCCAGTGCTGAGGGACAGCTGCCTTTTGTATTCATCGTATTCATGATTCGTTTTTTTTTTTTCATCATTCCTTTCTGTTTTCTCTATTTTCAATGCTTTGACATCTGGGGCCTTGCTGAAATTGGATGCCCTACCTCTCCCAGGTGGCCATTTCCTAGAAGTAGCAAAGGATTTGTCTATAAATAAATTTCCATATGCCAGCCAATCCACCCAGAGCCTCCATTTCCAACACCTTCTTTACCAGGCTCTCACACGCTGAGCCTGTACATACCTGCCCTATTCATCCCAGGCCCATGGGCCAAACAATGAAATGATTCAGACCAGCCAGCTCTGAACCTGCCGACTCTGCCTCTCCTGCTCCTTCCATGGAAACCATGATCAAGGCTCTCTTGCATCTTCCCTGGCTCCCTCTGCCTCCTGCCTGACCCTGGTGCTTCTCCCGATGCTCCTCCTGCTTACGGAACTGTGAGTACAAGCTTCTTCCCTCATGACCATCATTTCCATGTCTGAATGTCTTATCATGCTCCATTAAACAGATCCCAAATATCTTTAAACTCCCTTAATTAGATTCTCTGTCCTTTAGGAGCTGAAGGGTACACGTATAATTAAAATGAAACTAAGAAAATGACAGTGTATGGCATAGCCAGGCTTTCCAATTACATTCTGTCTCTGAGTGCTAAATATCACAGCCAAGATACTTGTCTCCAAAGCCCCCTGCATCCTGCATCACCATCCTTCATCACTTCTGCCCTGATAGGTATTGAAGGCATCCTTAGCTGGCTTTCCCATGGCTGTGAGCTCCTTGAGGACAGAGTTCTTAGGTTTATTTGACTTCTGTTATCCTAATGGTTTTCTCAGAGTCTGACATTCAACAGAATGAGTGGCATATGATGAACGCCTGGGTGACTTGGCTGCATTGCTCTGGTCACCCCAAGGTCTGATGAATACGTCACTGTGATCCCACCCCAAGGTTGTGACATGCTGGTGGGCTGTACTCACCTGTGAGGTGTGTCCAAGTGTTTTACTAGTAATGTGCCAAAGTCTGCATATGCTGTGCTGTAATAACGTTTAGGCCTTTCGCAGCATCCCATTGACTGCATCTGTCAATAGGCTCTTGAGCTATGACTGCTGTCACTGGAATGTGTGTAACATCATATTGCCAGATGGCCTGTGTGCCATCAGGAACCCCGTTAGTCACCTGTGCCCAGGTGGATAAAAGGTTGAGAACTCTCGGTTTAGGGACCATGAGAGCTGGCACACAAATAAGCATCTATTGTACTTTTATCCAGTAAGATATTGGGTCATTTTTCTGTAAGATATTGTGGAAAACCCCAAATGTTTTAGCCAACCCAATAATTGGATGGTGTTGATTTGGGGCAGAGTATTTCTCACAATAATGCCAACTGTGTGTGTGTGTGTGCGTGCTCAGTTATCTCCAGCTCTTTGCAGCCCCATGAACTGTAGCCTGCCAGGCTCCTCTGCCCATGGAATTTTCCAGGCAAGAATACTTGAATGGGTTGCCATTCCTTATCATTATTATTTTTGTCAGTGTTTTGTTGGCTACAGGAATAACAAGGAAGCAAATTCTGAAATTCAGCCCAGATTGATAAAAGTGTGCCCTTTGGTAGGCGCAGGATGGGAATTTCCAGAGGCTGTTTCTAGATATATTTACTTGCCAAACCAAGCCTTTGAATAAGATGGTCCTGAGAAAGTATTCCCTAGGTCCGTGGGGAGTGGCCCTGGTAGATTCCAGTATGTGAGAACCATGTGCTGGTCTTGAAAATAGTTGTTTTATTTTTGTTGTTTTTATATGCATGGATTTATATATGATATTTGCTTTAAAACAAATATTACATTAACACATACATATGAAATCTAGAAAAGTAGTACAGATGAACCTATTTTCAGGGCAGGAATAGAGATGCCGATGTAGAGAACCGACTTGTGGACACAGTGGGTTTCGGGGACGGGGGTCAACCCAGACAGTAGACAAATGCATCACTGTGTGTAAAATAGACTGCCAGTGGGAAGTTGCTGCTCAGCACAGGGAGCCAGACTGTGCTCTGTGATGGCCTAGGGGTGGGATGGGCGGGGGGAGGGAGGCTCAGGGGAGGGAAGACATGTATACGTATGGCTGATTGGCTTCATTGTACACCAGAAACTAACCCAACAGTGTAAAGCAATTATGCTTCAATAATACAAGAAAAAAAAAAACAGTTGTTTTGAATTACAGATGACCTTGTTGTTGCTCAGTCGCTAAGTCGTGTCTGACTCTGTGACTCCGTGGACTGCAGCACGCCAGGTTTCTCTGTTCTTCACCATCTCCTGGAGCTTGCTCAAACTCATGTCCATTGAGGTAATGATGCCATCCAACTATCTCATCCTCTGCTGCCCTCTTCTCCTTTTGCCTTCAGTCTTTCCCAGCATCAGGATCTTTTCCAATGAGTCGTCTCTTCACATCAGGTGGCCAAAGTATTGGAGCTTCAGCTTCAGCATCAGTCCTTCCAATGAATATTTAGATTTCCTCTAATGCCTTTAATTTCTCTGTATTCCTGTTACTGTTTTATTCCCAGAAACAGCATTCAAATCTTACTTATTCAGTAAGAAATTTACTGCTATTCTGTGCATTTTGTTTTCTGTGCAATTGGCTTTTTGTTTAGGTTTTAAAGTGATGCACTTTCTAGCTCTTTGGGTGGAAAAAACTATAGCATACAGGGCTTGGGTTCCCTTGGGAAACTTGGAATAGGAATCTTTACCTCTCAAAATCACACTGATCTCACGTGTATTGAATAAATAATGATTTATTCTCACATTCAATTTACATTTATTTTATTGATTTATTCAAGGAATATCTATGACATCTATTGATTACCTACCATTGCTCTCTCTGTCTCCCCACTCACTGGTGAACAGAGAGCAGTGTCTCAGTTTCTCCGTAGTGAAGATCAGTTCTTATTTTCATTTTTTCAAATCCATTGCAGGCCGATATTTTCATGAACACAGTAGAAATGAATTTCTGAAAAAAGAGATAAAAAAGACACAAACAATAAACATTGAATTTTTATCATTAGATACAGCAGGCATAAAATTAAATTTCATTGGCTATAATTAGACATTAAACATCTTTGCTCTAAAAGTTTCTAAACACATGCAATATTCATCTCACAGGTTGTGGGTCAGATTTCTATTTTTATTTACAGTCCAGGCATTGTTCTTTGTGTGTCCAGACTCAGCAGGTGTGAGGCTGTAGGAGCAGATTCTGCTTTAAACTTCCCCACCATCAGCTTTCTGTGTTCCCTTTTAAATGGTCAGATCAGCTGCACTGTATGAGAGAGGGCAAAGATCTCCTCCATTGCTGCGCTTGCAGAACTACTCTAAGCCCCAACCTGTTTGTTCCTGTACCTCCCCCCTTGCTTTCTCATTTAAAATGGGCCTAAGATGACTGTTCACATCTAAACATGCTCTGTGCTGTTCGAGCCCGTGTGCGCAGCAGTGGGGTGGGGGCAGTGGCTCCCAGGGGCCATGGATGCAACAGGGAGTGAGGCTGAGGGGCAGGTGCAGGCAGTCGGCTGCAGTGGGCTCAAATTTGCAGAAACTTATGCATCCTGGGCCCCTGGGGCAAGACCTCTGACTTGCTATTGCTGGTGCCTGACCTGGAAGACCCGGGTTTCATTATGTGTAGGTCTGAATCCACTTTCTCCTCCAAAATGAGAAAAATAATTCCACCTTGTTGTTGGTCCCACATAAGTTGGAAATTAATAATAAATACACTATGCAGTCACTGTACTTTGGGCCTCTCTCCCTCTCCGCATGGCATGGTGCAGTTCATGGGGTCACAGAGTCTGATACGACTGAGCGACTGAACGGACTGACTGATACTCTGGGATCACTGTGGGTACTTTGGGCCTCTCTCCCTTTCTTTGGGAGTGAGCAATACATTCTTGCCAAAATTTACTGGATCTGCCATTTCCCAGGGACCTGAGGCAGGAACACGAGGTGGAGAGGGACAGCCAGTCCCAGCAGAGGGGATGGCAGCAAAGGCATGTGGGTGTGAAGCAGCAAGGTCAGACAGCAGCAGTACATTTGGTGTAACTGGGTCTAGAGTATGTGAGAAGAGTGAGTCTAACAGCCATCCAGAAGCAGATGCAAAACTGTGTCGTAAAAGTTGTGAGTGAGAGGTGAAATCGGACCCAGCCACAGATTGTTCCAGCAGGAGCTTGTGCACCTGGGTGTCCGTGGAACACTGACTTCACCGCAAGGTCCCCAGAGGGTTAAATACGTTTGCTGGTGTCCAGAACTCCTGCACTCAGAGTGTGGGGTCTGTTTTGATCTCCCATCAGCCACCCTGGCAAGTTTTTCACACTCTCCCCACTTCCCCAGGATGGCCAGGAAGGACTCTCTGGGTGAAAGTCCAGGAGGAGAGAGGTGGAAGCAGACAGGATGTGGGACCTCAGTTCCCAGACCAGGCTGGAAACCAGGTCCCCTGCATTGGGAGGCAGAGTCCTAACCACTGGACCACCAGGGAAGTCCAGGCTTTCTGTAAGTCAGCTCTGGGGATCCTTCAACAGAAAAGCGGACTTCATTGCTAAGTCCCGTCAACTGAAGATGGCACTAAAGAATATGTAACCCATTAAAGAAACAAAAGCTCTGGTAAAAACCCTTAAAAAGACAACCAAATTATGTTTTATTCAGATCAATTTTCTTTATCCAGAAGGGGCTTTTTAAAGACTTCAAGATTGTACTTAAAAAATCTCAGAGAAACACACCATTGATAGAGAAAGGCACAGTACTTGGATAACAGACTGCTTTCCATACTTCAGCCTTTAATTCTCAGTTTTACTCAATCAGAATGGTCAGTGGAGAGAAGGGGCTTTGGAGTCACACGTACCTGGGACTTGTCCCCACGTCTCATTTTGGTAGCTGCTCAAAGCCTCTTTGAGCTTCCATTGTCCCCTCGCGTAAAATGAGGACATATAATAATGGCACTTGTCCTGCTGGGCTCTCATGAGGGTCATGTGAGGTAATGCCTGTTGTGTGCCCAATGCCCAATCCATTTCAACTAATTATTACTATCAAGAACAAACCACAGAAGGAAGGTGTGCCCCGTTCTCAAGCTTTGCTGGCTTCCTAGCTCTGAGGTTGGGGTTTTTGTTTCTGTGCTAATAGTCTTTCTACCACTTAGAAAGAGGTGTGTCCCATGCCTCTGCATCGTTACGAGAACACGGCTCACGGCGGAGTCATGTGGGCAGAAGCCAGACACTGTGTCTTTGTTTGGTCATTGAGTGATGTAACCCTCTAAGCATCCTCTCTCAGATCGCTCTGTTGGGAACGGTTTCCAAGCCATTAAAATGTAATTCTTCCCATCTTCCCATGTTCGGGTGGGGGAATGGAGACAAAACTCAGTGTCACTTGGCCTTTGTCTAAAATGAAAGCCCCCTCCCGCTTCTGGCTAACACACAGGGTGAAGCTGCTCATGAGTTTCCTGAGATCAGAGCCCTGGTTGCCTGCTGGTAACTGTGGCAGACACAGGTAGAGAACCATCTCGTCAGCATGATTTTCTTGGATTTGGAACAGGCAGGCATCCTATGAGGAGCTCACAGCTGCAGGGATTTAAGAAACCATGGGCGTGGGACCAGGTTCCATGGACAGTCACACAGCGAACCGCTGGGATACCAGAATGAGGAGCAATGTGGTGTCTTCTCTGTGAAGGAGAAAAGGACCTGAATTTGTCCTGAATAACTGAAACTGGGATGTCAGTCAGGGTTTCACCCAAGACAGGAAACTAGGATAGACGTGAAGGAAAGCGTTAGTTGCTCAGTCACGTTCGACTCTTTGCGACTCCATGGACTGTAGCCTAGAAGGCTCCTCTGTCCATGGGATTCTCCAGACAAAAATACTGGTGTGGTTTGCCATTTCCTACTGCAGGGATCTTCCTCACCCAGGGATAGAACCCCAGTCTTCTGCACTGCAGGTAGATTCTTTACTGTTTGAGCCACCAGGGAAACCCTTGTAGATAAATAGATAGATAGATGTAGATAGATACAGATAGATGTTATATAGTTATAGAGAGACAGATGTCAGTGATCGATTAGAGAGACAAATAGATCGATTGGCTGATTGATTGAGTGGAAGGCTTACTTGAGGGTTGGCTAGGCTGGTCTGAAGTCTGTAGGATGGACCTTCAGGAAAGACAGGCTGGAAAGACCACTGGTGGGATTTCTTCTTAAGGGAAACTTTAGTTCTTCTCCTGAAGCCTTTTATCTGATTAGATAAGTCCCACCCAAACCCTGTACTCTGGGTTAGTCTTCTTTAGAGTCAGCTGATTATAGATGTTAATCACATTTACAAAATATCTTCAATAAGATGCCCAGATGAAGGTTTGATGGAATCTCTGGGGACCAAGCTGACATGTAGCCAAGTTGACATAAACATCACATCTAGCCTAGTAAGAATGTTTTCAACTCCTATAAAATAACATTCCTGTCCCAAACTTCCCATTTATATCAGCAGCACTATCAGAATTCCACTTTCCCGTATTTTTTTTTCTTTCTTCCTGCTTCCTCCATTGTAATTTTCAAGTAGTCAACAATTCCTGTGGATTTTCCTGAGATTTATCACTCATTTTTTCTCTCTCCAATCCCACATTCTGCAGCCCACACAGACATACTCTAGTTTTTTCATGCTCTCCTAACTGGCTCTGGTCTCATTAACTTTGCACCAGAAAGAAATGAAACACCCTTCTTATTTCTCTTCTCTGTTGAAAAATCTGTCACATCTAAATCCCTCATCCCTGCATCTTAATTCCTCCATCATTCCTCACCTCACCTCACATTTCACCCCTCCATCTACACTCCTCCTGGTTCTTGCATCTGCTTCCTATGATTCCCTGAGTTGGTCTTGGTTCAGCACTTATTTTTGTCCTGTGTTGGGTGCTGAGGAGTTAGTTACCAGCCAAGCTAATATCTCAATAGGTGAGGTGAAGTCACTCAGTCGTGTCCGACTCTGTGCAACCCCATAGATGGCAGCCCATCACACTCCCCCGTCCCTGGGATTGTCCAGGCAAGAGTACTGGAGTGGGTTGCCATTGCAGCAAAGGACAAATGTTAGCGTCAATCAGATGGACTGACATGGAGTGTCTGATGGTAATTGGGGAAGGAATCATGGGAAGTTCTGTTAGGTTCAATTTCATGAAATTGCTGTTTTTCTGGGTAAAGAACTGTTGAATATTGGCAATTTCAAGTGACATAGATGAGTTTAATGGAAGTCTGAAGTGGGGCGTGGCTGGAGGAGATAGAGCAGGTGGAAGAGTGGTTCTCATGGGTCCACTTTCCAGGGACTGGTACAGAGGTTGCCCCCCTGAATCAGTGGGCGTGAACTAGGGATGTGAGGGGTGGACTTGCTGCCAAGTGGCAGGTGGGCATCTCTAAGCAGTGGTGCTGATGCAGGGACAGAAACTGCCATGGGGGTCCTTGGAGGAGCTCAGTTGGCAAGGTGCCAAAAATCTCCCCTGGCAAGCACTGAGTGCATGAATATTGAATTATTTCCGTATTTTTTTTTTTGGAAGGAGGGGATTTTGGATTTTTTTTTTAACTACTTGCTTACTTGTTTATTGCTATCAATAACAATGTGTAATGAACATCTTGTTCATTAAGTTTTTGTTCTTCATGTTCATGATGAGTTCTTTAAGATGAAAGCCTAAAATGGAATTATTGGGCAGCCACATGAAACACAGCTGTTTGCTATGTATTGTCAGCCATCCATGAGCGTGGCCTGGGCTGTCAGCTTTCCCACCACCCACTTGTGAGGGGGCCTGTTTTTCCCCCTGTTGACATAGTACTAGCATTTTGTCAGTGTGTTAAGCAAATAATAGCTTATTACTTTAAAAAAATTATTGAAGTATAAATGATTTGCAGTGCTGTGTTTAATTTCTGCTGTGCAGCAAAATGACTCAGTTATACAAATATATATTCTTTTTCGTATTCTTTTCCACTATGGTTTATCACAGGATATTAAATATGTTTCCTATATTCAAAGCTTATTACTTTTTAAATGACTTTTTAATCACTAGTGTTGCTGAGCATTTATTTTGAACATCTATATTTCTTTTGTAATTCTGTTTCTCATGATGAAGTCAATTTATTTAATTTAAAATGTAATTTAATTTTTATACTTTTTTGAGCCTCAAATCAACTGGATTAAGAAAGTAAGGTTGTTACCATACATACCTTGAGCTTAAATTCATATTTTATGGTGATACATGGTGACTTGTCAAGTTCTAGGTATTTCTCCCATATCTTTGCATTTTTGTTTTTATTGTGTAGAAGCTTATCAGGAAGTTAAGAGTCACCAGCTAATGTCTGAAAATGTTTATGACCCATATAAAAATCCTCTACACAATTTTATCATATCATTTAGCTGATGTTAAAATGCTATACATTAAAATACACAGAGGGTAAGAAAATGAGGGAGACAAAGAAAGAAAGAGAGGTATATACACACTGAGAGAGAGAGAAACCGAGAGAGAGAGACAGATGAAGCAGGCAGACAGAGATCTTAAGAAAAGGCACAGAAAATCAAGTCAATGCACTGGGCCATGTGGCAGGTAGTACTTGTAGAATTGTATCCTTGGTACCTATATTCCTGCTTTGTTTGCCAGGTTGAATATTCACCATCCCATGGATTCTATCCATTGGTACCGGCTTTTAAAGCATATCAAATGCATCTGTAATGGCCTAGATGTGAAAGTGAAAGTATAAGAGACAAAACTGAGCACAATTTACTTTAAGTGATTTTTCCTCCCTCTAGGGATTTGCTTTGGAGAAGGCAATGGCACCCCACTCCAGTCCTCTTGCCTGGAAAATCCCATGGACGAGGAGCCTGGTAGGCTGCAGTCCATGGGGTCGCTAAGAGTCGGAAACGACTGAGCGACTTCACTTTCACTTTTCATTTTCATGCACTGGAGAAGGAAATGGCAACCCACTCCAGTGTTCTTGCCTGGAGAATCCCAGGGATGAGGGAGCCTGGTGGGCTGCCATCTATGGGGTCACACAGAGTCGGACACGCCTGCAGTGACTTAGCAGCAGCAGCAGCAGGGATTTGCTTATGTGAATTCCAACTTAAAAAAAAAAATTCTATCTGTTGACCCAAAGTTACAAACACAGAATATTGACACTGCTAACTGCAGAAAAAGATGAATAGAATTGAAGGAATCTGAGTGTATCATTTTCTAAATTAAAAAACATTTACAAAAAGTCATCCAACTTTAACATTTCTCTCTAAAGAAAGAATAGACTTAGTGTGTGATATTAGGCAAGAATAAAAGATAAAAAACCATGGGAATCACCTGCTTATATTCTAGAATCTAGTTGGGAAAAGTTTTATCACTTTGAAAGTCAAGGGAATGCTTGCTCCATTTATTGAAATAAGTTATTTTCTTTTAAACTAGAAAGGATAAGTGGTTGTGTTGGTTTAGTTAAGAATTGACAAAAAAAAAAAAAAAAGAATTGACTTCTTTGTTCAAAGGTAGAAATTCCGAGGGTGATGGCTTTTTGTATAGAGAATGCAGACTTGCAAGGATGGGTGAAATAAAGTAGGGTTGTTGTTACCTGACCTCCTCTCATCTTTCTGACAGCAAGAATCTCTAACAAGAGAGGAGAAACAAAGGTGGTGGCAGAGTTCAGACAGCCTCTAGCTTCCTAAAAAATTTGGTTTATTTCTTGTCTGGTCTAGAAGAACAATCATTGCATTGGTGGCCTCAGAGAGTATGATCTGTCACCTCAGAAATCACAGAAAAATAGCAGACCCTACCTCTTGTCTTGAGCAGGCGGGGAAAAGATGTGAAGTTACAAAGCCAGAACACCTGGGGAGACCATGGCAAAGGCGGCTGCTTAAACTCTGACCTCTCCACAATCCTTCCTAAATAATACAGATCAACAAGAACTAAAACCACACAACTTGCACACGTTTATCAACATAAAGTGCAAAACTTCATAAACAGAAGCACCGATTTTCCGTGGACCTGTTTTTTTTGAGCTCCAACACTTCCCAAGACTTTGAGAGAACAAGGCTGGATCTCAGAAGGCTCCACAGAGGCAAGAAGAGGGAAATCATGCCTGAACTAAAGCTGTCTCCAAAGAGTCAACATGAAGTTCAAAATGTAAAACAAAAACCCAAACCTGAAAAGGAAGACTCGCATTTCAAAGCAGTGAGCTCAGGGCAAGGACCCAGAGGGGCCTGGGAGACCTAAAGAGGCATCTTGGAAAGACAACACCTCTAGTGATGAGAGGCTAAAAGTGAAATGGAGACGCAACCTTTGGAAATTGAGTTTTGTGGAAAAGAATGAGCAGTAGGCAGAAACTTTGGGTCCTACAGCACAAAACAAACAGCAAAACCAAAATAAAACTCCAAGTTTACGTAACCTCTTCCATCTTTGCTTCTTTTCTAAGAACAGCCACCCAGAAAAGAAATCACACATTGATATATCAAGAAAAGAAGATGTCTTAAATGAGGAAAGTTACAAGCACCCTAAACTGCCAGCCCTATTGACTGCAGAGGTTGCAAGAGGCTTCATCTCTCCAGTGCCACTCTAAGAAGAAAATGCAACAGGAGAATTAAATACTTAAGCTGGTGAGAATGCGCTCTTCCCCTCATCCTACACAATTAACCCTGAAGCTGAATGAAGTAACTCTGCTGAACTCCAAACTGAATTAAATACCCCTAAAAGGGGCTTCTCTGGTAACTCAGATGATAAAGAATCTTCCTGCAGTGCAGGAGATCCGGGTTCCTTCCCTGGGTCAGGAAGATCCCCTGTAGAAGGGAATGGCTATCCACTCCAGTATTCTTGCCCTAGAGAATTCCATAGACAGAGAAGCCTGGCAGGCTACAGTCTATGGGGTTGAAAAGAGTTGAATACAACTGAGTGACTAACACTTTCACTTTCAAAGAAGTATTTGAGGTATGGAAAAAATCCACCTTGAATCAAAAATTTAAAAGCTAAGAACACAAATGGACAGAAAATTGGAAGAAATGAGAGTTTCAGAAAAAGGATACAAGAAAAGGATGACATACAACATATTAACAATGAACACCAGATTAAAGTTCCCAAGGACGAAGATACTCAAGCAAAAACTAAATGAGGGCAAAGAAGTAAAGCAGGAGAAAAGCATAGGCAGCAAAAATGAGATAAAGTGGCAAAAGGGTGATAAAATCATTGAAATGGCCAACAGCAAAGAAAATGCAACTTATACATGATTTGAACACCAAAACAATGGGAAAGGATTAAACTATAGTACAATAAAAGTTTCTAGAAATAAGAGCTGGATCTACATACTGAAAAGACTCAACAGGTACTTATGAAAGTTGATCCCAAACCTGTGTCAATTCTGAGACACAGTCTGATTAAATTGTTAGATTTAAAAAAAATAAAAATCTCAAGGCTTTCAGGCAAGATTAAATAACTTCAAGGACAACAAAACTGCACTGATAATCATGCATTCAAAAAAAAAAATCAAAGCAAAGCAATAATGGAGCAGCATTTTTAATAAGTCATGGAAGGAAAATGCAAACCAAGTATTTTATATCCAACCAAGTTATTTCCCAAGGAGCAATGTTGTAGAGAAAGCTTTAGGCATGCAGGAATCAAGGAATACAATACCCACAAGGCTTTCTTGACCAATCTATGACAAGATAAGCTTCACCCACCAAGAGAGGCTTACGCAAAATGTTGGATGCTGAACACTTAATACATTTAAACTGCAGACCTCAGCCTGAATCAAAAATACTAAGAAGGGGGAATGAAACAGGAAAGTACAATAAGCTCATTAATTATTAAATAGGTGGAAGTCAAATGGGGCGGTTAAAAACTGATGCAAGCAGTGAATAAAAGTTTAAGCACAAAAACACAAATGTTCTTTAAAAAAACATTTAAAAATAAAACCATGAAGAAAAATACATCGTGGAAAAAAACAGCAGATAATATGCAGTGTAACTGTAACAAAAATAATTTGGCAGAGTTAAGACCAAGCACAATTGTCATATTAATAAATGTGAGTGGGCTTAACTGGCTCATTAAAGAATATTTCAAACATGGCTCACAAAACAAGATACAATTCTGGCATACAGGGACCCCTCCCTTACCACCAAAATAGCGAGTGAGTCAGAAAGACTAAAAATACAAGGTTAGCAGACGTTTGGTTCTATCCGAAAGGTCCTTGAAATTTGGTCATATTTGGTCCTGTCCAAAACATCTATGAAGACATTTGTTCCATGCCAAAATGTCCTTGATATTTGGTCCTGTCCAAAACCATTTGACATGGGTCAAATATACCTCAGGACATTTTGGAATGTACTAAATGTCCTTCAAGGAAAATAAAGGAGATTTTCTACCGGGAAAACAGAAACGAGAATGCAGAAGTTGCTATTGTACAACACAGGGGATATGGTCAATATTTTTGATAATTTTGGATAAATACAATCTATAAAGATTTTGAATCACTATATTGTACACCTGAAACTAATACAATGTTGTCAATTCACTGTAGCTCATTTTTTTTTTAAGTGCAGAAGTTGCATTCATGGTATCACAAAGTATAATTCAAGCCAAAAAGCATTAAATTTGACTAAGTTCACTTTTTACTATCGAATACATTTGACTAAAAATGATACCACTACTCACAAAGAAAACATAGCAGTTAAAAACTCTATGCTGCTGCTAAGTCGATTCAGTCGTGTCTGACTCTGTGCGACCCCATAGACGGCAGCCCACTAGGCTCCCCCGTCCCTGGGATTCTCCAGGCAAGAACACAGGAGTGGGTTGCCATTACACCAAGTAACATAGCAAACACTTTTATAAAACAGAGACTATGTGACACACAGGAGACACAGAAACACCCTAACGAAGGGAGAATTCAACACCAATTCCTAATAAAAGGCAGAGAAAATAAGTAGAAAAATAACACAGAAGATCTAAATAACATCAGTAAGGTTGATCTTATGTTTACATGTCATCATTCACATCCTTATAATATAGAATGCATCTTTTATTAAGCATGGATGCAATATTGATAAAAATTGATTATACATTAGTTTATGAAGAAAACATCATTAAGTTTCATAAAGTAGACATTCAACATTCAACAAAGATATTGAAAGAAAGCCTTAAAATGTATACAAAGTAAAACAAAATGAACTTACCTATATTTCGAAGGAATAATGGAGTCACATAAAATGGGACGATACTCAAGTAATTTTTAAATACAATTATTTTTACTGTATATGCGCAGGCTGAACACAAAAGCTTGTATTTATAGTTTATTAAATTTTATGTTGGAGGTTAGATGTGACTTAGCAATTCTGAAAGTACTTTTTGTAATTCCAGTATATTCTAAGATTACATGATAAGTAAACACATGATGGACAATGGGAGCAGGTTTCTTGCTGTTGAAGGTAATTGCGAGTGTGAATATAGGGAAAATTGGAATAAATTTTATGTTATTGGAATATAACTGAGTATTGGCAAGTACTTGGAGAAATCAGTAAGGACTCATGATATGTATTATCTATCTACCTATCTGTCTTTATCTCTCTATCTGTCATCTGTATTTTTCCTCGCTCTGTCCCCAAATGGCTAAAAGCAATGACACTCAGCAGCTATGAGCATGCCTAGTTCCAAGATCTTGTTTTCTAAATATATTTTCCCTTAAAAAGAAAGAAGAATCCTTGGATAAGTAAGTTCATTTCAGAGCTGGGACCAGGAAAATACAATGCAAATCTAGAACATCTTCCTATTTAAGAAAGTAAAGAATGGCTCATAGGATGATGGGAATATTTCAAAAGGATACACTAGCAAGGTCTGGGAGAAGGCGATGGCACCCCACTCCAGTACTCTTGCCTGGAAAATCCCATGGATGGAGGATCCTGGTGGACCGCAGTCCATGGGGTTGCTAGGAGTTGGACATGACTGAGCAACTTCACTTTCACTTTTCACTTTCATGCATTGGAGAAGGAAATGGCAACCCACTCCAGTGTTCTTGCCTGGAGAATCCCAGGGACGGGGGAGCCTGTGGGCTGCCATCTATGGGGTCGCACAGAGTTGGACACGACTGAAGCGACTTAGCAGCAGCAGCAGCAAGGTCTAGAACAATCTGAGACTCAAAGTCAATGTTAGTAATGGATTCCCACCTACAGAAGAAAATCAGAGTCCACTAGTACAAACCAAGAGAAATGAACAAAAGAATGGAAAAATATTTCTTATAACAGAATACCAACCAACAAACATAGAAGGAGCAATTCTATTTCAAGGAATAATTTTGTTATTCCTTTGAAAACCATCCTTGGGCAACAATTGCAGTAATGACTGATATAGGTAAGAATCACCAGTGGCTAAAACTAGTGAGTAAAAGCTTTCTGAGAAATAGGATATTTATATAGTCTCAAACTATCTCCCCATTAAGTAGCTATTAATTGCTAGGAAAAAATGCAGTTTTACAGTGGAGAAAACTGTCAGTACATTCCTTAGTTAACATGATCAAAGTTAGCATCCTTACTTAACATCCTCAGTTTTGGGACAATTTGTCGTGTTGCTCCTGCTATGATGCCATGAAGAGAATATACTATCACTTTTGTGTTATTACTGCTCCGATGATTTGAATCAAATTATAGGGGAATATCAGCTAAATCCACTCAAGGGGCATGCTATCAAACAAAGCTAGTTCTAATTGCTTTAAAATTTTTCATGTCACGAAATACAAAGCACAAGGAATTAACATTAAGGGAGACTAAAGACAGGTTAACTAAACATAAGGCATGATGACCCTGGGCCAGAACTAGGACCAGAAACATATCTTCTCTTGCTATAAAGAACATTATTATGACACTTGGTGAAATTTGAATAAGATCTGTAGATAATAGTACAGAATTTATGTAAATTTTCTGATCTTCGTCATTGTTATTACAGTTACATAAAGATTGCCTTTGATTTAGGAAATACACATTGAAGTATTTGGGAGTAAAATAAATAATTTACTCTCAGATGGTTCAGAAAAAGAGAAAGTGCTTGAAAAATATATACTAACATTTATGTAGTTGGTAAAGGACTTAGGAGAATTCTTTGGACTAGTACACCATTTCTGTAATTCTGGTATTATTTTGAATTTAAAAGCTTTGAAAATGACCACAAATGATTGAAAGTTCTTAAAACAGCACAGTGGGGAAAATATGTACAATGTATATAACTGACAAAGGGCTTTTTTAACAGAATGTATAAAGAATTTCAAATTTAAAAGAAAAAGAAAACCAACATAACAGAAGGGTCAAGAAACTTTCAGGCATTTCAAAGAAGAGGGTACTCAAATGGCCAATAAAAATATGAAAAGGAACTCAGCCGTATTAGTAATAAGAGAAATGAAATCAAAGTATGAGATAGCTCTACGTACCTGTGTGCTCAGTTGCTTCAGTCATGACCAACCCTTTGCAACCCTATAGACTGTAGCCCAACAAGTTCCTATGCGCAGGGGATTCTCCAGGCAAGAATACTGGAGTAGGTTGCCATGCCGTCCTCCAGGGGATCTTTCCGACCCAGGGATCAAACTGGCATCTCTTATGTCTCCTGCATTGGCAGGTGGGCCTTTACCACTAGCGCTACCTGAGAAGGCCTGAGATAGCTCTGTCTTACCAATTTGTCTTACCAAATGGCTGTCTTACCAATTTCCATGAGACTAGAGCAAAGGGACCTCTTAGATATTGCTGGTGGGTGGCAGTGCCGCTGAAAACCTCTTTTGGAAAACTGACATTATCTACTAAATCTGGTCATATGTATACCTGATGACCCAGAAATTCTGCTTCTAGTTACATGCCCTGAAAGTGAGTGAAAGTCGCTCAGTCGTGTGTGACTCTTTGCGACCCTAGTGACTGTAGTGTGCCAGGCTCCTCTGTCCATGGAATTCTCCAGGCAAGAATACTGGACTGGGTAGCTGTTCCCTTCTCCAGGGGATCTTCCCAACCCAGGGATCGAATCCAGGTCTCCCACATTGCAGGCAGATTCTTTACGTGTCTGAGCCACCAGGGAAGTTCACATGCCCTATAGAAGTGCAATTAACTTTCCCCCAAAATGTGTGCAGTTCTCCAGCGGAAGAGTGGGTAGTCTGTGGGGTATTCATGCAATATAGTAGTATGTAGCAACAAAAATAAACACACGGCAATATTGGTGAATCTCACAAACGTACTGTTGAGTGAACAAAAAGCCAGACGTAGAAGAACATATGGTATAAGATTGCACATATGGAAAATACAAAGAGAGGTAAATTTAAACTACACTGATGGAAGTAAGGGTTTGTAACTCTTTAAGAGGACAGAGGAACCATACAGTGGTTTCTTGTGTGGGGAGCATGTTTATTTCTAGGACTGGAAGGTGGTTACATGATTATGCTCACTATGTGATCATTAGTTGAGCTGACATTTTTATGTTCGGATCTCTTCTTTGTATGTGTGATATTCAGTATAAAAAATAAGAAACAGGGAGACTAGTAAGACACAACAGCAAGAGCAAAAGTAATGTTTAAAAAGTGATTCTGCCACAGAGACGAAAAGTGCAGCTTATGTGTCAGTATCACAGAAGGCAGTCACACTCATGTTTCTAACATGGCATTGGAATCTAAACTCACTCTATATGCTAAACAGGAATTCCACCATCCAATTTTATATCCAATATCCAAAGGCTTCAGTTAGTTTAAGAGATGATTTTTCTAGATATTTTTTCTAGAAGCATCATAGAAAAATATCACATTAATGATGACCTTTGCTTGGGGTAGGTAGATAAGACAAAGACCCTTCATCTAGGTGGGAAAAAAATCCAGCAAAGAGCCAAAATTCCATAGGCTTGGTCATATTTGATTTTTCACATATTGGAATTTCCAGAGGGGGAGAGGTGTTACTTTTGGCTTTTGTGACATGCATCAGCATAGATGCTTCCAGAGTCTTAACATCACTGTGTTTGTCCTCCAGTCCAGGAGAGCGTCCCACCTCCGTTTGTAGTGGAAAATTCTATTTTGAAACTCGGAACAGTCATTTTTCAAAGTCAATGGCTAATTAAATTGAATGACCTATTTCTGTACTTGCCAATGTTTCCTTATCCCAGTCTTTCCCTCTGAGTTTCCTTTTGCTACAGAGAACATTCTATATTTGTTTTTTAGTAGTCTTTGAAAATCAGAAAATGCCTTTATTTTGCACTCTCATTAGAAGAATAAGCATGTTCAAAGTTAAAGAGTTGACAATTGTTCTTCTCTGGCACTTTGAAGATAATTCTTCATTACTGCTGATTAGGAATCGGCTGGCAGCTTTGTGGTAATCTGCTTTTTTTAATGTGTTAGCTTAAATGTGCTCTTTATTCTTGATGTTCTGCCATTTCACAGCCTTACATGTGTGGGTGGATGAGATTTTATTTTTATTTGCTCTGGCTAGAACTCAGAGTGACTTGTCTGAAAGATCATGTCTTTCTACCTTTCCAGAAAATTATCAGTGATTATTTCATGAAATATTTATTTATTTTTGCTCTTGTTGTAAAATTTATTAAAAATATGTTTTAGCCTCTAAATTTATTCTCTATGTATCTTAACATTTCTTTCATTTAAAAAGTCTTTATTTCTCTAGTTTGAGTTTTGAGTAAACTCTCTCTGCTCACAAATTTACTTTTGACACCTATTTTAGAATTACATTTTTTTATTTATTAAATTTTAATTTTAAAGTCTATATTTTTATTTTTAACACTTTATTTTTAATATTCACTGCAATTTTTCACTCTTTTTTTTTTTTTCAGTTTATTTCTCATTTTAAGTTTTAAGCTTTTGGTGATTGTAAAGTCTGTTGACCATCCTCACAAGCAAGATACCCAGCAATTCTATTACCCCTAAAGTTCCCTCATGTACTTTTGCAGTTAATCCTCCCAGGCTTGTAGCCTTGGGCAATAAGTATTTTGCTTTTCCCTTTTCTAGAACCTCAGATAGAAGGAATCCTGCATTATGTAGTATTTTGCTCTTAGTTTTCTTCACTTAGTATAATATTTTAATGATTTATCCATGTTGTTGCATGTACCAGTGCTTTATTTCTTTTAGTTGCCGAGTGGTACTCTGTAGTATAGGTGTACTTTGTTCATTCATTGATGGAATTTTGGGATGTTCTGAACTTTTGGATATTATAAACAGCAGTACTGCTATGAACATTTACTTACATTTTGTGTGGACATGTTTTCATTTCTCTTCAGTGAATACCTAGGAATGGAACAGTTGAACTATGCAAAAAGTGTATGTTTAGCCTTATAAAATACTGCTCAACTCTTTTCCAACATTGCTGTATTATTTTACATTCTAAACAGGATGTGAGATTTCCGTTTGCTCCACATCCTTGTCAGCATTTGATACTGTCAGTCTTTTAGGCTTTAGCCACCCCAGGGTCTTCGTATCTTACTGTGGTTCTAATTTACATTTTCCTGTCAACTCACAACATTGTATATGTATTAATTTATTTATTGGTTATATACATTCCGGATATAAATTTTGTCTGATTCATGCTTTTCAAATGTTTCCCCACACTCTGTGGCATGTCTTTTCATTTTCTCAATGTTCTTTTAAAGAATAAAATATGTAATTTTGATGACGTTCATTTTACCAATATTCCACTCTGTGGTTTGACTTTATGTGTCCTATTTAAATCATCATTGCCTAATTCAAAGACATGGTGATTTTCTCCAATGTATTCTTCTGGAAGTTTTATAACTTATCGGTTACATTTAGATCTATGATAAAATGGTTTATTTTTAGTGTGGTATAAAGATTGAGGTTCATTTATTTTCATACAAATATCCAGTTGTACCAGGAACAATTTGGATAAAGATTACCCTTTTTGGTCATGAATCACTTGGCCATGTAAATGAAGCTCTGTTTCTAGACACTTTCCATTTTCTTCTATTGGTTCAGATGTATGGCAATATGTCAGTTCCATATTGCCTTGAATTCTGAATTAAACTTTTGAAATTAGATAATACAAATCCTCTACTTTTTAATTCTTTTTAAAAATGTATAAGCATATAAAAAGAACTCAAAATCCTATGTTATTAAGAGGTTAGAAGTTAAAACACCAATGAATTACAACTATAGACCTATTTATTGGCCAAAATGTGGAATACTGACAATGCAGCATGCTGACGAGGATGTGGAGTGACAGGAAATCTCATTCATTGCTGGGGGGAACACAAAATAGTGCAGCCGCTTTGGAAAAAAGCTTGGTAGTTTCTTACAAAACTAAACATATTCATGCCATATGATCCAGCAATTGTGCTCCTTGGTATTTACCCAAAGGAGTTGAAAACATATGTCCACACAAAAACCTACACATGGATGTTTACAGCAGCTTGATTCATAATTGCCCAAACTTGGAAGTCACCAAGATGTCCTTCAGTAGGCAAATAATTAAACGGCAGTCCATCCAGACAGCAGATGGATAATATATGGAATATTTTTCAGTGCTGAAATGAGCTATCATTCATGAAAAGACAACTAGGAATCTTAAGTGCGTATTACCAAGTGAAAGGAGCCAATTAGAAAAGGCTACATACTCTGTGGTTCCAACTCTGTGACATTCTGTAAAAGGCAAAACCATGGAGACAGCAAAAGGATCATGAGCGGGGAGAGGCAGGGATAAAAAGGGAAAGCAGAGGGGATTTTTAAGGTAGTGAAACTATTCTGTATGATACTATAAGGATGGACACATCATCTACATCTGTCTGAACTTGTCAAAAAACTTAAAGCAAAACTTGAAGTATGGACTTTGGGTGAAATTGATATTGAAATGGAGGTTCTAACAAATGTACCCTCTGGCAGAGGATTCATTGTGGGGGTTTGTGTGTGTGTGTGTGTGTGTATGTGCAGTGGGGAGGCTATATAGGAACTCTTGGTACTTTCTGTTCAATTTTACTGTGAATTTAAAGCTTCTTTTTAAAATATGTCTATTTAAAAAATAAAAGGGAAATTATTAAAAAATTTTTGGCAAGTCTAGGTACTTTGACTCTCTACATAAAATTTTAAATCAACTTGTCAATTTTTTTTGTTTGTTTTTATTTTATTTTATTTTTTTAACTTTACAATATTGTATTGGTTTTGCCATAACTTGTCAAATGTTGATTGGAATTGCATTAAATCTATGTGTCAGTTTAAAAATAATTGACATCACAACCATATTAAGTCTTCCAGTTCATGAATATGGTATTTCTTTTCATATATTCAGGACTTTAAAAGTTTTCCTAAAGAATAAATTTTTCCCCTCTACTACTATATATTTTTCATTATCTTCTTTTTTTAATTTTTATTCTATTCTATTCATGTTCTTATTTTTCAAATTCTTTTATTTCTACATCCTTTGACTTTAATTTCTCTTTTTACAAGTTCTTAAGATGGAAACTTAAATCACTGATTTAGATCTTCAAATATAAGCACAATTTCCCTCTAAGCTTTTTTGAAAAGATGCATTACATGAACTTTGTGTGATATATTTCATTATTATTTAGTAAGATATTATGTGATTCCCTTTATGTTTTCTATTTTAACTAATAGATTATTTAGGAGTGTGTTGTTCAACTTCCAAATAGTTGGGGTTTTTCTATATCATACAGTTATTGGATTATAGTTCTGTTGTGATAAGAGGATATAGGGCTTCCCTAATGGCTCAGTGGTAAAGAATCCGCCTGCTAATGCAGGAGACGTGGGTTCCATCCCTGGGGAGGGAAGATTTCCCTGGAGGAGGAAATGGTAACCCACTCCAGTATTCTTACCTGAAAAATCCTAAAGACAGAGGAACCTAGCAGGCTATAGTCCATGGGGTTGCAAAAGAGTCAGACACAACTTAGTGACTAACCAACAGCAAAGAGGATATACTCTGTTAGATTTCAATCTTTATGAATTTATTTAGACTTATTTTATGGCCTACTGAGTTAAACTTAACCATGTGCACTTGAAAAATGTACATTTTGCTATTCGATGTTGTTTTATTCTACAAACATCATGAAGGTTAAGGTGGCTGACAGTCTGGGGCAGTGCCGTCAAGAGATCTTTTTTGTATGACACGCATAGTATGGAATTGTTCTCTACGGGAAGATCAACCCAGTTGAATCTCAGTCATCTGATATCTGTTGATTGTATTTTTTTCCTTTTAGAAAAATAATTCACTCTATAGTCCCTATTCTTCATAGGGTAATTTTGGTTTTTATCTTAAATATAAATGGTAAGTTGTAGAGACCTGAAAATACTTTTTTTTTCCTGATAACTATAATTTCTTTTGTTGTAACTGGAAATTAAGTTGGTTGCATTCTCTTTCTTGTGCAGTAGCCCAACTTCAGTCTAGTAATTCTGTTAGTAGATGAGCTGCTTTTAATCTGTTCCCTATCAGGGGTCAGGCAGAGATGTGGGCAGGAAGAAATGGCAGATCTCCTTTCTAAGATTTTTCCTTCCAGGTTTCCACAATCCACCTCCCAACAGCCACGGATGTCCGTACTCAGATGTCTGGTTCACTGGTTTTTGTCTCTGGTTTTTCTCCTTGTACCTCTGCCACCCTCTGCCACCTTCTGCCATCCTGCTTGTGTAAGCAGGAAACACGCAAGAGGGTGGGTCCCTACCAGAATCTGCCTGACTCCTCTTCCATCTCCAGGGCCTTCAGATCCAAAGTCAACAATTGTCACCTGGGAGAAAGTCAGTCCTTGGGATCATCCTCAGTTATAATTGTTGTGGAAGCTCTCTTATTTTTTTAAAAACTTTTAATTTTGTATAGGAGTATAGCTGATCAACAATTTTTGTGGTAGTTTCAGGTGAACAGTGAAGGGACTCAGCCATACACATACATGGATCCATTCTCTCCCAAACTCCCCTCCCGGCCAGGCCACCATATAACATCGAGTGGAGTTCCCTGTGCTACACAGTAGGTCCTTGTTTATCCATTTTAAATACAGCAGTGAGTGTGTGTCAGTCCCAAACTCCTTAACTATCCCTTCCCTGCATTCTTCCCTCCTGACAACCATAAGTTCATTCTCTGAGTCTGTTTCTGTTTTGTAAACAAGTTCATTTCTTTCTAGATTCTGCATATAAAGAATGTCATACAATATTTTTCCTTCTCTGATTTATTTCACTCTGTGTGACAACTTCTAGGTCCATCCACGTCGCTACAAATGGTATATTTCATTCTTTTTACTGGCTGAGTAATATTCCATTGTGTGTGTGTGTGTGTGTGTGTGTGTGTGTGTGTGTATATACACACACCACATCTTTATCTGTTTCTCTGTTGATAAACATTTGAGTTGCTTCCTTGTCTTGACTATTGTAAACAGTGCTGCAGTGAACATTGAAGTGCATATATCCTTTCAGGCCATGCTTTTCTCTGGTTTCTCTCTGTCTTTATTTCTTAATTTACTGTCCATTGGATGTTTACTTCACTTAACTCTTAAAACATCACATATATATCACAATATATTCTTTATTAGACCATTTAAATATTACTTTTTTTCCTCTTTTTTTTAAGTATTACATTTCTTGGTTTTGGTTTGGAGGCTCATTTTGAGTAGGAGAAATTTTTCCCTTCCCTGCTTATTTTCTTCTCAAAGATGTTGTTGTTCATTGTATCTGTCTCCCATGAGTCTCTGGAACAGATCGGGTCTTACATGAGTTGGAGCTGTGTGTGCGCAGTACTGAGGGTAATGCACAGTAGCCGGCACACTTGGGTTCTGACGTGCTGTGTGTGTCCACTGGCCTCCAGAGCCAGTTTGCTGACCTTGGCCGTGGGTTCCAGTATTGAGCCTGACTGTGATCTCTGTCTCCAGGGAGGACTTTTCTTCATTGTTTGTCAACAAGCATTAAAATTTTGGTCAGCATGATCTGTCTGTAGACTCACAACCCATCACATCAATGGGCTGCATATTATTTCCTGTGTTTCTACTGCTTTATCTCTGTCCCTTGGGAAAGTTTATCATATTTTTGAACACAGCTAGGTTTTTTATTTATTTTTATAATTAAACATTTCTTTCTTGTGGTTAAAGTCACATAATATATAACGTGCTATTTCTTTTTTTTTCCTTTCTTTTTTTTTAATTTAATTTTATTTTTAAACTTTACAATATTGTATTAGTTTTGCCAAATATCGAAATGAATCCACCACAGGTATACCCGCGTTCCCCATCCTGAACCCTCCTCCCTCCTCCATCCCCATACCCTCCCTCTGGGTCGTCCCAGTGCACCAGCCCCAAGCATCCAGTACCGTGCATCGAACCTGGACTGGCGACTGGTTTCATACATGATATTATACATGTTTCAATGCTATTCTCCCAAATCTCCCCACCCTCTCCCTCTCCCACAGAGTCCATAAGACTGATCTATACATCGGTGTCTCTTTTGCTGTCTCATACACAGGGTTATTGTTACCATCTTTCTAAATTCCATATATATGTGTTAGTATACTGTATTGGTGTTTTTCTTTCTGGCTTACTTCACTCTGTATAATAGGTTCCAGTTTCATCCATCTCATTAGAACTGATTCAAATGTATACTTTTTAATGGCTGAGTAATACTCCATTGTGTATATGTACCACAGCTTTCTTATCCATTCATCTGCTGATGGGCATCTAGGTTGCTTCCATGTCCTGGCTATTATAAACAGTGCTGTGATGAACATTGGGGTACATGTATAACATGCTATTTCAACCACATTTAAATGTACAGTTCAGAGGCATTAAGCACATTCAGATTGTTGTGAAACTCCTCCCATCATCCATCTCCCAAATTTTTCACTTTCTTAAATTGAAACTCTGTCCCCTTTAAATACTAACTCCCCATTCCCCCTCCCCACAGAGAAAAACAAATACTGTATATTAATGCATATATGTGGAATCTAGAGAAATAGTACAGATGAATCTATTTGCAAAGCAAAAATAGAGACACAGACATAGAGAACAAACGTGTGGACACCAAGTAGGGAAAGGGGAGTGGGATGAATTGGGAGATTGGAATTGACATATATACACCAGATATGTTTTCTAAATTGTCTCTAGATGATCTTCATCCTTCAGGAGTAGCACCTTGACTGTTTAAATCTCTTGCATTATGGTGGTTACCAGGGGTTGAACAGAGGGAGGAAATGGGAATTGCTTAATGGGGATGGAGCTTCAAGTTAGGAAAGTGGAAAAACCTCTGGAGATAGATGGCAGAGATGGACACAGAACATGAGTGTATTTAATGCCATAGAATGCACGCTTAAAAACAGTTAAAATGGTAAGTGATGTGTCATGTATATTTTACTGCAATAAAAAAAAATGAAAAAAAAAGTTGAATTTAATTATGACATGACCCAAAAATGATTAACAATGATGTATTGAAAACTGGACACATTTTTAAAAGAGTTACAGAGTTTAATTAAGCAAGGTAATTGTTGTTTAGTTGCTAAGTTGTGTCCAACTCTTTTGCAATGCCATGGACTGTAGCCTGCCAGGTTCTTCTGTCCATGGGATTTCCCAGCCAAGAATATTGGAGTGGGTTGCCATTTCCTTCTCCAAGCAAGGTAATATACTCATATTAAAAATGCTAGTAAATCTGAAGCCATATTTACTGCACCATCTAGAGCAGAAATAATCTGCAAATTTTCTTATCAGTGTAAAGGATAAAATGTCAAACAACAACAACTGGAATGGAACACAGGTTTTTGGTGACCTCAGACCATGTTTACAGCCATCAGTTTTTAGCTTCTGGGTGTGTATTTTCAAGCAGTTACTGATCCACATAAGAGAGCCATCTCCAAGCCATTCATTGCAGTTGTGTCTGTAGGGGTATGATGTACTTGTCCCAAGGTCTTCCTGAAATCCTGGTACACATACCCATTAATCAGCCTAGGGACTGTGTTCAAAAAGTCATCACTCTTATTGAGCCTAATGATTTCTCCTTCATTTTCTGTGTTCAGTTTTGATCAAGACACTTTGTTAAGTGTCTATGATGTGTAGGTCTTTGCAGAGGTTGCCAGGAAGGCAAAATAATCCTTGTCTTGAAGGGGTTTTTATTGTATTGAGAGCATAAACTATCCTTTATGTGACTAATTTTGTAACATTTGTAAGACGCACTTTAATGTTACCAACCAATGTTGGGACTTTCTTCAACTTTCCTCTTGTGTGTGTGTGCTTGAAGTGTTGTGTTCCCAAACTGTCCACATAGAGTACATCACCTTACATCCTGTAGACCAGGCCAACAAGGCTCAAGGATCTTGTGGACCTGCCTTCTCAGAGTCCTTGCCTGGAGCTGGACTTCCTCCTGCCCGTTTCATTTCCACCCAGTCTGAAGATCTGATCCTTGATGTGGATGTTGGCTATAGAAGAGGAGGAGAAAGTTTTCTCTATTGTTTATCAACATTTTTATGCTCACTCCATCAACTTGCCCATCCCTTTCATTTGCTTTGTGGTTTCAGCTTACCTGAAACCACCCCCACCCAACTATTCTAAGTATTTTTATGGCCATCAGTTCTTCTTTGACTTTAGAATTTCTTCTTTTCATGGTTTCCCATGACTTTGCCCTTTAGAAGAGAAAGCACACCAGAATAGAGACATGGATACTATTCTTGACTATGCCTTTCATTTGTTGCATAAATGTGAAAAATTCAATGTTTCTGACCCTTGAGTTCCTGCTCTGTACACAAGGATCATAACAATTATGCCAGCTACCTGATGGTGTCAACTTGAAGGTCAAAAAAATGTGAAAATGTCCTTTGAAGACCACAAAGAAAGTACAAAACTGCTGCATGGTGTTTCAGTAAAATGCTTACCATTATTTAAGTTTAATAACTCAAAATTGGCATTCAAAGCAGCATGTCTGGTAAATAAATGAGTTTGAATCTAATTAAAAGGTAATGTTCCGCTATTTTGATTCCTCTGCCTTTGCAGTCTGGAAGGCAGTCGTCTCCGTCAGCATCCTTGGCTTGACTTTGAGAGCTGTGTTTACACCATGCTTCTCCGGGGATCATCTCAAAGATAGTGCCCCAGGAATTGACCTGAATCCCTCAAAAATACCATGTTAGGAAAAATAAGCAAGGACTTTCCCCCAGTCTTATTGGCTTCATTTTTGCCCCTTTGACAAATGGGCCAGAGATTCGTAAATGTAAAGTTCTTTTCAGTCTGTGTGATTTATTTTAAAAGAATATTTTCCTGAAGAACATCACAGGTCCCATACCCATGACATTTAAAAGCATCTATCTTTTCATCTTCAGAGACAGGAGCCAAGGGAGTGCTGGCAGCAGCATCTCTTCATCAGGAGGAGGGCACTTCCACGTAAGGGGTCGTATCCCCAAGCCCTGACTGGAACCAAGGCCTAAACTGGGATGTCGATGTTTCTACACTTAATTTTGTTGTGAGTTTAATTCTTGGCTGGTTCAGATGATATCTTTGGTTTGTTATCTACACTCCACCTGCAACAAGCAATCCTTATCAAAATAATTCCACAGGTCTCCTGCTGGCTTAATTATCTAATCATTCCTATGTAGGTGTAACTCATCAAGTCTCTAAAGATGTGGTTTCTGTTTATTTTGCTTTTCTTTTATTGTGCAATAATCTGTACCCCATAGCAAGGCAAGTTAGTGAAGACTGGAAGGGGAGAGAATTTGCAACCAACATTCTTAAAAGAGAAAAAAAGAGAGTTTATAAGTATTAACCATGTCCACTAAAGGGACAGAATGCAGAAAACGATGACAAATGACAGCTTGCATCTTAAATGAGTAACAGGCAGTTGAGTAAAATTACTTTCTCACCAATCCTTACTTACCAGCAATGTTGTAAACCTTGTCTCAAGAATTTCAATGACATTTCTCTCTATTTTTGCTCCAGTGCAGTTGATAATACATTTTAAGAGATGTTCTTGCCTATATGTATGATCCTCCATTAAAACATTCAATATTTATCTGATGATGATTAGAATTATTGAATAACTTTTTTGGAGGTCTGGTGCTTGGATGTTTGATGTGAGAATGGCCTTTGATGTTTGCTGACACTCTCAGCTTGGCTTTGTAGGTGCTTCTCAATTTCCATGTCCTGTAGATGACAGCATGGCGTCCTGACAATAGCACTCACCACTGCGCTCCCTTAGTCAAGGGATTAATATCCTTAGTTTTCTTTCTTTCTTTATTTTATTGAAGAATAGTTAATTTACAATGTTGTATTGATGTCTTCTGTACAGCAAAGTGACTCAGTTATACATATATATATATATATTCTTTTTCATATTCTTTTCCATTATGGTTTATCACAGACTATTGGATATAATTCCCTGAGTCACTGTGCTGACTCATGACATTAGTAGGTAGGCCATCTGTAAACATAAGTGGCCCTAATTGGCCCCAAGTGGATAAGACTCACTGGTTGCCAGGCAGGGCCAGTTCAATCCTCTCACTTATCTGCACACTGATTTCCATTTGAAGCAAAGATGATGTTCTCTGGTCTCACTGAGTAGGTATCTGTACTTAAAAAATAGTAGTTCGTTTGTGCCAGTGGAAAGAACCTACTTGCAAATGCAGGAGACACAAGAGATGTTGGTTTGATCCTCAGTCCAGAAGATCCCCTGAAGGAGGGCATGGGAACCCACTTCAATACTCTTGCCTGGAAAATTCCATGAACAGAGGAGCCTTGTGGGTTATAGTCCATGGGATCACAAAGAGTCAGACACAGTTGAGCAGGCACACATGTGCTATACATTAGGAACGGGTTGTTTATCCATCTTATAGATAATTGTTTGCCTCTGTTAATCTCAAACTCCCATTCCTATGGAAAATGGTATGGAGGCTCTTCAAAAGACTAAAAAAAAGTAGACTTTCCACATGATCCAGCAATCCCACTTCTGGGCATATACCCAGATAAAACTGTATTTTGAAAAGATACATGCATCCCGGTTTCTTGAATCATTGTTTATGACAGTCAAGATATAGAAGCAACATAAATGTTCATTGACAGAGGAATGGGTAAAGAAGATGTGGTGTGTATATATACATATATGTATATATACTCATGTATATATATACACATATACACAATGGAATTTTACTCAGCCGTGAAAAAGAATAAAATAATGCCACTTGCAGCTACATGGATGGACCTAGATATAATCAGACGAAGTGAAGTAATCAGTCTTCGTTTTCCAATCAGTAGAGTGGAGGAAATGACAGGTACTTGTTGGATGATAAGTATGATGTTCTCCCAGGGCCCAGCCAGACTGTGATAATGATTAATCATTCTTAAGAGCAGCCTGGTGTAGCCTCACTTCTGTGGGAAAGCATCTCGTGCAGACATGTCGGCCGTTTTCCTTTGTTAGAAAAAAGTATAATCCTTCTTGCCTGCACTTTCATTGATCTCTTCTAAGCTCTTTTCTAAGGCCTCTTGCCTGGGGCTGTTTTACTTTTGTCTTCCAACCCCAGTTTCCTTCCTAAGTTCTCAGTAGGAGTGTATCACTCTCTGTATATCGGGGCTGAAATTCTTGTGCTTATTAAAAAGTGTTATAGAAATAGGTCCCTGTGTCTTGACATTTCCTGGAAAATTTCATGTTTGTGTTTATTTTTTCTGTCCTAAATAAGGTAAGATTCTTGCATCTCTGTGTAACAGAAAACCTGAACTGAACTCTGATAAACAAAAGGGATTTGTTACCTTATCTGACAAGAGAAGAGGAGGCAGGAGGGCCTCAGGTTGGCTAATTCAGGGGCTTAATAACTTCATCAACGATCCTTGATATAAGCCACTTTCCCAGGAGAAAGACTTCCTGGGTTGGTTGGTTTCGATTCTAGCTCCTGGGGAGAAGCTTTTTTTTTTTTTGCACTTGTCCTTCCATGGACCAGACCCCAGTCTATGCATCTAGACTGACGTATTTGAATTGTTTATCTTGCTGGTTCAATGGTGGTTTTTCAATTCAGTCCAGTTGCTCAGTCATGTCCAGCTCTTTATGACCCCATGGACTGCAGCACACCAGGCTTCCCTGTCCATCACCAACTCCCAGAACTTGCTCAAACTCATGTCCATTGAGTCAGTGATTCCATCCCACCATCTTATTCTCTCTTGTCTCCTTCTCCTCCTGCCTTCAATCTTTCCCAGCATCAGGGTCTTTTCCAATTTGTTCCATTAAGACATAAAGTCACAAGCCCCTGCGGAACACAAAGGGCAGACTGACTGCCCCATGAATCCTTTCCTGTTGGAAGAAAGGGGATGAAGACAGATGAGAGAACTTTTTGTGAGATCTGCTTAATATTTGGGATTGAGCAAATGGTCTCTTTGAACAGTTAATATGATTGGGGTCCCTGTGCAAATCAGAAACAGCTACACAATAAATCCTCTGCCTCTTGTTCATGACCTCACTCTCTGCTACAGACTGAATGCCTGTGTGCCTCCAAATTTGTAAGGTGAAATCTGGCCCCCAAGGTGATAGTCTTAGGAGGTGGGGTTTTTACGCTTAAGTTACCAGGGTGGAGCCCTCCTGTTGGAATTAGTGTCCTTTAAAAAGAAGCTTGAGAAAGCCTTTCCCTGCACCACTCTCCCACCACGTGTGGGCACAGTGAGAAGATGGCCATCTATGAACAGGAAGGGGCCTCCCTGGATATCGGGTCTGCTAGATATCCAGCCTCCAGAGCTCTGAGAAGACACTGCCATTGTTTATAAGCTCTAGTCCAGAGTACTCTGTTTAGCAGCCTGGGTAGACTACTGGACTCCAGGAACCAGGCCTGGGGTGACTCATCTGCTGTGGCCCAGGTCCCTAAGTCCAGACTGGGTGTCAGGAAGTGGAAGGAACAGGGTCACCTTTTGCAACTCCTTAGCACAGGCAGTGGCTCTGAGATTGTCCTTGGAGAGGCTGTAGGCATGGGTGGCCCTAGGGGTCCAGTCCCATAGGGCAGGGAACCTGATTACCTTAGCACTCATCACATAGCATTGTGTGTGATTATACACACTTCCATACTTTTCTCTGTGGGAAGGAGGGGTGAGGCAGAAAGGACCACAGTGAGTGAAGTCAGGCACAGGTGACGGGAAGTTCCACCTTGTGTCAACCTGGTGACTCACAGCATCTCTCTGAGTCTTGGTCTCCTCCTCTGTCCCAGAGCAGCCGTGCTGAGAGGGATCCGTAGCCACTGGGATGTGGTGCCTGGAACACCTTGTGCTCCCTGTGAACCTCACCCCCACCCTCCTGACAGAACGCGGGGGCTGCCTTTCATTTAGGCCAAACCTAATCTCTCAAATCCTTAAGCCTCGATCTTTCGTTTGACCCTCAGAATTCGCAAATCTGGTGCAAGTTTGTGTAATTCACGTGGAAGGTGAGAATGAGGGGAAAAACCCACTGAAATCTTTGTCAGCAGCAAACTGATCACTTTCCCTCCTGGTCTGTGTCTGAAGGAGAATGATGACATCGAGAGAAAGGAAGCAACCAGAAGGTCAAAATCACTTCATAAGGAAAAGTTGAGCAGAACAATCAAGCCACCGGGGGGAGGAGGGAGTCAGGATCCTTTCCCACACAGAAGAGATGTTCATGGAGCATTTTTTCAGAATGCATTCACAGAGAGGGTTCTCTTAGCCAAGTCACACATCTAAGGTGTGTTTGTACTATGTAGGGTGGCAAAGATGATTCCGGATGGTGAGGGTAAGGGCAGACCTCCGGGACCTCCGAGTGTCATCTACTCAGTGGGACTCAGGGTGGGCAGAGGCTGGCTGAACTTGACATCAACTTGGGAGGGCAGCAGGTGGGTCTCTGATGTGGCTATGGGGCCACATGTGAAACAGATGACACTTGAAGGGCAGGGCCAGAGCCAGGCCTGCCTGAAAGGTCAGCCTGGGAGGTAGAGCCTGTGTCCTTTCATGGGTAGTGAAGTGTGGCCTGGAGTGTCCCAACATCTCATCTTACTTTATTTGGAGTTGAAAGCAACCCTGGAGTGTGGCTGAGGAGCAGGGGTTCCCGATGGCATTGGGTTGCCTCTCTGGGGATTTTGGGTGCCCACAGAGAACTGCACATGACTGAACAAGCCCTGCTGGGGCCTTGTCCTGCCAGCAGGACAAGGGCCAGTGGCCTCTTCCAGCATCCAGCATAGGTCACTAAGGAGATGCTGTCATCCCCTGAGGCATGGTGACCTTCCGTCCCTCCCCCTTAGAGTCCCTAAGCCAGGCGTGGTGTCAACGGTGGCAATTGCCGATGACGATTCCAGCTTTTAAAGCTGCTGGACGCTGGGTCACAATTGTGTCACTTCATTGTCTCACTTCATCTCGCAGAGAGGTAAATGCTACTATTACTCCATTTTGCAGCTGACAAAATCGAAGCTGCAGGAGGTCAGACAATGGCCTGAGTTCCCATGAACAGTCAAACCAGCAAAGCCAGTCTGTCCACCTCAGTAGTTTTAACCCTGACCTCCTGCTGCTGCTGCTGCTGCTGCTTCAGTTGTGTCCGACTCTGTGTGACCCCATAGATAGCAGCCCACCAGTCTCCCTCATCCCTGGGATTCTTCAGGCAAGAACAATGGAATGGGTTGCCATTTCCTTCTCCAATGCATGAAAGTGAAAAGTGAAAGTGAAGTTGCTCAGTCGTGTCCGACTCTTCGCAACCTTATGGACTGCAGCCCACCAGGCTCCTCTGTCCATGGGATTTTCCAGGCAAGAGTACTGGAGTGGGGTGCCATTGCCCTACTTAGCATGAAATGGAAACAGTGACAGACTTTATTTTCTTGAGCTCCAAAATCACTGTGGACACTCACGGCAGCCATGAAATTTAAAAGACTCTTGCTCCCTGGAAGGAAAGCTATGACAAACCTAGACATCATATTAAAAAGCAGAGACATCACTTTGCCGACAAAGGTCCATATAGTCAAAGCTATGGTTCTTCCAGTGGTCATGTACAGATGTGAGAATTGGACCATAAAGAAGGCTGAGTGCCAAAAAACTGATGCTTTTGAACTGTGGTTCTGGAGAAGAATCTTGAGAGTCCCTTGGACAGCAAGGAGATCAAACCAGTCAATCCTAAAGGAAATCAACCATGAATATTCATTGGAAGGACTGATGCTAAAGCTGAAACTCCAATATTTTGGTCATCTGATGCAGAGAGCTGACTCACTGGAAAAGACCCTGATACTGGCAAAGACAGAGGCAGGAGGAGAAGGGAGTGACAGAGGATGAGATGGTTGGGTGGCATCACCAATTCAATGGACTCCTGGAGATAGTGAAGGACAGGGAAGTCTGATGTGCTGCAGTCCACGGGGTCGCAGAGTCAGACACGACTGAGAGACTGAACAACAACTCAGGCCGCCTGAGAAGAGTGTCTAAATTCCCGTGTCTGGTCCCCTCGGGCCCCACAAACCTTGACCTGGGTGGGAGGTGCCTTCAGCTCTTCAGGGCAGCCCAGAGCAACCTTGCCTGCCAGGTGCCTGGGCCCTTCTGGGTTGGCTTTCACAGTGGCCAATGCCAAATCCACAGGCAGGGTAGGATCTTTAGCTGCCTTTTTCTTCAGCTAAAAGAGTCTTTTCTAAGCAATTGCAGGCATCAGGTGGTAAGAAAGACAATTGCTGTTTTTCTAGATCATTTTTTCACATCCATTACAAATGCGTTTCTGTTTTCTCCAGAAATTTCCTTTCATCTTCCCATTTTTTGCAAGGTTGTTGATCGTCTCACCAATCCGTCAGTGCTTCACCCTTCACTCTACCTTCAGAGTTTATCTATTCAAGACTCCGCTTACTGTTTTATGAAACAAAGCATTTCTCATTTTCCATTAAATATTAATATCAATATAATAGACCTGAGCCATAAGAGTTTTTAATCATCTCACTTTGGATCATTAAATCCCATTTCAGTTCATTTAGGATGTCAATAATATGAATTATAAAAGGTTCACTGCTCAGGCTTTAGCATCACAAGAAAATTACATTTTGCCATGATTTCGTCTCATGATTTCCCTATATGTTTACCCAGAGAGTAGATAAATAGATCTGAAATAGATTTTTAGATAAAATGTTATTATTAGGATGGATGAAAATCCATTTTTGCAGCCTATAACTGATTATGAAGTGGAAAATTCTGATGCTGACTATCAGAAACTAGTGATCATATTTCTGTCAACCCAGGTTAATTTTCCCTCCAGAGGAGAAAGGAGTTGAAAAATCTCAGTTTCCATGTCAGACAGCATTTGAAAGAGAACAATGAAAACCAGAAGAGAATAAGGGGATGGTTTTGTGGTGGAAAGGTGGAAAGGCCTGAAAATAATCTCTGAAAAGTCATGTGAATTGATCCATGAGAAGCCCACCTAAGGGTAATTTCAACCCAGCCATGGATGTAGGATTCACTTTACATAGCAAGATTCTAGGTTTATTCATGTGCCATTCGTATTACAAAGAAAACTCAGAGTTTTCAGGGGTCAAAACAGAACAACTGGACTGTTCCAGAAAGCTTCCAATTCCAAGTAACCAGAAACATAAAGGTCTTACCAACAAGAGACATCCCAACTCCTACTGACTGAGTGATGCCAAGGCGGCCACGATGGGAGACCACGGTCGGCGCCCGGCAGTGACAGAGTCTGACTCAAAGCAGACTGCTTCTCTGAGTATCAACAGGGGGAGGATGATGGAAAAGACAAGGTAGCGATTGAACCACAGTGGATGTCAGGTTTAAACTGGATAAAACTCACCTGTCAAAGGATAAGGAGCAGGAATATAAAATCAACAGGCGAGATTTTTAAAGGATAAATCACTGTGGATTCGTGATTCACCCTGCAAATGGAAGTCACCTTCTTAACTGCCTGCCTGCATTCTTTCCCATCCCTGCCTTCCCTTCTAGAAATTCACTGAGTGCCATCTGCATTCTGGGCACGATACAAGGCAATGAGGGTAAAAGGCTGAATTACATTAACCAGGCACCCATCTTGCACTTCTCACTTTGGAGAGGTGGGGACAGACCAAGACCACGCATATAGGAGACCTCATATTTTCACTTGTGCCATGTTTGATTTTAGCCAAATTTCTCCACCAACTTGGGTTTAGATTAAGCTAAGCTGTGTCTCCATTTCTCATTTAGCATAGGAAGCTTTGGTGGCAGCTGTCCTCTGTTAGCAACTGTGGGTGAAATAGAAAAGTCTTATTGCTTTGCCAGGCAAAGGGAGACACCAAGCTAATGCTTGGCTGTTATGGAGAAAATGGGAATAAAGAGTTACCAGTCCATCACAGAGGGTTGCTGGGAGGAATGCATGTAAAAAGATGTGAAGTACAAGCCAACAGAAGTATTTGAATGTGGAGCCTAGTGTGTCCAGACTCACCACCTGAAAGCTCTTGATCAGAGCTTTCAGTCCTGGAGGTGAGGGTGGAACCAGGGCGAGCAGCTTGGCCTGGCTGGAGATTTGGAATTGGGAGGTGTGAGGAAGGAAGGCAGAATGCTGGAGGAAACCAACACACCCGCCATGACTGTCCTGAAACACGCGAGGTCCTGGCTTGAATGACTCTAATCTGTGAGATGTTCCATTGCCACAATGCCCCAAGCCCCTTAGACTAGGTTTGGGCTTTTCTACATCACAGAGTTGTGTTCGCTATTGTGTTAGTTTGTTTTCAGGTTACTTGATGGGAAAGAAGGCCCCTGAGCTCTTGGTTAAGTGGAGGGAAAGTCCTGTGGGGGTGGGCCTGGCACTGCTTTGGCTGCAGGGGCACATCCTGAACGGGACCCTTGGTCAGTGGCCCACACCTGGCTCTTTGGCTTGGGACTGACTTCTGAGCACTGTGGGCCTGGTCATTCCCAGTGGTGGCCAGAGGCATGGAGTCTTTCTGGCCAGGGACACTGGATCATGTCTCCCTGTTCTGACCCCTGGTGTTCAGCAAATTCCTGTGAGTTCCAGCTCAGTGAAGGTCATACTATGAGGAACTGCAATGCTTCTTTCTCCATCTCAAAGGCTAAGTTGTGTCCCCATTTCTCATTTAGCACAGGAAGCTTTGGTGGCAGCTGTCCTCTGTTAGCAACTGTGAGTGAAACAGAAAAGTATTATTGCTTTGCCAGGCAAAGGGAGACACCAAGCTAATGCCCTCAAAATTGTGTCACAGGTGGGCATAGTGAGGAGTTTTATAGTAATGGTTCAAAGAGGGAGTGATCAGCTGGTGCATAGTTTTCTGATTGGTTAGTGGTGAATCAGGATCATCAACGTTCTGGTTCCAACTGGTCTGGAGTCTACATGCTTGTGGGCAGCATATCCTTAAACTTTCCACTTGGGGGAGGTTTCAGCCTTTGCTAACAGCTCAGAGATATTGTGAAGCTTATCCCTTGAGGGGGAACCAGGACCCTACCCCAAGGCTGCACTATTGTTAACTTGGCTGCTCCTCTCTTGTCTCTTCATCCTCTGCCTTCCCTGATTAGCAAGTATTTGAATCTGCCCATTAGAACTCAGGCAAAGACCATGGAGAGTGAGTGAAATCTGTTTCCTATAATCAAGAGATGGAGGAGGCAGAAAGGCTTCCAAGCCCAGGGGCCCCACAGGATCCTGCTCAGTATCAACAACATAGGGGATAAAAAGAACTAGCGTTTGGAAACCCAATTCCATTCAGACTACGACAGTTTCCTGTCTTTGAATGAATCATTTATCAGTTCCTCAGTCTTCGAGGCAGAGATAGAAGTACTTGGATTTCTTAACTGTTCAAGGGTGAGTGGGCACCCCTGTATTGTTCATATGTAATTGCCGAGTTGACAAGTCAGAGAATTCTAGGCTAAAAAAAATTAAATTCTCTCAGAAACATTTAATAAACAGTGTATTAAAGTAATTATAAAGTGTAATAAATATTAAGTGTAGAACTTGATGCTCATTTATAAATCATTCACACTTGTGCAGCCATCATCCAAATCTAGATCTAGAATATTCTAGATATTCTAGAATATTCTAGATACTCCTGGTACTCAGGAGCCATTCTGCAGTCCCCACCAGTTCTTTACCTTCCCCTGAAAGTTTACCTATATTCTGACTTTGTCACTGTAATGTAGTTTTGCCTCTTGTAGATGCTTGTATTAGTAGAATTACACCGTATTTTGTGTTGGTCTTCATTTTCTCAATAAAACATTTGTCGTGTTCATATTCGTGGCTGTGTTGTGTTTGCTGTATGCTGTACAGCATTTCATTGTATGAATAAACCAGAGTCTATTTTTCCATCCTATTTTTTTTTTTTTTTTTTTTTTTACAGACTTCTAGGTTGTTTCCAGTTTGGGGCTATAATGAACAGAACTGTTATAAGCATTCTTGTATATGTCTTTGAGTGAATTTTTAGGCATTTTGTTAGGTATATGACAGGAATTTCTGGCTGACAGGGTCACACACAGTTTAGCGGATGCTGCTAAATTGTCTTCCAAAGTGATTGTTTCAGCTTATATTTCCATCAGCAATTTATGAGCCTTTCAGTTTATCTACATTCTCTGAGGTTTGGCCTTAGTTTAAAAGATTTTTTTCATTCTAATAGGTGTGTTTTGTATCTCATTGGCTTTATTTTGCATTTTCCTGCTGGTCAGTGATGTTGAGTTCCTTAGCATATGCTATTGATCATTTGGATTTTTTGTTGTTGAAGGATCTAGACGAAGTTTTGCCCATTTTAAAAATTGGGTTATTTATTTTTGTTGATTTGTGGTGGTGCATTGAAATGACATATTTGTTGCATACTAGATGGCTGTGTTTGTGTGCATCAGTTTCTGGATTTTATCTATTCCACTGCTGCTGTTTTTTGTCTTCTCGTCAATAGCACAATATTTCAATCAGTTAGCTTTATGCAAGCCTTTCTAGCCGGACGTGTAAACGTTTCCGCTTCATCTTTGTCAGGGTTGTCTTTATTTCCAATTCTTTGAATTCCCACATGAATTTTAGAATAGGCTGTATAGGCTTATTGATTTCCACCAAAAAGTCTACTGGGATGCCTGTTGAGATTTCATTGAATATATAGATCAATTTAAGAATTGACTTTTTAGTCTCCCAGTCCTTGAAGGTGGTACAGTTGATTCTTTTGATTTGTGAAATCTGTATTTCCTAATTTACCTGGTTGCTAAAATTTGTCAGCGCCAAATTGATACTTGTGGCATTTTGGGGTTGTTGTGGGCATGATCAGAGGGGTGATGGTTTTGAGTTCCTGGATGAGAGAGAGCAAGGCAATCTCTGCCTCTTGTCTCAGCATTAGCACTAGTAGTAAACAAGCATCCTTTGCACAGTAAATTCAGTGCCGTGTTTTTCAAAGTTTTGTGCTTTCTGTTGGTAATTTTTCTGTTTAAAATGGTCCCCAAGTGTAATGCTAAGGTGATGCCTGGGGCTCCTCAGCACGAGGAGATTGTGATGCATCTTGTGGAGAAATTACACATTGGTGAATCTGTGTTTAGTCATGAGCTATACAATGTTAGTTGTGAGTTCAACATCAATGAATCATTAACATATTAAATAAGGGGTCTTCAAATAGAAGCTCACTTAAAACAAGGTTATATATTGACCACCTGACAAAAATATTGTGACCAGAGATTAACAGTAATCTAACTTCAAATTTCCCCGAAGAGCAATGGTCAGTACTCACTAAACCAGTGTTTGCAGACTTTATAGAACATAAGTACTGTAAACAACAAGGACTGACTATATTTCCCTCTGTAAATTTGACTTTTTTGGCTTTAAAAAAGCTGAAGTATAGTTGATTTACAGTTTTATATTAGTTTCAGGTGTGCAACATTTTACTCTTTCTAAAATTATTATGAGCCAATGTCTATAATCCCCAGTGCTGCACAGTGTCTCTCTGTGGCTTGTCTACTTTATACATTGTAGTAGTTGGTACCTCTTTATCCCCTACTCTCAGCTCTCCCCTCTCTCCTTTCCTGTCCCCACTGCTAACTACAGATTTGTTCTCTATATCTGTGAGTCTGTCCCTCTTTTGTTATATACCTTCAATTGCTTTAGTTTTTAGGTTCCACATGTAAGTGATATCATACAGTATTTGTCTTTCTCTGTCTGACTTATTTCTAAGCATAATACCCTCTAGGCCCACCCACATTGTTGAAGATGGCATTATCTCATTATTTTTAATCTCTGGGCAATATTCCAATGTATATATACCACATCTTGTTTCCCTATTCATCTGTTGATGGACACTTAGGTTGCTGCCTTATCTTGGATTATTTCCCCCTGTATATTTGGATCTTTAGTTTTTATTGGCAAAATGTAGTCTTTTTCTGTGCAAAGGTTTGCTCATGTTCTATTAGTGTTCTTTTTTTTTTTTTTTTGAAATTTAAATTTCTATTTATTACTTGTATACAGAAAATAATCATTTTTGTATTATGATCCTGTGTCTGGTGATGTTAATAAGTTTGCTTATTAGTTCTAATAGTTTGTAGATTATTTTGGATTTCTCTCCATATACCATTACATAATTTGTGAATAATTGTTAGTTTTACCTCTCTCCTCTGCTCCCATTTCACATCTTTTTATTTTTCTTGCCTTTATAACTTTGGCTATGACTGCCTCTTGATCTTGTCTTGTTCAGTCGTTCAGTCATGTATGACTCTTCGTGACCCCATGGACTGCAGCACACCAGGCTTCCCTGTCCTTCACCATCTCCTGAGCTTTCCCAAACTCATGTCCATTGAGTTGGTGATACCATCCAACCATCTTGTCAACTGCCTATGAAGTATCAAATATAAGTGGGAACAGTGGGTGTGATGGTTAATTTTATATGTCAACTTGACTGGGCCCATGATGCCCAGTTTTGGGTCAAATATCAGTCTAGATATTGCTGTAAAGGTAATTTTTAGATTAGTGCGCCATGAATAAAGCAGATTACACTCCATGATGTGGGTCGGCCTCAGCCAGATATCAGGTGAAGGTCTTAAGAGAGAAATCACTGAGATCTCCCAAGGAAGTGAGGATCTGCCTGCAGCCTTCTTTTAGAGACAACAGTTTTCCCCTGTGTCTCTATCCTTCTGACCAGCTCTGCAGATTTCAGACTTGCAAACCCCATGGTTTTGTGAGTCAATTCCTTAAAATTAATCTCTACCAAAAATACTAATTTTTTGTTAAGTGCTACTTATGGGATTTAGGAAGTTTTTTCTATTTCTAGTTTACTGATTTTTTAAAAAAATTATTAATAAGTATTAAATAGCAGATAACAGTTTTGTTTACTGTTAGTTGTAATGCTTATATGATTTCTTTTCTCTGTCCTATTAATGTGGTAAATTAAAATGTTGACTCTTCAAATGTGAAACCAAATTTTCAGTCCTAGAAACTTATTCATGATCTTTTTTCTTTTTTGGGGGGGCGGGTTCTAGATTCATCCACCTCATTAGAACTGACTCAAATGCATTTCTTTTTATGGGTGAGTAATATTCCATTGTGTATATGGACCACAACTTCTTTATCCATTTTCATCTGTCAATGGACATCTAGGTTGCTTCCATGTTCTAGCTATTGTAAATAGTGCTGCAATGAACAATGGGATACATGTGTCTCTTTAAATTTTGGTTTCCTCAGGGTATATGCCTAGGAGTGGGATTGCTGGGTCATATGGTGGTTTTATTCCTAGTTTTTTAAGGAGTCTCCATACCGTCTTCCATAGTTGTTGTATCAATTTACATTCCCACCAAAAATGCAAGAGCATTCCCTTTTCTCCACACCTTCTCCAGCATTTATTGTTTGTAGACTTTTTGATGATGGCCATTCTGACCTGTGTGAGGTGATGTCTCATTGTAGTCTTGATTTGCATTTCTCTAATAATGAGCAATATTGAGCATCTTTTCATGTGTTTGTTAGCCATCTCTATGTCTTCTTTGGAGAAATGTCTGATTAGGTCTTTTTTCCACTTTTTGATTGGGTTGTTTGTTTTTCTGGCATTGAGTTGTATGAGCTGCTTGTATATTTTGGAAATTAATCCTTTGTCAGTTGTTTCATTTGCTATTATTTTCTCCCATTCTGAGGGTTGCCTTTTTTCACCTTGCTTATAGTTTCCTTTGCTGTGCAAAAGCTTTTAAGTTTAATCAGGTCCCACTTGTTTACTTTCATTTTTACTTCCATTACTCTAGGAGATGGGTCATAGAGGATCTTGCTTTGATTTATGTAATCGAGGGTTCTGCCTAGGTTTTCCTCTAAGAGTTTTATAGCTTCTGGTCTTACATTTAGGTATTTGATCCATTTCAAGTTTATCTTTGTGTAGGTGTTAGGAAGTGTTCTAATTTCATTGTTTTACATGTAGCTGTCCAATTTTCCCAGCACCATTTATTGAAGAGGCTGTCTTTACCCCATTGTATATTTTTGCCTCCTTTGTCAAAAATAAAGTACCTGTAGGTGCATGGGTTTATCTCTGGGCATCCTATCTTGTTCTATTGTTCTTTATTTCTGTTTTTGTGCCAGTACCATGCTGTCTTGATAACTGTAGCTTTGTAGTATAATCTGAAGTCAAGAAGGTTGATTCCTCCAGCTCCATTCTTCTTTCTGAACACTGCTTTGGCTATTCAGGATCTTTTGTGTGTCCATATGAATTGTGAAATCTTTTGTTCTAGTTCTGTGAAAAATGTCATTGGCAATTTGATAGGGATCACATTAAATTTGTAGGTTGCATTTGGTAGTATAGTCATTTTCACAATACTGATTCTTCCTACCCAGGAACATGGAATATCTCTCCATCTGTTTGTGTCATCTTTGATTTCTTTCATTAGTGTCGTATAATTTCCTGTGTACAGTTCTTTCATCTCCTTAGGTAGTTTATTCCTAATGGTGAATGGAATTGATTCCTTAATTTCTCTTTCTGATTTTTCATTGTTAGTATATAGAAATGAAAGTGATTTCTGTGTATTGATTTTGTATCCTGCAACTTTGGTAAATTCACTGATTAGCTCTAGTAATTTTCTGATAGTATCTTTAGGGTTTTCTATGTACAGTATTGGGTCATCTGCAAACAGTGAGAGCTTTACTTCTTTTCTGATTTGGATTCCTTTTATTTCTTTGTCTTCTCTGATTGCTGTAGCTAGGACTTCCAGAACTATGCTGAATAACAGCGGCTCAGTGAACACTCTTGTCTTGTTCCTGGTCTTAGGGGGAATGCTTTCAGCTTTTCACCATTGAGAATAATGTTTGCTGTAGGCTTATCATATATGGCCTTTACTATGTTGAGGTAGGTTCCTTCTATGCACATTTTTTGAAGAGTTTTAATCATAAATAGGTGCTGAATTTTATCAAAGGCTTTTTCTGCATCTACTGAGATGATCATATGGTTTTTATCTTTCAATTTGTTGATATGGTATATCACATTGATTGATTTGCATACATTGAAGAAACCTTTTATCCCTGGAATAAATGCAACTTGATCAAGGTGTATGAGCTTTATGATGTGTTGCTGAATTCTGTTTGCTAAAATTTTGTTGAGGATTTTTGAATCTATGTTCATCACTGATATTGGCCTGTAGTTTTCTTTTTTTGTGTTGTCTTTGTCTGGTTTTGGTATCAGGGTGATGGTAGCCTGGTAGTATGAGTTTGGAAGTGTTCCTTCCTCTGAAATTTTTTGAAAGAATTTTAGAAGGATAGGCATTAGCTCCCCTCTAAATGTTTGATAGTATTATCCTGTGAAGCCATCTGGTCCTGGGCTTCTTTTTGCGGGGGGGAGGGGTGGGTAGATTTTTGATCACAGCTTCAATTTCAGTGCTTGTAAATTGGGTTGCTCATAATTTCTATTTCTTCCTGGTTTGGTCATGGAAGATTGAACCTTTCTAAGAATCTATCCATTTCTTCCAGGTTATCTATTTTATTCCCATATAGTTGTTCATAATAGTTTCTTATAATCCTTTGTATTTCTTTATTGTCTGTTGTAACTCTACTTTTTCATTTCTAATTTTGTTGATTTGATTCGTCTTTTTTTTCTTGGTGAGTCTGGCTAAGGGTTTGTCAATCTTGTTTATCTTCTCAAGGAACCAGCTTTTAGTTTGTTAATCTTTACTATTGTTTCTTTTTCATTTATTTCTGCTTGATTCTTTATGATTTCTTTCCTTCTACTAATTTTGGGGGTGTTTTTGTTCTTTTTCCAGTTGTTTTAGGTGTAAAGTTAGGCTGTCTATTTGATGTTTTTCTTGTTTCTTGAGGTAGGATTGTATTGCTATAAACTTCACTTTTAGGACTGCTTTTGCTGCATCCCATAGGTTTTGAGTTGTCATGTTTTCATTGTCATTTGTTTCTAGAAGTTTTTTTATTTCCCTTTTGATTTCTTCATTAACCTGTTGGTTATTTAGAAATGTGTTGTTTAATCTCCATGTGTTTCTGTTTCTCACAGTTTTTTTCTTGTAATTGATATCTGGTCTCATAGCATTGTGGTCAGAGAAGATGCTTGATACAATTTCAATTTTCTTAAATTTACAGAGGCTTGATTTGTGACCCAAGATGTGGTCTATCCTGGAGAATGTTCCATGTGCACTTGAGAAGAAGGGGTATTCTTCTGCATTTGGATGGAATGTCCTGAAGATATCAATAAGTTCCATCTCATCTAATGTATCATTTAAGACTTGTGTTTCCTTATTAATTTTCTGTTTTGATGATCTGTCCATTGGTGTGAGTGAGGTGTTAAACTCTGCTACTATTATTGTGTTACTGTCAGTTTCTCCTTTTATGTCTGTTAGTGTTTGTCTTGTGGATTGAGGTGCTCCTATGTTCGGTGCATAGATATTTACAATTGTTATGTCTTCCTCTTGGATGGGTCCCTTGATCATTATGTTGTGTCCTTTCCTATCTCTTGTAATCTTCTTTATTTTAATGTCTATTTTGTCTGATGTGAGTATTGCTATTCCAGCTTTCTTTTGCTTCCCATTTGCATGGAATACTTTCTTCCATCCTCTTACTTTCAGTCTATATGTGTCTTTAGGTCTGAAGTGGGTTTCTTGTAGACAGCATATAGATGGGTCTTGTTTTCTATCCATTCAGCCACTCTGTGTCTTTTGGTTGGAGCATTTAATACATTTAAAGTATATATATATATATATATATATATATATATATATATATATATATATATTCCTATTGCCATTTTCTAATTGTTTGGGGTTGATTTTTTAGGTCTTTTTCTTCTCTTGCATTTATTGACTATATAAGTCCATTTAACATTTATTGTGAAGCTGGTTTGATGGTATTGAATTCTCTTAACTTTTGCTTGTCTGAAAAGCTTTTTATTTCTCCATCAATTTTGAATGAGATCCTTGTGGGCTACAGTAATCTTGCTTGTAGAATTTTCCCTTTCAGTACTTTAAATATGGGCTTCCCTTGTGGCTCAGATGGTAAAGCACCTGTCTGCAATGAAGGAGACCCGAGTTCAATCCCTGGGTTGGGAAGATCCCCTGGAGAAGGAAATGGCAGCCCACTGGGGATCTCCTGGAAGATCTCTCTGCTGAAAGATCAGCTGTTAAGTCTATGGGGTTTCCCTTGTATGTTATTGTTCGCTTTTCCCTTGCTGCTTTTAATATTCTTTCTTTGTGTTTCATCTTTGTTAGTTTGATTAGTATGTGTCTTGGTATGTTTCTTCTTGGGTTTATGGTGTGTGGGACTGTTTGCACCTCTTGGACTTGATTTTCTATTTACTTTTCCATGTTGGGGAAATTTTCAACTATAATCTCATCAAAAATTTTCTCATACCCTTTTTCTCTTCTTCTTCTGGGATCCCTATAATTCAGTATCAGATCAGATCAGTCACTCAGTCGTGTTCGACTCTTTGCGACCCCATGAATCGCAGCACACCAGGCCTCCCTGTCCATCACCAACTCCCGGAGTTCACTCAGACTCACGTCCATTGAGTCAGTGATGCCATCCAGCCAGCTCATCCTCTGTCATTCACTTCTCCTCTTGCCCCCAATCCCTCCCAGCATCAGAGTCTTTTCCAATGAGTCAACTCTTCGCATGAGGTGGCCAAAGTACTGGACTTTCAGCTTTAGCATCATTCCTTCCAAAGAAATCCCAGGGCTGATCTCCTTCAGAATGGACTGGTTGGATCTCCTTGCAGTCCAAGGGACTCTCAAGAGTCTTCTCCAACACCACAGTTCAAAAGCATCAATTCTTCAGCGCTCAGCTTTCTTCACAGTCCAACTCTCTCATCCATACATGACCACAGGAAAAACCATAGCCTTGACTAGATGGATCTTTGTTGGCAAATTAATGTCTCTGCTTTTGAATATGCTATCTAGGTTGGTCATAACTTTCCTTCCAAGGAGTAAACATCTTTTAATTTCATGGCTGCAGTCACCATCTGCAGTGATTTTGGAGCCCAGAAAAAAAAAGTCTGACACTGTTTCCACTATTTCCCCATCGGTTTCCCATGAAGTGATGGGACCAGATGCCATGATCTTAGTTTTCTGAATGTCGAGCTTTAAGCCAACTTTTTCACTCTCCACTTTCACTTTCATCAAGAGGCTTTTGAGTTCCTCTTCACTTTCTGCCATAAGGGTGGTGTCATCTGCATATCTGAGGTTATTGATATTTCTCCCGGCAATCTTGATTCTAGCTTGTGTTTCTTCCAGTCCAGCGTTTCTCATGATGTACTCTGCATAGAAGTTAAATAAACAGGGTGACAATATACAGCCTTGACGTACTCCTTTCCCTATTTGGAACCAGTCTGTTGTTCCATGTCCAGTTCTAACTTGCTTCCTGACCTGCATATAGGTTTCTCAAGAGGCAGGTCGGGTGGTCTGGTATTCCCATCTCTTTCAGAATTTTCCACAGTTTATTGTGATCCACACAGTCAAAGGCTTTGGCATAGTCAGTAAAGCAGAAATAGATGTTTTCCTGGAACTCTCTTGCTTTTTCCATGATCCAGCAGATGTTGGCAATTTGATCTCTGGTTCCTCTGCCTTTTCTAAAACCAGCTTGAACATCTGGAAGTTCACGGTTCACATATTGCTGAAGCCTGGCTTGGAGAATTTTGAGCATTACTTTACTAGCGTGAGAGATGAGTGCAATTGTGCGGTAGTTTGAGCATTCTTTGGCATTGCCTTTCTTTGGGATTGGAATGAAAACTGACCTTTTCCAGTCCTGTGGCCACTGCTGAGTTTTCCAAATTTGCTGGCATGTTGAGTGCAGCACTTTCACAGCATCATCTTTCAGGATTTGGAATAGCTCAACTGGAATTCTATCACCTCCACTAGCTTTGTTCGTAGTGATGCTTTCTAAGGCCCACTTGACTTCACATTCCAGGATGTCTGGCTCTAGGTGAGTGATCACACCATCGTGATTATCTGGGTCATGAAGATCTTTTTTGTACAGTTCTTCTGTGTATTCTTGCCATCTCTTCTTAATATCTTCTGCTTCTGTTAGGTCCATACCATTTCTGTCCTTTATTGAGCCCATCTTTGCATGAAATGTCCCCTTGGTATCTCTGATTTTCTTGAAGAGATATCTAGTCTTTCCCATTCTGTTGTTTTCCTCTATTTCTTTTTTTTTTTTTTTTTTCTGACCCACCATCTTTTTTTTTTTTTTTTAACAGCCCACAACATAAGAATGGTTTTTACATTTGTTTTAAATTGGAGTACAATTACTTTACAATGTTGTTAGTTTCTGCTGTACCACAGAGTGAATCAACTATATGTATACATATATCCCCTCCTTGTTGAGCCTCCCTCCCAGCTCAATTTTTTTTTTTTTTTTTTAACCCTCCTCCCTCCTCCCTCCCCATACCTTCCCTCTGGGTCGTCCCAGTGCACCAGTCCCAAACATCCAGCATCGTGCATTGAACCTGGACTGGCATCTCGTTTCATACATGACATTTCACATGTTTCAATGCCATTCTCCCAAATCTTGCCACCCTCTCCCTCTCCCACAGAGTCCATAAGCCTGTTCTATACATCAGTGTCTCTTTTGCTGTCTCGTATACAGGGTTATCATTACCATCTTTCTAAATTCCATATATATGCGTTAGTATACTGTATTGGTGTTTGTCCTTCTGGCTTACTTCACTCTGTATAATAGGCTCCAGTTTCATCCACCTCTATTTCTTTGCATTGATCACTGAAGAAGGCTTTCTTATCTCTTCTTGCTATTCTTTGGAACTCTGCATTCAGATGTTTATATCTTTCCTTTTCTCCTTTGCTTTTCATTTCTCTTCTTTTCACAGCTATTTGTAAGGCCTCCCAGACAACCATTTTGCTTTTTTGCATTTCTTTTCCATGGGGATGGTCTTGATCCCTGTCTCCTGTACAATGTCATGAACCTCACTTCATAGTTCATCAGGTACTCTATCTATCAGATCTAGGCTCTTAAATCTATTTCTCACTTTCACTGTATAATCATAAGGGATTTGATTTAGGTCATACCTGAATGGTCTAGTGGTTTTCCCTGATTTCTTCAATTTAAGACTGAATTTGACAATAAGGAGTTCATGATCTGAGCCATAGTCAGCTCCTGGTCTTGTTTTTGCTGACTGTATAGAGCTTCTCCATCTTTGGCTGCAAATATAATCAATATGATTTCAGTGTTGACCATCTGGTGATGTCCATGTGTAGAATCTTCTCTTGTGTTGTTGGTAGAGGGTGTTTGTTATGACCAGTGCATTTTCTTGGCAAAACTCTATTAGTCTTTGCCCTGCTTCATTCCGTATTCCAAGGCCAAATTTGCCTGTTACTCCTGGTGTTTCTTGACTTCCTACTTTTGCATTCCAGTCCCCTATAATGAAAAGGACATCTTTTTTGGGTGTTGGTTCTAAAAGGTCTTGTAGGTTTTCATAGAACCATTCAACTTCAGCTTCTTCAGTGTTACTGGTTGGGGCATAGACTTGGATTACTGTGATATTGAATGGTTTGCCTTGGAAACGAACAGAGATCATTCTGTCATTTTTGAGATTGCATCCAAGTACTGCATTTCGGACTCTTTAGTTGACCATGATGGCTACTCCATTTCATCTGAGGGATTCCTGCCTGCAGTAGTAGATATAATGGTCATCTGAGTTAAATTCACCCATTCCAGTCCATTTCAGTTCGCTGATTCCTAGAATGTCAACATTCACTCTTGCCATCTCTTGTTTGACCACTTCCAATTTGCCTTGATTCATGGACCTGACATTCCAGGTTCTGTGCAGTATTGCTCTTTACAGCGTCGGACCTTGCTTCTATCACCAGTCACATCCATAGCTGGGTATTCTTTTTGCTTTGGCTCCATCCCTTCATTCTTTCTGGAGTTATTTCTACACTGATCTCCAGTAGCATATTGGGCACCTACTGACCTGAGGAGTTTCTCTTTCAGTATCCTATCATTTTGCCTTTTCATACTGTTCGTGGGGTTCTCAAGGCAAGAATGCTGAAGTGGTTTGCCATCCCCTTCTCCAGTGGACCACACTCTGTCAGATCTCTCCACTATGACCCACCCATCTTGGGTTGCCCCACAGGCATGGCTTAGTTTCATTGAGTTAGACAAGGCTGTGGTCCTAGTGTGATGAGATTGACTAGTTTTCTGTGAGTATGGTTTCAGTGTGTTTGCCCTCTGATGCCCTCTTGCAACACCTACTGTCTTACTTGGGTTTCTCTTACCTTGGGTGTGGGGTATCTCTTCACGGCTGCTCCAGCAAAGCGCAGCCATTGCTCCTTACCTTGGAATTCAAATGTTGGTGTGTTTGATATGGTCCCAGAAGTCTCTGAGACTGTCCTCAGTTCTTCATTCTTTTTACTTTATTCTGCTCTTCAGAACTTATTTCCACCATTTTATCTTCCAGCTCACTGTTTTGTTCTTCTGCTTCAGATATTCTGCTATTGATTCCTTCTAGAGTATTTTTAATTTCAGTAATTGTGTTTTTTTGTGTCTGTATACTTATTTGTTAATTCTTCATGGTCTTTGTTAATTGATTCTTGCATTTTCTCCAGTTTGTCTTCAAGGTTTGTGATCATCTTTACTACCATTATTCTGATTTCTTTTCCAGGTAATTTTCCTATTTCCTCTTCATTTATTTGGACTTCTGTGTTCCTAGTTTGTTCCTTCATTTGTGAAGTATTTCTCTGCCTTCTCATTTTTTTTTTTTTTTTAAGTTATTGTGTTTGAGGTCTCCTTTTCCCAGGCTTCAGAGAAGGTTGAATTCTTTCCTCCTTTTGGTTTCTGCCCTCCTAATGTTGGTCCAGTTGTTTGTGTGTGCTTTGTATAGGGTGAGATTTGTGCTGAGTTTTTGGTGTTTGTTTGTTTTTCCTCTGATGGGCATGGGTGAGTAAGGGGGTACTTATGTCTGCTGATTATTGGGTTTGTAGTTTTGTTTTGTTTGTTGTTTAGATGAGGTGTCCTGCACAGGTGCTACTGGTGGTTGGGTGATGCTGGGTCTTCTATTCAAGTGTTTTCCTTTGTGTGAGTTCTCACTATTTGATACTCCCTATGGTTAATTCTCTGGTAGTCTAGGGTCTTGGAGTCAGTGCTCCCACTCCAAAGGCTCAGGGTTTGATCTCTGGTCAGGAAGGATGATTCCACAAGTGATTTGTTATGGCATTAAGTGAAATTAAAACAAATATCCAAAAATGAGAAGCCAAAGATGAATCCCAGACAAATGACAGTTACAAAATCAGGCAAATAATAATTAAAATAATGGAATATACATATATACATATACACCCATAAGCAAAATCAAAACAGTCCAACAAAAATAAAGTACAGTAGATTGACCCAGAGAACAAACGAAATAAAAAATTATATCTACCAGTTAAGAACAAAACTAAATAAACCACAAACGGGAAAACAAAACTAAAGCAAGGTGCCAAGTGGGGAATAAAGCAATGAAAACAAAACTAACAAATATGTTGAGAGGAAAGGAAAGAAAGAAAAGAACCAAAGAGTAGATATGCAGTTAAATAGAGGTAGATGATGAATATTTATATACATTAAAGATTAACTGCAAGGGGAAAAGAACAGTAGAAAAGGCAAAAGAAGGAATAAATGTATAAAAATATAACAGGTTTAAAAAAATTAAAAATTAAAATTATAAAAAAGAGAAAAGAGAAAAAAAATGAAAGAGGAAAGAAAAAAGGGGGGAAAAAGGAAAACTCCACAGAACTGCAAAAGCCCAATGTAGAGGCAGATGTTTATAACACCAGTAGAAAATGTTACTGAATATATACATATACACCCATAGGCAAAATCAAAACAGTCCAACAAAAATTAAGTACAATAGATTAACCCAGTGAACAAAGGAAACCAAAAATTGTATCTACCAGAACAAAACTAATTAAAGCACAAACTGGAAAACAAAACTAAAGCAAGGTTCCAATTGGGGAATAAAACAATGGAAATAAAACTAACAAATATGTTGAGAGGAAAGGAGAGAAAGAAAAGAAAGAATAGAAATGCAAAGTTAAACAGGGGTAGATAAAGAAGATTTATATACCTTAAAGATTAACTTTAAGGAGAAAAGAACAGTAGGAAAAGCAAACAAAGGAATAAATGTAGAAAAAATAATAATAGGCTTAAAAAATAAAATTAAAAAAATAGGAAAGAAAAAAAAAAAGAGGAAAACTCCACAGAACTGCAAAAGCCCAAAGTAGAGACAGAAGTTTATGACAACAATAAAAAATGTGACTGAGGGGGGGGGAAAAAAGCTTAAAGCTTAATTGGATATCTTAGTGCCAATAAAATCAACAACTACAATGGAGGGTGGAGGGGGGAAAAAGAATCCAAAAGAATCTACAGAACAACTCAAAGAATGAGAATAATAAATGTTTTTCTTTAGTCACTGCTGTCAGAGTCCTTTCCCACGCTGGGAGTCACAGTCCACCTCGCCTCCCTAGGATGCCCTCCAACACTGTGCTGGTCTCTGGACCTGCTCTGGGGGCAGCTCAGATTCTAATCTGGTCCTACTCCTCTGGGTTCTTGCCTCCAATGTCCACAGCTATCAGAACTAGGGTGTTTCCTTTTATGGGAGTTTTCAATGGCCTTTTATATATTCCATAGACACAGAGTCTGCTTCGTTGGTTGTGTGGATTTAATCTGCAGCTTGTACAGCTAGTGGGAAGGTTTTGGGTCTTCTTCCTTAGCCACATTGCCCCTGGGTTTCAATTGTGGTTTTATTTCCACCTCTGCATGCAGGTCGTCCACTGGGGTTTGCTCCTGAGGCTGCCCTGGAGGACTTGCATCTGCCGCAGTGAGGGCCAGGTGTGGAGGTGGTGCAGCTGCGTGGGTTGCAGGGGTTCTGGCAGCACCAGGTACTCAGGGGAGTTGGCGGCTCAGGCAGCAGGAAATATAGTGCTCTAGAAGGGTATGGCAAGCAGTCTTGGCCAATAGGCTCCAGTATTCTTGCCTGGAGAACTCCCTCTCTGACAGAGGAGACTGGCAGGCCACAGTCTACAGGGTCGCAAAGAGTTGGACAGGACCAAAGCGACCCTGAGCATATAAACACAAGACTTTCTTTTTTTTGCCTGTGGCAGCTCTGCCCCAATGAGAGTTAAGCGTGAAGGTGGTACAGCTGCTTGGCTTGTGGGGACCTTGGCAGCGCCACGTGTTCAGGGACACAGACTGCCTGGTCAGCAGGAGTTATGGCTCTATCAGAGTCTTTTTTCAAGCTTCTTGTAGCTGGCAATCAGAAGGCCTCTTTGGCCAGTCTTTCTCCTTGGCTCCACCCACCCACTCAAGTCCTTAGAGGGCTCCCTTGCCTGGGGTCCTTCTCTGTTGTTCAGCACATCAGGCACATAGAGGGGCCCCCTGGCTGGGGTCCTTCTCTTTAGATCGACACATCAGGCACTTACAGGGGCACCCTGGGTGGGGTCCTTGTGTAGTTCAGTGCATCAGGCATTTGATGGGCCAGCCCCTCTACTGTTCAGCTGCCGATGCTGGCGTGTGGAGAGAGAGGCTCCAGCCCCTATGTATGACTCAGCAGTATTGCCTTGCTTCCATGGCTGCCTGGCTTTCCTCCACAGGCATTTCCCACCACAGTCTTCTCCCTCTCATCCCCTCAATCCATCTCTACACAGTCAACAGCAGCCCTTGCCCTGGAATTGTTCCACAATCCCTAAACTCCAGCTCCCAGCCTCTGCCCCTTCCAGAAGACCCATGTCCCTGTCTGGGGTGTGTATGGCTGTGGCAAGGACTGTGTGATTCTCACTCCATTTAGGCTGCCACAGATCAACTGTTTCACTCCCAGCCGTAAATGTTTCTCCTCCAACTCAAACAATTGGCCCCATGTGGGGATCGGACCCCTGCTTCAGTTCCCCCACCCGCTGAGGGAAGGGCCAGTGCTACTAACACTCCTGTTTCCACCCGCCCCCCCCCCCCCCACCAACCCCGCTCCGAGTTCCTTCATCCTACTGAGTTTTGGATGGTTCTATACATTCTTTTCTGCTGGTCAGGTCGTCCCGTCTGCTCTCAGCTGGTGTTCTGAATGCACTTCTGTGTCTGAAGGTGTATTCCTGATGAATCCGTGGAGACAGGTGTACTCCACGTCCACCTACTCCTCCACCATCTTGTTCTCTCCTGATCTTTTTGATGTATCGGAAGCTTTGATATTTTGTTTCTTTGGTCATAAAAAGGATTGACCATTTTTGCCATGTCCTTTTCTGGATTTGTTATCAAGATTATCCTAGACTCAGAAAATGAGCACTCTTTTTCTATTCTCTGAACAAGTTTATAAAGATAGTTGAGCATGTTACTTCCTATTATTTTAATGCCTGTAGTATCTTTATTTCAGTGTCTCTTTTAGATAGAAATGTTAATAATTTGTACTTTAATTTTTCTTGACCAGTCTTTGCTAAGAATATCAATTACATTAGTCTTTGTCTTAAATCATTCTGTGCTGTAGTAAAATACCACAGACTAGGTGGCTGAGAAACAAGAGAAACATTTCTCATAGTTCTTGATGCTGGGAGGTCCAAGGTCAAGGTGCCAGCATTTTCGGTTTATGGGAGTTTCCTCGTTCATATGGCTGTCTTTTCACTGTGTCATCATGTGATGTTAGGGGTAAGCAAGATCTTGGTGTTTAATTTTGTCTTTTCTTTCTAGCATCTTGAGAGAGTGATGTTAGATCATTGATTTTTAGTCTGACTTCTGTTTAACCCCCTCCCTTTTTTCAGGCTTTTAAGAGTATTGATTCCTTTTTAAAATTGCATTAGCAATATCCCACAAATGTTAATACATTATATCTTTTTTACTATCTAGTTCAATATATTCTAATTTTCATTTTGAGTTCTTCTTTTATCCTTAAGATATAAAGACGTGTGGTGCTTAATTGTGAAATGTTTGGAGATTTTTCTGGTTCTTTTTAAGAGTTTTGACTTCTGTCTTAATTTAACTGTGGTCAGACAATCTATCCTGTATGACTTCAGTTCCCTAAGGCTTGGATTATAGTTTGTTACATAACCTCTATGAACATTTGAAGAGAATGTGTGCTTTGCAGTTTGAGACTTGAGTGCTTCATGTATGTCAAATGGATCAAGTATTAAGAACTACTCTGCACTATTGATTTTAGGTTTGCTTTTTCTATCGGTTACTGAGAATATGTATTTAAAATCTCCTATTGTGACTGTGGATATGCCTATTTCTCATCTTACTTCTCTTATTATTTTTGCTTTATGTATTTTTAACCTCTGTTGTCAGGCACATATATATTTTAAAATTTTCTGCCTTAATAAACTTGTCCCTTATTTCTATATAATGTCATTGCTTGGTTTCTCATATTATTCCTAGTTCTAAAATCTACCTTGTTGATTATAAATATGGTTACTTCATCTTCCTCATGAACAAGGTATGCAAAGTATATCTTTTTGCATCCTTTTCACTTTTAATATATCTATGTATCTGAATTTAAAATTCATCTCTTGTAAATAACATAGATAGATCTTTATTTTTATTAATGAAATCTAACATTCTTGATTCATTGGAAACACAGATTTGGGGGGCATGCCCTGGACCTATTGCACTACAAGCTTCACATAATTCTGGTTTATGCTAAAGATTGAGAAACACATCTCAAGATTTAACAATATACATGTAGTAAATTAAAATGTTGATTTTCAAATGTGAAACCTAATTTATAGCTTATCACATCTAAACCAAATATGTATCTTATCACAGTCAGCCTTTGAATAATATTATATAACGTAAGAGTCTTAGAGCAGTGTGATCTGTTACTGCTGTTACTGGAACCTGCCCCGGGGTCTCCTGCACTTTAGCCTGGACAGACTTCTCGCAACCATTTTTAAATATGAGAAGTATTTGAATGTATAGCCTTTCCCCATGTGTTAAACAGCACAGGTATATTTAGGCATTTCCCAGCTACACATGGCTTCTCTGTTTGATGGCATGTTCATCCTTCTGTACATGCTCAGCAACCTGAATGATTCAGGTTTATCTCATCTCCTTCTTAATTACGGGGGACGATTATCATGATTTGACAGAAATATCTGATTGGATGGGTCTTGTCTCTAACAGCTGCCAAAAGTGTCACATTCAACCTCACGCTTTGAAGATGAATTTTGAGAATGCAGTCATTCAATTACATTCACCTTAAGATTCACAACATGGCTTGGGCCATGATTTGGGAATGATTGTTAATATAAATTCACTTTGGAAATAGATGCAAGTACAAATTATGGAATTTTAGGGTGCAGTTTGGTTTTGAGGGACTTTTTAAATTGTTATAAATAATAAAGGATGCTAAAGATGCATATTCAACTATATATAATTAAAATCCCCAAGGTTGTGGTTTTTAAAAGCTGAGATTCTTAGGTGACTAGCATACTTAGAGGATGTTCTTCTGCTTCTCTTTTCTCTTTCTGTTTTCTCTTCTGTTTTCTCTTTCCCACTTCTGCTCTCCTTCCCACCACCTTCATCCTGCCCACCTCACAATCAATTCCTCAATCCTTAGACTTTGATATCAAACACAGTCCTGGGTGGTGGGGAGAAGGGACTCATGAGAGAATTGACAGAATCAAACATGGTAAGAGGCTGACACAGTGCTGACAAGGGCACCCAACCCTGAGCCGCAGGGGAGGGTTAAGTCTATCCTTCAAAGGATCTACGTGTCCTGATGGTGATGCCAGAACCATCCTCTGGGCACCAACACCTCATTAAATCTCAGAAACAGAGACAGAGTTTTGCGTGAGGTAGAAAAGAGTAGCTTTATTGCTTTGCCAGGCAAAGGGGACCGTCAGGTTGATGCTCTCAAAACTGTGTCCAGACCTGGAGGGGATAGTGAGAAGTTTTATAGTAATGGTTTAAACGCGATGTGATCAGCTTGTGGACATTCTTCTAAACGGTTGGTGATGAGTTAAGTGGGAATCAGAATCATCAACCTTCTGATTCTAACTGGTTGGGGGTCTGCATGCTTGTGGGCAGCATACAATTAACTTTCCCATCTGGAGGGGGTTTCAGCCTCTGCAAAACAGCTCAAAGGTATTGTTATGTGTATCCCTTGATAGGGAACCAGGACTCTGCACCAAAATGCCATTTGACCGTTTCTCCCTTGTCTCTGTATCCCTTCCCTTCCTTGATTAGCAACAGTTTGAACCTGCCCATTTTTCTTTGTGTGTGTGTGTTTGGCCACACCACATGATAGGTGAGATCTTAGTTCCCTGACCAGGGATAGAACCTATGCCCCTTGCATTGGAAAGTGGAGCCTTAACCACTGGGCCAACAAGGAAGTCCCAAGGAAGTCATGGGGGTTGAATGAAGCCTATTCCTGTAATCAAGAAATGGGATACACAGAAAGGCTTTTGTGCCTAGGAGCCCCAAAAAGCCTTGCTTGGTTTCAATGGGACAAGCTTTGCCTACTTGTGCCATCACTCCATGACTTCAAAATGTTTGCACCTTGGCAACAGCCATCTTGGGGGTCAGTGATTTAAATAAAACCAAGGATAACAGAAATTAGCATATTTATTCTCTTTCACTTTTATTTCTCCCCCTCCAATTTGCAAAGAAAAAAGTTTATTCTGTGATTCTAGCAATGTCCCTCAATGTTCTCTTGTCTCTTAAATGTCACTATGCTTTTTTCTCTCCACTCTGCAACATCCACTTACTCATTCCATGGTCTCCTAAAATCAGGATCAGATATTAGGAATAGCTCAGTTCAGTTCAGTCGCAGAGTCGTATCTGACTCTTTACCACCCCGTGAATCGCAGCAGGCACGGGTCAACTAATTCTTCAGTTCAGTTCAGTCGCTCAGTTGTGTCCAACTTTTTGCGACCCTAAGAATTGCAGCAGGCCAGGCCTCCCTGTCCATCACCAACTCCCGGAGTTCACTCAGACTCACGTCCATCGAGTCAGTGATGCCATTCAGCCATCTCATCCTCTGTTGTCCCCTTCTCCTCATGCCCCCAATCCCTCCCAGCATCAGAATCTTTTCCAATGAGCCAACTCTTCGCGTGAGGTGGCCAAAGTACTGGAGTTTCAGCTTTAGCATCATTCCTTCCAAAGAAATCCCAAGGGCTGATCTCCTTCAGAATGGACTGTTTGGATCTCTCTGAAGTCCAAGGGACTCTCAAGCGTCTTTTCCAACACCACAGTTCAAAAGCATCAGTTCTTTGGCGCTCAGCCTTCTTCACAGTCCAATTCTCACATCCGTACATGACCACAAGAAAAACCATAGCCTTGACTAGACAGACCTTTGTTGGCAAATTAATGTCTCTGCTTTTGAATATGCTATCTAGGTTGGTCATAATTTCCTTCCAAGGAGTAAGCGTCTTTTAATTTCATGGCTGCAGTCACCATCTGCAGTGATTTTGGAGCCCCCCAAAAATAAAGTCTGACACTGTTTCCACTGTTTCCCCATCTATTTCCCATGAAGTTATGGGACCAGATGCCATGATCTTCGTTTTCTGAATGTTGAGCTTTAAGCCAACTTTTTCACTCTCCTCTTTCACTTTCCTCAAGAGGCTTTTGAGTTCCTCTTCACTTTCTGCCATAAGGGTGGTGTCATCTGCATATCTGAGGTTATTGATATTTCTCCTGGCAATCTTGATTCCAGCTTGTGCTTCTTCCAGCCCAGCGTTTCTCATGATGTACTCTGCATATAAGTTAAATAAGCATGGTGACAATATACAGCCTTGATGTACTCCTTTTCCTATTTGGAACCAGTCTGTTGTTCCATGTCCAGTTCTAACTTGCTTCCTGACCTGCATATAGGTTCCTCAAGAGGCATGTCAGGTGGTCTGGTATTCTCATCTCTTTCAGAATTTTCCACAGTTTATTGTGATCCACACAGTCAAAGGCTTTGGCATAGTCAATAAAGCAGAAATAGATGTTTTTCTGGAACTCTCTTGCTTTTTCCATGATCCAGCGGATGTTGGCAATTTGATCTCTGGTTCCTCTGCCTTTTCTAAAACCAGCTTGAACATCTGGAAGTTCACGGTTCACATGTTGCTGAAGCCTGGCTTGGAGAATTATGAGCATTACTTTACTAGCATGTGAGATGAGTGCAATTGTGTGGTAGTTTGAGCATTCTTTGGCATTACCTTTCTTTGGGATTGGAATGAAAACTGACCTTTTCCAGTCCTGTGGCCACTGCTGAGTTTTCCAAATTTGCTGGCATGTTGAGTGCAGCACTTTCACAGCATCATCTTTCAGGATTTGAAATAGCTCAACTGGAATTCCATCATCTCCACTAGCTTTGTTCATAGTGATGCTTTCTAAGGCCCACTTGACTTCACATTCCAGGATGTCTGGCTCTAGGTCAGTGATCACACCATGATGATTATCTTGGTCATGAAGATCTTTTTTGTACAGTTCTTCTGTAAAAGACTCTGATGCTGGGAAGGATTGGGGGCAAGAGGAGAAGGGGACGACAGATGATGAGATGGCTGGATGGTATCACTGACTCGATGGACGTGAGTCTCAGTAAAGTCCAGAAGTTGGTGATGGACAGGGAGGTCTGGCATGCTGAGATTCATGGGGTCACAAAGAGTCGGACACGACTGAGTGACTGATCTGATCTATGTATTCTTGCCACCTCTTCTTAATATCTTCTGCTTCTGTTAGGTCCATACCATTTCTGTCCTTTATCGAGCCCATCTTTGCATGAAATGTTCCCTTGGTATCTCTAATTTTCTTGAAGAGATCCCTAGTCTTTCCCATTCTGTTGTTTTCCTCGATTTCTTTGCATTGATCGCTGAGGAAGGCTTTCTGATCTCTTCTTGCTATTCTTTGGAACTCTGCATTCAGATGTTTATATCTTTCCTTTTCTCCTTTGCTTTTTGCTTCTCTTCTTTTCACAGCTATTTGTAAGGCCTCCCCAGACAGCCATTTTGCTTTTTTGCATTGCTTTTCCATGGGGATGGTCTTGGTCCCTGTCTTCTGTACAATGTCATGAACCTCAGTCCATAGGTTCTCTATATATCAGGCACTCTATCTATCAGATCTAGGCCTTTAAATCTATTTCTCACTTTCACTGTATAATCAAAAGGGATTTGACTTAGGTCATACCTGAATGGTCTAGTGGTTTTTCCTGCTTTCTTCAATTTAAGTCTGAATTTGGCAATAAGGAGTTCATGATCTGAGCCACAGTCAGCTCCTGGTCTTGTTTTTGTTGACTGTATAGAGCTTCTCCATCTTTGGCTGCAAAGAATATAGTCAATCTGATTTCAGTGTTGACCATTTGGTGATGTCCATGTGTAGAGTCTTCTCTTGTGTTGTTGGAAGAGGGTGTTTGCTATGACCAGTGCATTTTCTTGGCAAAACTCTATTAGTCTTTGCCCTGCTTCATTCCGTATTCCAACGCCCAATTTGCCTGTTACTCCAGGTTTTTCTTGACTTCCTACTTTTGCATTTCAGTCCCCTCTAATGAAAAGGACAACTTTTTTGCGGTGTTAGTTGTAAAAGGTCTTGTAGGTCTTCATAGAACCATTCAACTTCAGCTTCTTCAGCATTACTGGTTGGGGCATAGACTTGGATTACTGTGATATTGAAAGGTTTGCCTTGGAAACGAACAGAGATCATTCTGTCGTTTTTGAGATTGCATCCAAGTACTGCATTTCGGACTCTTTTGTTGACCGTGATGGCTACTCCATTTCTTCTGAGGGATTCCTGCCCGCAGTAGTAGATATAATGGTCATCTGAGTTAAATTCACCCATTCCAGTCCATTTCAGTTCGCTGATTCCTAGAATGTTGACGTTCACTCTTGCCATCTCTTGTTTGACCACTTTCAATTTGCCTTGATTCATGGACTTGATATTCCAGGTTCCTATACAATATTGCTCTTTACACCATCAGACCTTGCTTCTATCACCAATCACATCCACAGCTGGGTATTGTTTTTGCTTTGGCTCCATCCCTTCATTCTTTCTGGAGTTATTTCTACACTGATCTCCAGTAGTGTATTGGGCACCCACTGACCTGGGGAGTTCCTCTTTCAGTATCCTATCATTTTGCCTTTTCATACTGTTCATGGGGTTCTCAAGGCAAGAATACTGAAGTGGTTTGCCATTCCCTTTTCCAGTGGACCACATTCTGTCAGACCTCTACACCATGACCCGCCCGTCTTGGGTTGCCCCACGGGCATGTCTTAGTTTCATTGAGTTAGACAAGGCTGTGGTCTTAGTATGATTAGATCGACTAGTTTTCTGTGAGTATGGTTTCAGTGTGTTTGCCCTCTGATGCCGTCTTGCAACACCTACCATCTTACTTGGGTTTCTCTTACCTTGGGCGTGGGGTATCTCTTCACTGCTGCTCCAGCAAAGCACAGCCACTTCTCCTTACCTTGGACGAGAGGTATTGCCTCACTGCCGTCCCTCCTGACCTTGAACATGGAATAGCTCTTCTAGGCCCTCCTGCACCCATGCAGCCACCACTCCTTGAACATGGGGTTGCTTCTCCTGGCCGCCGCCCCTGGCCTCAGGCATGGGATAGCTAAGTAACTAATTCTTACTCATGTGTAAATGAGTTAGTCACTCTTAAGGTATCTTACAGGTGTATGGAATCCTTAAGACATATAATAAAAGCATGTCTCCTATGTGAGTGGTGAACCAAAGATTTGGAGAGTCTTTCCAGTGGAGAGGAAAGAGGCTCCAGGAGAATACAAATGTGCTGAGGTCCCAAATCCCTGCACAGGTATCACAGGACCCCAGAGGTCTAAATGTGGTAAAGTTGATTTGACAAAATCCCAAGTCTAGAACAACTGGCATCAAAATGATGTTTAGTGGGTTGGGGTGGGAGAAGTTTATGGCCCAAGGTTGGGGTCTATGAAATGTAGGGAGAACCTGTTCAAGGGATGATGAGGGATAGTTCATCCCTGGGAAGGGAGGGAGTTAAGTCCTGCCTGAAGAAAACCCAGACTAAGTCCTGGTTTCAGATAGTTTGTTATTCTATGTGCTTATCACTTTGCTTTATATCACTTTTTGTTGTTTCTAACAACACAGTGCAAGTGATTGTTTGATTACAAATAAGATCAGTAATTTTACTAACATCTTTTTTTTTATTAGGGTGATAACTTTATTTAAAAACAAAAAAGCAAAACACATTGCATCTAAGAGTCCCCACAAGCAGTTTTCTTCTAAATGTTGGGATTTAATTGAAATTCCCTTTTCAAGACATGTTATCTTGATTTTTTTCCTCTCATTTTTAAAGAAATGATTAGCCACCCCATTTTAGAAGGTATAAAAGGGGAAAAAAATGAGTATGAGGGGCTGAGAAATGAGTTTGTTTCCCATAGATCGTACATGTCACTGGGAATGAGAAGGAGAAACAAAGTTTACCATCAAGTTTGTACTTTTTAAAATACAAAATATGCAAAAATCCTTAACAAAATTCTAGCAATCAGAATCCAACAACATATTAAAAAGATCATACACCATGACCAAGTGGGCTTTATCCCAGGGATGCAAGGATTCTTCAATATCCACAAATCAATCAATGTAATACACCACATTAACAAATTGAAAAATAAAAGCCATATGATTATCTCAATAGATGCAGAGAAAGCCTTTGACAAAATTCAACATCAATTTATGATAAGAACTCTCCAGAAAGCAGGAATAGAAGGAACATACCTCAGCATAATAAAAGCTATATATGACAAACCCACAGCAAACATTATCCTCAATGGTGAAAAATTGAAAGCACTTCCCCTAAAGTCAGGAACAAGATAAGGGTGCCCACTTTCACCACTACTATTCAACATAGTTTTGGAAGTTTTGGCCACAGCAATCAGAGCAGAAAAAGAAACAAAAGGAATCCAGATTGGAAAACAAGAAGTAAAACTCTCACTGTTTGCAGATGACATGATCCTCTCCATAGAAAACCCTAAAGACTCCACCAGAAAATTACTAGAACTAATCAATGAATATAGTAAAGTTGCAGGATATAAAATCCACACACAGAAATCCCTTGCATTCCTATATACTAATAATGAGAAAATAGAAAGAGAAATTAAGGAAACAATTCCATTCACCATTGCAATGAAAAGAATAAAATACTTAGGAATATATCTACCTAAAGAAACTGAAGACCTATATATAGAAAACTATAAAACACTGGTGAAAGAAATCAAAGAGGACACTAATAGATGGAGAAATATACCATGTTCATGGATCGGAAGAATCAATATAGTGAAAATGAGTATACTACCCAAAGCAATCTATAGATTCAATGCAATCCCTATCAAGCTACCAATGGTATTCTTCACAGAGCTAGAACAAATAATTTCACAATTTGTATGGAAATACAAAAAAAACCTCGAATAGCCAAAGCTATCTTGAGAAAGAAGAATGGAACTGGAGGAATCAACCTGCTTGACTTCAGGCTCTACTACAAAGCCACAGTTATCAAGACAGTATGGTACTGGCACAAAGGCAGAAATATAGATCAATGGAACAAAATAGAAAGCCCAGAGATAAACCCACGCACCTATGGACACCTTATCTTTGACAAAGGAGGCAAGAATATACAATGGATTAAAGACAATCTCTTTAACAAGTGGTGCTGGGAAAACTGGTCAACCACTTGTAAAAGAATGAAACTAGAACACTTTCTAACACCATACACAAAAATAAACGCAAAATGGATTAAAGATCTCAATGTAAGACCAGAAACTGTAAAACTCCTAGAGGAGAACATAGGCAAAACACTCTCCGACGTATCACAGCAGGATCCTCTATGACCCACCTCCCAGAGTATTGGAAATAAAAACAAAAATAAACAAATGGGACCTAATTAAATTAAAAGCTTCTACACAACAAAAGAAACTATAGGCAAGGTGAAAAGACAGCCTTCAGAATGGGAGAAAATAATAACAAATGAAGCAACTGACAAACAATAATCTCAAAAATACACAAGCAACTCCTGCAGCTCAATTCCAGAAAAATGAACGACCCAATCAAAAAATGGGCCAAAGAACTAAACAGACATTTCTCCAAAGAAGACATACAGATGGCTAACAAGCACATGAAAAAATGCTCATCACTCATTATCAGGGAAATGCAAACCAAAACCACAACGAGGTACCATTTCACACCAGTCAGAATGGCTGCGATCCAAAAGTCTACAAGCAATAAATGCTGGAGAGGATGTGGAGAAAAGGGAATCGTCTTACACTGTTGGTGGGAATGCAAACTAGTACAGTCACTATGGAGAAAGTGTGGAGATTCCTTAAAAAACTGGAAATAGAACTGCCTTATGACCCAGCAATCCCACTGCTGGGCATACACACTGAGGAAACCAGAATTGAAAGAGACATGTGTACCCCAATGTTCATCACAGCACTGTTTATTATAGCCAGGACATGGAAGCAACCTAGATGTCCATCAGCAGATGAATGGATAAGAAAGCTGTGGTACATATACGCAATGCAGTATTACTCAGCCATTAAAAAGAATACATGTGAATCAGTTCTAATGAGGTGGATGAAACTTACAGAGTGAAGTAAGCCAGAAAGAAAAACACCAATACAGTATACTAACACATATATATGGAATTTAGAAAGATGGTAACGATAACCCTGTATGCGAGATAGCAAAAGAGACACAGATGTAAAGAACACTTTTTGGACTCTGTGGGAGAGGGAGAGGGTGGGATGATTTGGGAGAATGGCATTGAAACATGTATAATATCATTTAAGAAACTAGTCACCAGTCCAGGTTCGTTGCAGGATACAGGATGCTTGGGGCTGGTGCACTGGGATGACCCAGAAGGATGGTATGGGGAGGGAGGTGGGAGGGGGGTTCAGAATGAGGAACACGTGTACACCCGTGGCAGATTCATGTTGATGTATGGCAAAAGCAATACAATATTGTAAAATAATTAGCCTCCAATTAAAATAAATAAATTTAAATAAAATAAAATAAAATACAAAATAGTTGTTTTAGAGGATAAGGAAGATTTAATTAAAAAAAAAAAAAAACCACCACTCTGAGTCTGTATATAGCAAAACCCCATGATTTGAAATTCCACTTTTCCTGGGTCTGCCCAAAGTCCAGGGCTTTGAAGACACCCTGCCACACTGGGGTTGGCTAGGTTCTTCCCAGGTCCTTCCCAGGATGCTAGGAAATTCTCTCCCATCACTTTGAATACTCCTTCATCCATGTCACAAGAACTGGCTTTTCAAGACACCAGTGCTCATGTACAGCTATTTTCAAGTTTCCCCGGCTGTCTGCCCCAGAGTCCTGCAGACCAGCTGTTGCCCAGACCACAGAAATGAAATTCGACTCTGTGTGGGGGCGTGTCAGCCGGTCCAAACAGCTGGGGAGCATCGTGGGTGTGTCTTGACCCTGGAGGTGGTGAGGGCCAAGGGGAACCTTGTTTAGAAAACTTGGAGGAAAAAGTCTGTGTGGAAGTGTCTGTCCTAGGAGGGCCTAGGAACTGCTGCTGTAGATGGAGACACGTGGAGATCAAGGATCAGTGGAGGATGGGTGGACACCCAGGAAAATCCTTAGGGACACTTACAGATGTGTCATAAATGTGCCTGTTTATCCAAAATGTTTCCAAACAGTTGCATGTAAATTACACGGTTATAGAGGAAGCAAGCCTAATAATTCTTGATGAACTTGCCATTTTTAAAGAAAACATTTTACAAAATCACCCTGAATTCACCCTCGTGAATTTGGGTCTGCTGCAGGGTTTGGTCCCAGGGCACAGGGTGGCTGAGGAGGAATGGAAGTTCAAGGTCTCTGTCCTCTGCTCTTGTGTGATTTCTGCTTCTGCAGGTGTTGTTCACACAGGGAGCAGGCACAACTCTAGCCTCTGGGAGACTGTGATCTCTTTTCCCACCTAGAGCGTAAACTGGGTCAGGAGCAGGTGGACACACAGAGGAACCCAAGGCAGATGGAGGGGGGCAGCTGGAGGATGAGGAACATTTGCTTAGACCCCAGATGAAAGGACTTTCTCGGGGTGAAGGAGGTGGAAGGGTATGTGGAGCCGTCTGCTTCCTGTGGCTTGTGCTGGGCTGCGTGCAAAGGAAGCTAGTAATTGGAAAACCTGCTGATTCCAACATTCCCCCAGGCTGCTTTATTTCTGGATCCTTTGGCCCCTTTCCCCCCGTTATTTTATGGCCAGCACGCCTCCAGATCAGTTACTATTTCAGGGGATGCTTGCTCCTGCTCTTGACAGAGAGAAGCCTTCAGGGCATTTGCAGTTTTTGAAATAGCAAAGGCACAAAATGCTCTCGTGTTATTTTATCTTCAGAGTTGAGAATGTGGCCACGTGTTCAGCAGCTGTGAACCCCAGTTCAGGCGTCTGGGGAGGAGGCTTGGACCAAAGCAATCCAAGCTCCCTGTGTTCAATAACGGGCTGCAGGGAGACAAACACCAGACTGAGCCTCCCAGCTCCATTATACAGAGTCCTGAAGTGTGAACGTATTAGTCGCTCAGTGGTGTCCAACTCTTTGCAATCCCATGGACTATAGCCTACTACGCTCCTCTGTCCATAGAATTCTCCAGGAAGGAATACTGGAGTGGGTAGCCATTCCCTTCTCCAGGGGATCTTCCCAACCCAGGGATCAAACCCGGGTCTCCCTCATTGCAGGCAGGTTCTTTACTATCTGAGCCACCAGGGAAGCCCATACACGGTGTCCTAAGTTCTTACAATTATCTACTCTAGTCATGGATCCTCCTCAGCCCGCTTCCCAGATCTACCATGGGCCAGGATGGTCTTAGACCACAGGAAGTGCACTGGGTACCACAGGAGGGAGCCTCCATCTCACAGCCCTTCCCTCCCCCTTTTCTCAGACCCTGGGGCCCGGATTGGAGCACTGGAGCCTTCTTTGTCAGTGAAGGAGAGAGATGGAGGCTACAGGCTTTGCTGTGCCATACCGCTGGTGGTGGGGATACCGAGCTACAGCCCTGGCTTTACAAGATGTAACTTCCCCTTGAGACGAGCAGAATGGGATGAAGTTTAAATGAGATGATGTGGATGCAGACCCAGCCAAATAATTGGCAGGTGGAGGAGTTGTCAGGGTGTGGACCTGTCTGCACTGGAGCACGTATTCTGTGTCAGGCACCAGGAACGCAGCAGTGGGCAAGACAAATCCCTGGTCCTTGTGGAGGAGGGCAGAGGGTGAACAAACAGGCCACAGAGACATTTCAGATAATGAGTTGTACCCAAGGCAGAGGGAGAGAAGGAGAGCACCAGGCTGGGATGTGTGACCTCCCAGGGGTGGGGAGAGGCCCTGGATGAGTCGACTTGCACCAGCATCTGATTCACAGAGGAAGCAGAAGTTCTGAAGGGCCCTTCCTGGGGCAGAGCGGTGAGCACAGCCGCACAAAGTCCATCAGATACTTCAGCTCCTTCTTGGGGCCTAGGGGACTTGCCTACTTCCCCCACCCCTTCCCCTTCCCCACGCCCAACTTCCTCCGGCATTCCTATTTGCGTGCATGCATGCACGCTAAGTCACTTCAGTTGTGTCCGACTCTTTGTGACCCCATGGACAGTAACCCACCCAGGCTTCTCTGTTCATGGGATTCTCTAGGCAAGATTACTGGAGGGAGTAGCCATTCCCTTCTTCAGGGATCTTCCCCACCCAGGGATTGAACCCGCGTGTCTTATGTCTCCCACACTAGCAAGAGGGTTTTTTACCACTAGTGCCACCTGGGAAGCCCGCATCCCTGCTTATTCCTCTACATTTCTATCCACTCACCTTGACCATCTGCATGATGAAATCTGCACCCAGCTAGGATGTAATTAAAGAGTAAGGAGAGCCAGGAAGAATTTCAGACAGCTTGGTTCAAGAGAACTGCCTGCTGTGACCACTTGCTGGAAGAAGTTATTGAAGACATAATCCCAGGCAAAATGCCAAGATTCTAGACGGCCAGCTGGACTGTGGTCTTTAGGACAGGGGTCTGGTACTCCTTATGGGAATTTGCCCACTGATGGAGGGATGTGAGGATACAGAAGCAGTCAGGAAACTGGGTTTCAAAGTGGCAAAAGTTCTAGCCCACTCTCCATCCTTCTAGATACCATGGGAGCTTCCCTATGGCTTCAGCTCCAAGTAACCAGAGTCTTAATTGGTTTCTTATTTTAGCAACTCACAACATGATACAAAGTTATTTAAAAAGTGTTCTCAAGGAAAAAGAGACATAATATAGAAAAATGTGAACAAGATTGTAGACAATCTCAACAAGACAGTTTGGCCCAGGGTGGAGGAAAAAGGAATGCTCCATGAGACTCTTATGCTGCTTGGAGGGCAGAGGAAGTGATTGGCTATGATGGATTCTCAGTGTTGGACAAAAAACTATGGTCTTAAATAGATTTGTTAAAAATGTTCGAAGTAAACAGGAAACAAGAGGTGAGACTCACAACTTTGGTTTGAAAATATTCTAATGATGTTCTCTTATAAAACAAATATGCAACTTAAGTTACACTTGTTAAGTAAGTTGAAAATAGGAGTGGGCAAAGATATAAGAGAAAATGTCAAACATATAAAGTTTTAAGAGTTATATGACTATTAAAATTAGGATTCAATCAAAAGCATTTCATGGGACAATGAGAGATCTTTTCTATTGATGAAATCAACACTCCACCAAATGTATAAAATTTAATCACCTAATACAACTGCACTGAAGTCTAACTCCAAAACTATGAGTTCAAAAAATAGCTGAAGATATAGAATATAAAATACTCTATTTATTTATCACATATATTTCTAAAACAATACAACAGAGAAGGGATATATCCATGGACTATTTATAAAAATTTAAATCACCATGAAAAACTCAGTAAACTCCACAAAGCAAACATCAGAATAGTCACATTCTTTGACAAGACTGCAATAAAACTAGAAATTTAAAAAAAAAGGAAAACAAACAAAATCTACCTATTTGTAGTTTTTAAGAGCAATGTTCTGAAAATTTCTTGGAAAGGAATGAAATAGGGTCATTTGTAGAGTTGTGGATGGACCTCGAGCCTGTCATACAGAGTAAAGTAGGTCAGAAAGAGAAAAACAAACATTGTATATTAATGCATATATATGGGATCTAGAAAAATAGTACTGATGAACCTATTTATAAGGCAGGAATAGAGACACAGACTTAGAGAATGAACTTGTGGACACAGGGTAGGGAAAAGAGTCCAGTTCAGTTCAGTCGCTCATTCACGTCTGACTCTTTGCAACCCCATGGATTGCAGCACGCCAGGCCTCCCTGTTCATCACCAGCTCCCAGAGTTTACTCAAACTCATGTCCATTGAGTCGGTGATGCCATCCAACCATCTCATCCTCTGTCGTCCCCTTCTCCTCCCACCTTCAATCTTTCCCAACATCAGGATCTTTTCAAATGAGTCAGTTCTTCGCATAAGGTTTCCAAAGTTTTGGAGTTTCAGCTTCAACATCAGTTCCTTCCAATGAACACCCAGGACTGATCTCCTTTAGAATGGACTGGTTGGATCTCCTTGCAGTCCAAGGGATTCTCAAGAGTCTTCTCCAACACCACAATTCAAAAGCATCCATTCTTCTGGCGTTCAGCTTTCTTTATAGTCCAACTCTCACATTCTTTCATGACTACTTGAAAAACCATAGCTTTGACTAGATGGACCTTTGTTGGCAAAGTAATGTCTCTGCTTTTGAATATGCTGTCTATGTTGGTCATTACTTTCCTTCCAAGGAGTAGGCGTCTTTTAATTTCATGGCTGCAGTCACCATCTGCAGTGATTCTGGAGCCCAAAAAAATAAAGTCACCCACTGTTTCCATTGTTTCCCCATCTATTTGCCATGAAGTGATGGGACCAGATGCCATGATCTTAGTTTTCTGAAGAGAGGAGAGGGTGGGACAAATTGAGAGTAGCACTGGCAGATATACACTGCTATGTGTACAGCACATAGCTAGTGGGAGGCTGCTGTATGACACAGAGCTCAGATCCATACTCTCTGATGACCTAGGGGTAGGGGTAGGGGGTGGGAGGGAGGCCCAAGAAGAAGGGGATACATGTGTACATATGACTGATTCGCTTTGTTGTACAGCAGAAACTAACATAACATTGTAAGTCAATTATCCTCTGATTTAAAAAAAGGAGGGAATAAAGTGGTATCAAGACCAATTAGAAGCAAGGAAGCAACAATGAAACATTCCCTGTGAGTATGAAAAAGTAAGAGATATGGCTGGGCTGAGGAGGATGGGAGAGTGTGTAGAGCCTTGTTAATCAGACAGCGTATAAGACTGAAGGCAGGTTAGTGAATGACTTAACTCAGGAAGAAATGAAATCAACGGCAAAGTAAAACAAAGTAACAAGTACACACAGAATAATGAAATAGAAGAGTGAACATACAGAAGACGTGATCGAGAAAGTCGTCAATGGGTTCTTTGAAAAGATCAATAAAACAGAAAACCCCTTGGCAAGTCTGATAATAAAGCTGAAGAAAGGAAGGTAAGACAGAAGGAAGGAAGGAGGGGGAGAGATGGAGAGAGAGAGGACCACAGACACAGGCATCAGATGTAAAAAGGGAGGTTTAGCTCCAATAAACCTATTTTTTACAAAAGCAACTATCTGCTGGATTTTGTGCATGAGCCACACCGTGTTGATGCTTTTTTTTCATGGGGGAGGGACACAGTACATTCATCCACGCTGACCCAATAAGTACACTCTCTGACACAGCCTATTATGTTCCAAACACATAATAATGATCAGCAAAATGTAGAAAGAAGAAACTGGGAATTCTATGGTGGTCCAGCATTTAGGACTTTCTGCTTTTCACTCCAGAGCCAAAGGTTCTATCCTTGGTAAGGGAACTAAGCTTCCACAAGCTGCACAGTGTGGCCAAAAAATAAGTACTAATTAATTAATTAATTAATTTTTTTTTAAAGGAAAGACGGAACTAAGACACACTAATTCAAAACCAGGATAAACATGTTCATGAACCAGAAAAAAGAGCAAAACCAGGTGTGCAAAGCCATGCAGTCAATTGTATTTTAGAATATATTAATACTGAAAAGTTTTTGCAAAGTACCATGCAAGATATCCATCAGTGTTGATTATGATTGTTATGGAAAGAGAATCGCAAGAGGATCAAAAATATTGTGAATTCTGTTGTTGTTTTTTTCTAAAGTGACTTAAAATACACTTCCCAGTTTCCATGGGTCAAGAGGCCAAGGCTGGCGTGGCTAGGTCTTCCACTGAGTCTCACTGGGCACACATCCAGGTGTCAGCCACATTGCCTCCTTTCTGGAGCCATGGTCCTCTCCCCAGCTCACTTGGTTGTTGACAAAATTCAAGTCCAATTTTCTGTAGTTGTAGATCTGAGGTGTTTTTGCTAGCTCATAACCAGTGGCTGTTCTTGACTCTGCAAAATTCCTGGTGGTTCCTTGTGGGCTCAGTATTGACTGCCTAGCATTTCAAGGCCAGCACCGAAGAACTGATGCTTTTGAACTGTGGTGTTGGAGAAGACTCCTGAGAGTCCCTTGGACTGCAAGGAGATCCAACCAGTCCATTCTGAAGATCAGCCCTGGATTTCTTTGGAAGGAATGATGCTAAAGCTGAAACTCCCATACTTTGGCCACCTCATGCAGAGTTGACTCATTGGAAAAGACTCTGATGCTGGGAGGGATTAGGGGCAGGAGGAGAAGGGGACGACAGAGGATGAGATGGCTGGATGGCATCACCTACTCTATGGACGTGAGTCTGAGTGAACTCCGGGAGTTGGTGATGGACAGGGAGGACTGGCGTGCTGCAATTCATGGGGTCGCAATGAGTCGGACACGACTGAGCGACTTAACTGAACTGAACTGAACTGAAGAGGCTCTCCCTGTGAATTACTTCACAAATTCCAGTCCCTGTTTGCTTTCACCTATGGAAGGCTGTCATGTCTGAAACAGTCTGTGTGCTCAACTTAACACATGGTGAGACTGGCCGCGGATGCCATGGAACTTCATTCCTGTCCTCACAAGGAAGATGATTTTGAAGCTGCTCTTATGGAAGAGGATATTGTAATATTTTCTCTCCCTTTCACTCTGAGCTTGCCCTGGTGTCTTCTCAATGTGACAATACCTCTTTTTTAAAATTCTGTCTAAATACCTGATTACCTCTTTTTAAAATTCTATCTGAATAAATGTGATCCATTATTAATTTTGTCAATCACTTTTGTTCTGTGTTCATCATATCCCCATGCTTTTCTAGGTAAAATGAGTCTAGAGGGAATTACAGTAATAGGATAGACTGATACAAACTTTAAAATGGGTTGGAATTGCTTAGAGTCATAAATGTAGTTACAACAGACATAAGAATCCAAACTATAAATCAGACCAGGGTAGAAATAATTTTTAAAAACAGCATTCGCAAAAAAGGAATTATTTGATCTCTTGTCTAGTTGAAAAATGGAGTTCCTGGTATGATACCTCCTCTGATGGGGAACTTTCTGAGCTGCTTCTATGGCTCCTCTGCCTTTTCCCAAGTTCTGCCTGGTGAGTGCAGACAGAGCTAAAGAGTCAGAAGAACAGCCTCTTCAAAAGCTCTCTCCTCTGATTTTCCAGAACATCTACTAAAAAGGGAGCCTGTGAAAATCTCATCCTCATTATGAATGTATTCCTTGGCGTGACTGTTTAGCGTCTCTATGGCAGCAAATGATTTTCCCCAGTTAGGAAATCAATTCTGAAGGCAACTAGCTCTTTTCTGGGAGAAAAAGCTCAGTTTTGTGTGCAGGAGTGTGACATCTGACCAGCCCCCTCACAATTAGAACACAGGCTTTGGAGGCAGACAGGGGTTTTGTCCAGCTTTGCCTCTAACGCAGAGGGTGGTGTTGGTGCTCTCCGTATTTCACCGTCTATGAATTGGGAACAGTATTTGTGCTGTGCTGTGCTTAGTCACTCAGTCGTGTCCAACTCTTTGTGACCCTATGGACTGTAACTTCTCTGCCCATGGCAATTCTCCAGGCAAGAATACTGGAGTGGGTTGCCATGCCCTCCTCCAGGGGATCTTCCAAACCTAGGAATTGAACCAGAGTCTCCCGCATTGTAGGTGGATTCTTTACCAGCTAAGCTACCAGAGAAGCCCTACAGTGTCTACTTCGACTCATCTTATAAAGAACCAGGGGGGAAGGAAGTCCCTCTCTCACCGAGATTCTTCCAGGAAGGGAAGCAAACCCATTGTGCAGGGGATTGACCTGGGATGCTGGGGTATCACTACCTCTTGGAGCCTTTGGTATGAAAGGCATTCAGGCTGGCATTGTTGTTCATCGCTTCTACTTCCTTCTCAGACTGTCTGCCAAGGTCTCACCCTGTGCCCACAGCCAAGCTCCTGAGAAGATTCCAGCTGAATTAAGCCCTCATCATCCCCTTTGCTGTCCCTATTATTTGATAATCCCCAAAGTCCAGTGCAGACTTTTACTGTTAAAAAGGGTCCTTTTCAACAATGGAGATGCAGACATGGAGAACAGACTTTTGGACACAGTGGGTAAAGGAGAGGGTGAGCAAAATCGAGTAGTACTGAAACAAATACATTACCATATGTAAAATAGATACCTAGTGAGAGTTTGCTGTATGATGCAGGGAGCTCAGCCCAGTGTTCTGTGACAACCTAGAGGGGTGAGGTAGGGAGGGAGGTGGGATGGAGGTTCAAGAGGCCAGGGACGTATATATGTGTGCATGCATGCTAAATCACTTCAGCCATGTCCAATTCTTTGTGACCCTGTGGACCATAGCCCACCAGTCTCCTCTATTCATGGGATTCTCTAGGCAAGAATACTGGAGTGGGTGGCTGTGCCCTGCTCCAGAGGATCTTCCCAACCCAAAGATGGAACCCAAGTCTCTTATGTCTCCTGCATTGGCAGGCAGCTTCTTTACCACTAGTGCCACCTGGGAAGCCTGGACATATGTATACCTAAGGCTGATTCAGAAGATTAAGAAGAGGTGGCAAGAATACACAGAAGAACTACAGGAAAAAGATTTTAATGACCCAGATAACCAGAATGGTATGATCACTCACCTAGAGCCAGACATCCTGGAATGAGAAGTCAAGTGGACCTTAGGAAGCATCACTACAGACAAAGCTAGTGAAGGTGATGGAATCCCAGTTGAGCTATTTCAAATCCTAAAAGATGATGCTGTGAAAGTGCTGCACTCAATATGCCAGCAAATTTAGAAAACTCAGCAGTTTCCACAGGGCTGGAAAAGGTCAGTTTTCATTCCAATCCCAAAGAAAGACAATGTCAAAGAATGCTCAAACTACTGCACAATTGCACTCACATGCTAGCAAAGTCATGCTCAAAATTCTCCAAGCAAGACTCCAACAATACGTGAATCGAGAACTTCCAGATGTTCAAGCTGGATTTAGAAAAGGCAGAGGAACTAGAGGGCAAATTGGCACCATACACTGGATCATAGAAAAAGCAAGAGAGTTGTAGATAAACATCTACTTCTGCTTTATTGACTACACCAAAGCCTTTGACTGTGTGGATCACAACAAACTGTGGGAAATTCTTCAAGAGATGGGAATACCAGACCACCTTACCTGCTTCCTGAGAAATCTGCATGCAGGTCAAGAAGCAACAGTTAGAGCTGGACATGGAACAATAGACTGGTTCCAAGGTTGTATGTCAAGGTTGTATATTGTCACCCCGCTTATTTAACTTACATGCAGAGAACATCATGCGAAATGCTGGAATGGATGAAGCACAAGCTGGAATCAAGATTGCAGGGAGAAATATCAATAACCTCAGATATGCAGATGATACCACCCTTGTGGCAGAAAGCAAAGGGGAACTAAAGAGCCTCTTGATAAAAGTGAAAGAGGAGAGTGAAAAAGCTGGCTTAAAGCTCAACATTCAGAAAACTGAGATCATGGCATCTGGTCCCATCACTTCATGGCAAATAGATGTGGAAACAGTGGAAACAGTGACAGACTATTTTCTTGGGCTCCAAAATCATTGCAGATGGTGACTGTAGCCATGAAGTTAAAAGGTGCTTGCTCCTGGGAAGAAAAGCTATGACCAACCTTAATAGCATATTAAAAAGCAGAGACATCACTTTGCTGACAAAGGTCCATCTAGTCAAATCTATGGTTTTTCCAGTGGTCATGTATGGATGTGAGAGTTGGATCATAAAGAAAGCTGATCAATGAAGAATTGATACTTTTGAACTATGGTGCTGGAGGAGACTCTTAAGAGTCCCTTAGACTTCAAGGAGATCAAACCAGTCAACCCTAAAAGGAATCAGTCCTGAATATTCATTGGAAAGACTGATGCTGAAGCTGAAGCTCCAATTATTTTGGCCACCTTATGCGAAGAGCTGACTCAGGAAAGACTCTGATGCTGGGAAAGAGTGAGAGCAGGAGAAGGAGGTAACAGAGGGTGAAATGGTTGGATGGCATCACCGATTCAATGGACATGAATTTGAGCAGGCTCTTGGAGTTGGTGATGGTCAGGGAAGCCTGGTGTGCTGCAGTCAATGGGGTCACAAAGAGTCTGACACAACTGAGCAACTGAACTGAACCGAAGGCTGATTCATGTTGATGTGTGGCAAAAACTAACAACATATTGTAAAGTAATTATCCTCCAATTAAACATAAATAATTAGAAAAAAGGGCCCTGTTAAGCAGTGAGCAGTCATGGGCTCTTTGGAGAGCTGGCGTCCAGGGTGCTGATGCAGGCACAGTGTCTGCCTGGTGGACGCAGGGCTTCCACCTGCTCTCGGCTGGGAAATAGTGCAGCTCTTCGTGATGGGATCAAGGAGTCACTTGGGAGAGGTGCCATCCCATGTTAATTACCACTAAGCTCACTGGGCAACACATCATATTCTGGCAGCATGTGAAAAAATTTTTTTGCAAACTGGAAGGTGGACTGGTGGTTTTTCTTATAAAAACCTTCTCTGTGTTGCCGGCAGGAAGTGGGCTTCAGGCTTCCCGAGATGAACTGTACAGCAAGAGACAGGCATCTCCCCACATTGCCCAAGGTGATTGGTGAGAACACGTTTCTTCAGGCATATTAGGACATCTTTAGGACATTACATTACATTTACGAAAACTTTACAGCCCTATGGAGTTACAGACCCATGATGGAAGCCCCTAGGGAGACCCAGGTTTGCACCAATTCCTTCTCCTAGGCTCACTGACTAGCAAAAGGGATGGTCCCCTCACATCCTCCATGAAAGCCTCAGCCGCCTCTCATGGCCAGACCCTCTGGACTCCAAGAGTGTGTGAGCACCTTGCTGCCCGCTTTGCACATTAAGAGAAATACAAAGCTGTCCAAGACAGGCAGGCCCTCGGGCAGTTCCTTGAGAACTTTGAGCCCGAGATGCCCCATGCATGCTGCCTCAGTGGGAGGAAGGGGGCAGAGCACCAGTAAGAACGTGATGACCACGTGTGTGGCCGTGAGCTCAGCACGTTAGAGAAGGGAAGGGGGTCTTGCCCAGAGGACCGTGGCGGCGGCTGCGGGGTCTGCTTGAGCAGAGACCCATCAAGGGACCCCAGTTCTTCCCACCACGCCCCCCCACCCCCCGCCCATGACAGAACAGAAGCTCCTCACGGTCACTACACCTGCAGGTATGCGAGGCCACTTCACGGGCAGGCAGCAGCAGGTCCTCAAAGGGTTGGCGCATGGGTCCCCAACCGTTTTGATATCAGGGACTGGTTTCCTGGAAAATAGTTTTTCCACCGATGGTCGGGGCGGGTGATGGCTTCAGGATAATTCTTACAAGGAGTATGAAACCTGGATCCCTCCCATGCACAGTTCACAGTAGGGTTTGCACTCCTATGAGAGTCTAATGCCGCTGCTGATTCGACTGGAGGCAGAACTCAGGCCATAATGTGAGCGATGGGGAGGAGCTGTAAACACAGGCAAAGCTTCACTTGCTCACCTGCTGTGCAGCCCAGCTCCTGAGAAGCCACAGATCTGAACTAGTCCGTGTCCTGGGGACGCCTGTTCTAGAAGGATTGGCTGATTTCAGAGCTCTCCTCTGACTGCTCTTGCCCAGATAACCGTGTATATATCAATATCTGAATTTCTTTCTCCCTCCCCACTCCCGAACCATAAGCTTATTTTCTATACCTGTAACTCTATTTCTGCTTTGTGTTTAATTTCATTGGTACCATTTATGATATTTGTCTTTCTCTTTCTGACGTACTTCACTTAGTGTGACACTCTCTAGGTCCACCACGTCACTTCAAATGTCATTATTCCATTTCTTTTTATGACTGAGCAGTATCCGGTCATATATATGTACCTCTTCTTCACTCATGCCCCTGTCACTGGACGTCTAGGTTGCTTCCATGTCCTGGCTATCGTAAGCAGTGTTGCAATGAATACTGGGGGTGCGTGTATCTTTCAAATTATGGTTTTCTCTGAATATACGCCCAGGAGTGGGATTGCTAGATCATATGTAACTCCATTTTTAGTTATATAAGAACTGTTAGAATTTCCATACTATTCTCCATATTGACTGTACAAATTTACATTCCCACTAACAGTGTAGGAGAGTTCCCTTTTCTCCACATCCTCTCCAGCATGTGTTGTTTGTAGATTTTTTGACAATGGCCATTTAAGGTTTTAACTCACAGAGTCAGACACGATTGAAGCAACCTAGCAGCAGCAGCAGCAGCAGCATTGTACTTTAGATTTGCATTTCTCTAATAATGAGTGATGTTGAACATCTTTTCCTGTGGCTCTTGGCCCTCTCTATGTCTTCTTCAGAGAAATGTCTATTTGGATCTTTCCACTCAATTTTTAATTGGGTTATTTTTTTTAATATTGAGCTGCCTGAGCTGTTTGTATATTTTAGAGATTGATCCCTTGTCAGCTGCTTCTGAGTCTCATTTCAACACAGGGAATGTTGCGTCCCTGTCATCCATGTAAGGCTGCAGGCAGAATATAAAGCTAGCAGCATGTCAGTATGCATTAGCAAAAGCAGAGATGATCCGACATCAAGGCGAGATTTAAAACCTGCTTCTAAGGCGGAGAGCTTTCAGTTGAGTTACAGCATCTTCCCCTTCACCCCCACCCCCACTCCTGTCACTGCAGTGGCAGCCCGTCCAGTGCAGCCTCCTTTCCCCTGGTGGCTGTGCTGAGTCACCTCCCAGAGCTCCAGAGTTGCCCCGAGGACCCAGGTCTAGTTGAGCTTTAATTGTTTCTCAGCTCTGGGCTGCCTCTGGCCAGTGTCCACTCTGCCCTGGCTCTGCTCTCTGCGAGGAGCCCTGGCTGTTTCTTTGTCAGCAGAGTCTGTCCTGGTGCCTCCCTGCTCAGCCAGGACAGTGGGGCAGGGAGGCGGAGTGGGGAAGGGGGAGTTGGGGTTGTGTCTCTGCAGACAAGGACAACTGAGATCCAAAACAACGGCTGCCCACTCCTATATTCTTGCCTGGAGAATTCCATGGACAGAGGAGTCTGGTGGGCTACAGTCTGTGCATGCCTGCTAAGCTGCTTCAGTCACGTTTGACTCTTTGCTACCCTATGGATTGCAGCCCGCTGGGTTCTTCTATCAGTGGGATTCTCCAGGCAAGAATACTGGAGTGGGTTGCTGTGCCTTCTTCCAGGGGATCTTCCTGACCCAGGGACTGAACGCAGATCTCCTGTGGCTCTCGCTTGGCAGGCAGATTCTTTACAGCTGAGCCAGCAGGGAAACCCCTGGGGCTACAGTCCATGGGGTTGCAAAGAGTCGGACACAACTGAGCAAATCACTTTCAGTGTTAAAGTTACAAGATCACAGAACTAAGAACACTACAAAGACCATCCTTCTTTATCCAGATTACTCCAGTGTGGGCATAAAAACTGTTTTAAAACAGAAATTTGAAAATATTTAAGCTATTATGTTGCAAAAACTGTGAGTCTAGGCACAGCTTCAGGCCTCTCTCTCCTTATCTGTGCGATGGGAAGAGAATCACAGTTTACACACAGACAGACTGAGCAGGAAGTGTGCGGAAAGCCTGGCGTCTGAGTCTGATGACACTGGCCTTTCTGGCATGGCTTTCCTGCCTTGTGGACATTGGCCTGAGGGAAGGTTCTAGACGCCGGGGGCACAGGTCACGGGAGGAGCCTGCAGGGTGGGGAAAGCTCCAAGCCTGGATTCCAGGGCAAACCAGTATTTCTGCTCTGAACTTGAGCCAAGGACTCATGTCCACCAACTGAGAAATGAAACTCAACCTGCTGTGGACTGATGGGTATTCCCTCAGAAGTTGTAGGTTGGAGCCCTAAGCTCCAGTACTAGGAGGTGGGGCCTTTGGGGGTGACGAGGCCCCAGGATGGAGTCAGTGGCTTTATCAGACAGGAAGAGAGAAACCACTGTCTGCACCCGAGGACCCAGAGTCAAGGCAGCTGCCCTATTGCTGGAAGGAGGCCTCCACAGGCCTGGGGCTGCAGCCTGCAGAGCTGTGTGAAGGAAATTCCTACTGTCTGAGCCCTGCAGCCTGTGGTCTTTCATTGTCAGCTGCCCTCCCCATTGCTCACAGGCCCCAGTGAGGCTGAGTTCTGATTAATTCTAGAACACGTCCTGCTTCTTCCCACCTCCCAGCCTTTTCCTGCCTGAACTTCGCCTCCTGAAGGGCTGGCTCACTTGAGCTCCTGTGCAGATGCCCCAGGCCCTCCAGCCCTGCTGAGAGGCCCCTGCAGGAAGGATGTGATGAGTGGGCCCTCAATTCACTTTCTCTCTCTTCCTTTATCTTGCCTCCCTAGTGGATGGGTCCCCTCCTGAGGAGACCTTAACCACCACTGGGACAGGTGCCTCCTAGCCAGCGGGCAGGTGGGGCAAGCTTGGCGATGGTTGGGATAAAGGTCTTTTTCTTCTAGGAGGCTGGGTTCCTGTGGTGACCTGCTCCCTGGAGAGGTTGCAGTTGGGGATGCAGAACCTGCTGCCCAAGCATATGGACTCCTGACTGGGGTCACCCTCTGTACCATCCAGTCTCCAAGGTTGTCTGTCCAGAGGAGTGTTTTTGTGATCCTCCCTTCCCAGAGAGCAGCTGGCTCCTGGCAGACCCCTTCCTTCCTCTCCTCCTGCTCTTCAACTTTCTCCTTCCCACCAAAATGCAAATTCCCACCTCTGCTCCTACAAACCCCCTGCTCCCATCACCTCCCTAAAAGCTGGATTCAGGTCTGTCCTTGGGAATCCAAGGTTGCTCCAGGCTCTGAGCCACACACAGGACTGGGAAGGAAACGTGGGGCTTAATTTAGGGTGCTTTGTCCATTTCCCCCTTTTTCATGCATAGGCTATCAGGCTTAAAAGAAAAAATACCAGATGTATCACAGATCATTCCTGAATCACAGAATACATCGTTATTTTTATTTGTATGTTTTTGTATTTCCCAAATTTTCACTAATGAGTCTGTATAATTTTTTTCAGTCACACAAAAATCAAGGTTATTTCTGTACAGAGGCCCTGAAGTTGGAGAGGCTGGATCTCCTAAAAGCAGAATTTATTAAGGAACACTGCTGGCGTTAAAAACACAGCTTTGAAGGGAAGTTGTTTGGATGTTCCCAGCAGGAGCAAGCAGCCCATATAATAAATACAGATACAACTTAAGGGCTTTTGTCATCCTCCACAGTAGGTAGGATTCAAACAGCTAAGAAGGGTTTCCAGTCCCCATGGGGCCCCAGGACATGGGAAGGTCCCACCAGAGTTGACATCTTTCAGGGTAAAGCATTTTTGCTTCAAGGGGGTCACCTCCTGGAGTGAGAGAGACAATGAGTTTTCTTCAGTTATTGATGTCTTAGTGTTCATTGATGTCTTAGTGTCAAGTTGGAGAAGGCAATGGCGCCCCACTCCAGTACTCTTGCCTGGAAAATCCCATGGACGGAGGAGCCTGGTGGGCTGCAGTCCATGGGGTCGCTAGGAGTTGGCCATGACTGAGCAACTTCACTTTCACTTTTCACTTTCATGCATTGGAGAAGGAAATGGCAACCCACTCCAGTGTTCTTGCCTGGAGAATCCCAGGGACAGAGGAGCCTGGTGGGCTGCCGTCTATGGGGTCACACAGAGTCGGACACGACTGAAGCAACTTAGCAGCAGCAGTGTCAAGTTTCTCCTTGAAAAAGTTTCCACCAATATGAGCTTTATCAGGGGCTGAAAGGCTCCCTCTGAATCCAGATCTTCTGGACAAGCAAGGACCTTGGGCCTTTCCTGTGGGTGAGCAAAGGCCTCTCTACTTGCCGAGACAGTCCTCTGCAGTATGTGTGACACCTGTGTGCCAGAAGCCAATACAGTTGTGAAAGCAGAAGGAGTTAGGTGAAAACTACAAGAGGCTGATGAAAGAAATTAAAGAAGACACAGATGGAAAGATATACCATGTTTGTGAATTGGAAGAGTCAGTATTGTAAAAATGGTCATCTAAAGGCTTCCCAGGTCGCTCAGTGGTTAAAAAAAAAACCTGCCTGCTAATGTAGGAGATTCAGGTTTGATCCCTGGGTCAGGAGGGTCCCCTGGAGTAGGAAATGGCAACCCACTCCAGTATTCTTGCCTGGAAAAATCCCCTGGACAGAGGGAACTGGTGGGCTACAGTCCACGGGGTCACAAAGAGTCGGACACGACTGAGTGACTGAGCACACGTGCATCCAAGGCAGTCTACAGATCCCATGCAATCCTCATCAAAACTATCAGCAACAGTTTCCACAGAACTAGAACAAAGAGTCCCCAAATTTGTATGGAGACACAAAAGACCCTGAATAGCCAAAGCACTCTTGAGAAACAAAAATGGAGCTGGAGGAATCAGGCACCTTGACTTCAGGCTATACTGCAAAACTATAATCATCAAAACAGTATGGTACTGGCACAAAAATTGAAATATAGATCAGTGCAAGAGGACAGAAAACCCAGAAATAAATCCATGCACTTATGGTCAATTAATCTATGACAAAGGAAGCAAGACTACACAATGTGGGAAAGACAGTTTCTTCAAAAAATAGTGCTGGGAAAACTGGACAGTTGCACATAAAAAAAAAAAGAAAGAAAGAAATTTGATCATTCTTTGACACCATTCACAAAAATAAGCTCAAAATGGATTAAGGACCTAAATGTGAGACTGGACACTATAAAACTCCCAGAAGAAAATGTAAGTAGATCACTCTCTGACATAAATAACAGGATTATCTTTTTGATTCATTTCCCAGAATAACGGAAATAAAACCAAAAATAAATAAATGAGACCTACTTAAACTCAAGAGCTTTTGCACAGCAAAGGAAACAATAAACAAAATGTAAAGACAACCCGCAGATTGGGAGAAAATATTTGCAAATGATGTGACTGACAAAGGATTAGTCTTCAAAATTTACAAACAGCTCAAGATGCTTAACAGTGTTAAAACAAACAACCCAATCAGAAAATAGGCAGAAGACCTAAATAGATATTTCCCTAAAGAAGAGATACAGATGGCCAAGAGGCACATGAAAAGATGTTCAACATTACTGATTATTAGAGAATTGCAAATCAAAACTAAAATGAGGTATCACCTTACACCAACCAGAATGGTTATCAATAAATCTACAAACAATAAATGCTGGAGAGGGAGTGGGAAGAATGGAATCCTCCTATACTGTTGGTGGTAATATTAATTGGTACAGCCATTATGGCTAACAGTACGCAACTTCCTTAAAAAACCAAAAATAGAGCTACCATATGACCCTGCAATCCCACTCCTGAGCATATATCTGAAGAACAGCAGGATCTGAAAGGATACATGCACTCCAATGTTCATTCCAGCACTGTTCACAAGAGCCAAGACGTGGAAGAAACCAAAATGTCCATCAACAGAGAACTGGATGAAGAAAATGTGGTACATTTATACAATGGAATATTATTCAGTCTTTGAAAAGAATGGAATAATGCCATTTGAAGCAACGTGGATGGACCTAGAGATTGTCATACTGAGTGAAGTAAGTCAGACAGAGAAAGAGAAATATTGTATGACATCCCTTATATACAGAATCTAAAAAGAAATGATACAAATGACCTTATTTACAAAACAGAAACAGACTCACAGACTTAGAAAATGAATTTATGGTTGCCTATACACACTACTATATTTAAAATGGAAAACCAATAAGGACCTACTGTATAACACATGGAACTCTGCTCAATGTTATGTGGCAGGCTGGATGGAAGGACAGTTTGGGGGAGAATGAATACATGTATATGTATGGCTGAGTCCCTTCACTCTTGTAACTATCACAACATTGTTATTCACCTATACCTCAATACAAAATAAAAAGTTTAAAAAAATAAATTATATGACAATATACTCAACATAAAAAGGGAAGGCATTAGGGAGAAGAAACAGGGAAATCTTTAATGTCAAACTTAAAAGAAAGATGGGAAAGTAAACCCTCTACATTTTCAGCCCATGCTAAACACCACCTGTGCATTTCCTAGGATGAGGGAAGCTCCCATCTTAAACCACAGCCCAGGATGGACCTCAATACAGGTAAACGGATACAACACATCTGTGGCTTGTGCTCCATCCTGTCACTTTGCCCAGTATGTTTGTTCCAGCGTTTCCCCTCCAGCAGCATCTGGGTTGAGGCATTACACTTTCTTGTCTTGTCTCTTTAGCCTTTAAACTTTCTTTAGCCTCTGGCACATTTCCAGTCTTCCCCCATTCTCCCCATCATCCCCGTCTTTTATTAGAACATTCCTCCTTTGGGCTTCACCTGATAATTCCTTGTGATGAGATTCACATCAGGCATCTCTCCACACTTCTGCTGGCCCTTGGGATTTGCCCCGCGGGTGAAGTGACCAATCAGTGCATTGATGGTTGGCATGGGCTCCTTTGAATCTTATCTTCCTGAGGTTTGTAATTCATTGCTGCCCTGGGTTGCTATGATGCCCCCATTGGTGACCCAGGCCAGTCTAGCCGATATCCTTCAAGTTGACTCCATGTCCTGGTGACATGCCCCACCCAGCCTTTGCTGGAGTATTCCTCATTTACTGGCAGAATCAGCTGTTGTTCCAGGCTCATTCCTCTTGGCTTCAACCTGGAATGCACCATTTCTCCAGGAGCCCTGGTTCCCTTAGATACTGAGATTGAGTCTAAGGGTGTCTATGCTGCTGAAAGGGAGTGTGTGTTCTTGATCTCCTGGTGGACGAAGCTGGCCCCTCCAAGTAAGTCCACAGTCCTTCTCCCTGTATGTGTATCCTGTCCTTCACAACAGGACCCTAGCTCTATCACCCCACAATCACCCACTTGCTCTGTCCTATGATACATTGAACATCATTTCAGGATGGTTTACCTGCACAACAAAAGCTAACAAGAGTGAGGAACTCTTTGCAATTCTCCCCATGCCCTGGCCATACACTCTACAGAGACTGGGAGAAATTAGACAACAAATTAAATAGTTACAGTAAGAAATACATTGCATAAATTACCATCAGGGAAACTGTGTTCAGAAACAGTGAGTCCAGGGTATCCTAGACCACCAGGTCATTCTCTTGTTCTCCATCTCTGGGCTACCTCAAATCATATTTTTAATGAGATTTTCACTGAGTTTCAAATCAGTGTTAGAGCTTAGAAAGCAGTGAGTAAAAAAATGGACAGAATGAAATTACAAAGTGGAGACTATAATAGTCATTGGCTGCTGAAATCAGATTTTACTACTGTGCTGATTTGTTTTCAGGAGGCAGAAGATGTGGTATATGCCCTTATTTTGAAATTAATATAAAATATTAACAAATTTTCAAGGGGCAGGGTAGAGGATCATTTTTCAATGAATGTCCTGCTGCCCAATAAAGTTTATCTTTTCCTCTGGGCACTAAAAAAATATGATACAACTGAAATATGAGCATTCCTACAGTCATTCCTAGTCTGATACTAATTCACAATGAATTGAAGCAAGAAGCTGGAGAACTCTGGGGAGACTGAGATGTGGTGTGAGGAGGGGACTGTTTCCCTCAGGTGATGGACCCACATGGAGGCTCTTCATGGAGAAAGCGCTTCACTTTGCAATAGCACACCTGGTGCTCAAATGCGCTGCTGCTGCTGCTGGCTTTCTCCTGGAACGTGCAGTCCCGCGGGCACTGCGGCTGGGCCCGGCTCCCTTTGAGATCACTGCTGTCACAGGGGTCTATTTCCTTGTTGGCGCCACCTGTGCCCAGTTCTCAGGCCTGGGCAATGACCTAATGTCTGCTCTCCTCTCCATGTGTCCCATATCACTTGCCTACCCTGAGTCTAAAAGAATTCTAGAAGATTGTCAGACGCAGTCACAACAGCATGATCAGTTCTTCTGGAATCACCCAGAGTTAGCAAAAAAGCCATCATTTCGTAGAACAAAGCTTGCTTTGCACGTTTTCATGAAGCTGATTTATCTCCAGCAGGTATGTTTTTTAATTTGAGGCTCTGGTTTCAGTTGAGAGGTGATCTCTTGTCATCACATATTGACCACAAGCACAAAACTCTACATGAAACCCACAGGAGGGCTTTGATCAGGAAATGCTTGAGCAGATTTTTCTAGAAGGTAGGCGTATGGCTCACCCCCACCACCCATCTCCCAAGCTATGTATCCCGCTATTCCATCACAGCAACTATACCATATTACATTCCCAGCAGCAGTACACAAGGGTTCCAATTTCTCCACATGAAAGACTTTTTAAAATATAAGATTATCTCTTCAACTCCCCGTACGATAATTTTCTCCTTCTCTCTTTTTCAACAATAGGTGTATTAAAAGCACCTATACTGATATTTGTTTTGCTTTCTATCCTGGCTTATCAGCTTTCCTACAATATTCAGTGCAGACTAAATAACAGTTTCGAATGGTGCTTTAGACCATGCTGATGAAAGCTATAGCAAGGCTGATGGTAGAGACAGGTCATGAAGTGGTGTGCTCTGAAACCAGGAGGGTCTGGCTCATACCCTGTAGGGATTCTCCGAGAGACCCGAGGTGTTCTACGGGACCCAATATGGTGTTTCCGTCTCAGAGCCTGGAAACAAAGTCAAATAAATAGTAACCAGCTCACATCCTTTCATCTTTTCTTTCCATACCACTGATTTTCAAAACGTTTATGAGCTGAAGAATGTCATTGTCATATGTATTGTAAGCAGACCCTCAGCATGTAAACAGAGGGAAGAGCGGCTGCACTGGCTCCCCAGGCCGTGCAGTGATGTGGCTGGGAGAGCCTCCCAGGCCCCCACTCATTGTCCTCCCCGAGGAATTTCTTCAGAAGGTAATTTGAAAATGAGTAGTCTAAATCCAGAGTTTGGCAGAGTATGGCCCATGAGTGAAAGTTGGCCCACTCTCTGCTTTTGTAAATAAAGTCTTTTTGGAACACAATGTGCCTAGGTTGACATCGTCCATGGCCTTCTGGCACGGTGGCGGCACTGAGTTCGCATAGCAGAGACCACACTCACTGCCCACAAAGCCTAGACTATCTGCTATCTGACCTTCACAGGAAAAGTTTGCCAAGCTCCTTTCTGAACTTTAGCTCAACTGACAGAAGACAGGGACTCCTTATGCTCACCAGGGCTCAGGCCAGCCTATCCAGGGACAGGGCACTCAGACTGACCAGCTGGGGCATGTTGGCCTTCTGCGGGAGGGTGTGCGGGTGTCCACAGCCCTCACCTCAGGTAGGAGACCTGTGGTTTCTTAAAGGGAAACGGGTGCTGTCAGCAGAAAAAGGAAGGGACACCAGCCAAGGATAGCAAAATAGGGAAATTGCCATGTATGTATTTAAAACTAGAGTGAGAAACTAAATAAATGAGTACTCAAACACATCTTCCTTTTTCTTTTCTTTTTGACATTTTCCTTTTTTTAATCATTGATTTATAGGAGAAAAAAAAAGCTGAATCTTTAAATATAGGGCACAACATTTTCTTAACAGAAATTGTATTATCAGCTTGACCCAATCTTTAAGTGGAGGCAGGAGGAAGCAGGAGAGTCTTGGCCTGTATGCATGCTTGGTCGCTCAGTCATGTCTGACTCTTTGCTACCCCATGGACTATAGCCTGCCAGGCTCCTCAGTCCACGGAATTTTTCAGGTGAGAATACTAGAGTGGGTTGCCATTACCTACTCCAGGAGAATCTTTCTGACCCAGGGATTGAACCTGCATATCCTGTGTCTCCTGCATCGCAGGTGGATTCTTCACCTAGCGAGTCATTGGAGAAGCCTAGTCTTTAATGGTATCAGGAGGAAGTAGGAGTGTCCTGGCCTGCTGCTGCTGCTAAGTCTCTTCAGTCGTGTCCGACTCTGTGCGACCCCATAGATGGCAGCCCACCAGGCTCCTCTGTTCCTGGGATTCTCCAGGCAAAAACAGTGGAGTGGGTTGTCATTTCCTTCTCCAATGCATGAAAGTGAAAAGTGAAAGGGAAGTCACTCAGTCATGTCTGACTCTTCGTGACCTGTCCTAGACGCTGACAAACACACAGCTTTCAATCCCAGCTGCCCATGCTTTCAGACTTCACAGTTGAATCTGTGAGAAACCCCGTTTTTCCACAGCTCCTGAATCCACTGAAAGTCAGAGGGCTGTCCTGCTTGTTCCTAGCAATTCAACAAGCCTCAGCAGACCAGTCAAAATGTAAAGATACAATTAGAAATCTGAGCTCCACCTCACCTCTTCTTGAAGTCAATGGCACTGATCAGAATTTGATCAATATGGTTTGGCTAGGAGTTTTGCACACTCCCATTAAGAGAAATACCAATTCCCCTCATCCTTGACTGCTCCAGTGTTTTCTGAGGTTGCCACAGCTTTCTGCAGGTTGCAGCTCAGAACCCTGCTGAGAGCAAGAAGCTCTCACAGGAACCCAACATGCTGGTGACACCGCCATGGGTGCTCACACTTGCTCTGCGGTCTGTAACAATCTAGGCCCTCTGTCCTTTATTCCAGGGTCCCACAGAGTTCCGTTCTTGGGAGACAAAGAGAAATTTGAAAAGTAATCTGCTGGGAACGCCCTCCTCAAAAACGTTCATATTTTCTCCAGCGCTGTGTAATTACCAGCTGCAATTTCTTAGCCAAGTTGGAATTAGGAGGAAGGGACTTCCATGTCACCCAGTGACAGCATACACTATTCATTCCTCCCTGTGCATGCATATCTAATATTTATGGGATTTTACCTTCTGTATTGTTATGGTGGCCCGACACTGTAATAAAATATGGCATTCAGTTTGCTGACATTGTGTGCAGTTTTTAAAGAAAATCCAGACATTTGCAGAATTTGTTTCGAAGTGGATTGTTTCCACTTGTTTACAGGTGATGGTCAGCACTGCTGGAACTTTCCATTCACATAGGACCCTGAGGGCCAGAAGTTCCAATGCAGGGCACTGGCTGCGTAGACGTGGTGTCAGCAATGTCGCGGGTTCAACCCAGGTATGAGCTGAAAGCAGAGTGAAAACAAAGTCGAGGAAAAGAAAAAGGGCAGGACGGGCACAAGGGTGTGGGGATCCCTGTCCAGAAGCACGCCCCAGATTGTCTCCTGGGCCTGCAGGGCAGAGCTGCCAGCACATCACTGTCTTGTCCTCGGAGTGCCGGTGCTGGGCTCCGCGGTGTCACTGGCAGATTCCGCAGCGCTGCGTGTGGAGGGTTGTCCCCATCAACGCCACCCTGGGGAAGACCTCAGACTATAGCAGGCGTTAGTGTCACACTCAGCTACTGCTAACTGGTTTGAATAAATTTGCTGAGGGAAACATTTTGCTCAGATAGATATAACATACATGTTTTCTAATTGCCTTTTTCACTTGTTATTTTTAATAGCATCCATTTAAATAACATTTAAACAACATTATTTTCAGTGGCTACAGATTTTTCTTTCATGGAGCAAAACCCTAATTTATTTTTACTAATTCTGTTGTTGAATATCTTTTTGTCCATCTCTTCACTTATACTGAATTCTGAGAACAAGAAATTCTGAGTTACAAGTATGTCCAAATTAGGGTTGCAATAGATTTTCAACCTATTGAAAAGTTGAAAGGGAGAATTGTAACAATTCACATCTCACCTGTAGCTACCTTACATCTGTAATTATTTATCTTAACTTACTCTCCCATTACAGTAAAACCTTTCTTTAAAAAGGTGTGAAATAGGCTGTCTAGGCTTTGCCATAGCTTTAGTTAACTGATTTCCTGTTGCTTGACCCTTGGAGCATTCTGAACTTTTGAGGTTATAAGTAATTCTTTGAGGGACATCTTAGAAAGGAAATACAATTTGTGGACCACTTATCATGTAGTTTAGCTCATTTATGTTTCACGTATTATCTCACTTAATTCCAAACACCCTCTGTGTCAAGTATTGTTATTGTTCTCTTCTCTCAGATGAGCTGGAGGCTTGGAGAGGTTAAATGCTGTGCTCTTCAGAGCTCACAAATGGTGCAGCCAGGAAGCTACCCCAGGTCTTTACAACTCCAGATACTGAACCTTTAGTCACAGAATTTCCCAGCGGGACAGGGGAGCCTGGCAGGCTGCAGTCCATGGGGTTGCAAAGAGTCAGACATGACGAGTGACTAACACTTTCACCACCCTCCTCCACCCCACTTTGCAGTGCCATCAGTCGGTTAAAGAGCTCACACTGATATGTCTCTGCAGACCTCCAAGCCTCCAAGAACATCAAGAGCAGATAAAGTCCTGAGTAAAAGGGGAAACTTGTCCATGAGATGATGTCCTGCACTTGTGCATGTGCAGATGAGACTCAATAACCAGCTACCCTCTCACACTCCTGCACCTAGTTAGTCTGCCCGCTGCACGCACAGGAACTGCCCCATCCCATGCGTAAGCTGAATGTTACCTGCCTTCTGTCTTCATGGATCTTTGTTTTTCTAGAATAGGAATGGAACATGGAGAGTTTGAACTGACCATGTAACAGTGTCCAGCTTGTGATTGAGACTGTAGAGTCGATGAGGCTCAATCTGCCCCTCAATTTCTGTTAATCTTAAATATCTGTCCGTATTCACTCAAGCCTTTAGTCTTTGAAGCCTGGCTCAGCAAGAAGGGTAGAAAGAGGGCAGAAAATTGGGTTCCTTGGATCCAGCTGTAAAAATGTACAGATGCAGGGATCTAGACCATAAGGGAAGTAACTAGTTGTTTATGCAGACCTGCCAGCTTTAGCCAGTCCCCACTCCACCATCCACTGCCATCTTCCTGGCATGAGCTGGGTGCCAAGGCCCTTGAGAAGGCTACGGAGTTTCCTGGGAGGCAGAACACCATATGCTCTTCTGTCCCACGGCTTGCTTTGCATATTTTAGTTTATTCTTTTGTTGTTTTTGTCATTGAATAAATAAATCACTATACAAGGCTTTTAAAGAGTGGGACAGAGCCATGTTCACTCAATTAGAGTTGGAAAGACAGAGAAGACCCTGCGCTTTCTGATGTGTGATTGTGGCCTGTGTAAGCTGGAGCTGGGATCAGTGGTACAGACAAGGATTGGAAAGGAAGCCCAGGAAAGATCCAAACACATACTCTGCATCTAACAATTCTCTGACAGCTAACTCAGGTTCTTCTTCCCAAGGCTGAACAAACTTGAGGTCATCATGATGGTGGGAGTCACTGAATTTGGGGTCCTCTTACTCCTGGATTATTGGATAATTGGATTATTGTAAAAGTTTCAACCTTAAATATTTTTCCCTGTCAAATCCTTGGTTACCTTGCTGTTGGTTGTTAAAATATTATCTGGGACTTGCATTACCTTCCAGAATAAAGGAAAGAGGCTGGATTTGACCTGCTGTCTGAAACTACCAAAAACAAGGCAAAATAGATGAAACATTGGTTTTCAAGACATTGGAAACCAGGCAATGAAGGACAGTGACCCCCAACAATTGGAAACAAACACAGTGAGACTTAAAATATCCCTAACTTACCACCTTGACAGTATTTCTAAGTCCCAGTGCATGGAGAGGGCTTCAGAGAGAGCCCAGAAGACACCCTGAGATGAAGAGATTGAGAGTGAGAACCCAGAAGGTAAATCTCCTAAGTGCTGGGTGCTATAGGTTAGAAAGTGAAAGTCACTCATTTGTGTCTGACTCTCTGCAACCCCATGGACTATACAGTCCATGGAATTCTCCAGGCCAGAATACTGGAGTGGGTAGCTGTTCCCTTTTCCAGGGGATCTTCCCAATCCCTCCAGGGGATTTCCAGGGATTGAAGCCAGGTCTCCCACATTGCAGGAGGATTCTTTACCAGCTGAGCCACCAGGGAAGCCCATAGGTTAGAAAGCTTCAGAGAGACAGAGAGACTTCCTAGATCTGCAGAGGGTCCACTGTGAGTAGTCAGTGAGTACTATATATATTCAGAAACTGTCTGAGGCTGGGGAAAGAGTCACGCAAAAGGGTTAAAAGGAACAGCACTCACCACTCACACACGTCAGGGACTAGTATGTGTTCCCACCAGTAGACTAGAAACCCCAATATCCATGGGTGATTAGGTAAACAAGCAGAAAAATCTTGCCAAGTAGGAGAAAATTATTAATGCCAGCCAGACTGAGCACTGCTCCAGCTCCATCTAACCAATTTTACATTATTTATTTTTAATTTTTTTTTTTTTTTGCCACACTGCACAGCACGTGGGATCTTAGTTCCTCAACAAGGAATCAACCTTGCACCCTCTGCAGTAGCAAGGCGGTGTCTTAACCACTAGACTACCAGGAATGTCCCTCCACATAACCAATTTTAAAAGAAAAACTCTGAAGGATCCATCCAACAGTGTCCAAGTAACTAAACTTTGTCTTAAACAAAAGATGTAAACCAACAGATCAAAACTAACCCAGACCAGCACAGATGCTGGGATCAGAAGACAAGCATCTTAAATAGTCACTAGAACTGTACTTCATGTGTTGGAAATTTAGGTAGAAACATGGAATATATAAAAAAAATATTCAAATAAAAACTCTAGAAGTAAAAACGTGCAAGATGAGAACTCTGTGAGACAGACATTACAGAATAAATTTTAGTGAATTTGAAGACAGCGTGATAGAAACTACCCACAAAGAAATACAGAAAGAAACTCACAGAGAACAGTGAATGACTAAGATGAACACAGTGACTTAGGAGACAACTCTAAGATGCACAGTGTATGTGTCATTGGGAAAACAATAGAGGAACTTAATGAACCCAAAAATGTTTTCTTGAGAAAATCAATAAGAATTGGCAAGCTTTTAGACAGATGCAGAATGAGAACCCAGAGTACAGGTCTCAGAGGCGAGCATGGTGGCATCGCCATAGGTATTAAAAGAACACTAGGCCGGTGTCGTGAACAAATGTGTGCCAATCAGTTTGACAGCTTAGGTGAAATTCACCAGCCCTTGAAACATACACAGCTATCAAGGTTTACAGAAGAGAAAATATCTAATCTAAATAACCTCCTCTCTACTAAAAATTAGACTTATAGATAAAACACTTTCCCTCAAAGAAAAAACTACAGGGCCAGATGACTTCACTTTCAATAATTTAGGGAAGAAATAATACCAGCACTACAGTAACTCTTACAGATAATTTAAAAAGAGGGAAACTTTCCAAGTACTCCCATGAGTGTTGCCTTGATATCAAAGCCAAAGACATTACAAGAAGACAGACCAGTAACAGTCAGTAACACAGACAACAATGCTAAAGCTAGTTTGGATAAATCAAATCCAGCAATACATAAAAAGGATAATACATCATAACCAAGCAACCTTATATCAGGAATGCAAGACTGGTTTAACATTGCAAAATAATCAATATAATTCATCATATTAACAAGCTAATAAAGAAAAACCATACAGTCATAACAATAGATACAGTCATCCAATCTGATAAATGTGGGAATAAAGGGAATTAGTCAGTCATCAATGTGGGAATCGAGAGGAATATTCTCAACTTGATGAAGGGCATCTATGACAAACCTACTTGCCGGAGTCCAGCTCCAGCAGCCAGGGATTCAACCTGAAAAGATGGACGGTGTTGGTGAGAGAAATGAGGCAGCCTCTCAGTTTTCTTGGACTGCCTGTTTATTTCAAGCTTATGAGTCTCTTCTATACTTTTGCAAAAGCATTAGGTCAGAGGTTTAATATTTTCAGTTCCCACTGGCCCAGATTTATTTTCTCCATAAATCATTTTTGCTCTTCAGAGTTCCTGCTTCAGTGATTCTCTCAGATCAGCCTTATCATCTATTATCTACCTCCTCTAATGTGTCCTATAGTTAACTTGTGATTACATTGTAACTCATGCTACATTCCTCAGTTTACTACCTATCTTCCTAAATCCTATTTGCCCCTAACATCTTGAGCTCACTATCTCTTAAAAAGGCTTCTAGCTATAGTGTCTCTAAAAATTCCTAACTTCTATAAGCTATAGTAAAATATGTTAACTTTACAACATTCCTTAAATCTTTAACTTCTAACTGTTTTAATTATTTCTAAGCCCTAAATTCAGTAAACTCCTTTGCCATAAACATTCTCCTCACAAATAGGCTTCAGATAGCAATCCCTCCCATGGCCTCAAGCTACAGTTTATGTGCTCATCCTGGAACACTCTTTTGTAAAAGTCCTTGAACAAATGTCAATGATTAACTTTATGAATTATTTTCTGAGCACAGCTGCAGAAGGTTTTGTGGCTTCTCATGCTCCTCTCAAGAACAATAAGCACCTTAATATTCCTTTTCAGTCAATTCAGCCGAGGAGAGGAAAAGACAAGTCAGAATTACAAAGGCCTAACTCCTTAATCCCGGGTCCGTGCCTGGGGAATGAGGAGAGGGGGCTGGGGGCTGTGGCTCCATTTTGTCAGTAATGCCTAACGTGGCTCCTGACACCTACTGCTAACATGATTCTTATTATTGCAAGACTGAATGCTTGTCCCCAAGGTAAGGAACAAGTATATCCATTCACAGTCTTTCAATTCAACTTTGAACTGAAGGAATAGTCAGTAAAATAAGCAAGATATAGAAATAAAAAAAAAATCCAGATTGGAATGAGAGATAAAACTGTCTTTATTCATGGATATCATTATCATCTATGAGAAAAATAAAAACATCTACAAATAAGCCTCCAGACCTGATAAGCAAGTTAGTAATTTTGCAGGAAATAAAATGATATACAACAACCAATTATATTTTTGTACAGTAACAATGAATAATCAGAAATAGAAATTTTAAAATGTTATTTTAATAGTATCAAAAATATGAAATATTTGGGGCCCAATCCAACAAGAGATATACCAACTCATATGTCAGAACCCACAAAAAAATTGCTGAAACTCATAGAAATAAAGAGTACCCAAATTGAGAAAAACATTTTGTTCACAGTTTGAGGCACTTGATATTGCAATAATAGTTTCAAAGTAATATCAATAATCTCAGTGGACATTTTTGTAGAAATTGACAAGTTCACTCTAAAATTTATACATCAAATCAAAGGGCTTAACATAACCAAAACAAAAACTATAGCTTTTAGAAAAAGAAAAAAATTGGAGGAATAAAACATTATCTGAATTCAAGATTCATTATGAACCTATAGCTTTTCCAGTAGTCATGTATGAATGTGAGAGTTGGACTGTAAAGAAGGTTGAGTGCTGAAGAATTGATACTTTCAAATAGTAGTGCTAGAGAAGACTCTTGAGAGTCCCTTGAAAAGCAAGGAGATCAAACCAGTCAATTCTAAAGAAAATCAACCCTGAATATTTACTGGAAGGACTGATGCTGAAACTGAAAGTCCAACACTTTGGCCACCTGATGCAGAGTTGGCTCATTAGAAAAGACTTGGATGCTGGGAAAGATTGAGGGCTGGAGGAGAAGGGGGCAACAGAGAATGAGATGTTTGGATGGCATCACTCAT